>NC_138202.1:94916797-95631797 GCF_964194415.1 Vipera berus
AAGAAATGAAAGGACTGGGCAGGCTGAACCAATATTGCCCTCTAGTCACCGTAGTTAGGCCTAAAGCAATCTGTATTTTCCCCACTGAACTGGGAAGGGGGGGACTAAGTTTGTAATCGGAGCTGAATATAATGGTAGAAACTGGGGGGTGGGGGAGGAGGAACTCGAGAAGAGTCGAAGAGGACGTCGGCAAAGGTAAGTGTACCCGTAGGAACTTGAGAATTTCCTGGGTTGAGTTGCTGGTGTGTGCTGAAAAGCTGTTCGGGTTGCTAATTTAGATCGATTTAAAACGAATTGGTTCCCCCCCCCTACTCCCCACTCTTATTCTTGAATCAGCCCCAGTAAATTTGAATCCCTTTAATGTGAGGGTGATAACCCCCTCCAGTCCATTTAATATTCATTGTTAAATTATTCATCTTTTTTTTCCAATCCAGCTTCAGGAAAACTTTAGAATGAGCTTCTCAAGAGGGATCTTGGTAGAAAGGTGGAAAAGGAAAGAAAATCTAGATTAAGAAAAGCTTGGACTTTTTTTTTCCCCTTCCAAAACTTAACTTGTTAAGTCAGCAAGTGGTTTGAAAGGACATTAGTCCTTCTAGATATTGTAACGCAATAAAATAAAACATAAAGTGGGGTGACCAGGTTGAGTTTACTGCGTGTGTGATTTGTTTTGACTGTATTCTAATCTTATGAAAAAGAATTAAACTTCTGTTTCTTTTTTTAAGTTTAAAAGCATTGTTAACTCTTTTGAGAAATATTATAACAGCAACTACAGCAATAACGAAAGGAAGGTGAGAGGGGAGAAGCCACAAGCTCTCTACCCAGATCTTCAGGCAAATATCATTTTTACAACCATTCAATTAGCCATTCTTTGGATTAGCACCTACTTATATGCTTCATCTCCAAAAGAAAGAAGCCGTAATCTTGTTGCTATTTTCCCCCAGGGCACAGTAGGCCCTGTGTGCCTCCCTTTTCTTAGTTGATGGTTTAAAAAAAACAACCCAAAAACCCTAGGAGGACAAAAAAAATAATGAGAGGGAAATAGTGAATAATCTGACGTCATTGCAGAAAAGGACTAGAACTGAGGAAGCAAGTCTGAGTAAAAAGAAAAGAGAGAGAGAGAGAGAGAGAGAGAGAGAGAAGGGCCACAAAAGATCGATAAAAAGTGGGCGCCTTGGATGGCTGCAGATCTATCAGGACTTGGAGGACAAGAGGGCGGAGGAGCCTCTGAAACTAAGAAAGCAAAAGTTGAAAGAGAAGGATGGGGGGGGAGAGGAGGAGGAGGAGGAGGAGGAGGAGAGGAAAGAACAAGAGCGAAGAGGGGCCTGTATTACAAAGTGCATGTGTGAAAGAGAATGGGTAAGGAAGAGCATCAGGCGTGTAGAATATGGGCGTGAGAAAGCAAAGTAGGATTTATGTGAAAAGAAGGGAGAGAGAGCGCGAGAAAAAGGGACAGGCAGATCAGCCTAGAGGTCTGTGGGCCCGGATGCCTTACGAGAGGGTTCAAGAAAGCAGATAATTGGTGGTGGGGGGGGGGGAAAGAAGAGAGAATGGGCGTGAGAAGGGAACTTGGTTGACGGGACAGAGAAATCCCTGCTCTCCTATATACTCACTTTCTCCTAAGGAAGTTTCCCTGAATTCGGCGGGGCTCTTACTTCGGAATAGACGTGCGTCGACGACCTCGGGAGCGAGCTTAAAAGCCCCGAAGCCCCGGGCACTTCAGTGATCGGAGGGCGAGGAGGCTCCGGGACCCGGGCCTGCTTGCGCGTGAGTGAAGGGGGACAGCGAGTTCGTGGGAGGCCGCGGTTCCCCTCCGAAGGAGGCCGCGTGGGTTGAGAGCCGAAGGCAGAGGCCGGGCGGGGGGGGGCGGGGAGGGGGGGCAGGTGGGATCGATGGCGGTTCCCGCCTGGACTGGAAGAGCTGCCCCATCCGCGGGAGGGCGGGGGGGGGGGAAGAGCGAGCAACTCCCAGGCCGGCGCCCGCCCGCAAACCGGGAAGGTGGGAGACGCTACCTGTCACCGGAGGCAAAGGAGAGGGAGGCCGTGACCGGAGACGCCATTTTAAGTCGGGGTTACTCCGGTTGCTGAGAGGGGCGGGGGCATTAAAAGAGAGTGGGGGGAGTGTGAGAAGGGGGGGGAGTGAGAAAATCAGGCTGGGATGCGTGAGGGTGCAAAAAAAAAAAAAGCGAGAGCCCCTTGCCGCTTCCCGCAGTCCGGCCGAGTTCGTCTGGGCAGGTAGGCGCCCGGGCTGGCCCGCAACTTGAGGCTCGTCGAAGTGGCAGCCGTCCTCCGGGCGCTCCTTCCCAGGCGGCCCTTCAGCCAGGGACAAATAGGAACCGACGGAGCGAGGAGCGGGCGGGCTTCGAGGGGAGGGGAATTGATTGATTATTACCGACCGGTCCGTCTCGGGAATGGAGCGCGCAAGAGCCTGTACCGGGAGACAAAAGGATCCCGTTGGATCGAGAAGGGCGAAAGGCTTAATTGGGGAAGCGCTTGGGATGGCGGCTGCGTGCCCGATCCGCCAGCCTGGCAGATCCCAAGCCCCCGAGATCTGGTAGGCCTACCGCCGAGAACAACTCTCAAAGGACGGCGGGTTTCTTCCTAGAGGCTCCCGCGCTCGAAGCGGAAAGACGGTGCCCGGCATCCAGATGGGCTTGTTCCGGGGGGGGGGTTGGGGAAACAAACCAAAACGCGCCTAGGATCGCAGCCTGGCTCTTGCCTATCTCGCCCGACTGCCGGCACCAACAATCGGGTCCTGGAGGGAGGCGTTGCTTATTGGAGCCTGGGGCGGCAGAGGCTCGGAGGCTCACCGATTTCCCGAGAGTAAGCTTCTCAGTGGGCCAGGCTCAGCTCCGACAGGGAGCATTCGGGGCAGGAGAGCGAGGCCAAGGCTTCTTGCGCCTGAGAAAGCCAGCTGCGCGCCTCCGAAGCGGGCGAGCGAGCGAGCGGGTGTCTGCGTGTTCAGCAAAAAAATAATAATGATTAGAAACGGTAGGTTCGCCTTGTTGTCGTTTACAGCCGCGTCTGGATGTGGCGGTCAGTGCCAGGTGAATTCCGAGCTGGTCGATCAGAAATGGCTGCAGGTTTGGAGCGCGCAGGTGTGGGAGCTCAAGTGAGGAATTTGCGGGTCGGGGAGAGGGAGATCCCTGGCCTTGTCAAGGAAAGCAGCCGTGGTCGGTGGATCGATCGTTTCTCCTTTTGCTGCGCTACGTCTCTCGTGTGAAGGCGACCAATGAAATCAGTCACTAGATTTCGTCTTTTTGTTTACCCTTTTGAAAGCTCGCCCGCACAAAGCGAGCAGGGAAGGAGAGAAGGGCTGCTAAAAATGCGAATCGCTCAGAGCTTTTTGGCAGCTCCCTGAAGCATCTTTGTTTATCTCCCGAATGCTAAATAAAGAGAGAAGTGTGAATAACCGATACAGATTGTTTCACTGCTGTCATTTGGTCCCAGGAAGTGCAATTTATTTATGGGGGGGGGGAATTAAAAGGGTGGGAGTGGGGGGGGGGCTCAGAAAGAATCACTGAATTAAGTGCTCTTGGATCGTCTCCTTTCATTAAGATTTGCCTTGTGAAGCACTATTTTATAAATACCCCGAAAAGGGCTTAAAGTCCTCTTGTCCACTTCAGTCTCAGACTGAAGAGATACACCCACACTGACGGCTCGATCCACAACGCCTCAGCCTTCAGGACACCGGCTGCCGACTTCGATTGGGGAGAAACCCTTGAAACCTCTAATGCGCCGGACACCCGAGTTAAACGGAGCTTTGGCGAGTTTAGCAACAATCTGCAAAAAAAAAAGTTTGGAATCGATTTAACCTCTTTTTGCATTAGGCGTTTTGCAGGAAGGCACTTTTGTGTGCAAGGATTAGAGAAAAATGGAGGGCCGGGAGTGGTGGTGGTGGTGGTGGTGGAGATTGGAGGGAGGACTCGGCCTTGGGGAACTCTGAAAAGAGCCGGCAGCAACCGCCGTGCTTTTTATTTTTCTTCCTACCATAAGAAAGTTTAATATTTTATACTGCAGGGAAGAAAGTCTACAAATAGTCACGGCGGGAAAAACTCTTCCAAAAAGTGAAAACGGAGAGAAAGGCGAGAGAAATCACATCAGCAAAGCGCATCCCGACGGCCTTTCTAAACGCTATTGATTGGAACAAGCTGTTTCAGCGCCCCCCCTCCCCGAAGCACTTAATCTGCCTGTTAATCAAGGCACTAAGGAGCTCAATGCGACTTTTATTAGCGACTGGAGAACACAGCGGCAGAAAGGATCAAAAGACTCTCCCCCTTGATATTTGTCAAGCCAGCCTCCCCACAAAAAAAAATATTTTCAATTACAGAGCAATTCTGAGCTTATCATCCCCGCGTAACAGAAACACGCAGATGGTTTCCCCCCAAACGCTGCCAGAAGAGAAGAGCCGGCTCCAAAGGCGGAGGGAGACTTCGCCAGAGCCTCTCAGCCACCACGGATTCTCAGGCTTTCCTCCAAAGCAGGGCGCTGCAGGGAAAAAACAAACAAACAGAAAAGGAACAGTCCGCCGGGGCAAAAGCACTCTCGTCTCTCTTTTTATCTCTTTTCTTTTCTTTTTCTTCTTCTCTTCCACCACCTTTCTAGGAATCGCTTGGATTGTTCGCAGAAAAGCATCAGCTGGACAGCCCTACATTCACCAGTCCCAAAGACCGTCTGGCTTCCCCCGCCCCGCTTCTTCCTCTGCGTGGATTTGGAAACGGACAGCTTTCAGTGGGGTGTGTGCATCCTAGGGAGACGGGAAAGCGCCGGGCGTTCTGACTATATTCCACCCACAAACTACTTAAAAAATAAACATTCACCACCGACATACCGGTGCCTATAGGTGCGCGCGGGGGTGGTTTTTGCGCTGGCTGAGTTGGGCCGTTCCTCCGGAGCTAGTTTCAATGAAGGTAAAGGTGGAGAAACTTTCCATCTGTGAAGATCAACATTTTGATCTTGTCGTTTTTAATGCGATCGGATGGTGCTGGATGTCAACGAGATATGCATATAAAAGACTATGTGGTCAGAGGTAATTATGTCACAGCTTTTTCTCGTCGTGACAGCTGGATAAACACCATCTCCAATAAACATCTCTAATTAGGGGGGAGGACCTGCGAGGCTGGGTGTTTGATTTATTACCCATCCAGAATGTCCATTTACTGGAGAAGATTAAAGTGGACTTTCCCCCACCTTTTTGATTTTTTTTTCCTTCCAAAGCACCTTAAGAGATTCTAAGAACTGAAAGGCTGCAGACTTCATCCAAAAGAGTGAATGAAAGAAAAATGGGGGAAGGGGGGGGGAGGAGGAAAAAAAGCCATTATCCCACTAATCCTTTTTTCCCCTAATTAAGAAACCCCCCACCCCCACCCAATCATCTAGATTTCGAAACACAGCTCACCTGCCTTGGGCTGCCATCCTAAACAAATGGTTTGAAGCCTGTTGGGATTTACTCTCAAGGATGGGCAGCTTTCTCTATACTCTGCTTCAAACCAGAAGATAGTCCTCCTGTACAAATCAAACTGCTTTTAGATAAGGGGGCTTAAGGCAGTCATTCAGCATAGAGTTTCCCAAGAAACGGTTCCCCCTTTCCTCATATATTTCTTTGGTTTCCACTCTTATTCTTCCCTTTTGCAGCTGCCGCCGCCGCCAGCAGCAAAACAGAAAAAGCAAAATAAAAACCAAACGCACCCTCCTGCTCGCCTCTGGCCTACCTGAGCACATTTTTTCAGTCCTCTCACTACCTGGGTGCACGCTACCTTTTGGGAAGAAGATCCTCGCCATTCCATACCCAGCCCTTTAACCCTTCACTTCGGGATTCCGCGGCCTATTCACCGGACCAGAAACTTCGAGAAAGCTTATCCGGATGGCAACAGTTGGAAAGTGAAATCAGAGCCGGTAGCTAGGCTGCCCCCCCCCCCTTTTCTCCAACCATAACACACCACCTGTGTTTTCTGCAAGCCGGGATGATTAAGTCGGCGGTGCGGCGACATCACAGGAAACAAGGCAGAGCGGTGAAATTTGCAATACAAGATCGAAGGTCTTTCAGAATAAGACCTCAAGGAATAATTCTTCCGGAGAAAGTTCTACGGGTCAACTCTATGTGTTCCTCCCTGCCGGTTCGAACGTCCACAAAACGCAATTCGGCTTCGAGGTGTGGCTTTGGGCTGAGTTAACTTGTGGATCGGGCTCTGAAAAGCGCACACCTGACGCCCTGGTATTTACTCTCCCCTCCTTCCTCCTTTTGAATACGGCTGGTAGTTGAAAGCGGGAGCAGGAGAAAGCTTGGCGAAACGCAGCAGGAGGCTGCGCCTAGGACTTTGACCTTGTTTTGAAACCTCCGGGGTCCCGAATGTATTCGCTTGGCTTGCTCCAGAACAGCAACCGCACCAGAACGAAAAGAAAACTTGCCACCATCTCAAACCGAAGAGCCACCAAGTGAGACCAAACACGTGAACGGAGGTGGCTGGGTGAGTGGGTAGGTAGGTAGGTAGGCAAACGACCGGATGAAAGAACGAGGCTCCAGTTCGGATCGAGTCAAGACAAGCAACCCACCGCGAAAGCTCCCCATCGGGCGAGGAGGTCCTCTTGAACCTGGCCTGAAATGAGCGGCAAACTCCCCCAGCGGCTCGACGGCAGGAGCCCTTTAAACTGCCCGAAGCCCGAGGCGAGCAAGGGTTTGCCGGAGTCCCTGTGTAACCCGAAGCGGTTTTTCTTTCTACCTCAGTGAGAATCGTTAATTATTAGGTTTTTCCCAAGGAAAGCTCAAATCACTCGGACTGGGGATAGAAAAATGCCTCGCCAACAATGCGCGCTGCATTCTTTCGTGCCTGCCTCAACTTCAGAGCACCCAAGGCGCGAGGGCCGCGGCTCCGGGCTCGCTCAAGACTCGAACCCTCCATTTCCATCTTTACAAAGAAAGCAACGCTACTTTTCCCGGCAGTCAAGGGATACCCCCCTTCTCCCCCCCCCATACCCGTCGGTGGTGCTTTGGGGTGGAACGGAGTCCTGCTCTCCCTACCTCCCTTTGGCCTCGGGTCCTCACTGCAAAGGAAAGTCCAGGCCATTTCCCTGGCTCTTCCTATCCCCTTCCCACTAATTGCACGGGTTGGGCTACACTTCGTCCACTCAACGATATGGTGCTTCACGACAAAAAAAAATTGACACTCTGCTTCACTAGCCGTTGGCACGCATGCAGCTCTCCTGCTCCAGAAGTTGGCTAGCCGGCGATGCCCAGCTCAGCCGACGTCAACGGGTGGTAGCAACGGCAAAAACCCCTTTTCCGCCATAAGGATATTTAACAGAGCTTTTAGGGTCAGCGATCGGGCGGAAGAGGAGAGAGCGAAGTAAATCTGCACGCAAACACTCGCGCACGTGAGTACGTGTGCGCGAGAGGGAGAAAGCTCGCCGACGAGAAAGGAAAGCAAACGTCCAAGGGCGCGCGGAAAATTCGGGGAAAAAACAACAACAAACCAACCGGCGGGGGCTGCCGCTTTAGAAAGGCACTCTGCAAATTCTGGAAAACGGCGGCCATCAAGCGCAACAAATGCTTACCTGTTAGCGGGAGGGCCGGCGGAGGCGCATGGTCCGCGGATTCCCAATTCCGCCCTCTGCGAGTCGGTAACTGGCAAGTCAGATCGCCAATTTCTACAGAAGAATCTGCCACACCAGTTTAAATGTCAATGACAATAATAAGGAAAAAAAAAAGCCAGGGCGCTTAGCTTTGCACTAACTTTCCCTTAATATCGGCGCCAGCGCTTCCCTCATTGGCTGGGCTGCCCCCGTGACGTCACGGCGGAGAGCAGTCAGAGCGGCTAAGCTAATAAGCCACGTTCGAGAAAGGCAGGAGCTCCCGGCGCCGGGCTCGCTCAACCTTCCCGCGGCCATTGCTGAAACTTCGAGGCTAAGGCGAGGCGCACGTGGAAGGCGACCGGGCCCGCGTCTCCAAGCCTCTCCACCCGTTGCGCTGGATCCGGCCGCACGGGAGGCTCTTTGCTCCGCTTCGCCGCGGATAGCTTGTCAGAGATTGGGGCGGGTGGTGGTGGGGGTGGAGGAGTGTCCCCCTTCTCTTCCAAAGTCTCCCGAATCTCCCTTTGCTTTGGCTCCCCCTTTTTTTTCGAGCTCCCCCCTTTGCCCTCCCCGCCTCCGCCCCCAGGTTTTTTTTTTTACTCCGCGCTCTCTTCGTTGGCTTTACTTCTCTTGTCCTGCACAGCAAATCCCGCTGTGTTCCAGCCAGTTAGTAGCTTTGGCTAAGGCAGGGGTCTTCAAACTTGGCCCTTTTATGACTTGTGGACTTCAACTCCCAGAATTTGCTGGCTGAGGAATTCTGGGAGTTGAAGTCCACAAGTCATAAAAGGGCCAAGTTTGAAGACCCCTGGGCTAAGGAGTATCGAAAAGTCCCCGGCCGGGTTACTAGGCTGGAGATCGACGGCCCCGTCGAGGCACCCAAAGGAGTTTGGAGGAGGACGGTGGCTTTTCCTCCCCGAGTCTCTAAGGCGCAACGAAGTCCACAGGTGCCTCTCCGCCCACGACTCAGCCGTCAGGAAAAGCCACCCGGGCTCCCAGGGTTTCTGCTTCTGGAATGGCTCCAGCCCCAAATCTAACTCGGGCTTTTGGTTGGCGACCTCGCTTGCGGCAAGGGGGAAGGTCGGGCTGACAGCGATTGCCCGCGTTTTGCTTTTCATGGGAATGGTGTCTTACGTATAAAACTGGCCAGCTACAGAAAGCTGGCACACGCGCGGAGAGAGAAATTTCGAATGGAGATAACTTGACAAATTCTCAGATTTCTTCGACTCCCGCTCCCCCCCCCCTCTCAGCGCCCCCAGGTCTCAAAGAATTTAAAAGATAGTAGACCGACAATGTTCTCTTTAAACATTAGGAGCTGAGGAAGTGAAGCTCTTTTCAGGAAGTGAACACCCTGTTTAAGGGGTACCCCCAACACACCTTTCTTCTCTATCGTCCCTAGGGTGGGTCATGTCTTTCCCCCCCCAACCCGCAGTGTCCTCCTGATGTCTTTTTGAGGGACATTTCCTGGGAGAGAAGATTAGTGGAAGGAAGAAAACTGGAGTTACAGAATTATTTGTAATGTTTTGACTAAGTTTTATGACCCATCAATTATTTTTTTTCAATAGCAAGAACTTTACTGCTCTCTCCCAGTAATATTGGTGAGCTAGTCCACTTGGAGAAGCCAGAAGTTAAGCGTAGTGTTCAGGTCATCAAAATAATTTCCTGAGACCACCAATTTCTATTTTAAGTGCATGTTTTCTGCAGCGAGTGATTGTTTTTGTGGAGGGGAGGGAAAAAGATGTATTTTAAATAAATTATATTGGATCCCAGGAGCTTTAAAACATGCTTGTTCCTTTACTTTTTGAACCATGAGGGATTTTTATTTTCTGGGAGGCAATGATAATCCTTTTCCTATTAAGGTACTATTCAGAGTTAAAGTCTCCTGTACGTTGTCCACTTAACATCCATGAGAATCGCCAGCTATTATTTATTGGGAAACTCTGTTTCCATTTTAGTGTGGGTTTCCATTTTTCATACATTGACAATATTGAGTTCTTTGGTCAGGAAACCGGACCGTGGTGGAAAGTTTCAGATGTGTTCATCAGAATTTCAGAAAGATTTCTGGGGAAAACGTCTGGCAATGGGTTCCTGAAAAGCGCTGGAAGAAAAAAAACCTCTCAGAAGAGTAGGTTGTTTTCTTTAAATAATATTCTCCTCTTGTTCCTCTCCCCCATCCCCTCCCCGTTCCCCCATATCCTACTTCCTTTCTTGACTCTTCCCCTTGACACACTTGCAGTACAAGCTAATGCTTCACTACTCAGAAAGAGGCCCCAGGTGGGCAATTGATTTTGAGGGCTGTATTCTCTTTAGTCATTTTTCAGTTTTTTTATATCATATTAAGTAACATAAATAAACCTATTAAGATGCTCTCTGAGTTGTTCTTCAAAGAATGTGGTGAGCATAATTCCTATGTTTGTTTTGTCTAGTGCTTTCTTGGGAGGTTCCCTCATTTGTCCAAACACATTTTCAGAACAACAGGAAAACTATCCTTGATCTACCAAAGACCTCAGACCTAGGTGGATTGCTTTCCCACGGGCCTCTCTATTGTGGAGAGACTCCAAACTGCCAAGAATGGGAGTCCAGTCTATTGTTGCCTTATTTCCCCCCAACACACTCTCTTTAGGATCTTAGCTTTGGACAATATTCAGCTGAGGAACCCTTGGAACACCATGCCTTGTAGAGACTTTGATGACAGCTTGACTGCATCAACATTCACAGGTCCCCAAATCCTGAAACCCTCAGGTTGAGGATGTCTTGGAGATCAACCTTGGATCTTGAGCTTTCGTATGTTTGGGACTGAGGGTGTGAGCACACGGAGATAAATTAAAATGCTGAAAGGTAACTCAGTCCATCTCTAGCTTCTAGCTAGAGGGCCTCTAGCTAAGAGGAAGTCTAACTCTGTCAAACTTTGGAACTTACCTTTCCAGCACCTGCTTAGGATCCAACCTTAAGGTCCCTGAAGGCTAGTCTTCCATGGAATGAAAATAATTTCTGAAGGGGACCGTGCTGGATGAGGTGGGGGGTGGGGGGTGGCGGCGGTCCCGCCACAGACGGGGCTCCAGGTGAAGTAAGTAATCTTTCAGTACAGGATGAGACAGAATGATCCTTTTCATTCTACTCCAAATATTAGTTCGCTGAGTGGGTTCCCTCCCACGAACACATTTACTCGGCCCTGGACATCAGTGGCTAGAGAGAAGCCTGGGGGGGGGGAGAAAGAAAGGCCCGAGAGAGAGGAAATAAGGAGTATCAAAGGGCTCCGGTTGTCCCTCTCAGCAAAACTACTGAAGGCCCCTGGGAGGAAGGCAATGCCTGCCTGGTCTTCTCTGGTTTCTCGACCGATGCCCAGCCTTCCTCTTGCCTGTTTGTCTACGCCGCTTTCTAGGCCACCAGCGCTTTGCAAGGGGACGAAGAGGCTTGCGCGGCTCCCCGGAAGGCTTCCTCCCTCCAGAGGGGCGGGCGCGCTGATCCACCACTTATCAGGCCGCCTGTTTGCCCGGTTGTTTGGAGTTGCTGCCATTAAGGCTCGGGCTCCCTGCAACCCAGCAGGGTTCTCCAAGGAAGCGCTGGAAACGCCACGCTCCCGCCTGCTTATCTGGCTGTCAATAAAGGAGATGGCTCCGGAAAGCGGGGCCAGGTGCTGCCTTGCCTTCGCGCCAACCGGCGCGGCTCTTCAGAAACCGACCAGGCGTGAAGCCAAGGCTGCTTGGGCCGGGCCTCGGCAGCGAGCAAACAGTTTCCCCGGCCAACGCCTGAGTGCCGCTCGCTTCGGGGACCGCTTCAGGGCTCGCACCGGGCTGGCTTAGAATTAAACGCCAACCCAAGAAACGCCGGGCCGGGCCGGAACGGATCGGACCGGACTTAGGTGTGAGAACGGATGCCTGATCCTGATCCGATCTGGATTTAACGGCAAAGGAAACGAGAGGCCCGATCTTGTTCGACGTGTCCCTGAAAGGGGAGGGGAGGGGCGGCGGGCGCTAAAAGAGGGCCGCCCTCCTGATATTTCGGATTGTTCAGTCACCTCCATTGGATCGGATAGCAATTTAATTACCCGTTGCTTTTCTCTCCCTCCCGCCAGCCCCCCCCTCCCCCCCAAATCCACGACACATTTTCAGGCGATTTTCACCCGGTGTCTCCCTAGCGCGGAGTGACAGGCGATAGGAACTGAAAACTCCTTTCCCTCCGCAAAGCGCTCACACTCCCAAATCCCCTTAAGGCTCCCGTTGCAAAACCTCCGCGGCCTCCCCTCGACTAAAGCCAACCAAGACAGGCGCGGGGTTAGATCTGAAATGCTCTCCACTCATTTCCTAGCCGGGCCTTTAGGTGTGAGGTGGAAGGACTCTCCAAACTTTCCTCAGTCGGTAACGGAGGAAATCACCTTAAACAGAACTTGTGAGCTTGGCAAGAAGAGGCCTGCGGTCTCCCGTTCTCGCTTTTTTTCACCCTTTCAACACCCCCCCCCACCCACCCCCACCCGTTTGCAGGTTGGTTCTTCTTCTTTCCCCTCTTTTCAACTGACTTTATTGCACACCGTTTATAGCTCTCCAATGCTGGCGCCATGAAAGCTTCCCCTTTCCAGGGTGACATTAGCGGGGAAATTAACAGGCCGTCTAGGTAGATAAAGCGCTAATGAGGGCACTGAGCCCGGAAAGGGAGGGGCGGGGGGGGGAGGCGGGGAGAGAAAAGCAAGCGCTGCTTTCAATGGAGGCGTTTTTGCTGCTCCGGATTTCTGATGGACAGAAGACTTGAAAGCTGTGAAGCCTCTTTGAACGGCTACGCAAGCAAGGAGGAACAGTAATGTGTTACAAATTTATAAGCACTCTACATATTTGATTTACACTGCGATAGTTCCCCCCCTTCTCCTCTTTCTTTCTGCAACACTCCCCCCCCCGTGTGTTCACTTAGATAGAGCAATTCTCAGCGCGCACACACGCGCGCACACACAAGCTGTAATAATGAGGTTTAATTCTCTATCCAAGCAGAACTTGAGCAATAATAATAAGCCCATCAGAACAATTTGTTTACTGGCATCGAACAGACGGCAAAATAAGGTCCGAGAAAGACTGGCCGCACGAAACAGTTTAAAGGGGGAAAGCGAGTCAGAAAGAGGAAGAAAATCTGAGGAAGACACAAGGCTTGAATACTGTAGAAGGTGATGGTGTTCCAGTAAAAGGACTCTGATGGCTTTGTCCGAGGTATGTTTTTTTTTAAAACTAGTTTCCCCCCCCCATAGGAGTAAGACTAATTTCAGAGCATAAATAACTCCCAACTGTCACCTCACCTTTATATTTTGTCATCTAGAAGTCCATATCTGATTTGTATACTTAATTGCATAAGTACCTTCCCTAGCGGTATTTACCTTGAAGATTACTTTTTAGGATGAGGTTACAAGACTTAAAGTATAATTAGTAGCGAGAGGAAGAAATTGCTGTTTTCCAAGACATAAAACATATGGGGTTAATATATAATCCAACTTGGATTAAAATCAATGACAAAATCAGCTGTCAGGGTAGCAGTATTAATAGTCTCAATCCAACCCTCCATTTATAAAACTGCAAGACATACTAGTTCTATTCCCTTTGCATGTTGTTAGTCAATACCACCACCCCCTTCCCAATGTTACTACTTCCTGGTATAATTTTATAATACTGGCAAATCTCGGCATAGCTCTCATTCCTGTCCTTAAGCACACGGTGAGAAAAATTTCTTACTTTCTGAAGCTTGAGAGACCTGATCATAGGTGTTTTGCATCCCGATGAAATGTAAAGGCTGTGAGTTTAGAGTTTTGGGGCCTAAGAACCCTTGTTAGAGTAAAGCCTCCTGTTAAATTGATTGGGATTTCTGGAGAAACATATCTGGCTCCCTTTGAAAATAAAAACAAATAATTTGGAAATGAAATTTCTAATTGCGTCTTTTTGGTTGTTTTTGGGGGTATGTGCTGCTGGTTATTGAATATGGTGCAAGGAAGAAGACTATTCAGGGCAACCTTGATATGAGCAGACAATGAGATCCTGGTGGTCAAGAAGATGTAGTCCAAAAAAGAGTGTAGGTAGGAAAGCCATTCTGCAAAAAGCCATTTGAAGCTCAGGTATCCCCACCTTCTGGTTTGTCAGCTATTCAGGAAAGATGGAAAGAAGGAAGAATGGAAAACAGGATAGAGAGATGTCTTTTTTTTAAAGGAAAAATAGAATAATTTCTATGAAGTTTTAAGGATCAGCAAATGCAGAGGGCTACATCCCTAGTTTAAGGTTTATTTTGGGGGAAGGGGGAATCAAGCTAAGAGAAGAAGAAAAGTCAGGTTCCCCACTCTGAGCTTTGCTCCTGCCTCCTTCAGGAGTCTTAATTTGGCTCTGAAGGGATTCAGGCTTAACTGGCATTCTCTCCTTCCAACACCCCCTCCCCCAAACCCCTCCCACAATTTCTTAATAAACATGATGCTGGCAAATGTTGCTTGATTTGTTTTTCTGCCCCACGTCCCCGAGCATTTGTGCCCCCACCTTTTTTTTTCTCCCCGGACTGAGACATTAGCTGAATTCCCTGGGGGTGATTGGATGCAATTCGCTGAAAGTCGACAGGCACGTCCTGGATGTTAGAAATTCACTTTTCCTCGACGTGACAAGACTGAGTTCGATCTACAATTGCATTTGAAAGGGCAGCGAGCGGAAAGATCTCCCTATTATTAATGCTTCTCCTCTCCTTTAGCAAAATAACAAGATACTTCATTTGCACACACACGCTCTCTCTCTCTCTCTCTCTCTCTCTCTCTCTCTCTCTCTCTCACACACACACACACACACACACACACACACACACACCACATACACCTTTAAAAAGAGTAGGAGAAAAATGCCCCGACACTCAGTGAGTCTAACAATTAGAACCTCTTGCCGCATCATTTGCAATCAGGCAGGAGGGAAATAAAGTAAATTAAAATAATAATAATAATAATAAAGGGAGGAGGTGCAGGAGTCTGTTTTCTCCGAAAGTATCGGAGCTTTCCCAAAGCGACCATGTGACCCAGTTGACTTTAAGGAAAAAAAAACTTTAAATCTTGAATAAGATGTGAGTTATAACAAGGGGATTTGCGCTTACTCCTTGACCCTTGTAATTGGATTAAATATAGACCGAGACGTGCAAACCAGACCGAGATTGACATCTGCCAACTGGGCTTCCTTATGATTGATTGTAATGCTTCGTGCTGGCAACAATAATGAAATAAATTGTATGGATAAAGCAGCGCGTTTGTCATTTCCGTGCCATAAGATAAAGGGAGGTAAAGCGGGGCTGGCAAGCTGTTAGCTGACAGCCCGATACCGAGCGGGCACGTTTAAAAGAACTAAAAACAAGGAGGCCAGTCGCTGACAGGACAAATGATAACTTGTCACAACCTTCTTAAATCTTCAAGTTTGTCAATTAACATATAGATTGCTCTCTCTCTCTCTCTCTCTCTCTCTCTCTCTCTCTCTCTCTCTCTCGAGAGAGAGAGAGAGAGAGAGAGAGAGAGAGAGAGAGAGCCTAGAACTGTCGAAACCCCGGGAGGCGCCAACATGGCGTCGTGGCTCCTTGCTTTCCCGGGCAGCGAGTCTCCGAGAGTGCATTGAAAGGGCGCCCAGAGAGGCGCAGAGGACCTGCAGGAAGGCGCTCGGATGGCAACGGCGCCGCCACTTAGAGGACAATAATAAACAGCAGACGAGCTGGAGGGAGGCCGCCCGGGGAGGCGTTTGACAGCCACCCAGAAAGGCTCGCGCTCTGCCTGTGCTAGAAAAAGGCGGAAGTTCGCCGCAGGCCTCAAAGCCTGGCGCGGACCGCCACGAGGCTTTGGGAGGAGTTCGAGCTAAAGGCGCCATTTGACCTTGGCCAAGAAAGACTGATTTTTACGGATGATATTCTTGATGATTTTAACAACGGCAACAACAATAACGCAGGGAGGGCCGGGGAGAAGAAGAAAGCAAGCCCTGGCTCCCCTCGAGCACGGAAGGAGATGCCTCTGCCTTAACCCGCGCACGTGGGAGTAAAAGGCCCATCTCCGCCCCTCCAGCCCGCCCCGATTTCTTCGGCGAGCGCCCCGCTTTCAGCCAAACTGGAAGGTCCCAAAGGCGGAGGCGCCGCCCCGCAGGCCACGCCCTCCCGAACTTGGAAGCCCCTCGCGGCGGTCAGCGAGGTTTTCTCCTAGCCGCCTCCCAAAGAGCCTCCAGGGCGGCTGATCCTGCCGTTTGTTTGTTTTAGGGACGAGAAAGCAACCTGGTTTGCAGCGCCAGGCGAACTCTGCCTCAGTTATTTTCCTTTCGCCTGTCAGCGTTTTCTCCTCCGAGCCTCCTTCAGCTGTGCCTCACTTAAGCCGAGGGAATCCTGCCGTCCTTTTCTCTGCCGTCCTTTACTCTAATTCCCAGTCTTCGGGGTGGGTGGGTGAGGTATTATTATTTTTTTATTTATTTTAATCCCATTTATATCCCGCCCTTCTCCGAAGACTCAGGGCGGCTTACAATCTAAGCACAAATCAAATGTGCTTAGCAGTAGCCTTCATTCTATGTATATGCCTGCTTATTAGGGCTTTCGCCCCCCCCCCCAAATGGCATTATTACAAAGTCAGCTTATTGCCCTCAACAATCTGGGTCCTCATTTTACCTACCTCGGAAGGATGGAAGGCTGAGTCAACCTTGAGCCTGGTGGGATGCGAACCTGCACTAATTGCAGGCAGCTGGTGTTACTTAAGGAGGCATTAGCCCACTGCTCCACCAAGGGGGTTCCCTTGTCCCTAAGAGGAGCTGCTTCGGGGTCCCATGTGCCCGGAAAAAGTAGCCTAACTAGCCATCTCCTCTTGCAACCAGCCTCAGGTGTGCATATAGAAAAGGTGGCAAAGGGCTTTAGTCACTCGTTTGAGAAGTTCCCCTACGCATCCCTCATGCATTTTCCGACCTTCTGCTTGGAACAGGCAGGAGATCAGCTGGCGGTATCTCCTCTGATTTGACTATGCTCAAACTTCTACCTTGCAAACTAGTTTGGGTGAAAAAGGGGACATCAGGCAGCTCTTGGGAATGAAAAGCCGCATTCATCACAGGCCTTATCCTGGAGCCATTCAACTGCAAAAAGACTTACTCGGGTAAGGAAAAAAAGGCGTTTAAGGAGCCTGTGGTCCACTATCTTTGGTCCCTGAGCCATGATCTACTTAATGCTGGAAAGGTACAGTTCCTGTAAAGCCAGTCCACAATCCAGCTAAGCGGAAATTCTTAACAACCAGAATTCTTTTGCATTTTTCAGGGACCGAAGCAGGCCTATAGTTAATTCAAATTTGAAAGTAAATTCCATTGACCTACTTCTGAGCAGGAAGAATGCAAAATATTGTGTGGGGGATGCAGCACAGCCCATCAGCTAGCTTGGACACACTGCCTGTTGGAATTACTTCTGGATAAGCATACAAAAGCTTACTTTGCCAACCTCCCAGATTTTCCTGTAATTTGGATTATTGGACTCTGGCTTCCTTGTGAGCTTTGAGTCTTTGCTGAATAATTCTTCACATTTTTGTGACTTCAGTTTGCACAACACATACACACACTTCTTCACAAGTGCTGCAATAATAGTAATAATAGTAATAGTCAGGAATCATAGAGGGAGAAGACATGTTGCAGGCAGACCTTAGACTGGTGAGCATGTGGCAAAATCTTAGCTTGAACTGCAGCTCTGTTTTAGAATAAAGCCCACTGATACCAATGGGGCTGTTTTCCAGGAAACAGCTGAGGAAGGCATGCCTTTAAACTGGGCCAGTATAGTGTAACAATTTGGCCATCCACTAGCACTCACCACTGTATGCCCGATGCTACACCTTAAGTCCTCCTAATCTGGTGATCTCCAACATATGTGGGTTACAGTTCCCCAAGTGCCCGACCAGCATTTTTTTGGGGTGTATTGTTGGGAATTTTGAGATGTGTAGGTCTGGAAGGCACCAGGGTGATGAAAAACATATGGGGGCTATTTCAAACAGATGTTGTCTTTTTATCTGGGCTCTTTTCAGAAGAGTTGGGTTTAGGGTCTGCCTTTAGTGTTATATATCTGGTGGCCCAATCACAGAGATTGAGTCATTTGAGTTCTCTTGGTGATAAAAATGGGGTGAGGGGGTGGCAGGGAGAGAAGAGAAAGCCAGGAGAACAATAATCAAAATCTTAGCATATGGCATTAGCAGCTCTATTAGAACTATTAATAATTTAAAGTAGAAGTCCTGTCTGTGATTTGACTCACTGGTTTTCTGGATATTTCCATCTTATAATCAAGACTAAAAGTGTAAATCACAACACAGTTTATTTGAGAGCAAGTACTGAACAGTAATCACACTGCATTCTAGCAAAAAGTTTGTGGATTTTCAATGCTCAGCAGGAAAGAACAGAATTTGCATTTGAAAATCATCATAAACAAGTCAGTTCCAGCCCATGGTCCCTCACATTTCTGTCAAGATGTGACTCACATCTCAGAATGATGTACACTATATTCTCTTCTCCTTTTCATTTTCAAAATAATTGCCTTGTTTCCTAATTTAGTCAAACTTCAGTTTATAGGGAAAATAAAAAAGCTGTATATCTCATTTCTAAAATTTAAATGTTGAAAGTGATTTGAATTAGGATAAAGAATAAGGAACAGGAGGGAAATATGAGGGGGAAAGGGACAAAACAGAAGTTCCATCAAATTAGTTTAGCTTGTCTGCTTTCCCCAGTGACTGCCTCTATTAGCATTATAATCTCAAACACCATTTTTTATGTAACACTATTGTTAGTAAATCAACTCCTCAGGTCCACAGAGACGTTGACCCCTGGCAATTCAGTGAAAGTGTAATTATCTCCCCGAATCTTGGACAGATTTAAGAGATTACATTGCAACTAAATCTATATCAATGCTAATTTTTCCCCCCCAGACTCCAGGTGCCAGGCACTAGGAAATGGTGTGCTTGCCCAGCAGAACGATTTACAAAGAGGAAAGAGCTTGCTGTGGAGAAGGCCAAAAGAAATGGAACCCCCCATAAAATTATACCTATTTGGTGGGTTTTTTTGGTTTTGTTTTTGTTTTGCTACAAAACCTGGTTCTTATAAGGCAAAGTTAAACAAAGCAGCTATGCTAAATTAGCGTTAAATAAAGGGGAGTTTAATGCTCGGCTACAGTCAACTGGTGTATATCTGATGGCTAATTGTCTATCAAAATTAAAGAGAAAAGAATAAATGATTCGTTATAAGAAGGTGTTAAAAGCTCCAACAAAGGGAGACATTTCACAAACATAATATATTTAGATGGTAAATTTGAGCCTTTTGGTAATGGAAGCAAGAGTTTTATGTAGGAGGATGCATTTAACATGTCAGGAGCTGCCTTTCTGATCGAGAGAGAAACTCAGCGCAGGAAAAGAATCTGCTGAGATACCTTGCGTTCACAATCTTTAATCTTAAATCATTCCATCTGTCATGGAAAAGCAAAGAATGCTGAATGCGACAGAGAAACGGCTGATTCGGAAGTTTTATAGGCTCTTCAGACAGAAAGCATGAGCCCCCTCAATGTGAACGGGGAACAACGCAAATAGCCAAACGCCACTGAGCGAAGCGCCTTGAGCAGAGATGCTGAGTGCTGGACCGCTGTGGCAGCGACTGTCCTCGGAAAAGATTCTTGGGTTAAGAATCCAGGCGCAAGAAGTTTCAAAATGTGCAAAGCAGGGTGGATGGGAAGGATGGGAAGCAGTTTTATAGGATAAATCTTTTTTTAAAAAAATGCTCTCTCACTTTTCTTCATTGGTCCTTCTTTCAATTTTTCCCTAATGGAAAAAATAAAATAAAAGAAAAATCAATAAACGGAAACCTTTGTATATCCATATCTGAAACGCTTTGGAAGGCCAAGGGAGCTTATTTTGTTTTAATCCAGCCCAATTTAAGCACCCTGGGTGCTACTGAGCCCTTTCAGTATCTCCTAAGCTAAGGGGGATGACTACTGCTAAATTTTGGCTGGATGCTTCTGAAGAAAATCACAATTAACAATTAGAAATTTAGAAAAGTAAAAAAACGAATCCTTCTTTCAATTTTATTAGGGAAGCCGCGCAAAAACACAACATTTTTTTTGGGGGGGGAGTGTAGTTCCCCAAGGTGTCAACCCAAGGGCCATTGGTGAGTTTGACACTTTTTTTTTTCAATCTGTGGTTTGTTTGTTTGTCTGTTTGTTTTAAAAAAAAGCCTGGCTGAACGCTTTCGTTGAAGTAAATGTAAACGAATCCATGTATGAAAAAAAGCCCCCAAACTAAATCATGCAGCAAGAAGGACAAACCGTCTGGAAAATGGACTTACGGAGTAGCAAGAATATACCGCCCCCCCTTCCAGTAAATGTCTTTGACAATTTGCGTCCTTGCAGAAAATTATCTTGAAGATAATCAAAATTATTACAATTCGTTTCTGCGTTGCTTTGAATACCGACGTTCAAATAATAAAAATTCAGCAACACAGCCCAAATTTAATTTATATCGGGGCATTGTTCTAGCTCCTCTTTTTCTGTCTAGCTTTCCCTATAAATTTTTTTTCGCTAATATCCAGTTGTGTAAAGTCATTGCATTATTCATACGGGGCGGCGGGGTGGGAGAAGAGAAGAGGCATGCTTTGTCGGGTTTTTCTTTCCCAGTAAATGGCATCCTCTGAAACTTCGAAACGTGGGTGGAAATGAACAACGAGCAAAAGAGCAGTTTCTGAGATGTGGGGATGGGGGCGCACAAATGTTTAACCTCCTCCCGGCATCTTCTTGCCTGCCTCTCTCTAAAGCGAAGCTCTCTTACGCGGAGAGAAATCGTTTCAAAACCAGCTTCGCTTTGATCTCGCTTAAAGAAGAACCTCCTTCGAAGAAAGGTGTCCTATTTTTCAAAAGGGAAAGGGAAAAACAAAACAAAACACAAGAACAAGGTCGGTAATTAGCCGTCGAATAACTTACTCGAAAAACTGGGGAGAAGAGTTATTATTGTCTGATATTCAAGACCCTTCTACAGTCCAAAGCGGCTGCCAGAATCTTAACAGCGATGATAAATGCCCGGAAGGCGAGCAAAATAACCACTCCGTATTGTTCTTCATAGGTTTTCCGAATCGTTTGTGTAATAAATGTGGATAGAACCAAGAAATTCATACTTTTTACTAGCTCCAGGACACAGCCTTTAATTCTGTATTTATCACCTGTGCACAGGATGACAGTTCCGGAAACGGAGATATATAGTTTTAAGGCAGAAGAAAGTGTACGCAGTATGAACGAATCAGATGAGAAGGAAGGAAGGAAGGAAGGGACAAAGAAAGAGACAAAGAGAAAAAAAGAAAGAAAACAAAGAAAGTGTATACAGTATAAACAAATTAGATGAGAAAGAAGGAAGGAGAGAAAGAAAGAAAGAAAGAAAGAAAGAAAAAGAAAGAAAGAAAAAGAAAGAAAGAAAAAGAAAGAAAGAAAAAGAAAGAAAGAAAGAAAGAAAAAGAAAGAAAGAAAGAAAGAAAGAAAGAAAGAAAGAAAGAAAGAAAGAAAGAAAGAAAGACATTTTGCTTTCCGGGGTCCCACCTGCTTTGTTTTGACTGTGTGCTGCTTTGGGCGGACGTTTACATGAGCACAAAGTTCAAGAGGTCGTGAACTCTGCACCCACATTACTTAGAAAAAGAGGGGGAGTTTAAGAAATGAAAAAGTCGTGGTCCTCTGCTCTGGCTGTTTACTTTCTTCCACCATTAGAGAGATCATTTAAGCTAGTTATGGAGAAAATCTAAGCGTTAGGAAGATTAGACTAGCGAGCAGACCTCAATCCTGGACGCTTCCTTCACCAGCCTCATAATAGCCCCCACCTTCCAGAGGAGCGTAAGCACGTACATATCCTTTTTCCCTGTCACATTTGCAAACTAGGTCTGGGGCAACGTGTCCAAATTAAAGATGGACCACTATATACATCCTTGAACAGCCTAAAAAAAAGAAAGAAAAAAAAGGAGAGCGGACCATCTGGTAATTGTCTTTCTTTAGATCTTCCCTTAATTATGGTTTTAATTAAAGATGGTTCAAGGCATTGGACCACATGAAGGGCAGTAATTACAAATTACATTACAAATCAACAGATGTAGATGTATCTGCTGGGAGTGTGTGTTTGTGTCCATATTGGGGCTGGGGCGGGGAGGGCGAGGAGGAAAGTACAGGAATATAACATGGACTAAACTTGGAGGAGGGGGTGGGGGGAAGTAATCCGCTGCCCTGAGAACAGAAGCACATTTTAAACATTATTTTTATTATGCAGACTCTCGCCAGGATTTAAGTTCTCTGTCATGATTGTTTTCATATTTCTTTGACATCTATTGATTCAGAGGCAGCTGCGAGGCTTTGTCACAAGAGAGAAGAGCCGTCACAATATATTAGCTTGACAGCAAAACTCAAAAGACGGAGAAGGACCAGAGGAAGCACGACGGCGGCCACGTGACTTAGGGTTGTGGGCTTCTTCCAACACACCCACACCCACAAATGTGTGTGTGTGTGTGTATCTTGAGATCTTGGGGAGAAAATGACCAAGGCGACAAGAGCAACACACTGTTTAATGAACCAACACTACACTACCATATTAAGCCTCTTCCGCCCGCCCGTCGCTGACTCCCCCGCCCCCGCAATTTTTCTTACGGCTTAATTTTTATTGCGGAATTAAGCTTTCTGTCTTAGATGGGGGGGGGAGAGAAACTATCAGAGTTTGTCTCTTCCCTCCCCCCCTCCATCTTTTCTCCCTACCACTAATCTATTCGGAAAAGGAGAAAAATGTTCAGCTCGTGAGGTGGTTTTACTGAAATCCAACGGGAATTGGTTTTGCATTGTCAAGCCCTGTAACTAACCTAGGAGTGTTTTATAATTCGGATAAATCGGTTTCGCCGGCTCGAGTTTCCGGATTTGAACTCCGGATCATCTTTTATACATTCATTCGAACCCCAGCCCGAGTGTTCGTAAGGATCCCCGTTAAGGTTTCTTAACTGATGATAACGTGTAACTCTGTAACAGGTCAATCCTTAGGAAGAAATTTTTTTTTCTTTAAAATTTATTCAGTGACGTTTAATCGTGCTAAAATAAAAGGAGGCGGAGGGGAACGCCAATCACTCGACACACCCGAGCAATTGGCAGAGAAGACCCTTTTGGCTTCCAAGAGGTCCACGTGGAGCATTTAAGTCTTGGGTTTCATTGGTTTCGCATCTAAACTTGGGCTGCTCTGCTCTGCTCACCTGCCTGATTTCCTCCCGACCGGAGAAAAGCCGGGACCGGTGAGAGTATGGATGCAGTGCGAGCCTTATGCGGTCTAACTTCTGGGTTCAATGGGCAGGCCCGCTGAACCGCACCCCAGGATTTCTCGATCTGTTTTGTCTCTCGTCCCCCCCCGCCCCGCCCCAGAGCCTTTCTTCACTTCAAAGTGTCTCCTCCGCTTCCTTCTGCAGCTCTACACACGTTGCCTCGCTTGTAGATTTCCAGAGCAGGTTTGGGCAAGAGATCAGACTCCTTGCAAAGCGAGAGGGGCGATGGAAAAAAAAGAAGAAAGCGCGCGTTGTGCTTAATCTCGGAGGGGAGGGAAAGGAAGGGAGGAACCCCTCCCGTTCCTTCCCCCCCCTCCCCAATGCAAACCCTGCACCCGGGCCGGGGCTCGAGGTTTCTGTTTGGACGGATCATCCCGGCCCTTCGCTCTCGGCCTCGCCCCGGAGCGCCAGCGCTTGGCCGGGGCGACGGGGGCCTAGCTGTCCGACTTGATTAAGCCCAGGCGAGGCGCTGCGTCTCCAGATCAAGCTGAGAGGCGTTTACCTTTCGCTAAGCGGCTGTTTGCCGCTGCTGGCTTCGGGCAACGCGGCTGCTGCTTGCTGCCGCGACGGCGGCCTGACCTTGTTTGCACATGCCCACCACAGGTGCAGGGGCGCCCGGACGGAGGCCGGACGAGCCTTCGACTCAAAAACACGCCACGCCTCCTGACTCCCAGATCCCCTCCTCACACACACACACACACACAGCCCCGACGTGATCCGAGAGCTCTAGTCAAGAGGGGCACAGAGGGTTTGAGGATGTTCTGGAGTCAAATGGAGGCGAAGGTATCGGCTAACCGGGTGTGAGATGTATCCGGAAGCAGGTTTTGGTTTGGTCCTTCGTGCCCGTTGGGCTCTTGCACTTTTAAAGTGAGCCTTGGTACTCTAGGTTTCAGACGTGGAACAGATTCTGGTTAGGAACACACATTTCTGGATCTTTGCTGTTCCTTCAAAAGGATTTAGGATCTTCATTCTATCTTGCCTTGGCTAGCCTTAGAACATATTGCCACTTACTTAGACGAAGAAGTAGGAAATAAAGACCGGAAATGTGATATTCTCAAAGGGTATCAAGTGAGCATAAAAGTAGCAACTGGGTTTTACTCCAATTCTGTTGTTCCATACAGATTTAAACCGAACCGAACCTTCATTTGGATCAGAATAAATTCCATTCTCCTTTATCTCGCTATGAACTGAGTGAAAAAGGTTTTGATTCCACATTACCTCTGCTCCTCAGGTGAAGGCATTTTAGCTGAATTCACTTTGTAAAAAATTTCACACAACAGATGCCACAATAGCCAATTGACTGGAATAACTATAGCAGGTTATCGATTCTATAAAAAAATGCGCCAGGAGGATAACATAATTCTGTATATTCTCTTACAATCATTTTAGCCTTCTCTTGCATCTAAAGTTACTTAGAAGTATGGACCAACAGAATTTATTGATAAATAGATAGATATAGAAGTGCAGCCATTATCTTCATGTCAACCATTCCAATAATACTAATGGATATTGTCTGAGAAAAGGAAAAAGTAGGGATGAATTGTATTGCTTAATTTTTATAGGAAACCCCCCCCCCCAACTCTGCTAGGTGGGAAAATGTTTCATATCTGGAAACGTTGCTGCATAGTCCAAAGTATGATCAGTTACTCAGGACAGACAAGTGGAATTTCCTCTGTCCATATTCAAACACACAGACTCACTAAAACTGCTACTGTTTGTCATTGCACTGATTCTTCTGTCAACAATACTTAACAAGGCAGGCTGTGGCTATCAAGCATCACAAACATCTGCCAGGCTATCCCACCTCCTTTACATGGATGATCTGAAGTTATATGGAAAAACTGCCTCTGAAATAGAATTGCTGCTCAGCACTGTCTCTTTACACAGCCAAGATATTGCAATTGAGTTTGGACTGCACAAATGTGCCATCCTCACAGGGGAAAAATAGTGAAAACTGAAGGAATCAAGATGCCCTATAGAAATAACACGAAGAGTCTGGATGATGATTGCTACAAATACCTTTAAGGCACAGGTGTCAAACTCGATGGATCATGTCACATGACATATCGTGACATATCGTGACATATCGTGACGGTTTTTGCCTTTGCGGAGCTGGGGTGGGCATGGCCCACGCATGATGCATCCGGCCCGTGGGCCACCAGTTTGACACCCCTGCTTTAAGGTGACAACATCAAGCACACTGAAGTCAAGAAGAAAATTAGAAGTGAATACTTCAAGACCTTAAAGTCCAAACTTGGCGGAGGAAACATTTATTCCTTTCATTAGACACATAGCTGGAATAGTTCTCTGGATTGAAGAAGAACTAAAAGCCCTTGGTAGGAAGGCCAGAAAAATAATGACAATGAATCATGCCCTTCATCTATGTAGCAATGTTGACAGACTTTACTTACCAAGGGAAATAGGTGTCATTAATCTGCACCAAAGTATAACTTTGGTATTTTGTTTTTAGTGTGTATGACTGATTAAGCAAAAGAAGATAAAACACCGTGTGGCTGGACAGACAGACAGACTGACAGATATTCTAGCAATTGAAGATCGAGAAATAAAGCACGCTGGCTGAGGAATTCTGGGAGTTGAAGTCCACAAGTCATAAAAGGGCCAAGTTTGAAGACCCCTGTTCTATGCAGAATCAAATTTTTCTGTTTTAAATCCTACCATAAATAAGATGAGCTTTATTTCTCAATCTTCAATTGCCAGAATATCTGTCAGTCTGTCTGTCTGTTCACCCACACAGTGTTTTATCTTCTTTTGCTTAATCAGTCATACACACTAAGAACAAAATACCACAGTTATACTTTGGTGCAGATTAATGACAAAACAATCAAAGGGAATACATGGTCATTTGGCCATGCTCAGCTTCTCTGGCAAACAAGGATTCCCATTGCTGAAGATTTGTCTTTAAATGAGAGAGACAATGATAAAACAACCAGCTGCTCTATGTAGAAATTTGGTATGGTGGTGGTGTGGACACAACTTGGATGATTTGTTTCTCCTATTTCCCCCCTCCAAGTAACCCTCAGGTGGCTTCAGCTAAAAGAGAGTAACTGGCCCCAAATCACCCTTTAAAATTCAGTGGTTGATTAGGCCTAAAATGATCTCCCTCATTATAATCCAATACTATTTGTACTAAGACAATACAGATCTTGAGGCAAGGTTCATGGTTATAAATAGGGCTTATCCAGTTTTGTCCTGAAGGGAAACAGATAGAAAAGTCTGATTAATCACCTGTTTTCTTTTTTGAGTACTAGGAAATCAAAACAAAGGGCCTATTGATTTGACTAGAGAGTACAGAACTGTCAGCTCTGTAAGGTAGACTTGACTAAGAAACCAATGCTACATAGCTAGGATAACAGTTATGGTATGAGGACCCAGATTGTTGGGGGCAATTAAGCTGACTTTGTAATAATGCCGCTTGGGGTGTGTGTGAAAGCCCTAATAAGCAGGCATATACATAGAATGAAGGCTACTGCTAAGCTTGTAAGCCGCCCTGAGTCTTCGGAGAAGGGCGGGATATAAATGGAATTTAAAAAATAAATAAATAAATAAATATTATATATTATAGGATAACGTAGTTATTGTAAAAGCTGTAGCAATAAAATCTTGCAACCCTTCTTTTAGTGTGAACTACGGAGAAGACTGACTGAGGTTTACAAATTAAATTTTATTATTTATTTATTATTATTAGGTGTTTATTCAACCTAGTTCCTCAAATGGGATCAAGCATTTTTATCTGATTGTTGCCTTGGTAGTAGCTCTTCTTCCTCTCCTTTAAGTCCATTCCTTATGCCTTCTATAATGAAGAGGTAGTTGTTGCTTATTCTCCATCCATGCTTTAAGGAGTTAAGAATGGTTCTGCTGTTGGACCCCTTCATGGAATACTGCCTTGTCGTGGTAAAGGGGCTTGCATAATTCAATGAAGCTATGAGCTATGCCATGCAGGGCCACCCAAGATGGACAGGTCATAGCAGAGAGTTCTGACAAAACGTGATCCACTGGAGAAGGAAATGGCAACCCACTCCAGTATCTTTGCCATGAAAACCCTATGAACAGTACCAAAAGGCAAAACGATATGACGCTGGAAGATGAGCCCCTCAGGTTGGAAGGCATCCAATATGCTACTAGGGAAGAGCAGAGGGCTAGTACTAGTAGCGCCAGAAAGAATGAAGCGACTTGGCCAAAGCCGAAAGGATGCTCAGCTGTGGATGTGTCTGGTGGTGAAAGGAAAGTCCGATGCTGTAAAGATTTTTTCTCCATAGGAACCTGGAATGTAAGATCCATGAATCCAGGCAAGCTGGACGTGGTCAAACAACAGATGACAAGACTGAACATCGACATGTTAGGAATCAGTGAACTAAAATGGACAGGAATGGGCAAATTTAATTCAGATGACCATCAGGGCAAGAATCCCTCAGAAGAAATGGTCAATAAAAGAGTAGGAAATAGTCAATAGTCAATAAAAGAGTAGGAAAAGCAATACTGGGATACAATCCCCAAAATGACAGAATGATCTCAGTTTGAAACCAAGGCAAACCATTCAATATCACAGTAGTCCAAGTCTATGCCCCAACTACCGGTGCTGAAGAGGATGAAACTGACCGGTTCTATGAAGCCCTACAGCACCTTATAGAATTAACACCAAAAAAGGATGTCCTTATCATCATGGGGGATTGGAATGCTAAAGTAGGAAGCCAAAAGATAAGCGGAATAACAGGCAGGTTTGGCCTTGGAGTACAAAATGAAGCAGGGCACAGGCTGATAGAATTTTGTCAAGAGAATACGATGGTCATAGCAAACACTCTTTTCCAACAACCCAAGAAATGGCTCTACACATGGACATCACCAGACGGTCAACACAGAAATCAGATTGACTATGTGCTCTGCAGCCAAAGATGGAGAAGCTCTATACAGTCAGTAAAAACAAGACCAGGAGCTGACTGTGGCTCAGACCATGAGCTTCTCATTGCAAAGTTTAGACTTAAACTGAAGAAAGTAGGAAAAAGCACTAAGCCACTCAGGTATGAATTAAATCATATCCCTGTTGAATATACAGTAGAGGTGACAAATAGATTTAAGGAATTAGATCTGATAGACAGAGTGCCTGAAGAACTATGGACAGAGGTTTGCAACATTGTACAACAGGTAGCAACCAAAACCATCCCAAAGAAAAAGAAATGCAAGAAAGCAAAATGGCTGTCTGAGGAACCTTTGCAAATAGCTGAGGAAAGGAGGGAAGCAAAAGGCAAGGGCAAAAAAGAAAGATACGCCCAATTGAATGCAGAATTCCAGAGAATAACTAGAAGAGATGCCTTCTTAAATGAACAGTGCAAAGAAATAGAAGAAAACAATAGAATAGGGAGGACCAGAGATCTCTTCAAGAAAATTGGAGAGATGAAGGGAACGTTTAATGCAAAAATGGGCATGATAAAGGATCAAAATGGCAGGGACCTAACAGAGGCAGAAGAGATTAAGAAGAGGTGGCAAAATTACACAGAAGAACTATACAAGAATGACCTTAACATCCCTGATAACCACGATGAGGTGGTCACTGACCTTGAGCCAGACATCCTAGAATGTGAAGTGAAGTGGGCCTTAGAAAAACTGAGCAACAACAAAGCTACTGGAGGTGACAGTATTCCAGCTGAGCTATTCAAAATCTTAAAAGATGATGCAGTAAAAGTGCTACACTCAATTTGCCAGCAAATTTGGAAAACTCAACAGTGGCCACAGGATTGGAAAAGATCAGTTTACATTCCAATTCCAAAGAAAGGCAGTGCCAAAGAATGTTCAAACTATCGCACCATTTCACATGCTAGTAAAGTTATGCTTAAAATCCTACAAGCTAGACTCCAGCAGTATGTGGATCGAGAACTACCAGAAGTACAGGCAGGATTTTGAAGAGGCAGAGGAACTAGAGATCAAATTGCCAACATACGCTGGAGAAAGCTAGGGAGTTCCAGAAAAACATCTACTTCTGCTTCATTGACTATGCTAAAGCCTCTCATTGTGTGGACCACAACAAACTATGGCAAGTTCTTAAAGAGATGGGAGTACCAGACCATCTCATTTGTCTCTTGAGAAACCTATATGCGGGTCAAGAAGCAACAGTGAGAACTGGACACGGAACCACTGATTGGTTCAAAATTGCGAAAGGAGTCCGGCAAGGCTGTATACTGTCGCCCTGCCTATTTAACTTATATGCAGAGCACATCATGAGAAAGGCAGGGCTAGATGAATCAAAAGTTGGAATTAAAATTGCCAGGAGAAATATCAACAACGTAAGATACGCAGATGATACCACTCTAATGGCAGAAAGTGAAGAAGAACTAAAGAGCCTCTTGTTGCGGGTGAAGAAGGAGAGTGCAAACGTTGGGTTGAAACTCAACATTAAGAAAACCAAGATCATGGCATCTGGCCCCCTCAATTGCTGGCAAATAGATGGGGAAGAAATGGAGGTAGTGACAGATTTTATTTTCCTGGGCTCCAAGATCACTGCAGATGGGGACTATAGCCAAGAAATTAAAAGACACTTGCTCCTGGGGATGAAAGCAATGGCAAATCTAGACAGCACACTAAAAAGCAGAGACATCACCCTGCCAACAAAAGTACGTATAGTCAAGGCTATGGTCTTCCCAGTTGCAACGTATGGCAGTGAAAGTTGGACCATAAGAAAGGCTTAGCACCAAAGAATCGAGGCCTTTGAACTACGGTGCTGGAGAAGACTCCTGTGAGTCCCTTGGACTGCCAGGCGATCAAACCGGTCAGTCCTAGAGGAGATCAACCCTGACTGCTCTTTAGAAGGCCAGATCCTGAAGTTGAAACTCAAATACTTTGGCCACCTAATGAGAAGGAAGGACTCACTGAAGAAGAGCCTAATGCTGGGAAAGATTGAGAGCAATAGAAGAAGGGGATGACAGAGAATGAGGTGGCTGGATGGAGTCACTGAAGCAGTAGGTGTGAGCTTAAATGGACTCCAGAAGATGGTAGAGGACAGGAAGGCCAGGAGGAATGTTGTCCATGGGGTCGTGATGGGTCGAACATGACTTCACAGCTAACAACAACAACAGCATGCTGTTGTAAGGGATGAAGGCAACTTCCATTAGTCTGCTGAAGTTGAGATCCAAAGGACAACCTATCTCATAATGGCAGCATGGGTGAGGAAGAAAAAATAGACTAGGAACTACCATTAAGTGAGTTGGAAGGTGTCACATGCACACCTGACATTTCTTATCAGGAAGGATGCCCTTTTGTTTTTGGCTGCAGTATACTGGCTGGCTCATATTGAAGTGATTGTCCACTAGGACTCTGAGATCCCTCTCACAGTTACTACTATTGAGCGAGGTACCACATATATGGTATCTGTGCATTTGGTTTTTCTTGCCTCAATGTAGAACCTTACTTTTTTCACCATTTAATTTCATTTTGTTAGATAGCTCTCAAAATTCAAGTCTGTCAAGATCCTTCTATATCTTAAGCCTATCTTCTGGAGTGTTGGCTATTCCTGCCAGCTTGGTGTCATCTGCAAATTTGATGAGTTCCCCATCTGTCCCCTCATCCAAATCATTGATGAAGTTGCTGAAGATCGCTGGGCCCAGAACAGAGCCCTTACCAACTGCACCCCTCCATGTAGATGCAATTCCATTGAGGACTACATGTTGAGTGCAGTTGGTAAGCCAGTTATGAATCCATCTGGTGGTGATGCTGTCTAACCCACATTTTTCTATCTTCTATCTTATCAAGCAGTAGGCTGTGGTCTACTTTATCATGTCCAAGTATCAGTCCAGGTATCAGACTGCCTACCAGAAAGGTAGAAGAGATGTGATCTTGAATTTGATTTTGTCTTTCATTTACAATCCTGGGTCAGAGATGAGTGGAAATCATGGGTGAAAAGAAATGGACTCTCAATAGATACATATGCAGTTGATGAAAATCTTAAAGTGATACCTACTATTTCCACTCCATTCAATTTATTACATTTATTTTTAGTATCCTAGTTCAGAATAATTTATGGATGTTTTTCAGATGGAGCTTGACTTCAGCAATTTGGTTCAGATCTATTAAATATTAAATATATTAGTACAATGTAGGCCTTCAAACCATTCTGAAAAAAAGGAAGGATAAATGAACATCTAATGTTCACTGGAGATTTACAAGAAAATGAGACTGGGTAAAATAAAATCATTTCTAAGATCTCACTGAGGAAATATACAAATATACTACAGGCATACATCGTTGTATCCAATCACCCAAAAGTTATGAATGCCCCCCATCTGCTTTGCTAAATTATGTACAGAGGTGTATATTCTGCCTTCTCTTGTTCCCTTTACTTAACTTAATTCAAACTTCTCTAGAAAAGAAGATGGAATGTGAAAAATGAAAAGTCATAACAGAATAATTTCAGATTCTCAGACTCTACATCCCACCACACCCACATTTGCTGGTTCAAGTGAACCATAATGTTAGGTTTCAGGTGACCCAACCTTCTACTTCCTTGTGTTACTTAAGTCTCTTTTGGTTCCTTCCTTAATTTAAAAAAAAATAAGTCTCCCAGAAATGAGTGTGAGATGGTCCATGTGACTGCCACAGGACATTATGCTGCAAATCTACTCTAAGCCAAGCAGCACGTTTGATCATGGTTCCTTCAGTGGGTGACATTGGTGCCTTTCTCACTACAGGTAGTTCTCAACTTAGGAGAATTATTCATTGAGCCAATGTTTGAGGTTATGACTGTGGTGAAAAAAGTGACTTATGACTGATCCTTGCGCTTACAACCATTACAGCATCCCTATAGTCATGCGATCATAATTCAGACGCTAGGCAACTGGCATGTATTGATCGCTATCTGACACCTTCCCGGCCAGCTTCAGACAAGCAAAGTCATTGGAGAAAACTGGGTTCACTTAACAACTATGTGAATTGCTTAGGAGTCACAGAAAAATGGTTGTAAAATTGGACCCAATTTACTTAACCACCATCTCACTTAGCAGTGGAAGTTCTGGTCCTAAGAATTATCTGTAGTGAGTGACAAAGATTTTTTCCCCTCTAGCAACTTACCACATATTTGAGCTGTATAACCAAGACATTGTTCAGATAGTATAAAGCTTGTTGTCAATACTGTTATATTGGCCAAGCTATAATTTGATGCCGGAATTCTTTGAAATTGATGCATTTGTGTTTGTACTGAAGCAAAACATTTAACACTTCAAAAAGTTTTAAAGGCTTAAATTCAACTACTTGCTTAACCAGTTTGTGGACTGAACTATGGATTATTTGTAAAACTTCATGTAAAGACAAAGACTTTGTTTATAAGAATTCAGATTTCGAAGTGAATGAAAACCAAAATACCTAGTGACCTGGAAAGATAACTCTTTTACATGCAGCTTCAAAATATAAAATAGAACTTGAGGTGGGAGGGTGAGTGGGGAAAACTCTTACCCTTGATTTGCTTTGTGATATCCATCAAATCATTATAGATTGAAGTCTGAGTGGTATTTCAATCCAAATACCTTTCATAAATGGTAAATTGCCCCACCTTGAGGGTACTCTCAAGCATTCATCCAAACTCTGAGTCATGCAACCTTTACTGTTTGCAGAACTTGCAAAGAAATTGTTGATGCAATAACTTTACTACCGTATCTGAAAAATCATGGAGGAATTAAAAAAAAAGAAAAGAAATTAAATTGTTCTTAAATATGCTGAGACAAACATCTCACAAACTCATGGGAATTTCAAAAGGCTGTGACATTTTACACAAATGCAAAAAACAGGCTCCTGGTGGTTAGCCAGTAAGCAATTAAAACTATTTTTTAGAATTGTTCTTTGCATTTCCCAGAAGATGAAAGACCCCTGTCTTCTGGTAGAAGGAAATAGTGCAGCACCTCGGAAACTATGTTGATGCCTTTTTTTCTGCAAAAAAAAAAAAAAAGCCACTGAGCTTTCAAGAGAAAAGTTGTTGTGCTGGCAAAGAGACAGTTTAAAACATATACATTGCTGTGTGTTTGGTCCGGTGGGGATGAGGTTATTCTTATTCGGTGCTGATATTTTGAGTACAGAGCAGATGGATCTTAGGCTTAGAAAAATATACCTGATCATTTTTCCTCCTGGTGATTATATTTACACTTGCACCAAAGTGCAAGCTTAATTAGGTTACATACTGTTTATGTTTTTTGACGTTCTAGACTAGAGTAACTGTTGCAGAACTGCTCTAAGTAGATCAATGGGGTCTACCTGTGGAGTGTCATTGCACTTTGAAATGGATTAACTTCTTCTTTGGCATCTGGGCTTACTCTGTCCTCCTCTATTCCCATCCCATATTCTCCATCCTGGACTTCCCCTTCTGGTAACGCTTAGTAGCCACTTTGGGCCTTGCTGATCAGAACAAATTCTTTGCCCTTCCTACAGGTAGCTCTCAACTTAATCTTTTGTTTAGTGACCATCTGAAGTTACAACGGCAGTGAAAAAAATGACTTGCACCTGGAACCTGCATTAATCACCATCACAGCATCCCCATGGTCATGTGACCCACGGTTGAGTGTATATGCATGATGGTTGCGGTGTCCTGAAGTCATATGATTGCCATTTACGACCTTGCCAGTGAGCTTCTGCCAAGCAAAGCAAAGTCAATGGGGGGAAGCTGTATCCATTTAATGACTGCACGTTTCACTTAACAATAATAGTGATTTGCTTAACAATTGTGGCAAGAAAGTTTGTGAAATCAGACATGACTACTCATTTAACAACTGACTTGCTTAGCAATGGAAGTTCTGGTCCCAACTGTGGTTGTAAGTTAAGGATTACCTGTACCAGGTAATGTGGTAATGTGGTCAGGTTATAAAATACTTTGCGCAGAAGAGATCATGGATGCCATTTTTGGTCTCAGTAGAGAAGCAGTCTCTCCTTTCTTCTCTCTCTCTCTAGTAAAGAACTCACATTAAGGTTTGAAGATTAGTTCTCAAACTTACTGAAGATTTAACCTGCAGAAAAGGAAAGAAAACAACAACAACCACAGGCAGTTTTTAGTCACTAATGTCAAAAAAATATTTGCAATAACTGTTAATGCTTATGTGCTTATATGCTGATATAGGACTAAACCTTACCTCAGCAGTAAAGTTTATGATTCACTTTTCCCTTCAATCCACATAATTAAGAACGGTAGTACTTGATATAACTATATAAGGCAATCTTCCTCAACAGAATCTAGTGGGATTCTTAAGCTTTCCTTTTTAAAAGGTAAAAGTTTAACATACGGTATTTTCTAATCATATTTCCTAAATGATTTTGTCACTCTTTTATCTGCCTCTTACTCAGATCAAAGGAAAGACCATTTGCAGGAAATATTAAATATATATCCCTCTCTGGGTTGGAATCCATCAATGCTTGAATGCACCAGCTAAAAGAGAACAGTGTGGGAAACAGACAGCCATAAATGGACTGAAAAAACATATGTGTGACTTATGAAACAAAAGGCACATTTCTGCTATCAGTTGTGATTTTCTTTCTAATTAAATGGGTTTGGATAATGGTGGGGCACTTTACTCCCCCCCCCCCCAGTTCTCAATGCTAGCAACAGAAACGACCACTAGTTTTGTGCAAAGTAAAGAAAAATGAAAAAAGAGCCTATGCTGCAAGGAAATTATATTTTTCAAATGTCAGTTCTTTTCTTACTTTGCAGTTCAACTCCCAGAATTTCCCAGCTGGCAACATTGCTCTAGAACAAGCTTCGTGTGCAAATATATAGCTGTTTATAGTTTGCTCTTTAGAATCTGGGCTTAGTAACACTGGTGGTCTTGAAGAGGCCCAGATATCTAGCACGAAGGATTTGCAAGCACTAAGGAGGAAGCTCATCTGAAGGTACAGGGACTGAATCCAAATGTCTCTGCTATTACCAGTTGTAGTGATCCTGCTGCTCTGGTTGTTTTTGGGGGGTGCAAGGTGTTTTTCAAAAGATGAGATGAGAACTGAAGAAGCTTCTTGGAGGAGAAGCAAAATGTTTCCAAGGAAAAACAAAGAAAGTCCAGTTGCCTTTTGAAAAAGCATCTTTGGGACAACCATGCCCTGGATGACTGAGAAACTCCATAGAATCTCCATGAAGTATGCTTTCCCATTGCCTCTGGTCCATACGGAATGAAGGTTGAAATGCCATTCCAGCCAGCTTTTGGACATAGCCCAAGGCTGATCCTGAAAATACTGGCTATCAACCAGTATTGCAGTTGCAGTTTATTGGCAACCAGTTAAACACAATAATTATCAGATCTCAAGAGAAAAGTACATGCCATTTCTCTTCCGGCCAGGTCCATGAGATCATATGCATACTGATGGGGGATGGGGGACATATCCATCTCAGTGGACAATGAGTACACAAGGTTGAGTTTGCACTTATATCTTTTTTGTGTGGAATTAGGACCATTAATTCTGAGTCATTGGGGGGGGGGAAAGCATTCTTGATGCCTTTATTTCTGAAGCTCCTTATGCTTGCTATCAATATTTTCCCCAGAGCAAATGCCAATACAGATGAGATGAGAGGGCAAAATGCTGGCTTGTTTTTCAATCCAGATATTGTGCAAAGCAAAAACAATTTACAGATATAGCACCTGAAGGAAGATTAACCATTGATTTGTAAACAATTCACATGAATTTCAGTCAATGCATTTCAACCTAATAACCAGTGAAAAGCCAGATGAGATGGGTGTAATGTGATGAGACAGTTTAATTCTTGTTATGACATTAAGAGTTGAATTTTACAACAGCTGAAAAGATTTCCAGCTATCAGTTAGACACTACAGTTAAATTTGGATTAGGGCAAACACTTGTTCAGTATCTAGATCATGATAAGTGAAAGGGTAATCATAGTCAAAAGATGAACACTATAAAGACTTTGAGTCAGGAGATAATTTTTTCCAGTCCACATTTAGCAGGAAGATCTGAGCTGCTTCTTAGATCTATAGCTCTCTTTTCTTTCCATGTCTGTCTTTTCATTATATGGATGATCTACTGCCTGGTCTTGAACCCCAGGTAGAAGGTAATTAGACATGACAACATTTCACTAGAATTTGCAGGAATAGACAAGCAAGTCTGGGTGTCACCATATAAATCTGATAATCAAATTCAGATCTCTGAATAGCACCACCAAGTGTGAGCATGCCAGAGATAAAGGGAAGTGGGCTGTGAACAAACCCTGAGGGACCATGAAGTCTATGGGTAAGAGAGAGAGCGAGAGAGACAGAGATACAGAGAGACAGAGGATACACAATGCACTATGAAATGTACTTCAGTTCTAGTGTCTGTGAAATGGAGCTAACACTATATTTTAAACATTTCTCCCTCTTCAGCTACCATGTTCTCATTCAAGGCTGAAAGCCTCACATTCAAATGACCAACAAACCCTTATCTGTGTCAGTGTTCCCTGTGGGGAATATAATAGTTAAAAGCATCATCTCTTGTACTTTGGTAAATACCTGTGCCCAGGCCACCTGTATGCTCACATGGCTGCTGCCAAGAAATGTGTCTGGCAGGAGTGTATGTATGAATGCAGGATGAATCAGCAGGGTAAGCAAGAAATACTTCAAGGTGATGCTTCTGAACCAGAACACCAACCTAGGCAAAATCTGCAGGTGAGGGCTATAACACCGGAGTCTTATTGAAACAAAGTTTATTAATGTTTACTTTATTATTTTATGTTTTCTTCATTTCAGAAATTCCAAGTGGATTTCTTTTGCTCCAGGTATCAAAATGTACTGAGCCATCTTTATTTAAACTCCACCCTCTTTGTTTACTCTGTTTCTAGGAAGATCAAGCACTGCCTAGCAGAGTGGATAGAAAAATTACAGAAGTCATCACAAGGCATTTTCAGCAATAAACTTTACAAGAGTAGTTAAGCAGACACCGACATTTTAAGTATTATACTCCCTGGCAGTGATATTCAGGGTGAAACAAAATGGGCTGTAAATGTATGCAAATATAATTAATTGTTCACTTTTAATTATGAAATAAATGAATAAATAAATCACTTACCTTGTGGATATGATGTCTTTTTATAGTCTGAAAGTTATCAATAAAGAACCTGTACAGAGATGTTACTGAACACAATAGTCACACAAGGATAGTGTTTATTTACCAACCAGTTGTTCAGCAAATGTTCAAAGTTATGACAGTGCTGAAAAAGGAGACTTAACAGCTGGTCCTTGAAATTCTGGCCATGAAATGCACATGTTTGTTCTTAACTGGGTTGCAAATCATTAAAAATATACACTTTAGAAGATTTTCCTGTTTGTAGCCTATCTCTAGATAAAGGTTAAGATTAAGGTTGGCTGTTATGAAAGTTGATTAGATTGCTTTGGTCTAGTGTCATGCTGAAGGACACCGTGCAGTTTGCAGGCTGAGAATTAAAATGGGGAGTAGCAATATGAGCATCTTTAGCTCTTTGTTATCATAAACATTCTTTCTTGAACACCCCCCCCCCGCAAAGAATACCCTTTTTCTCCCCTTACAATCCCCTTACAATGCACCTGACACGAAATTGCAACATTGGCCTGTCTAGCTACCATATATAGATATGCTTTTTTGACTTCTGTAAACTTCAGCTCCGCAAGTAAATGAAAAGAAATGGCCTTTTATAGAAATGCGAAGCCTGTCTCTGTTGTGCTTTTACGAGATGTTTTGATCTAAGAATCTAGCAAGCTGCCAGCTTTGTCAAGTTCAAAACTATCATTATGCATTTATGCTTCAAGAAGGGGATTTTCTGGATCTTCCCTCCTGGCCCAGTGATGTAGCCAAGTGGGTTTTAGACTGAAGATTCACTTCTCCCTCCTTGGCAATTATCTCTGTGACTACCCACAATCCTTCCCAATCGTTTTAAACAACATCCTGTTATTAAAACCACTTGGCAAGCATTTAAAGCTCTGGCTAAGTTAACCATGCACAAAATATCTTACTTGGGGCACAATCCAACAATAAAGAGGAACTGTTTATGCTGAGGAGGCCAGAGTTCAGGATGGGGCCCACTCATTTGTGAAAAATGGCTCATCATTAGTGACAATAAAATTATTGAGGTTTTGATCCTCCTCAACTGGAGTCAACCGTTAACATTCCTACTATTTCAATACTTTATTGCTAGGTCACTAATTAGACATTAGAAATCCAACATCCTGAAAGTAGTTTTAACAACATGTGATATGCTAGGACGGCTTTCTGAAGAAGCATCAGATTTGAAAACATATCAGAGCCTACTGCAAATGGGATCATCCTGTACAAAGGAACCAGAAGTCTATTTAGCATTGCCTTCCCAATCTTTTCCTTTGGATCCAAATTCTAAACCTTATGACATTAGATTCCAAGGGAACTAATTTTCAGCTAAGATGAGTTGGAAAAGTTCTTGTTAGTATTGCAGTATTAAATAAAAATGGCCTGAACTACTGAGCACAGGTTTTTACTTAAAAAAGAGACAGCTAAACAGAATACAGTCAATAAATATAAAATTAAAAAAGACCTGGGATGATTTTTTTTCATTTTTTGGAATGATTTGAGTCAAATAGAGAAACCTGAATTGAGCAGAGGGATCAAAGAGACTACAGTGTTATGTAGGCTGAAAGGGTTAGGGAGGTTAAGTGTCCAAGTCCTTACATATTGTAATATTCCTATTTATATTTAGTAAGCATTATTTACACACATGGGTGCACACAAACATGTTTGGCTAATGTCTAAATCGTTTAATTTAACATATGTACCGACTCATTAAAAAGCATTAATAATGACAAAAGTCAGGTAAGGAAGGACAAATGTTCACCCACCTATAGTGAGTCATTAATCAAATCTTTCCCAAACTGTTTCCAGCCAAATCTATTGACACTATGATGCCCAAAATTCTTCTCCAACATAGGGACATGAGCCGTAGTTCCAAAATATCTGTAGTACAACAGCTTGGAACTTTAATGGGGCATTCTATCCACTGATATAATCCTCCTCTCACTCTCTGCAAACATGACCCATTACTATGGTCTCTCTCTCTCCCTCTCCTCTCTCTGTGTCTCTGTCTCTCTCTCTCTCTCTCTCTTTCTCATTTATCTCTATTCTATCTATCTATCTATCTATCTATCTATCTATCTATCTATCTATCTATCTATCTATCTATCTATCTATCTCTATCATTTATCTTAAGGGTCACCAAACTTTCTGGATTGGCAGCCTGGTGGGAAAGGGAGGGGCAGACACCTTTACATGCACATGCGCAGACACCCAAATGTAGCTGTGCGCACATATGCATGAATGGGGCTGCGAGCATGCATGCTTCATAATTGGGGCTCCTAGCGCCGGTGTGAGGGTCACACTGAGGCTAGCACTAGTGCGAGGGTCATGCCGAGGCTAGTGTGAGTGTGAGAGGCATGCCAAGCATCGCACCAAGGCTAGCGCCAGCATGAAAAAAGGTGAGCATGCCCGCATACACGCATGCACTGATCAGCCACTTACATGGCCTAGTGGCCTAGTGGCCAAGAGGCCATAGCCTGGTAGTGGGCTGCGGCCCATAGGTTGGGGACCTCTGATCTATCTATCTATCTATCTATCTATCTATCTATCTATCTATCCATCCTCATCATCCTCATCGTCATCATCATCATCATTTATTTGTCATATTCCTTTGAATTGTTTACCAAAAAATGCAAGACACAAGATCCCTGGATGCAATTTTTGAAACTCTCCACTCCTTTCTGCCATTCTTCTTATTATTCTATGTCAACAACTCATCCTAGCAAAAAAGCCCTGCTCACTCTCTGACAGGTCTCTAGTTCCACGCTGAAAAAGATTGGAAAAGGGCTCCAGTTTATGACAGGTTTCAGTCCTGTATTTATTTACTTGAATGTAGGTCTGATATAACCCAATGAAACTTCCTGTGAGTAGACTTACTAAGTACAGCATCATTAAAATAAGAAATCTAGAGAAATCCTACACATGTTAGACCTTTAGAATTTTCTCTCTAGTCATCCCCATCAGGGTTAATGCTGATCTAGGAAAAGTGACATAATTTTAACATGAATAAGATACTACTTAGAAATGAAACTCAGAAGGATTCCTGAGAAAGGAAATGAAACTTTAGTCAGTCATTGTTATGCCACCAACATAAGGAGAGAGCTACAGCATAGGAGAGACCAGGGAAGATAAAAAAGAAAAACTCACCTACTTAGTCTATGTAGATTAATTCAAGTCTCCCTGATCAGATAAATCACCTCCCAGTGCACTGAAGGAACTTGCACAGATGATCACAGAGCTGCGCTTGAAGGCCTGTCTGGCAAGGCCCCAGAAAGCTGAAAGAGAACAAATGCTGTTCTTATTTTTAAAAAAAGGGGAAAGAGGAGGTCCTGGGAAATTACAGACCTATCAACTTGATGTGTATCCTGGATAAGAACCTAAAGCAGCTTATTAATTATCATATTTGGGGGCCTTGGGTAAGAATGCAACAATTAACAAGAGCAGCATGGGTATGTCTCATATTAGTTAGGCCAGACTAACCTTCTCTTCTCTTCTCTCTCTCTCTCTCTCTCTCTCTCTCTCTCTCTCACTCTCTCTCTCTCTCTCTCTCTCTCTCTCTCTCTCTCTCTCTCTCTCTCTCTCTCTCTCTCTCTCTCTCTCTCTTTTGAGGGTTACCTTGCTAGTTTAATCGAATGCCATAGACATAGTGAATCTTTGACTCCAGCACAGACTTTGACAAAATCTCTCACAATGTTCTCATTAATACAATGGTGAAATAAATGCTAGATGATAAATGGTTATATGGATTCACAAATGGCTCACATAAGTTCACACAAGGGAGCACAAATAAATGGCGCTGGCTCAACTTGGAGAGTAACCCTCAGTGGAGTGCACAGACGTGCTTCCCTGGACTCTATGCTGTTTTACTTTTTGATCATTGCCTTGGATGAGAGATTTTGTTGAAAAGTTTACTTATCAACTTTGCAGATGACACAAAGTTGCGAGGGGTGACTAATCTTTTAGAAGAAAAGGAGAATTTTTTTTTAAAAAAAACTAGACAGGCTTGAACAAGAAGCCAAAACAAACACAATGAAATTTAATAGGGAAAAATGTAAAGTCCTGCATCTCAGGAGAAAATATGAAAGACTTAAGGCTTAACTTGGCAGTAGTACACATGATTTGGGTGTTTTAGTAGATAATAAATTGAACATGAGTCAACATATAATTGATGTTATTTTGATATTATTCGTGTAAATGTAGAGTCAGATGGCAAAAGGTAGTTGCCACACCTACACCTTGATCATGCCCTGCCTGGAGTACTATATTCAGTTCTGAGCACTAAAGATGAAAAAGGACAAAGTGAGTTCAGAAGACGACTACCAAGATGGTGAAAGATGGTGAGGAGATGTGATGGAATGTAATGGGTTGGATTCCCCGGAAGAAAAAGTTACATTCCAGAGGAATAAGAGACAACTCTCTTGGAAGAATCACCACATGACATTTTTGGTTTGGGGGCATGACAAGAGACTAGGAAGCAAGTCCTGTAAGGACCAAGTAAAGGAAAAGTGTATGGTTAGCTTGCAGGACAGAAGACTTACTGAATGTGGAAATATCTAAAAGGTTAACATGCAGCAGAGGTGGTGAACATGGTCTCTGTTGTCCCCTGGCAGATAGAACCAGAATCACTAGGTTGAAACCACAAGGAAGATTCCATTTGGATATTAGGAAAGGTTTCCTGCTGGTAAGAGCTGCCAACTGGTGGACTAGGCAGCTTCATGAAATTGTATACTTCCTTTCACACTAATGCACCAACCCTTGGAGTGGTTGCATACCCTGGACATAGTTTGATCTACAATTTCAAGATGTACAACTATTTACATGTTGACTTTTTTTTTAAAAAAAGTATGCACCCTAAGATTCAAATTGCCCAACAGCTTGTTATCTAGTTAGTGACAAAAAACTCATCTCAGATTTCAAAATGTATAATTTCCAAAGAAACAAACAGAGATTAAGATAAACTGTCAGCATAAAGCTAAGGATATCCATTGCTGCCCTCAGAGCAAATAAATAAAGTTGTTATAAGTGACATTGTCATTAGAACAGCTACCTGAAAACATTTATAAATGAAAGCCAGATGCTAAAATAATGTCCAATTGTTTTGAATGTACATTAGGAATAAAATCTGTTATTTATTGAACAAAAGGAGGGAAGGATATTTGAATCTGTTGGATTAGAAAAGAAAAACATTAGATCTTCCTTCTTCTCCTTCTCCTTCTCCTTGTCCTCCCCTCCCCCTCCTCCTCCTCCTTCTCCTTCTTTCTGAGTTTTTATGCTATTTCCTACTTCTCTCTATGATTCCAAATCTAGATCCTGTGGCCAGTTTGCTGATGACCCTGACTTCCTTTAGCTGATAATGCTAAATACTAGATGGATTTAAAAAAAACCTTGTTCATCCATGATTAATAATAGAGGAAGAGATAGACCTGATAAGTATTATTAAAATCTGGTTGGGTAAGATAAGAAAAATCATCTCAGAAACTGCCCTTCTGAGTTTCAGAATCTCAACAGAGATTCTGTTGAGGGTGTTATTGATCCGTAAAACATTTTGTCTCAGATTTCAGTGTATGAGTGCTTGTTGGCTAAGTTGAACTACAGAGACAAACTGTAAAGATTATTCAAGTTCAGGTTGAACTCCTTGCCAAAGGGATCCTTATCTGGGCTGATGTTGGAGCCCTGGCATTGGGTGGCTTCAATCTCAGTGGCCTAAAAATTTCAGGACCTTCATGAAGATCATGGACTTGTTCCAGGTAATTTCAGACCTAAATAATATGGACAGGTCAAACTTTGGATCTATATTTGTCTCCAAGCTGTAATATGGAGGGCAAGTTATGCTGTGGTCATATTATTTCCTGGTGCAGACAAGATTGACTGTCAGTGGAACAAACAAAGAATGGGATCACTGAGTTGGAATGGATCTAAGAGGCCAAGTCTCTGCACACTGCAGGATTCATAGCACCATTTGTTTGTTAGTTAGATCTGTATGCTGCCCATCTTGCCTAGAGGTGACCATTCTTGATAGCCTCCATTTGAAAACTTACAGGGAAGGGGAAGAGACCACTATATGCAGTAATTTGCTCCACTGATTGACAGCTCTTACACGTTACTCTTAAATTCTAATCTGTATCTACATTCTTGAAATGTTACCCCATTATTTCTGGTTTTACCATGTAGACTGAGTGCAAACAAGTCTACAATGTGACAGCCCTTCAGATATTTGAGGACCACTATCATGTCCTCTCTCAATCTTCTCTTCTGTAAGTTAAGCATGCTTAGGTTTTTTTAACTGTTCCTCATAGGACTTCCATTATCTTGATAGCCAGTGTCTGGACTTGTTCTAGTTTATCAATGTCTTTTTAAACCTGGGTTGTACAGAACTGAAGACAATACTCCAAGTGAGGCCTAACTAAGGAGAGTAGAGTTGAATAATTACTTCCCACAATCTGAACTCTTGATGCTACTGAAGATGTTCTCCTTGTTTTCAGCTGTACTACACTATTGGGACATTCTGAGATTATGATCCTTTAGCATACCCAAGTCCTTTAGGAATGTGTGGCTCTTGAGCCAGATTTTATCCTATACATGTGTTTCTTTTATTTTTCTTACCTAAATACACAACTCCACATTTCTTCCTGTTAATGCTCATTTTATTTGTTCCTGCTCACTATTCTAGCCTGTCATTTTTTAAAAAAAGTCCCATCTCCTCCCAAGTATTAGCCACCAATTAGGATGATCTTCCCTAGGTGAGTCATGGATCCAGACTGATTCTGGCAAAAAGTTGGAGGATTTCCTAGTGAACCTATGGCAAGTTCCACGAGTGCCTGATAAAACTGCTGGCAATTTTAAGTGATCCTGGGTCTTTATGTGATTGTTTCTAAATGGTCTCTCACCTCATCTTGGTTGGCTCCCTGGTTGACTGAAAAGCTCCAAGAGATGAAGCAGTAAAATAGATGGAGAAAAGCAAAATGTGAATCTGACTGAGCATGAATATAAGCCCAAGTGGTAAGAAAGTGAAGTCCCCTTATTTCTTTACTTTTATGGTATTAGCGGGATATTGGACAGAGCCTTTATTTAGAATCATGGCTTCCCTTTTGGGATTAGGAGTGAGCAAGTAGTTTTGTGGATGTGCTTTGTCATTATTTGGATGGGGGTAGTGCTTCCCTCTAGTCATTTTGAACATTTCAAGTATCATTTGATACCGTCAACCAAAACATTATTTTTGAGCATCTGCAGCTTTGGGGATTGGAGGCACTGTTCTACAAATTATTCTCCAAAGCACCAGAGGGCAAGACAAGAAACAATGGTTGGAAGCTGACCAAAGAGAGAAGCAACCTGAAATTAAGGAGAGACTTCCTGACAGGGGAATTAACCAGTGGAACAGCTTGCCTTCAGAAATCGTGGGTGCTCCAGAAGAGACTGGGCAGTCACTTGTCTCAGATGGTATAGGTTCTCCTGCTGGACTAGAAGATCTCCAAGGTCCCTTCCAGCTTCTATTCTATTCTATTCTATTCTATTCTATTCTATTCTATTCTATTCTATTCTATTCTATTCTATTCTATTCTATTCTATGCTATGCTATGCTATGCTATGCTATGCTATGCTATGCTATGCTATGCTATGCTATGCTATGCTATGCTATGCTATGCTATGCTATGCTATTCCTTAGCAATAGGGTTCAGTCAGTGACAAGTCTGGCTGGTGGCCTCCCACTTGTGACGTACCATGACTCAGTTCTCTCTGCTATATGACTATGTACACACATACACAAACACACTACAAGGCTTGCCTTGCCTTGCCTTCAAAAATCAGATTACAGTTATCAAATATAAAGGCAAGAAAATTCATTGCATCTAGGAAATAAACTCACTTTAAAAACTAGAGCTACAAATGGAGGCTGAGCCACATACATTAGCTAACTATAAGAATGTTTGATTAAGCTTAGCATAAACAGTTCCTGGAAAATCTTATATTTACTTATAGAAAGAGTCAGATGATATTTGTATAGGTTCAAGCACTCGTGATTAAACTATCATCTAAACTCCTGCCAATTAAAACAAATTCTTTTGGGTGCTATCCAATATAGGCAATAAATATTTATTCTTCTTTAACCGGTCTTTGAAAGAAAACAAAATAAACTTACACAATCTTTTAAACTTCATGCAAATATGGCATCATCTCAGTAATAGTTTTGTGGATTCAAGTAAAAAAGGAAATTGTATTCTGAGTGACTTGATGCTTCGGATCATCATAATTAGAAGTGGAAAAAAGATAGTGTATATGATACAAAGATCAATTCTTCAGAACACTGTGAGCTAGTGGATACAGATTAATAAGAAAACCTCTCTTCTCCTTAGTATATTTTTTTCAATCTGAGCTTCCTTTTTTGCTAGCTTCCATGTTTCTATAGGCCAGTCTGGTCCCCCCAAAAAGTGGAAAAGAATGTTAGAAGTATGAGGAACCCCTGCTTTTGATTAACATAAAGGAAAATATTTATTTTATTTATTTATTAAATGTATTTGCTGCCCAGTTTGCTATGAGGTGACTCTGGGTGGCTTGTGAAGTTAAAATACTGTATCTGAATGATTCATAATTTAGCTTATTACCCTTTTATATATTGAATGAATAGGAACTGACTCTTCTTCCTAAAAACAAGTTCCATACTATACATATTTCCTTCCTTCCTTTTCCTTCCTTCCTTCCTTCCTTCCTTCCTTCCTTCCTTCCTTCCTTCCTTCCTTCCTCATTTATCAGTTCCAGAAATTCCAGGAAATGACATGCTATGATAAAAGCCTGCTATTTTGTCCTAGAATGAGACGCTGCAGGCAGGTCAGGAGTGATGGAAGAATCCCCCCCCCCGTTCCTCCCAAGACAAGCATACTTTTCTCCATCATCTCTTTGGAATAACCAATAGATTCACACTCTCTTGCAGAGAGTTATTCATAAAGTCTTCTTAGTCTCTCTGGCATTATTGTAAACCAGAGATTATACGTAGAAAGCCTTACTTCTTAAGAGTCTACTCCTTAGAACAGGGGTCCCAACCCCCGGTCCACGGACCAGTACTGGGCTGTGGCATGCCAGCAACCGTTCCCCACAAACAAGGAAAACCCCATCTGCAGGATGAAGGCAGCACACAAAACCACGCCCCCTCTGGTCCGTGGAAAAACCTCTCTCCACGTAACTGGTCCCTGGTGCTCAAAAGGTTGGGGATCTCTACCTTTGAAGAACAAATAGAAAAGATTTTCCATGAGACCTGATATAGAATCATGAGAAAGAGAAGAACTTACACAAGAGAGAATAACATTTGAATCTAGGCATAGTTTATCATAGTTTAAATTTGCCATCTTTTGAGGTATGCTGAAACATACCTGTGGCAGGACCCATGGAATCTCTTATGGATTGCAATTATCTTATTCAAAAAAACTCAAGCCTAGGCTAATATCTTTCAAGGTTACAGCCTCCAAATCATCGCGAAGATATTCTCAGCCTCTATCTCACTATAAATATAATGCTAGAAATATTTCTGCCGCTGGAAGTGTATCTGACACCTATTTCCAAGTTTACTAAGCTGCAAAGTCAAATTACACCGAGAAGCTGTTTTTTTAAACATTTTTTTTTCAAATTAGGGAACATTATCACTTAATCTGCCTGCATTGTATTCTTCCATTTTTCTCTATTACTTGAATTTTACTACTCTGGGAAAATAAAGCGAGTGACCAGGTGCAGAAACCACTCGTTTCAGGTCCTTACCAGTAGTAGACCAAAACTGGATGCAAAGATGTTAGTGCTGTTTTTGACAAGCTGCATGGAGAGGTTTGGTGACTAGTCTTAATTAAACCATCTTTGTTTACATTTGATGTTTATCAGCTAATTGGCATGGCAAGGTGTGAGTCACACAGCTTCTCTCTGGCATGAAATCAGTTTGTGGGAGAAAAACTGGGAGAACAAATGATCCCAATTATAAGAAAACCCACTGTGTTAATTATCCTCCCACAAATGCTGGAGTCTCCTCCCTTCCCCCTTGCTCTAGTCTCTCCCATTTACCCTCCTTTTGCTTATAATTCCAGTAAGGCAGAACTACTCTAGTGAGCATCCTAACCAAGTTGCAAGTGGGAATTTAACAAACCTGAACAGGGACTCCTAACTTTGTTCCCCGTTTAGAGTAGAAGCATTTTTCTTTCTGGTGATTCTAACCAAGAAAGTTTTGGAATTAAGAATTTGGAATTAAGAACTCCTGCTTCTACATTCCTTCACAACTATTTGTTTTTGGTGTGGAATATCCTGCTGCACAGTTCTGAGGCTATATATTCAATTTTTTTGCTTGAAAAGAAGAAAATATAGTACAGGTGATAGTAGAATAGAAGACAAAGAACTGGAGAAGATCATGAAGATCATAAAGTATCAAGATCTGAAAATCTAAATTGAAAGATTATGGTATAAACTGGTCATGGTGGTGGTCTCACTGGTTATCGACACGCTGGATGGAACTTTTGGATGGAACTTAGAAAATATGAGCTTCGACAACATTTCCATCTGTCAAATAATAATAATAATAATAATAATAATAATAATAATAATAATAATAATAATAATAATAATAATAATAATAATAATAAAGATGGAAGGGACCTTGGAGGTCATCTAGTCCAACCCCCTGCTCAGGCAAGAAACCCTATACCATTTCGGACAAATGGCTGTCCAGTCTCTTCCTAAAAACTTCCAGTGTCTCATCATCATCAATATTGATTGCTTTGGAACAAGCCTAAATAACAATAATAATTTTGGCTGCTCAAGAACAAGCTATTTGAACTAATACAATTAAGGCCAGAATTTTTTTAAAAAATCATCAAATGATTCAAAGTGCAGATTGTGCAAAGAGGCAGAAGAAACAGTAGATCATATATTCAGCTCATGCAAGAAGATCACACAGACCAGACATGTCAAACTCGCAATGTCAGAGCTTTTTCCCCATTGCTGGCAACGGGGTGGGCACAGTTTCCTCGTGACGCGTTTGGCCCACGGGCCGGCAGTTTGACACCCCTGACATAAACTGATTATAAACAGTGACACAACACCATCACCAAAATGGCTCATTGTAACATCTGTAAATACTATCCTGTGCCAATACTGAAAAATAAGTGGGAACATAGGGTTGAAAAAGTAGTTAAAAATGAGCTGGTTGAAATATTGTGGGATTTCCAAATACAAATTGATAAAGTCTTGATTCATACAAGACAGTGTTTTTAATGGTGGTTGAAAAGAAGAAAGTGTAGTACAGGTGATAGTAGAACAGAAGACAAAGAACGGGAGATCATGAAGATCATGAAGTATGAAGTATCCAGATCTGAAAATCTAAACTGAAAGATTATGGTATAAACTGGTTATGATAGTGATCTCAGTGGTTATCAACATGCTGAGTGTTATACCCAAAACTCTTGGATGGAACTTAGAAAATATGAGCTTCTGCAACATTTCCATCTGTCGGTTACAAAGGCCACATTATTGGATTTGCACATATAGTACACGAAAACATTAGCACACATCCTAGATTCTTGAGAAGAACTCGATGCATATGAAGGCCAACAGCAGCTAAAGAACTTCAGCTGTCATTTCACGTTGTGTATATAACAACAACAAACAATAAAAAACAGTTCAGCTGCAACTTGGCTTGCTTCTTGATACCTCCTTGTTCTGTTTTCATGGCACTTGATTTCCAAGCACTGTTCCTGAACTTATTTTTCTCTTCCTAAACACAGAGGGTCCATGCATAGGAATGCTCCTTGCCTATCCTTGAGTAAATGATGACGCTGGACCTTTGGAAAAGCCACAAAGCAGGAAGCTCTCTGTCTCCCAGTGTCTCTGCTGTCTTAGTCAGGGTAACAGATGGCTGAGGCTTTCACCAACAGCCCCGAACACATTGTCACTCCCAACTGAAAGTGAAATATTCAGTGGCATTTAAATTAAATAGACTCTAATGCTCTGGTAATATTAATTACGTTTTCATTCATCCCTGGCCTAATAAATCAACACATAAAGATAGGATGATCCTGCGCCTGGCAGCGGAACAGGACTATTCTGCCTTTTGTAAGGTTACTCACACAATACCCTTATTCTTATTGGGACATGAGGGCCCCTTCAAGCATCTGTGCTCAGCACCACTTGAGGAGAAGCCAAAATGGTAACATTTAAATGTTTTGTTTCTTCACTCGTCCAATTTGTCCATGCAACAGGGCTTGGCTTCACAAGAACGTCCAAGTTAAAGCTGTCAGATCCCATCAAGCTGGTGAAAACTGTTCCGATTTCTTTGGAGAATAAGCAAGGAACATCGATTTATTTGAGCCGCTATAAACTATCGCCAATGTCAAGCTCTCTATTCTCACAGCAGAATTTGTTACCCTACTGTCAACCTTTTTGCATACTGGGGGGTGGGGAGAGAAAAGGAAGCAAGGAGGAAAGGCCTCAAATGTCTGGAGGGGAAAAAAAAGATCACTTACAGTGTTGTACAGGATTCCAGAAGATGCTGAGAGCCTGGACTTTAGTTTCTTCTATGAATGTCACAGGGGACATTGACTCTGAACTGCACCAGCCAGAGGGCCCCACTCCTTATATCCACAGATACATAAAAGAAGTCTAATAAAATAAGCAGAGAAAAGATCACAGCTAGTAAATTTTTAAGAGACAAAGAAGCTGCTACTTGCAATGATTCAAAGCTGCATGGCATTACCAGTCGACACCCTAAAGTTGTTTCTCAAGGCAAGAAAATGAGCTGCCACTTGCATTTGTGACCCCATCTCTCAGATGGCAATGTCAAACGAGATGCAATTATTGAGGACCAAAATGTCCTATTGAGAAGAATAGCACAATAACGTCATTTCTATAATTTTGTCCTCTTGAAAATATTCCACTTTGAGAGCATGATAATATTGGTTTAACTCTATGTGTACTACCAGAAATGGGGAAAGGAAAGGAAAGGAAAAGAAAGGCAATGCAGATTTTTGTTTTGTTTTTATTTTAAATGGCATATCATGCTACTTTAGATACAGAGATAGAAATGTTAGGATGATTGCTATTATACAAATGGAAATGTAGTATATATCACCATAGGGGGAGGTGTGACCAAATGATAAAAAGAAAAAAAAAGTAAAATTTCTGAACTGAGTTTGACTGTCATTGCGTACATGGATATAAGATAGCCACAAACCTTCTTTAAAAACTGTAAGCACAGGAGATATTAAAAAGTACGGGGAGCAAAAAATTAGAATTTCTCACAAGATTAGATTTTTTCACCAAATCTCTCAACCTCCATAAGGCTGTGACTAAAACATCTGATGGAGTCAACCAGCAAAGAGGGCACAGTTGCCTTTTGGAAAAAAGCACTTTGGGGAATGCTCTCTGACCTTTCACTCTTGACTGAAGTATGCTTCAATCAACTTAACTTGAACACTTAAAAGTGCTCAAAGAGAGCAGGGCAGGCTGGGGTCTGGGCGGCATTTCACAGGTAACGTCGACTCTCACGCTGCTCGCGGCATCCCCTTCCCCGGAGCCCACCAAGCCGGATATGTGAAGTAGGTGAGGGCCATTTGCTGGCCATTTCCAGGTGATGGTGCATTTCTTCATTCCTCACGAAGGGTGACACCTTCCCAGCTGCGTTTCTTGCCTGTTTTTCTCCCTCCCTCATCTCAAATATTTTCCTGCCACTCTGTTCTGAAGGAAGAAAGGAAGGAAGGAAGGAAGGAAGGAAGGAAGGAAGGGAAGGAGATGGGAATGAGAAAGAGGGAGGCAGGGAAGGATCCAGGGAGGGAAACAAGATGGAAGGAAGGAAGGAAGGAAAGGGAGGGGGGGTGTCTGAGGAAAGTCCTGCCTTAGTCCTGCCCTGCTGCCCTTTTGCCATCCCCTTGGCCCCTCCTCCTGGCCTATCCTGCAGGTCTCCCATTCCTAAGGATGCTTTGGTTACAAAACAGGGTCTCCTCGCATGGAGAGGGAGTGGGCCTTCCTCTGACCCACTCACTTTGTCTTCCTGCACCAACCATGAGCAGCCTGGCTAAGGAAAGCGAGCACAGCAACAGCAGACTTGAGGAGGAGGTAAGCGCAGCTGGGTGCCCTCTTGGGGAAGTGGGGCTGGGCTAGGTGCCATGGGAGCTCAAGGGCCGGGCTGGGCGTTTGACCTCTGCTGCCCAGGGCTCCAATGTACACAAACTGAAAAGGTAAATGAGGGAAAGGAAACCCTTCAGGTAGCTTAGCATTCAATGGGCAAAATTGCGAATTGCATATAGTGGCCCTCTTGCTTTCCGCACACTCTGGCAGAGAAAACAACTATGCAATTCTTCCCTCATTAGTTCAGAAGAATTGTAAGACTACAGTCACCTGTATTAGGAAAACCGAATATTTATTTTCATCAGTGCCCAGAGGAACATAAATTACCTTCCTGTTCCAAGAGGAACACCCATGTGTAGCCTCTGGTCGAATTTTAGCGTTCCAAACATATAGAATTTTATAGGTTCCTGATTCTCATTTATGTTTTTCATCCCTTATATACTGCTCTTATGTTGAACAACCAATCTCCAATGCTATATTCATACAGAACATTCCATAATTCAAAACTATTTACTTTATCATATGCTTTGTTAAAATCAAAGAGTGTCCAGGAAACTTCCTTTCTTATAGTGATACATTTTCAATCATCTGTTGAAAAAGAAAGATCTGGTGTCATATTTTTCAACCTTCTCACAGAATTTATGATGTTATTTTCATAATTCTGTCTTCAGAATTCATAGAATTTGTTTCAGTTCTACTCTCTACCACTATAATTTCCATTCATTATTTACCTGTTTCCAAAACATTTCCAACAAAATTACTGTCTGTATTTTTTGCTTCTTTGTAGTTAACTGTTCCTTGCTGCCTGACACATTTTTTGCTGCTTGTTTTTTTATTTATATGCATTATAAAATTTTCCCATCTTCATTTTTTGCAGTCAACTTTTTATGTGCATTCATCTCATCCACACCTATTTTTCTTTATCATTCCATCAAACATCTATTTCCCTAATTCCCTTTATAGCAACGGTTCCTCATAGGTTTATACAGGTAGTCCTTGATTTACAGCAGTTCATTTAGTGATGGTTCAAAGTTACAACACTGGAAAAGTGACTTATGACCATTTTTCACACTTATGACCATTGCAGCATCCCCATGGTCACAGGTTTAAAATTCAGACGCTTGGCAACTGACTCTATTTATGACAGTTGCAGTGTACCTGGGGTCATGTGATCACCTTTTGCGACTTTCAAGCAAATTCAATGGGGAAAGTAGATTCACTTAACAACCGTGTTGCTAATTTAACAACTGCAGTGATTCACTTGTGGCAAGAAAGATCATAAAATGGGGCAAAAATCCACTTAACAATTGTCTCACTTAGCAACAGAAATTTGGGGCTCAACTGTGGTTCTGAGTTGAGGACTTACTATTTTACCTTCAGCCTCTTTGTAGCACTCCTTGATGTGAGCTTGGTTTGTGGATGTCCTTACTTGATATTAATGCCCAGAAGTAAAGGCATTAATCCAGCTGGAATGTCAACAATGCTGGGTAGAGTGAGCGAATACTTTTTGTGATCTGAACTCTCATATTTATACATCTCAAACTAGCATTTGCTTTTTAAGCAGCTGGATCATATTGAAACCACAATCTGCTACAATACTCAGATGTTTTTCACACGTACTGCTTTGAAATCATAACTTTCACATGCCTTCCTTCCTTCCTTCCTTCCTTCCTTCCTTCCTTCCTTCCTTCCTTCCTTCCTTCCTTCCTTTCTTTCTTTCTTTCTTTCTTTCTTTCTTTCTTTCTTTCTTTCTTTCTTTCTTTCTTTCTTTCTTTCTTTCTTTCTTTCTTTCTTTCTTTCTTTCTTTCCTCTAGTTGCAGGAATTTATATTAATTCCTGTTAAATTTCATCCTTTTTGTTTTGGTCAACTATTAAAACTAGTCTAGATTTTATTAAGTCTTCACTGTCTTCTAAAGTCTTACTCACTTCACCTAGTTTTGCCTTGTGTACAATTCAGTAATGATCCTCTGAACCCTCTAACTGAGATCATGAATAAAATAGAACTGCAAGAGGAAAAAGGATGCTTAGAAAGATAAAGTAACAATTACTAACCGACTCATCTACTATCTAGGATTTGGGTGAAATGAATCTGAGAAGCACAGTACAGTACCTTTTCAGGTATTTCTTAAAGTAGCCCTTTTTTGTTTAGGCTTCTTCAAGAACTTCAGGATGAATATTATTTGAGGAATCCCTTCATTTGAAGATAATATAATTCTTTAACTAGTAATAACTTTGTTTCAAACTCAGGGAAAATCCTATAAAATAGTTGGGCTGCTTTCTGAATTGCAGAAAAGGATTGCACTCACACCCATTCTGAAGCACCTCTTCAAAATCATTTCCCAACTATGCACAATTCTTATGTTCGCTCTGTCCTGCATCTGGGTAAATGGAAGTTTTGTAGTATTATGAAATTGGGGTTCCTTTTATCTATTTCATTTTCCATTTAAAAACTCAGATATGTAAAATAAAATTAGAAACCTCTATCACCATTACTTGGAAGAAAAAAATGACACGTATGGTGAACAATTGTGAAGTAATTTCTTGAGATTAGAGGCAAATGATAATTAAAAAGGGAAGGACAGCATTTAAAAAAATAATTTGAAAGGTTTGATGCCTATGTAACACTTCCATTATATTGTGAGAACTATTTGTGTACACAGTTGTTTTTTCCCTCCAGTTTTGGTACAGCTTAGAAAATGTGTTGGTCATAAATACATGATGTTTTCAATTAGACTAGATTCTTGGTACAAATATAGAAAAGGCAAATTATTTTACCAATCCTGTATTTCTTTCCTTCCCGGATTACTACAATAGTTAAAAACAATAGGTTGATTCTGGCTTTTGCTTAAAAGAAAACAGAAAACAGAAAGCACACAAATAACAAGTGCATAAATTGTAGAATCCCTGAATAATGATAAACACTGTGCCTTTTTTGTAACATACACAAACTTGCACATCCACATACTAAACCCAACTGGGACAAAAATGAAGGATTGTACCAGGTGACTCAACAACATATATAGTTGGTCATTTCTAAAGCTTTATTTTTCTTTAAGTTTTGCTCAACTTTTATTCATGCAGAGTAATATAAGTAGAAAAGGATATTTGGGGATTAAAATTTCTTGTGGATATACTGTTTTCCATGCATATTTTGATGAAGGATTATTTTCAAATATGTTCAAGGAAGAAAATATAGCAAAAGAGGATTTGGCATAGAAGTTTCAGTGAGAGTGTTCAAGAAGCAATCCAGGACCCAGTTTCATAAAACTGAACCCCAGTGGTTTTAGGTGTACATAAGTGGGTTTTGTGCTGGAGTGTCACCCTAGATTTCCTAGCTGACTTGAATGTATACATGCTATTCTTCTATAAAGTATTGATTGGCTACCTTAAGCCAACAGTGGCTATGTTGCAGAAAATACTTGTCCAGAACAATACTGTTCTTGACCACTTAGGTCCATTTTGATGATCTCACAGCTGCGCGACAGCACTCAAAGGAACACAGCTGGAACCTCATCATGGAGATGTAAAACAAACAATTCCTATGCCCATTATGTTAAACAGGAGAGAGTGGAAAGTTAATGGGGGACACAGAAAATAAAGGCTCCCCGTGGTTATGGGGAATGAGGAAAGGCAGCTGTGTGGGAGTGAGGGGTGACAGGGTGAGAGGGATGAAGGAGTAGAAGTGACAATTTTAAAACTTCCCACTCCCTATAAAATGCCAAGTTAACAGCATGTGGCCTTTCCAGTGACTTTATCTCATTTTCCAGGCATAAAAGCTTAGAAATTAGAGCTGTTGAATGTTTTGAATTCAGTGCTTGGTCCTAAATTGTATCTGATTTGCACTTGACAAAGCTGAAGGGAGGAGCAGAAATGCTTTTATGCCACCTTCCTGGAATAGTCCAGGGAGCAATTACTATTGCATAAGACAGAATAGAACAGGGATGAAGCAGTAGTCTTGAAGGTACTTGTACTTGGGCTGGGCCGCTTAATGTTAATTATATTAGTGGAGGTGGCCCAAGGTATTTTGGGATCTGAGAAATAAAATCCAAGTGGATTTTGGCTTAGGGTTAGGTTGAAAGCATTGCCAAAATGAAGCATTGCATCCTGCCCATGAGAAGTGAACTCTAGCCTTTGCAGTCCTTTTTTTTCATCTTTTTCTTCTCCTTGGAATTCAGGTTGTAATAGCAACAAAGAAGCAGCCACTTATAAACACTCTAGGAATTATTCCAGATGTTACATTGAGTTGCAGCTTAGATATTTAGTGAAGGCCCCCAAATCTGTGAATTCATATAGCACAGAGTTTGTAGAAGATGACCAGGCTGAGTCTGAGGGAGAGGTCAAACACGTCATCATTCATGAGTCCCTTCCCACCCACCAAATATCTAAATACAGCCCATCTTGAATGCCTTTGACTCTTATCTACTGCCAATTTGCTTTGGCCATTAGTAGTTCAGATTCTTGTAGAAAGCTTAAGCTTGCAATAAATCTTCATACTCATTTGATTTTCTGATTTATCTGGGGCTTGATAGAATTGTTGCTATTGGGAGCTTTTGCATATCCAGATTCCAACCTTAGCTCATTAGTTAGCTAAGTGTTATTGAGTGCCTAGTGACTCTTTAGACAAACATCTGCATCTCAATCTCATCTGGCAACTCCTGATCCTGCCCATACACATATAAATAATAATAGCACTTATATACCACTTCATAGTCTTTACAACACTCTCTAAACAGTTAACAGAGTCAGCATATTGCCCTCAATAATCTGGGTCCTCATTTTACCAACCTTGGAAGGATGGAAGGCTGAGTTATCCTTGAACCAGTCAGGATTGAACTTCTGGCTGTGGGCAGAGTCAGCCTGCAATACTGCATTCTAACCACTGCACCACCACAGCTCCATTACCTACTGTCCTAGCTAAGCATAGAGTTGCTTATATCACATACCCAAAATATATTTGTTGATCATTGGCTTGAAGTCAGATTTTATTAAATCCAGAATCAATCAGTTGTTTTTCTTACAATCCTTATATTTTTAATAAAAGTCTCCAAATACCTAATCCAAAGATGTTTATCTTAACTGCTTTGTTCTTTCTAAATATCTAGTCTTCTCATTCATAGATTACTGCTTTACTCTAATCTTCTCACAAAAATCTTTTTGCCTTATGCCTTAAGATTAATCTCCTTGTTAATCTCCATCACATAAATTTATCTATTCTTGAGGTCAAGAAACCAAAACTATTTACTACCTTCACTTTTTAGCTATCCATTTTGGAAATACAGGACTGTAGCTAAACTAAAAGCTGAGAAGGCAACAGCAAACTAGTTCCATATTATAGTTATCAGGCCTTCTGCAAGCACACCTGAACATCTTGTCTTTTCAGAAGGGATTCTGTGGGGTGAAGAGTCTATGATGTCAAAATGTTGGGGGTAACCAAGCAACCCTGCCCCCTTTTTGTTTGTATGTAATGTGCACAATATACATTGAAAAGGGATGGAGCTTTGTTCATCAATCATACCCACCAGTTTGATGTCATGGAAATTCCCACCTCCATGGATACCCCTGCTCTCCTATCATTCTATTCTATTTCAGGAACTGATTCCTCAACAGAACACTCATGGACATTGCTAGGCTATATTTGAAACTTTATTGCAGACAAATTGAAGCCACACAGAACATCTGTTTGCTGCAGTTCACAACAGTCAAAGCTTATATTTAAATGAATGCTGCACAGTGTAGCATCTAGATTTTTTTTTCTGGACTTCTGGTTCAGGATAGTGCTGTATATATGTCTCTTGCTTCACTTGTGATTAAAGGGTATTGTTGGACTCTTGTTGGTGGATAAATATTTGATCGTTGGATAATTAATTTTTAGTATGTATTATCTTGTTATAACAAGCTATTGGCACGGCAGCTAGACTCAAATGGTCAATAGCTAGCTTAATTCCATTTGTGTCACTTTCTGTTGAGCCAGGAATGATGGCAGACTAACTAACTTGTTAAAAGAGATCCTGGCTCAAGTACAAGACTTGGAACTGATCCAACAAGTTCTGGCTGAGCTTAAGGGTAAAACAAATACAAAAAAGGGTAGATATGAAGATCAATTATAAGCCCATAAGACTATAATTGAAGCTGGTCATAGTATTTTGGATAAATGGATTAGTAGAATTACACTTGTGGATGAAAAATCTATGTTTGATTGGTATTCAGCGCCCACCCACCCTACATCAATCAAACCTGGTTACATTTATTGAGGAATTTTTCATAAAGTCCTCTCTTTCTGAACAGACTTTCTAGTTGAGACTGAACACATGCTTAAAATTTGTCTAACAAGGCAAAAGGAAGATATGAATCTATTCAGATTTCATCAATGTTTCAGAGGGAAAAAAAATGTTTACCAAAGGCCAAAGTCTTGCTAGATCACTATAACTACTATATCATATGTACCTTCCAGTTACATACTGCATTGATCATCAAGATAAGATCCACAAACCTGTTAATCCAATGAATGCAGGGGCCTTTATCTTATCGTTGAAATCGGCTGATGGATAAGTTTGATGGTGTTTTATTTCATAGCAATTGTTAAGGGAGTAGTTTGAATCAGCCCAAGATTGTGGTGATAGTGGTGATGGTGAGGGCAAAATCTCATTGTATAAAAGTATTCATTTTTTTCTCTCTGCACTCTTGCTAAACTTCACGATAATGAGCCTAGGCATATTGCCAATTTAAGTCTTTACCTTTATACTTAGCATCCAAGGTTAAATGATTGGTTTGCAAACTGCTCTTTATATTTACTTGTAATAAGAGAGATGAACTGTAGCACTATCTCACTGAAAAGTCACACATTGCTTTCAGTTTTCTTATTTTTTGGTTTTTTTTAAAAGGGTTCTTTCCATTTTTATAAGAATGTTATTCTTTTGCTGTTTTTTTTACACACAGTCACTTCCCCCCCCCTTTTTCATATATATTCCAATGCTATTTGAATATTAATTTGAGTTTCTATGAAGTTCTACATTTATAAGCAAGATTAGGAAATACAATACTCTTTAAGTATTTCAAAATTGTCTGTTAAACAGTACAGGTTACAAACTGAATGGCTTTTGGAAAACAGTGATAAAGGGGGCCAAATAAAATTAATGATGAAGTTAGTTAATGTTAATGTAAAAGGGCTAAGAGAACCTAAAAAACAAAACAATTTTGTTTGCACATTTGAAATAGTTAAGGACAAATATTGCTTGTGTATAGGAGACTCATTTAATGAAATAGGACAAATTATTAATGAAGGACTGGGCGGGACAGCTTTACTCACAGATACTTTGACAAAAGCTAAAAGTGTGACTGCTTTGGTTCAAAAAGGACTCCCAACTGATACACAATGTTACTAGTTATGTAAATGGGTGTTATTTAATTTTATGTGCTAAAATAATAGGGTTTGTAATAGCTATGGTTAATGTTGATGGATCTAATTTAGACTTTCCTATTATGTTTTATCTTTGTTTTCAGTACTTAAATGAGTGTTATGATAAATTGGAAACAGAAGGAGATTTTAATAAAATATTGGATTCTGACCTAGACTGAAATACACTGGTATGAAAAAAAGTCATTTGTGAGAAATTAAGAGTTACATGGAAGAACTGAATTGGATAGATCCTTGGCATTTGATGTTTCTCACTAAAATTAAATACTAAGTTTCTAACTAAAATCTAAATATTAGTATAATTTTAAAAGAATCAAATATTGATGCATTAGTTATGTATTAAGCCATAATATAATTATTTTGAATTGTGTGTTCCAGATACCAGTTAAGGTATTGAAAAAAATGGCATTTGAATGATTATGAATGATAAAGAATTTGTAGAATAAATGCAGGTAGACACTTTGCAATTCTTTGATTTGAATTCAGAAAAATCAAGTGCCTGAATTTTTGAATGGGAAGTATAAAATCTTACACCGAAAACAGAAATGTTACTTATGCATCATACAAAAATAAGATTAAAAATAAAAATAACTTGAAATTTCATTGTATGGGCACAAATGGTTAGATGCCCATCTGCTACTTTGTACAGATAAATACATAAGAAGAACTATGAACTAAATACTAACTATAATATCACAGAAGACAAAATTTATGTTAACATATTTATGATGGGGAAAATGGTGAAAAGCCTGGTAAGATTTTAGCTAATTGTTTAAAGGATAGGAAAGAAAAGGAAATAATTACAATCAGAGGAAAAAGAAATGAAATATATAAAACTATATTTCATTATATATGAAAAACATATGAAAAGGATATAAATGGTCAGTTTTAAAAATTGTATTCAGAACTGCATAGCAAACCAAAGAACATATCAGATGAGGATGTAAAGCCCTTTCTAAATATTATACACCTACCACACTTACATTGTGGTAACAAAAATAACTTTTATTTGTCTCACTATCTGAGGTGAACAAAAAATTCTAAAAAATGACAGATGGTAAAACACTAGGATTGGATGGATTGCCTATACAGGTAGTCTTTGACTTACAACAATTTGGGTCGGGAATTTTAGTCATAATTTTATGTTGAGACACCCATGATTTTACAACCTTTTTGTGGTTGTTGTTAAGCAAATCATATGGTCATAAGTCCAAATCCATTCTAGGTGGTTTTGCTGGAAGTCAGCCAAAAAGAAGCTAGAAATTTGAAAACCTGTCGCAAATTGCGGCCTTGTGACCATGGGTTGCCATCGTAAGTGTAAGCTGATTGCCAAATGCCAAAATGCAATCATGTGATCACAAGGGAGGTGTAGCACCACATTTTATGATGGTTGGAACCAGTCGAAAGCCCTTTAAGGAGTGGGGGGGAAGGAGAAGAAACCGCTTTAGGGAGCTTCCGAGGCACAGATCACATGAGCAGCGTCAGCTGATGGACACCATTGCCATGGCTTTTGAGAGGGCACTTGTTTGGAGCTGGCATGTCTTCTGATGACACAGAGGCTTCCTCTGGAGCCAGAGTGACCAAGGCGGTGGTGGCACTGCTGCTTTGGGAGCACGCCTGGTCCCTCAAAGAGATTCACTCTAGGAGTCAGTCCTGGTCCCTAGTGGCCAACACAGGGGCGAGGATAGGCAGTGGCAGCGGGAGAAGCCCCATGAACCAAGGCAGAGAAGAGGGTCTGCTTTCAGGGCTGCGGAAGCGTTTCTGGGTCGACCTTCAATGCCCCCAATTTCCCCGGGCAGCTTCTTTTCACCAAGCCAGAGCTTTACAGGTAGTCCTCGAGTTACAAGTGTAATGGAACCTGCCCATTCCAAGCCTCTAGAGCCCAGATCCATGGCCGCAGAATGATTTTGTGGCCCCCCAGTGGCCCAATCCAGGCTCTGGAGGTCTTTTCCAGGCCTCTGAAGCCAGGATCAGGCCACTGGGGATGCAAAACCATTCCACGGCCATAGATCTGGGCTCCAGAGGTCTTTTCCATGTCTCCAGAGCCCAGATCGGGCCACGGGGGGCTGTGGACGTGTTCCCTGGCCTTAGATTAGAGCAGCAGCAGGAACCACGGGAGAGAGGAGACAGACCTTTTCCAGGTGAGTCCCACATGGCAGGGAGGGGAGGGGGAAGCATGAGAGCATTAAGTGAATGCTCGTAACTCGGGGATTACTTGTACTCGCACTAGCAGCTTAGAAGGAAACGGTTTTTCCATGCAAAAAAAAGTGCCGGAACGCCGTTCCATGCGTTCCATGACAAAAAAAGCACTGGCTGTAACTCTGAATGGTCTTTAAATGACTGATTTTAAGTCAAAGACTGTCTGCAAAGGTAAAGGCAAAGGTTTTCTTTGTCCAGTTGTGTCTGACTCTAGGGGACAGTGCTCATCTCTGTTTCTTAGATGAGGGAGCCGGCGTTGTCTGAAGGTGCTTCAGTGGTCATGTGACCAGCATGACTTTACGCTGAGGTGCACAGAATGCTGTTACCTTCCCAATGAAGTGGTGCCTAGTTATTTATTCACATTTGCATGCTTTTGAACTGCTGGGTGGGCAGGAGTTAGAGCTCACTCCATCGCATGACATTCAGGTCTTGAACCTAGACTGTCAGCTTTCCAACTGGCAAGCTCAGCATCTTTAACCCCTGAGCCATCATGTCCCACAGACTACCTGTAGAGTGGCATAAAACATTTATAGATACCAAAGATTTGGTACCAAATCTTTGCCAATGGTTTGACAAGATACTTGGTAAGGGAATAGCATCAGGCATTTAATCAGGCTTATACTGCAGTTGCACTACTGTTAGATAAAGATCACACCCAATGTGCTAATTATTGTCCAATTTCACTCATTAAAGTTGACACAAAGATTTTACCAGCAGTGCTTGCAAGTAAATTACAATAAAAGTTACTGTTCATTATTAAGGATGATTAAGCAGGATATATAAAAATTGGGCAAGCATCAAAGTGGCTGGGATGAGCAGAGGTAGGTATGGCATTGAGTAAGAGAAGGACACTTGTATAAGTCCCTTCTAACCTGTGACCCCAGACTTGGTCTGTGCTGGCAGAATGTTGTGTGCCTTAGACTCAGGTTGCTGCTGAGATCTGTGTGGAATGAGATGACAACCCTTCACAAGAAAATGGTTTGTGATTACTCAGACATGGCATGAATTACAGAGACCTGGTTAGATGGGAATGTAGCCTTGTCAAAAAAAATCTGCCTCTTGGGCTCTGGGTCCTGTCAAAGATGACATCTAGGTCAAGGAGGAAGATTTAATGTGACTAATTTGGAAGACCATTATATTTTTTATTTTTATTTTTATTACATTTATATCCCGCCCTTCTCCGAAGACTCAGGGCAGCTTACAAGCTTAACAGTAGCCTTCATTCTATGTATATGCCTGCTTGTTAGGGCTTTCACACACACCCCAAGCGGCATTATTACAAACTCAGCTTATTGCCCCCAACAATCTGGGTCCTCATTTTACCTACCTCGGAAGGATGGAAGGCTGAGTCAACCTTGAGCCTGGTGGGATGTGAACCTGCACTAATTGCAGGCAGCTGGTGTTACTTAAGGAGGCATTAGCCCTCTGCTCCACCAATAGTAATTGGTAGTACCACCTTGGACATAACAGGCTATAAAAAGGGGTGGAAATGAGCTCTAGAGACAAGGTAGGTTGCTGGATGTGTCCTAACCATTGAGTAGTGGTTCCCAGCTAGGGGTACAAGACAATATTCCAAGGGGTGAAAAAAGTTGGATTTTCAAAATTATAGTGTGTATGCATAATTCATTGCTGTTATTTTGAACTTTTGTAAGGGGTGTGAGAATATATCAGAAGTGTTCTAGGGGTATGGGGTATAGAAAAGGTTGGGAGCTGCTGCCATAGAGCTATCAGGCAGCAGTTCTCCAAGTACTTCTGGGCTTTTTCTCAGTGCTGGTATTGGAATCTGCAATGTTTGTTTTCTTGGGAAAAATCAACATTCATGTCCTGAGTGAGCAGTATGAATTAGCTGTTTATTCCATGACCTTTGTGGTGATCAGGGACTTGTCACAAGTATTAGTGGCCCTGATGCCTGTAGGCAGATCCATGATCAATGTGACTGTTATTCTGGAACAGATGAAACTCAATCTGGGTATAGAGAACACTGATATATCTCTTTGTTGTGATCACGTCAACTTCTGGTTAATCTGCAGCTTATGAGCAACTTGAACCTCAGTAAAGTGGAAAATCCATTTAAGTGTCCTCCTCAGATATGTGATGGATCCTCAGGGTTTCCAGATGCTGGTACAATAATGATATGAAAACAAAAGAGAAAACAAGCACAACCGAGCACCCGTTTGTGTTTTTGTCTGGGTCTGCACAATGGGTGTAAGGGTGAGAATCTAGTACAGTACATGCATAAAATTCCAATTGCGATTATAATTTGCCTTCAAGACAGCTTTTAACTCCTGGAGACCATTCCCTGCAATTTTACTAGCAAAGAAGTGGTTTGCCTCCTTCCTAGGACTAGAATTTATGACTTCCTGGTTTCTAACCTGGTGCCTTACCCACCCCTGTACACCAGACTGTCTCTTCATTATTACCTTTAGATGAAAGTAATTACTGAGCAAATGATGGTTGCATTGTATTTACAGAATGCTAGGTATGTGCCTGAGAATCAGAGATGAAAAAGGGGGAAAAAAACCAGATGAAGCTGATCTACCGAATCTTCTCCTTCAACTGTAGTCTCTGTGCTGCACCTGGTACTATAGAAGCCCTAGATTTTGAGAGAAACATATGGATCTCTTGATCAGTTAAATTAGTATAAACAGGCCACTTCCAATGACACAATGTAGATTCTGCAAAAGGGTACCAAGCAAGCTAGATTCATGAAAGATCAGAAGCACAGCTGTGGAAACTTGCCTGCCAAGGTTAGCAGCCAGAAAGGTGAGCTTTCTGAAGTCTTCAAGTCCCAAAGAATAATCAGGGTACTGATGAAGGAGCAAGGGCAGGGAGAGGTATAAGGAAGGCAAAATCCTGCAGGAGAACAATAAAAATCAGAAGTTAAGTTTAACGTGACTCTCAGAACTGAAGAATAGCAATGCAAAGTAGCTATGCATGTTCTCATATTTTAAATTTCAGGTTGATCTTATTAAATTTGAACAACAACAATAACCAAAAGCTGAATTTGGACAAAACTTCCCAGATGGTGGAAAAGCCAACCAGGTGGCAGCCTGACTGGAGTTCTGGAAAGGCTTCAAGAGACAAGATAGGAAATGCTAAGTAAAATCCTAATTAGCTATTTTCCACTCTCTCTCTAGAGTCTTTACCCCGGGTGCTGATACTACTTAAAATGTACTTATGTGGTTTCTCTAACAGAACTCTTATGTATTTGTTTTATCACATTTATTTAAATAGTTTGTGAACAAGCATGAATATTGTAATATATGTTTATGAAAGGTTTAGTAGTTTGATTGTGTTGTTATTCAGTTGTTCGGTTACTTTTGACTGTTTGTGACTGTGTGAACCTTTTGCCAGGATTTTGTCAGTCCTTGCTTGTGTCATCAGAAATAATAACTAGATAGCTTGTTTTAGTGTCTGCTTTGGTTACCTTCAACTGTTCCAAGCATCAGGATCTTCTCGAAAAACAATTCTTGTCTTTGCATTATTGCTATGATTTGATTTCTTGCTAATTATGATATTGCATATGCAGATAAGTAAGATGCTTGGTTGTACTCATATAATATGTTTGTAGAATTAACACTAGTCTTTTTTTTAAAAAAAAACCTTCCAGAGTGACTATATGACCTTTGAAATCTTAAAAGCAACCATTCATATATATATTTTAAATTGCTAACAAAGAATTAAGGGAGACTGATATGCATTTCAAACTTATTAGTTTGAATTGTTAGCAATTTAAAATTTGTTAGCAATTTAAAATTTACACAAATATGAGCTGTCACCGGTGTGACTACTGCCTGTCGATGGCCTTCAGGTTAGGCTGACACAGGAAATAAAGATTTGTCCCATGTTTGGGGCCTAGCAAGGTAATCTAAAATAGTTAACAAGCATTTGACACATATCTCCCCTTGCTTCTCAGCTAAACAAAGCGAGAGAGAACCTTGTGGCCTAGAGGTGAAAACAACTGCCTAATGTGCAATCAGCCCAGGTTTGAATCTCAGAAGGGTATGGCTGACTGATGAAAACTAATAAGTTTGAAATGCATATCAGTCTCCCTTAATTCTTTGTTAGCAATTTAAAATTTACACACACACACACACACACACACACACACACACATATATAATCAATCAGTTATAAAGAAGAAAATTTTTCAGAAACAGAGACCATACTAAGATTTTTAAACTCATGTAAGTATTCATACTTACATGAGTTTAAAAATCTTAGTATGGCCTCTGTTTCTGAAAGATTTTCTTCTTTATAACTGATTGATCTGCAAAGTTACTTTCATTGTTTATATGTAAGAACTGATTATGCTAGTTGCTTAAGCCAATATTTTAAAATAAATTGAACTGTACAGTTTGGACTGAAAAACAAGAAAAGTAATGATTATTCACTTTGCATTACACATCCTTAGTGATATTAATAGTTTATATCTGCCCCACAGAAATGAAGGTAGAGGTTTCCTTCCAAAAATGTACATTCATTACTTGGTAATTAATTTCTCTAATGCTGTTTGTACCACTGTCTTCCTGCAATCCAACAGGTACATATTCTGCAATCCAACAGGTGCATCATGAAAGGTTCTTGAATTCCCCTACTGTGTTCCAGGTTCCTTTTGTGGCAACTTTTCACTTACAAAAACCAACTTGAGACTACCTTCTGCACAAGGGTGTGTGACATGCAGTTTGTTTCTAGATAGGTTGCCATACCAAAATTTGAAATAAAAAGGCATAAGACTTTTAAAGTAGATAATACTTTTAAAGTAGAATAATATAATTGCAAGGCTCAATGGAAATGACTTCGTAATTTGCCAAAGTCTGGGTAAAGCATGTACACTCTTTGTGAGTGGTAATAAGTGCCCACTTCCCCTCCAATGAAGCATTAGCACCACCAGTTGGTCATCAAGCTAGAATAACAGCCAAGTGGAGCAGTGACAATAAAGCCAGAGTTGATCTAATCTCCCACACATCCACTAGTTTAATACAATAGGGAGTTTCTTGACTTGAATTGCACAAATCTCCTAAATCTGCTAAATATCCAATTTAATTTATAATTCTAAAAATGACAGATCAAGCATATGATTGCTGTCTAGTTGTCATTCCCTCTAGTTGTCTGTCTCCTATGTCATAATGGTAGTGACTAATATGAAGAAATTTTTAAAAAGTGAAGTGTCTTATCCCTGATTTCCATTTCAAGAAAAAGTTGGCATTGCTGGATATCCGAATGATGTGCTGCATTTAAAGGCAAAAGAGGGCCTAAAAAGAAAACAGAAAAAAACCTGGCATGATCTCTAACCAATTATCTTAAACAGATTCTGGAATAAGAATTATATACAGAGGCTTTCTGAGGTTTCACAGTTACCATCTTTATTGTTCCTCTTTAGCAATTCTGCTACTGGTCTCCTAGCTGTTTCTTAAGCCAGATTCAGAAATTCCAGTGTAAATTGCAGTGAGTTTGCAATGGAACTGGACTTAGTCCAAATTATAGCCACTGCAAGACCTGACTGGTTATTTCTCTACTTCTCGCTCTTCCTATCTCTGCAAGAAGCCTCACTGGTTGGCTTTTATGTAGACTGATCTACGAGTACATGTCTTTCTTTCCTTACTTGCCCTTGTGTGTTTTTTTGGGTTGTTGTTTCTTTCCTAAGAGTTTGCACACCCAGATGCTTCACGGACCCTTCCTGCACATCTTCTTAACAATACCATTATAGCTCTAATACTAGAATAACTGTTCGTTCTTTTGCTCCTACATTATAGTTCAATTTTGTAGCTGCTGATAGTTCAATTGATCAGAAACAGAGTATCAATATTCTTAGGTAAAGATTTTAAAATACAATAATGAAGGGAGGAGAAAGGAAGTTTGCAGTGCTGTGGAAAGGATGTGGGGAAGCAAAGAGATCACACTTCTTTCAGCCTGAACAGAAATCCAAAGGGGGTCCCCCGGGTGTTGCAAGGGTTGAATGCAGCATAACTTTCTGAGGTTAAGGTTAGTTCATTGACTTAGTGGGCCATTGTTAGTTGAAGCACAAGATTATAAAAAGAGCAACTGGTGACCAGCAGAGAACAGAGCAACTTGACTGCTAATAGAGGGAAGGGAAACCCTGAAGACCATCTGCTCTGAAGGATTTATTTATTTATTTATTTATTTATTTATTTATTTATTTATTTATTTATTTATTTATTTATTTATTAATTATTGGGACTTATATGCCGCCCTATCTCCCGAAGGACTCAGGGCGGCTAACAACAATAACATACAATAAATACAGAAGTTAAGATAAAATTAAAATTAAAGGCCTCTGTACAATAAATTAAAATTAAAATAAATTAAAAATTAGAGTTAAAAAATTAAAAACATAATTAAAATCCCTGTCAGTCCAGGTCAGCCAGGTGGAAAAGGAGTGTTTTGAGGCCGCGGCGATAGGACTGGAGATCTGGGGCCATCCGAAGCTCATGGGGGAGCTGGTTCCACAGGGCTGGCGCTCCCACAGAGAAGGCCCTCCCCCTGGGGGTCGCCAGCTGACATTGTCTAGCCGACGGTACCCTGAGGAGGCCTTCTCTGTGTGAGCGTACTGGGCGATGGGAATTCGTTCCCGGCAGCAGATGGTCCTGCAAGTATCCCGGGCCTAAGCCATGTAGGGCTTTAAAGGTAAGTACCAGCACCTTAAATCTCACCCGGAGGGCAACCGGTAACCAATGCAGCTCACGCAGGAGGGGTGTAATATGGGAGTATCGGGGTGCTCCCATCACTACCCGTGCAGCCGCACTCTGCACCAGCTGAAGCCTCCGGGTGGTCTTTAAGGGCAGCCCCATGTAGAGAGCATTGCAGTAATCTATACGGGAGGTAACGAGTGCGTGGGTGATTGTGCCTAGGGCATCTCGGTCCAGAAAGGGGCACAACTGGTGTACTAGGCGAATCTGGGCAAATGCCCCCCTAGCCACGACTCCAATATGATCTTCAAAACTGAGTCGTGAATCCAGGAGGACGCCTAGATTGCGTGCTCTATCAATGGGAGGTAACATCTCTCCTCCTATAACCAAAGATGGAACCTCTTGGACTAAACGAGATGCCGGTACATAAAGCCACTCAGTCTTGGCCGGGTTGAGCCGGAGCCTGTTCTTTCCCATCCAAATCTGTACCGCTTCCAGGCAACGGGACATCACATTGAGGGCATCACTGGGTTGGTTCGGGGTGGAGATGAAAAGCTGGGTATCATCAGCATATTGATGATACCTCACCCCGAAGCCACGGATGATCTCTCCCAGCGGCTTCACATAGATGTTGAACAGGAGGGGCAAGAGTACTGACCCCTGAGGCACCCCACAACTAAGGGGCCTAGGGGTTGACCTCTGCCCCCCTGCCAACACCATCTGTGAATGGCCGGAGAGGTAGGAGGAGAACCACCGCAGAACGGTGCCTCCCACTCCCAACTCCTCAAGTCGGCGCAGCAAGATACCGTGGTCGATGGTATCAAAAGCCGCTGAGAGATCTAATAGGACCAGGACAGAGGAATAGCCCCTATCTCGGGCCCGCCAGAAATCATTCACCAGCGCGACCAATGCCGTCTCTGTGCTATACCCAGGCCTGAAACCCGATTGGTACGGATCAAGATACTCTGTTTCCTCCAGAACCAAAGGGAGCTGCCGTGTCACCACGCTCTCAACGACCTTCGCAAGAAAGCGAAGGTTGGAGACAGGACGGAAGTTATTTAAAATAGCTGGATCCAATGCAGGTTTCTTAAGGAGGGGCCCTACCACCGCCTCTTTCAAGGTGGCAGGGAAGTACCCTTCACTTAGTGAGGCATTGATAACTGCTAGGATCCAGCCTCGTGTAACCTCCCGAGAGGCATAGACCAGCCAGGAGGGACATGGGTCCAATAAACACGTGGCGGCACTTAATTTCCCCATGATCCTGTCCACTTCATCTGGAGTCACAGGATCAAACTCTTCCCAAATGTTCTCGGCCAAACCCATCGTTTTCCTCTCATCAGATACTGCCCAGTCAGAGTCCAGACCAGCCCGAATCTGAGCAATTTTGTCCACCAGATATTTACTAAATTCCTTGGCCCATCCTCGTAAGGGGTTCTCTCCTGTCCCTTGATTTAAAAGGGAGCGGGCCACCCTAAACAGGGCGGCCGGGCGGTTATCTGCAGACGCAATGAGGGTGGTGAAGTAAGCGCGCTTTGCCACCTCCATTGCCACAAGATAAGATCTAGAAAAGGATCTTAACTGTGTTCAGTCAGACTCGGACCGACTGGTTCTCCAAATGCTCTCTAAGCCCCTTCTCTGGCGTTTCATCTCCCGCAGGTCCTTGGAGAACCAAGGAGCGAGCCGGGACCTGCGCCGGGTCAGAGGCCGCAAAGGCACAATGCGGTCGAGAGCCTCCGAGGCAGCCTGTTGCCAGGCATTAACTAAGGATTCGACCGGGCTGTGGGAGAGGGAGGTAGGAATCAATCCAAGCGCCATCTGGAACTTATCTGGGTCCATCAGGCACCTGGGGTGGAACCATCTGGTTGGTTCTGCCTCCTGAAAGCGGGGAGTGACGTGATGGAGGCCCAACCGCAGGAGATAGTGAAAGGGGTTGAGATGTTGGAGTAACCCCCCCAGACCATTAAGCCACTGCCAAGAGATAAAAATAAGATCAGTTGTGTTTACCCCCTCGTGAGTCGGGTCCTGAATAATTTGGGTCAGGTCCATGGCCATCATGGAAGCCATGAACTCTCGGGCCACCTCCGATGTACCGCCCAGGGAAGGCAGATTAAAATCTCCCAGAACCATAAGTCTGGGAAATTCAACTGCCAATCCTGAGAGGGCATCTAGTAGCCTGGGCAGAGCTGTTGCTACACAGCTTGGAGAGAGGTATGCAAGTAGCAGGCCCAACTGACCACCAGGACCCCACCTTAAGAGGAGGGACTCACATCCGTCTATCTGAGGGGCAGTGGCCTCCCGTGGACGGAGGGTCTCTCTAATAATGACCGCCATGCCACCTCCCCTACCCTGAGCCCGAGGTTGATGTAGCACATGGAAACCTGGAGGGCATAGATCAATCAGAGGGACCCCTCCCTCCGGGCCCAACCATATTTCCGTGATGCACGCCAGGTCTGCGTCTTCCTCCTCGATCAAATCATGGATGAGGGGAGCTTTATTAACAACAGACCTGGCATTTAAATAGATCAGCCTGAGCTCAGGTGTCTGCCCTCCCCCTTCCCTGGGAGAGCAGGTGAGAGCCAGAGGGTCGGAGCGCACCACAGCTCAAAAATAGCCGGGGCGTGATCCCAGATTACGATATGGCCCTCTGTTCATCCATCTGCTGCCATTCCCAATCACCGTGGGGACCGCTATCCCTACCCCGTCCCCCTGGGTCCCAAGACTTTCCCTGGCCCCCATATTGCCGCAGCCATTGGCCAACCTAGACTGAGAAAGGTCCGGTAAAATCTTCCTCTCATTCTGCCGGGCCTGACCCTTCCCCCTCCCTAACCCTTCAAAAAATTTTAAAAGAAAACCCAAAAGCCTCTTTTTAGCGCCATGCCACCTCTCGGGGTCCCAAGACCCGTCATTAAGGAAACGGCGGCACAGGTTGGATGGCCACATCTGAGAGAGGGAGGAAGCTCTCAGGGCAAGTAGCTCATTTTTGGTGTAAGCCATCAGAAGGTAGAAATAGGAGCAAAGAACGAGTTGGCTGGAACAAACTGCATATTAAATCCACAGAGCTGAAACAGTGGTTCCTGAAAACATGGTCACCCTCTCACAGTGACCAAGATTTCAGGAAACCACTATCCAGCCCTGGGTAGGTCGCAGGAGGAGAGAAAGTCCAATGGCTGGTAGAATAGTCTATTGGTGGTGAACTTCGCAGCTCCGGTGATGAACAGTGATAATTCATCCATCTCCATATCCTAGATATCAACGCAACCAAGGGGCTGTAGTAAGTCTCCGGATAAAGAAAATGGAGGAGGGTTATCTCAGATTTCAAGTATGACCCCCGAGGAGATAACCACCATCCCGGGTGCCATCCAGCACGCCCCACCTCCATTTTTAGCTTCAAGTGGTCCCAGATGTTCCCACCCTCCAGAGCAGTCCAGGAGGGTTTCAAACGGCGCTCTAACCATTGGACGGGGCCTTCACCATCCAAAAAAAAATATTAAGATGGCCAGATCAAAAAACAGCAATTCTGCACTGAAGTTGGAAAATATGGGCATGGGGTACATATGCAATGCACTAGGAGTGGAAGAAATACAACGTCTTCATTTCTGTATTTGTGAAGCAATGAGTGACCTGCACAGATCATAGACAAAGGATTGTACACTTTAGTTAGAAAACTGATTTGTGAAATTTGGATGCCTTGTTCAGATCTCACCTCTGTCATAAACTCACCTAGTAGTTTCTGTCTCATCTTCAGATTTCCTTCCAACTTATGGAAAATAAGGATACCAACTTAGATTACATGGTTGTTGAAAGAATTTTGGTTTGGACAATGAATCTGAAATAGGATTTGTCATAATCAGCCTTATCCTTTTCCCACAATCTCCTGAAAAGTATCTTTTGGGACAAAATTTGTTGTCCTGAGTGAGCAATGGAACCCTTTGTGTATGAAAATATGAGATTGTTGTAATCAGTTTGTTTTGTTACCCTTGTTAATTGTATTTTGTGTTGTTATTATGTGCACTTGTTGACTTGTAAACCACTGAGTTATCCTGGATGATGGCACATAATCAATCAATCAAACAAACAAATAAACCAACCATTATGGTCCTTAAATTTTATACATTTTCTGTTTGGAGGATCTCATCAACTCCATCTAATCTCAATAATTTCAGACTTCTTCTTCTCCACCCACCCAACTACTTGTTTTGTGAATTTGATTTTCATTGCTTATCTCTACAGGATCAAATAAGTTCACTGTGTTCTTGGGTACAGGCCATTTGCTTTAGTATTCAATTCCCATTCATTTTTGACCTTAGATTAAGTGCCACACACACTTAATTACTGTAGAGAGTAAAAAGGATGACTTTGACAGATATGTAGAAGCTGTTGTCTGGGCAAGAGGGGCTGAAACCTTTTTAAAGTCCAGAATGTCAAGATAACATTTGGAAGCAGCACAAACAGACACCTCCCTATTCAGTGAACTATAAGAAGGAGGTGGTACAGCACAATCAGATTTGCAAAATTCTGTTATTATAGCCAATCTCAACAAAAGTCATTTTAGTCTTCCTACAGAGTTGATTTCATGGTCTCCTATGCCTACTGATGCTGATAATTATCCAATTCCCCTGCATTTAATTTATCCCTGATCCATCAAGGATGAATTTCCATGTAGCAAAGTGGACAGAAAGATTTTATTGTATAAACATTTTGGGTTTTTTTTTTGATAGTCCTCACAATAGACCACATTTTATGTACTACTTTTCTACTAGCATTTACCTGTCTTAATATTTTAACTAATTTCCCCTTCTTTAGTAAACATTCTACCAGGGCCCAAATAATAATTTACTTGTTCTAGTCTTTTGCCATTTTTGTTTAACTTGCAAATGTCAGCTCTTAAAATTAAGATGGGCTAAATGTTTCATGGCATTTAAGATGATCAATCCATTCTTGATTGGATTTGTTCATGTCTCTGTGCCATAGCTGATGAAGCAAATTGTTCTCAACTTATGATATGTGTTTTTGATTGTCTGGTTCAATGATTGAGCAACTTGTGTATACCATGAGATGAGTTGCATCTAGGTATATGGTCAGGATGTTTGAATGGTTCTTATTGTAGGCAATTAAGTCTATCTAACCAAACATCAAGGGTGGCACACAACAGAACCCTATCTGAGGTGAAGGACACATAGTTTGCCTACCTCATGTGCTATCCATGCCAAAAGCTGATTAGTTGGCAGCCAAATATTAGTTTAAAATATGATGGAAGAACACTTGAAGGCAAAAACCTACCTAAAGTAGTATAAAACTTTGCTCCTTTTCATTTACTTTCTGAGCCAGTTGCCTCACTCTTTTTAACCCTGCCTAAGGACCATTTTTCCCCTAATCCCTTAAACTAGGGATGTCATGGACTAAATTTGGAACTTCTGCTGTAATGTAACATACTATATGTATTCTACAACTGAGCTACAGTTCTATGTGCCTAACTTTAATTAACTGTAGTATTTAATTTAAACCTTGAAGAATATAAATCACCTGCACCTAATAGATTACATCCCAGAGTTCTAAAGGAGCTGGCAGATGTTATCTCAGAAACATTGCATCATATCTTTCAAAAATCCTGGAGCACAGGGGAAGTACCTAAGGATTGGAAAAAGGCTGATGTGGTGCCCATCTTCAAGGGGGGAAAAAACCAGACCCAGGAAACTACAGACCAATCAGTTTAACATCAATACCTGGGAAGATCCTGGAAAAGATAATAAAAATATAGATCTGTGAACAACTAGAAGCAAACAAAGTTATAACTAGTAGCCAGCATGGGTTTGTTAAAAACAGATCATGCCAAACCAATCTTATTTCATTCTTTGATAAAGGGACTAAACTAGTAGACCAGCGAAATGCTGTGAACATAGTATACTTAGGCCTCAGTAAGGCATTTGATAAGGTAGACCACAATCTACTCCTTGGTAAGCTAGAAAAAGGTGGAATAGACAACATCACCACCAGATGGATCTGTAGCTGGCTGGCAAACCGTACTCAATGAGTAGTCCTCAACGGCACTACATACACATGGAGAGGTAAGCAGTGGGGTACCACAAGGTTCCATCTTAGGCCCAGTACTCTTCAATATCTTCATCAATGACTTAGATGAGGGAATTGAAGGGGAACTCATCAAATTTGCAGATGACACCAAATTGTCAGGAGTAGCCAACACCCCAGAAGACAAACTCAGGATCCAAAAAGATCTTGACGAACTTGAACAATGGGCCCTGTCCAACAAAATGAGTTTCAATGTGGAGAAAAGCAAAGTTTTACATTTAGGCAGGAAAAATCAAAGGTGCAAGTACAGATTGAGTGAGACCTGGCATAAAACAGTAACTGAGAGGGACCTTGGAGTCCTAGTGGATGATCACTTGACCAAGAGCTAGCAATGTACAGCAGCAGCCAAATAAGCTAATACAATCCTGGGTTGTATAAACAGAGGCACAGAATCAAGATCACATGAAATATTAGTACCACTTTATAAAACCCTAGTAAGACCACACCTGGAATACTGCAGACAATTTTGGTCACCATATCAGAAAAAAGATGCTGAGAGTCTGGAAAAAATTCAGAGAACAGCAAATAAGATGATCAAAGGCCTGGAGACTAAAACATATGAAGAATGGCTGCAGGACTTGGGTTTGGCTAGTTTAAAGAAAAGAAGAAACAGGGGTGACATGATAGCAGTATTCCAGTATTTGAGGTCCTGCCAGAAAGATGAGGGGGTCAGGTTATTCTCCAAAAAACCAGAGGGCAGGACAAGAAACAATGGTTGGAAACTGAACAAAGAGAGAAGCAACGTAGAATTAAGGAGAAACTTCCTGACAGTGAGGACAATTAACCAGTGGAACAGCTTGCCTCCAGAAATCGTGTGTGCTCCATCACTGGAGATTTTTAAGAAGAGGCTAGACAGTCACTTGTCTGAGATGGTATAGGTTCTCCTGCTTAAGTGGGGGATTGGACTAGAAGACCTCTAAGGTCCCTTCCAGCTCTATTCTATTCTAATTATTCCCATTTTTTCACTCTAGATGATTTTTAAAATAGTGTTAACTTTTATTTCATTTAAAATGCTCAGCAATGCTTGCCTCTAATATGAAGTTACTAGATAAGCTTCAAGGTGTTCTTACTTAGGTCTTTTTCTGATCTTGAAGAGAAGGGGGAAATCTGCACCATTCAAAAGTGGAGCTTAGACAGTAAACATCATATGTCCCTGTAAGAACATTTGAATGGTAATACTCAAGCAATTACTTTCCTTTCAAGATCATTAAACACAAATCTGACTTGTATTTTAATAAGACTGCCAATGTATTTAATGGGGGCAGTAAAGGGTAGGGTTTTTCCCTAATGGATGAATATTTATATTATTATCCATTCTGAGAGACCACATTAGGAGGGGGCTAGCAGTCATCCAAAATTCATTTCAGTTTCTGAATATGGTGTATTATTTTTCATAACCATATTGCTTTTTGTATTGCCCTCTTTTGCTTTGGAGAATAAGTCAATCCCCGCTTCTTTGTGATAGCCCCTCAAGTACTGGGAGACAGTTATGATTGTTTCCCCTTAATCCTTTCCTTTGAAAGGCTAGGTATACCTAGCTCCCTGAATCGTCCATCATATAATTTAGTCTCCAGACCCCTTTATCATCTTTGTTGCTCGTCTCTACACACTTTCTAGGATTTCAGGTGTTTTTTCTTGTATTGTGGTGACAAAACCTGGATGCAGTATCTCAAATGTGGCTTGACCAGTACAGTATAAAGCGGTATTATCACTTCTTGTGATCTTGATTTTATCCCTTTGTTGACGCAGCTGAGGACTGCATTAGCTTTTTTGGCAGCTGCAGCATATTGCTGTTTCATACTTAAATGGTGATCCCCTAGATCTCTCCTGAGCTTGGTGTCATCTGCAAATTTGATGAGTTTCCCTTCTATCCCCTTGTCTAGATCATTCATGAAGATGTTGAAGAGTACAGGGTCTTGAGGTATCCCGCTGCATGCTTCCTTCTATGTAACTGCAATTCCAGTAAGGATTACATACTGGTTGTGGCCGGTCAATTTGCAGATGACAAATCCATTTGGGGGTATTACTGTCTATCCCACATTTTTTCTATCTTATCAAGAAATAGGTTGTGGTTTACTTTGCCAAAGGCCTTATTGAAGATGAAGTATACTATATTCACAGCATTCTGCTAATCCACTAATTTAGTCACTTTATCAAAGAAGGGTATAAGGTTTGTCTGGCATGGTCTGTTTATTTCTAGGTGCTTACAAATTCTTTGCTGGATTATCTTTTCCAGGATTCCCCCAGATATTGAAGTCGACTGGCCTATAATTTCCTGGATCCATTTCCCCCCCCCCACTTTGTGTAGTTTGGTACTACATCAGCTCTTTTCCAGTCCTCTGGTAATTCCCCTGTACTACAGGAGCTTAGAAAGATTACATTCAGCAGCTCTGAGCTTTTGTCTGCCAACTCCTTCAGAAACCTGGGATGCAAACCATCTGGTCCAAGTGATTTGTACTTGTCCAAGGTGGATGGCTATTCTCTTACTATTTCCTTGACTATTTTAACTTGTGTATCTGTTCTATCTCCCTCAGTGCTGCTTTTGATGGGTTGGAGTTGGGCTATTTCTTCCTTTTGCGTAAAAACAGATGTAAAGAAGGAATTAAACAGTTCTTCTTTCTCCCAGCTGCCTGTTGTCTTCTTACCCTCTGCTTCCATTAGTGTATCTATCATTTCCTTGACTTTCTTCTTGTTCCTTACATATTGAAAGAAGCTTTTCTTGTTATTTTTGGCATGAGTGGCCTGTCTTAGCTCATTCTGGGCCTTAGCTTTCCTGATTCCTTCCTTGCAAATTTAGGCTGTTTGCTGTTACTCTGATTTGCTGAGTACGTTATCTAATATCTTACCAGATATTTGCTGATTATCTTGCCATAATGGACATTTTACTGAGAAATTTCAATAAAGCAATCTTGGAGGATTATCAGGGGAGTCTTGTTTGGGCACACAACTAATACATGGAGTAAGTGAAAGATAGGTCATTTCCTATGCTGAGAACCTCCTCATCTAATTGAAATTGCTTGAGGTTAGCAACATTGAAATGAAAGAGGAAGCACTAATACAAGAAGGAATGAACCTTGATGAAAAACATAAAATTAATAGGATGATTGTACTGTACTGTAATTGTTGTAAAAGATCAGCTATGATTTTGAATAGTACAATTTGTATAATGCAGTTATGTTACAGCTTTGCAGTATAAAAGGCAGTTATCAAAAGTCTACTATCCTGTGTTGCTAACCGCTATCCAGAATCAAGATCAGTGACTCCATTCAGCTTAGAACTACAATGAATTTCTAATTCAAGTTTTGAAAACAGACACATTTTAACACAACTGTTTTAATGTACTTTTCTTTCTTTATTCAAACTTCCTTTAAATGATTAGGATTGATTTCAATGATTTTTAGATTAGTCAGTAAAAACATACAGCAATCACATGTGACAGTGTAGCTTTCAAATTTTTCTTGAAAATATAGTCTTGGTAATAGTTTATCATTTATTTTCAGCAGCTCTGTGTTGAAGCTAATGATACAGAAAACCATTTGGAGGTAATTTGTGACATAGAAAAATATAGTACCTACTTTTCTGCTTCATATATTACTAAAGCACATCTTCACTTTTAATAAAATGATACCGAATGATAATCAGTTTGAAAATTCTGTACTGACATTGGAAGATATTATTGAGCTGGTTTTGCTTCTTTAAAAACTGGATAGAATTGCTTCTTTAAAACTGGATGGAATAGTTTTTGAAGACGCCTTAGAACACTTCTTGCTAAAAACACTTAATGATAAATGGATACTTAACCTTCATACTGTTTTTACAATATCTACATCTTCACACCCAACTCCCACAAAATGGTTGCCCTACACAAAGGTTTATGTTGCATTCTGTTCAGAATTCAAGATTTCAAAGACACAAAGCTAATGGCATCAAAATAAGGAGTCAATGCCAGAATATATTCTTTATCAATTTCAAATCTTCCTGGAGATCCAATCCTGAGATGCATGAAAGTTCTTTGGATATTTGTCCTGTAATTAGATCTTAACTCCTTTATGGTTTTGGATTATTTACTAGTGTCAATTCATGAATGAACATAGAATCTAGAGAAAAGTTATGGGAAAGAAATTAGAAGAGATCAGTAAATATGGACAAAGAAAATAATGCAGAATAGCAGTGGAATAAGTATTATGTTGTCTTGGTGAATCCTGAACTTTATTTGAAAATATTGGAGGGACTTCTGGTGGCGGCGCGGTGCCGAAGATAGCCGTTTCGGGCTGTCCGCTTCGCAGCTGTGTTTTTCCACTGAAAACAGCGCCGATCAGCTGTTTAGGTGGATTTGAAGCCCCCTCCTCGGGAGAAGAGGAGGGGGTGAGGCCCCAGGTAGGGGTTGAGTTCTCCGGGGCTGCCTGAGCTGAAAGCTTGGGCGGCTGAAGGATTGAGCTCCCCCGCAGCCTGGGTTGCTCCGAGCTGCTTAGCGTCTCTGTTCCGGGATTTTTATTTTATTTATTTTATTTATTTATTTTAATTCCATTTATATCCCGCCCTTCTCCGAAGACTCAGGGCGGCTTACAAGCTTTGCAGTAGCCTTCATTCTATGTATATGCCTGCTTGTTAGGGCATTTGGAGCAGAGCCAGGCGTTTGCGACCACCCCTGCCAGAAGGAAAGACTTTGGAGTAAAAAGGAGCAGGCAGAGCGGTACAGGAGGTCAAGGTGAAGAGGATTTTTATTCTTACTCCCTAGCTCAATGGACTTTATAAACTTAAAGTGAAAGTACGCAACAAGTGAAAGTGGGGAAAGATGGTGGCTAAATCTTCCTCTAAAGTTCTTCGGAGTGCGGGAACTTCCCCGGTGCAACAGACATCGTTGCAAGCTTTGCTTCCTCCTGCACCTCCTGTGGCATTGACGCTTAAGGACTTACAAGATGCCTTTGCAAAGCAATCCCAGGTAATGTCAGAAATGATGGGTGATAAGATGGCAAAGTTGGAGGAGAAACTGGAGAAATTGGAGGAGAGGATGGAAGAGAAGTTTAATGTAATGGAGGAGAGGATGGAAGAGAAGTTTAGTGCAATGAGGGTAGACATCTTGTCTACAGTGGAAAGCGTGGCTGAATGTGTGCAACGTTTGGATGAAAAAGTGGAGGATCTTAGTCAAAAGAACTCTATATTAGAAGTAAAGGTACTGGAGAATGAAAATTTAAGGGATAAAATGGACAGAGAATTGAGCCTTGTCCAGTACCATCAGATGCAGTATGCTATTAGAATCAGGGGCTTAAAAGAGAATCCTAAAGAAGACTTAAAGCAGCTGATTTCTGAGGCTTTGGAAGCAGTATTGGGCCAGCCAGCATCTGAAATAGAGGGATGCATGGATAAAATTTTTCGTGTAAATTCATGGATTGCAAGGCAGAGGAAGCTACCTAGAGATGTGGTGGTCTATTTTACAAAGAGAGCAACTAGAGATGAAGTTATTCAAGCTGCTTATGATACTAAAGTTGTGGTTGCTGAGCAAGAAGTCCTGGTTCTAAAAGAGATTCCTCCAAAGATTTTAAGGAGAAGGAAAGATTTTGCATTTCTCGTACAGGAACTTAAGCAACGTGATATTAAGTTCAGATGGGAGATTCCAGTCGGATTGGTGGTGATGCATGAAGGTAAAAGATATCATCTGGTTACTGTGACTCAGGCGCGTGATTTCTACAGCAATGTTTTAAAAGCAACCCCTCTATCACTCCTGGAAGCTGCAAAGGGATCTGGAGAAGGAAAACCTCAAGAGGCTGAAGGTGGACAGACAGAGGAGAATGGTGCTGGAGGGGATCAAATTATAGCTTCATCGGCTGCTGCTGGAGAGCAGAGGTTGACGCGTGCCGCTTTAAAACGAGCAAGACAAGTACAAGAGCAAGACCAGCAGAAGTTTATGGAACTCTCAAAGCGTACTTACAGTGAAGCTGTGGGAGGAGCGCAGCCCAAAGAAAATACAGGGGCTATTGAAGATGTGCTCCAAAAGCTTCGGGGCACCACGCATGGTGACTAAATTTCTAACCTGGAATGTTAATGGATTAAACTCACCACAGAAGAGAAAGAAAGTTTTTCAATATTTAAAACAATTTAAGATTGATGTTATATGTTTGCAAGAAACGCATATTAGGGTTATGGACCAAAAGTATTTATCAAACTCAAGGTTGGGCACGCAATTTGTTGCTTCTGCGATGAATAAGAAAAATGGAGTGGTTGTCTACGTTAAAAGTACTCTAACAGCGGAATTAATTGAAGCAGATAAGCAAGGAAGATATGTTATGATAGATTTGCTGTTAGAAGGTAAAAAAAACGCTTCTAGTTGGACTGTATGCTCCTAATCAACAACAAGCTGATTTTTTTAGTTTACTTCATACAAAGCTTACTCAATTGGATTACAAATCGTTTATTTTTATGGGGGACTGGAATGGTGTTTTGGACGTACAGATGGATAAGGCTGGTTCTTTTAAGCGTGTTCCGAGTCATGCCAGATTGCCTAAATCTTTTTTTGAAATGAAGGACGATTTGGAACTGCGAGATATTTGGCGTGACACACACCTACATGAAAAGGATTATACTTTTTTTTCTGACAGACATCAATCTTTTTCCAGGATTGATTTTATTTTGCTGACTAATGATTTTTTTTCTAGGATTAAGAAGGTAAAGATCTGTGCAAGAACTATTTCGGACCATAGTCCAGTTTGGTTAGAGATCAATAAGGACAATAGGGATAGGCGCTCGTGGCGCGTAAATGAGAATTTGTTTAGAAATCAGAGAAATGTGGAAGAATGTAAACAGCAGATGAAGGATTTTTTTGAAATTAATATGAATAAGGGTACCTCTATGGACATGGTTTGGGATGCTAGCAAGGCCTACATGAGAGGGGTGTTGATATATATGAATAATAAATACAGACGTACTTTGGAAGCCAGAAGGAAAGAATTGGAGAATGAAATTAGGGAAAAAGAAAAGGCCTTAATTTTGAACCCATTGGATGTGAAGACTAAGGAGGTTATTAAGCTATAAAGAGGACAATTTGATAAATTGATGGCTGATCAAGTGGCAACCAATTTGCGGTTTGCCAGGCATAATACTTTTTGCAATGCTAATAAGCCAGGTAGATGGCTAGCTTACAGATTAAGGAAAAAGCAAAGGGCTTCTAATATAGATAAAATTGAACATAAGGGAAAGGTTGTGTTTCAACAGGATCTTATTAAGGAAGCCTTTGTGGATTTTTATTCTAAATTATATGCTAAGGAGAAGATTAATGAAAAAGACATTGATGTATATTTGGAGAATGCTAGCATCCCGGTTCTTACGCAAGCACAAAAAGAGGAGATTAACCAATTGATAACAGAAGAAGAAATTCTTATAGCAATTAAGGAATTGAAGATGGATAAAGCGCCAGGTACGGATGGTTTGACTGCGGTTTACTACAAAAACTTACAAATGGAGTTGATAAAGCCGTTAAAGGAACTGTTCCAGACAATTCAGAGAGGGGGAAAGGTGCCTCCGTCTTGGAGAACTGCTTTTATCTCTTTGATTCCGAAGGAAGATCAAGATGCTACTCAAGTAAAAAACTATAGACCGATATCACTTTTAAATACAGATTACAAGATATTTGCTAAGGTGTTGGCTAACAGATTGATGAGGGTTCTGCAACAGGTGATTCATGGGGATCAAACTGGGTTTATTAGTGGTAGGCAAATGAAAAATAATGTGAGGCATATAGTTGATGTGTTAGAGTTTTTGGAAAGGAACAACCAGATCCCTGCGGCGCTAATTTTTTTAGATGCTGAAAAAGCTTTTGATCAATTGAATTGGCAATTTTTGATGAAACTTTTAGATAAAATGAATTTTGGGGATAAATTTTTGCAACCAATTAGGGCATTATATCAAAAACAAACTGCCCGAATAATAGTTAACAATAGTTTGACTGAAGCATGTAATATTGAGAAGGGCACAAGGCAAGGGTGTCCGTTATCGCCTTTACTATTTGTGTTAACATTGGAGATATTACTGGTAAAAATACGGAATTCGGAAAGAATTAAGGGTATACAAATTAGAGATCAGGATTATAGATTGAGAGCGTTCGCAGATGATCTGGTTGTTACGGTGACCCAGCTGGAGAACTCTGTTGTGGACCTGATGGAGATAATAATGCAATATGGGAGGGTTTCTGGATTTAAAGTTAATGCACAAAAAACTAAAATTCTGGCCAAAAATATGACAGTATCGCAAAAGGCTCTTTTAGAAGGATTAACTGGATTTGAGATTGCTAAAAGGGTCAAATATTTGGGGGTGTTTTTGTCACCCTCTAATACAAAGTTATATAAAAATAACTATGAAAAATTATGGGGAAAAATTCAAAAAGAAATGGAGAGTTGGGAAAAATTGCAATTGTCTTTGCTGGGAAGAATCGCAGCAGTGAAAATGAATGTCCTGCCTAAATTTTTATTCTTATTTCAAATGATACCGGTTCTTAAGAAAGATTCTAATTTGGAAGAATGGCAACGGGGTATCAATAAATTTGTTTGGGCAGGGAAAAGGCCACGAGTTAAACTTAAGATTATGCAGGATACTCGTGAAAGAGGTGGTCTCAAAATGCCCAATCTTAAATTATATTATGAAGCTGCTGCGTTAGCAGGAATAAGTGATTGGATTAATTTGACACAAGAGAGATTATTAAATCTTGAGGGCCACGACTTGTTATTTGGCTGGCATGCATATTTGTTGTATGATAAGAAGGTAGATAATGTGTTTAAAGTGCATATTTTAAGACAGGCATTGTTGAGAGTTTGGAAGAAGTATAGACATAAGTTAGACTGTAAGATGCCATTGTGGGCAATTCCAAAACACGCAATAGAAAACATAAATGTTGGTTTCAAACATGACGTGACTACGTATAAGGAGATTTTAAGCTTGGAAAGAAGTGTATGGTGTTTAAAATCGTATAACCTCTTGCGAGATGAGAAGATTGTTCAAACCTGGTTTCAATATACTCAGTTACGGGCCAGGTGGAAAGAAGATCAGAAAACTGGTTTTGCAATGACTGATGAAAATTTGATAAAGCAAATTAGAAATCAGGGTCCAGCACATATCAAACGGATATATCTTGCATTGATAGAAATTGACTCAGAAACAGAACTTGTTAAAGATTGTATGATAAAATGGGCCCAGAATATCCAAGAAGTTATTACAATGGACACGTGGGAAAAGATCTGGGTGAGGAACGTAAAATTTACACAAGCTCAAAATCTAAGAGAGAACTTTTATAAAATGTTTTATAGATGGCATTTAGATCCTAAAAAGCTTGCAAGTATGTATCCGAATTATCAGCCAAAATGCTGGAGGTGTGGTGGCGAAGATGCAACATATTTTCACATATGGTGGACCTGTAAAAAGGTCAAGGCTTTTTGGATAAAAATTTGGTGGAATATGCAGAAGATCTTCAAGCAAAGGATAAAGTTTTGTCCGCAATTCTTTTTGTTGGGTATAATTACAGATGCTACTGTTGTGGACACTAAGTTGATGTTGAATTTAATTACAGCAGCAAGACTTTTAATAGGTCAATATTGGAAGAAGGAGGAACTGCCGACTATAGAAGAATGGACTTTAAAGGTTTCTGACCTGGCAGAAATGGCAAAGATCTCGGCTTATTTGAAAGATCATTCGCAAGAATGTTATATTATGGAGTGGAAAAAATGGATTGAATATATCCAGAACAAATATGGGACTAAAAAGTTTCATTTAGCATTAGAATAAGTCTTCCTTTCTATTTTCTTTTTTTTCTATATGAAATATTAGTATTGCTTGTAGTTATCTTATATGAGCTAGAGAGTGATAGATTTAAGAATTTATTGTTGGTAGCATATGGATGCTTATGATTGTTCTTTGTTTTTATACCCTGTACTTAGCTCTGGGAAGTTGGGGGGGGAGGGGGGAAAGGGGGGGAGGGGTAGGGAGAGATAGGTAGGGGAGGGGGAGGGGGGATTGTTAAAGATAAAATGTATTTTAAAACTTTTCAATAAAAAAAAGAAAATAATGGAAATTACTCAAGTAACCAGGTCCTATCAATATTAGACTTACAAGCATCAGTTGCCCAATTCTTGTCAAGATTTGAGAACTCATTTCACAGGACAAATGAATCAGCTATGTTAGAAATCAGGATTCAGGCTATTTACAATATGGAAAGCCTTCTTGAATTTTGATACCCTAAAAAGTGCTTCATCCATTCAGGGTTGAGGCTTTTTAAGATAGTGACCCCTTTATGGATTACTGCCTTGTCATGGCAAAGGGGCTTGCGTAATTCAGTGAAGCTATGAGCTATGCCGTACAGGGCCACCCAAGACGGACAGGTCATAGCAGAGAGTTCTGACAAAATGTGATCCACTGGAGAAGGAAATGGCAACCCACTCCAATATCTTTGCCATGAAAACCCTATGGACAGTACCAAAAGAAAAAATGATATGACGCTGGAAGATGAGCCCCTCAGGTCGGAAGGCATCCAATATGCTACTGGGGAAGAGCAGAGGGCTAGTACTAGTAGCACCAGAAAGAATGAAGCGACTTGGCCAAAGCCGAAAGGACGCTCAGCTGTGGATGTGTCTGGTGGTGAAAGGAAAGTCCGATGCTGTAAAGATTTTTTCTCCATAGGAACCTGGAATGTAAGATCCATGAATCAAGGCAAGCTGGACGTGGTCAAACAAGAGATGACAAGACTGAACATCGACATCTTAGGAATCAGCGAACTAAAATGGACAGGAATGGGTGAATTGAATTCAGATGACCATCAGGTATACTACTGCGGGCAAGAATCCCTCAGAAGAAATGGAGTACCCTTCATAGTCAATAAAAGAGTAGGAAAAGCAATACTGGAATACAATCCTCAAAATGACAGAATGATCTCAGTTCGAATCCAAGGCAAACCATTCAATATCACAGTAGTCCAAGTCTATGCCCCAACCACCAGTGCTGAAGAGGATGAAATTGACCAGTTCTGTGAAGCCCTACAGCACCTTATAGAACTAACACCAAAAATGATGTCCTTATCATCATGGGGGATTGGAATGCTAAAGTAGGAAGCCAAAAGATAACCGGAATAACAGGCAAGTTTGGCCTTGGAGTAGAAAATGAAGCAGGGCACAGGCTGATAGAATTTTGTCAAGAGAATACGATGGTCATAGCAAACACTCTTTTCCAACAACCCAAGAGACGGCTCTACACATGGATATCACCAGACGGTAAACACAGAAATCAGATTGACTATATGCTCTGCAGCCAAAGATGGAGAAGCTCTATACAGTCAGTAAAAACAAGACCAGGAGCTGACTGTGGCTCAGGCCATGAGCTTCTCGTTGCAAAGTTTAGGCTTAAACTGAAGAAAGTAGGGGAAAGCACTAGGCCACTCAGGTATGAATTAAATCATATCCCTGTTGAATATACAGTAGAGGTGACAAATAGATTTAAGGAATTAGATCTGATAGACAGAGTGCCTGAGGAACTATGGACAGAGGTTTGCAACATTGTACAACAGGTAGCAACCAAAACCATCCCAAAGAAAAAGAAATGCAAGAAAGCAAAATGGCTGTCTGAGGAAGCTTTGCAAATAGCTGAGGAAAGGAGGGAAGCAAAAGGCAAGGGTGAAAAAGAAAGATACGCCCAATTGAATGCAGAATTCCAGAGAATAGCTAGAAGAGATAAGAATGCCTTCTTAAAAGAACAGTGCAAAGAAATAGAAGAAAACAATAGAATAGGGAGGACCAGAGATCTTTTCAAGAAAATTGGAGAGATGAAGGGAATGTTTAATGCAAAAATGGGCATGATAAAGGATCAAAATGGCAGGGACCTAACAGAGGCAGAAGAGATTAAGAAGAGGTGACAAACTTACACAGAAGAACTATACAAGAATGAGTTTAACGTCCCTGATAATCACAATAAGGTGGTCACTGACCTTGAGCCAGACATCCTAGAATGTGAAGTGAAGTGGGCCTTAGAAAAGCTGAGCAACAACAAAGCTAGTGGAGGTGACAGTATTCCAGCTGAGCTATTCAAAATCTTAAAAGATGATGCAGTAAAAGTGCTACACTCAATTTGCCAGCAAATTTGGAAAACTCAACAGTGGCCACAGGATTGGAAAAGATCGTTTACATTCCAATTCCAAAGAAAGGCAGTGCCAAAGAATGTTCAAACTATCGCACCATTGCACTCATTTCTCATGCTAGTAAAGTTATGCTTAAAATCCTACAAGCTAGACTCCAGCAGTATGTGGATCGAGAACTACCAGAAGTACAGGCAGGATTTCGAAGAGGCAGAGGAACTAGAGATCAAATTGCCAACATACATTGGATCATGGAGAAAGCTAGAGAGTTCCAGAAAAATATCTACTTCTGCTTCATTGACCATGCTAAAGCCTTTGATTATGTGGATCATAAGAAACTGTGGCAAGTTCTTAAAAAGATGGGCATACCAGACCATCTTATTTGTCTCTTGGGAAACCTATATGTGGGTCAAGAAGCAACAGTGAGAACTGGACACGGAACCACTGATTGGTTCAAAATTGCGAAAGGAGTCCGGCAAGGCTGTATACTGTCGCCCTGCCTATTTAACTTATATGCAGAGCACATCATGAGAAAGGCAGGGCTAGATGAATCAAAAATTGGAATTAAGATTGCTGGAAGAAATATCAACAACCTGAGATATGCAGATGATACCACTCTAATGGCAGAAAGTGACGAAGAACTAAAGAGCCTCTTGTTGCGGGTGAAGAAGGAGAGTGCAAAACTTGGGTTGAAACTCAACATTAAGAAAACCAAGATCATGGCATCTGGCCCCCTCAATTGCTGGCAAATAGATGGGGAAGAAATGGAGGTAGTGACAGATTTTATTTTCCTGGGCTCCAAGATCACTGCAGATGGGGACTGTAGCCAAGAAATTAAAAGACGCTTGTTCCTCGGGAGGAAAGCCATGGCAAATCTAGACAGCACACTAAAAAGCAGAGACATCACCCTGCCCACAAAAGTGTGTATATCAAGGCTATGGTCTTCCCAGTTGCAATGTATGGCAGTGAAAGTTGGACCATAAAAAAGGCTGAGCGCCAAAGAATTGAGGCCTTTGAACTATGGTGCTGGAGAAGACTCCTGTGAGTTCCTTGGACTGCAAGGCGATCAAACCGGTCAGTCCTAGAGGAGATCAACCCTGACTGCTCTTTAGAAGGCCAGATCCTGAAGTTGAAACTCAAATACTTTGGCCACCTAATGAGAAGGAAGGACTCACTGGAGAAGAGCCTAATGCTGGGAAAGATTGAGGGCAAGAGAAGAAGGGGACAACAGAGAATGAGGTGGCTGGATGGAGTCACAGAAGCAGTAGGCATGAGCTTAAATGGACTCCAGAATATGGTAGAGGACAGGAAGGCCTTGAGGAATGTTGTCCATAGGGTCGCGATGGGTCGGACACGACTTCGCAGCTAACAACAACAACAAAGGTAGTGAAGTTATTCCTTATTCTTAGTTCTAGCTATTGTTTGTAATCTGCAGTGATAGGATGGCTACTCTGTATTAACATCACAGAAGTCCAAGATATGTACTGTGATGGTATTGACTTTAAGGTATAATCCAAGGTTTCACAGTCTGGAGTAGCCGGATAGGAAGAGACAATAGTAATTCAGGGACCATGGACATATGGTGACTCTGAAGAGGGCAAAGTGTTTGAATTATTGATTCATCATAGTCATCATCATCATCTTCATTATCATCAAAGCATATCCTTGAAAACCCAGTGAAATACCCATTGTTAGACCCATCACACGACCCTCCCCTGACATAACCCTCCCATCGCAAGATCTACTGGCCACACGAAGCCCTTATAAGGAGAAGAATACGAAAAATGACATTCTCTAATTTCCACTGAAGATGACACCTAGCCTTGTAATAAAATGTTTAGAAAACAATCCACAAGCTTGGGCAACAAACCTTCACCCTCACCAGTGAAATACTCTCCAGAATTTACTCAAACCAGATAATGCCACTGACCATGTAACAAGAGAATAGTAAAGAACAGGTTAAAGCAAGCAGTTTTTTTTTAAATCTTCCACTGACTGATCTCGATTTCTTCATCCTCATTCATTTGGCCTGCAAAGGTCAGCAAAAATGAACCATTTTGGGAATTGTATAAATTTGATTGTTGACAATGGCTATGCCAGAGATTAATGTATGAACAATAGGGTTTTCCAAGGCTATTATAGTGTCAGCCCTGAGGAGGACACTAGATGGGGAAAACAACCAGATGAGTTAATTCTTTTTTATTGTAAATCTGCAGTGACAGAACCTTGCAAGTGGGGAAGTTCATCTCTTTCACCTATCTCCTTTTACATCCCAAGAAACTACAGATTTATTTATTTATTTATTTATTTATAGTTTCTTCTGAACTTTTTGTCCTTTCCACTACCAAGCTGTAGGCTATGCTTTTTCTTATTTCACTGTTCCCTTGGCAGTATCTCTTTTCCCCAGTCTACTAGGTCATTTCCACATACATCATTATACAGTAGTTCCCACTTTTATTGGTTCTTTATAGGTCTAAAGTCTTGGAGGATGCTTAGAAATATGTCCATTCTCTTTGAAAGAGGGCAAAAATAACCCCCAAAGAACATCCTGGGGGTAGAGGGAGTTTCAGGTAAATAACACTGTGATGAATTAGTGGTCTTTATATGTCTATGTTCTCTATGTCAGCTTTTTTGTGAATTGGCAAGCTGTTCTAATAGCCATTGTATAACAGTACTCAGAACATGTTTTCCCAGTTCCAAAAGTGCCCATCAATTTATAATGATTGGGGATTGATGTGTATTTAAATGTAAGCCCCATTGAGTTCAAGTGCAAGTGGGTGGACATTTGCAATTTGAATTATATGTTCATCACCAAAGCATTTATTTTTAAGGCTGTGCTAATCTTGTCTGTATTAATTTAAATAAAAGACAAAATATACAGTGGGGCACAGAATGTATTCTTGATCTATTCTTATTACTGGATCCTAAGGTTTAAAATTGCTGCAAATATAATGCTGACATCAGGCAGAATGAAGCTTGCTCAGTCTGACAAAAATATGAAAGAGCTGTTTTGATAAACTGCACCATTATTTTACCAGATAATTTAAATGTCATATTTTATCTTCATTACTGTTGACAGAAAGTATGTGGATGAGGGAATCCATTATATTTTTTTTCATTCTGCTGTTTTTTTAGAAGTTGAGAAGAAGCATAGACTCTTATGAATTCTAAAATATTGAATGCAACCTTGCTAATTTCAGCTATGGAATACAATGACAGGTTTGCTAAACACCCTTCATAAAGAAAGCAGTACCTTGTATCATGTATTACACACACACACACACACACACACACACACACACACACATTTAATTTTGGTGCAGATTTCAAACTATTACTCAAGTGTCACTAGTTGCCAGAAACCCATTTTGGCTTCCTAATTTATAATAACATAGATGACATGGGCCTGCATATAGAAACCTAAAAGTATCAGTTAAGCTTTGAAATTTTAAGAGAGTGAAAGAAGACGGTGAGAGGAACAGGTAAACATAAAGGCAAGAAATGGGAGCTCATCTCACCGCGCGGCACTCGGCTCTGGAAACTGAGACGATAGCTTTCCAGCTGACAACCTCAGCATCTCTAACCGCCGAGCCATCCCACCCCCTTTTATAGTTGTTATTTATTTTATATTTATTATTTATTTTATGTGGAGGTTGCAGAGGACAACCTGCATACAAAATAAAGAACTTTTTTTTTTAAAAAAAGAATTAAAATTGTGGCTTAATGAAAGAAGATATTCAGTCTTTCTTCGAATATTTCAATATAGATGACAATACTGATATTATCGATGCTCATCGATAGAAGGCATCTAATTGACTAATATGGTGAATATGGGGAAATTTCATTTTATGGCATCCAAACACTAAAAGAAAGTTTGCTGATCTGTCCATTGAGGTAGAGAAGGGTAGAGAAAAACCTGAAAATCTCTAATGTAGAGGAGGGTGGGTTTTCCCTTCCTAGGTTTATTTATTTAGGCTCTGGCGATGTTACATTAACCAGGAGACTTCAGTGCTAATACAGAGTAGCAATTTGGCTGCCTAAGATTGCTAGCCCTGTTTGGTTCATACCTGCGTGCCTCCCAAGGTGCACCAAAAGTGGGTGGGGAGCTAGCTCTGCACCAGAAAGAAAGACCAGCAGTTTTCCTGCAGCTTCATCTGAGGCCCTTTCCCTCCACCAAAGCTGCCTTCCAAACGTGCATCACAACTAGGAAGGTCCAGCACCAGCAGAATTCTAACTGTCCTCACGAAGCTCTGGCTTGTCTCCCTATCAAAGTGGTACCTATTTATCTACTCACATATAGATGCTTTTGAACTGCTAGGTGGGCAGAAGGGGAGGCAAGTGGCAGGAGCTCACCCTGCCATGCAGTGCTAGGACTTGAACCGCCAGAGCAAAAACCATCTCCAGTGTCATTAAGCCACTAAACCACTGCACCCCTCCTCTCTTAGGTGTGCTTTTTTTTAAAAAAGGAAAGGAGCCTCCGTTTCATCCTTGTCTTTTGGGTATTGCATTTTCTCCTCTCTAGCCCACTTTGAATAGGAAGTCTTTATAGGTCTAATGGACTAAATGATTAAAGCAGCATGTAGGCAGTGTAAGTCATCAGCATCTTTTCCCTGTTTGTGCAGAAACCTAAGACAAGATAAGCTGACTTTAATGTTAGCAAAGAGTAGCTATGCGTTTGTTCATATGAAGTCCAAAGCCCCCTTCTTCCATATAATTTTCAAAGCCTGTACAGCCCTGATGGTTGTTGTGTGAGTTGTGTCACTCCAGGATCAGAAATTCCTTGCTTTATTGAGTTTTAATACCCTGACCTGTAACATAATATACTTTACTAGTATAGTAGCTATCTCTGTAGGTAAAAAAATAAATAAAAATCAGGGGTCTGAGTGGTGAGCTTTGAGATTTATCCCAAGAAATAACCACAGTTTGTAAGTATGCATTGCAAAGACAGTTACACTTTGCATTGTGCTTTCTTTGCATTTGTTACAAGATCCTTCCATGTGCAACTAGGAGTTCTGCTATGGGGCATGGAAGCCTAGCACGGCCCATTGTCCAACTTCATAATTGAAAGAATGCACTTCAGTGCCCTTCAGATATTTGTTTGAGATATACTGAGCAACCTAGAACTAAGGAGAAACTTCCTGACAGTTAGAACAATTAACCAGTGGAACAACCTGCCTCCAGAGGTGGTGAATGCTCCAACACTGGAGGTTTTTAAGAAGAAACTGGACAGCCATTTGCCTGAAATGGTATAGGGTTTCCTGCCTGAGCAGGCGGTTGGACTAGATGACCTCCAAGGTCCCTTCCAATTATTATTATTATTATTATTATTATTATTATTATTATTATTATTATTATTATTATTATTATTATTATTATTATTATTTTCATGCAGCTGAATCTATTTTAGACAGAGGAAAGACAACTGGTTCCCTTCCCCCTCTTCACTGTCTCCTACTGATCTTATAGTTAGACTAATTTTGCAATATAGTGAAGTATACTCAGTATTGAAAGCATTTACATTATTTTGAAACACTGAAAGGTTCTCAGATTATACATATTTGCATGAAGCTTGATTTCCAGAGCTGTTCCATCCCTGCATCTCTCATTACTTTGAAATGTACAGCAATAGGAAGTTGCCTTTAAAAATTAGGTCACTTCTTTAGGGGTCTGATTATAGGTGTATAACTTTAGGCTGTCATGTTGAAGAGACTGGCCTACATTTTGAAGGACAGACAGAAAAACATTTCTAAAAATACCTCGTCCCTTTCTTATTTAACCTTTCTCTCTCTGCTGTTAGAAATCAGTAATTCTATCAATTCAGAAAAAACGAAATAAAAAGCCTAAAAAAAATCAGTTTGCACTGACTTCCTAGTATAATATTTACATGATACATTGCCAGATAGTAAATATCAATAGGTTGGGTGACCTGTACAGTTTAGAATATAACTTGCTAGGAACATAGCATTCCTAAAACCTTCCAGAGAAAAGACTATGTAGCCCATTAAAATTGTTATCCTATTAACTTACAGAAGACAATACATACTTGCTTGCCTTTTTCAATGTTATTAACTTGCCTACTGATTATAAAAATACAGTACTTTTTCATTAATGTAGTCATAAAAACATGAAAGCTGAGAATGTAATACTTGGGAGAGATCTTGGAGATCATATAATCCAACTCTGCCCAGCACAAATATCCAACATTCTGGAGAAATGGTTATCCATCCTCTGTTTAAAGCAGGATTCACCTCCTCCCAATAGAGTCTGTTCCATCACTGAAAACGTGTTATCTGATGTCCAGTTGAAAATTGTAAGATATGAGGACTTCAGCTTCCATGCTGGATGGGGAATTCTGGGAGTAGAAGTCCACATACCTTGAACTTGCCAAGACTGAGAAACTGCTCTAAATAATGGTTCTTCAGATTTATTTATTTATTTAATTTATATAAATTCTTGACAATATTTGTCAAGTTGTCTAGGGTTTTCTTTTCTTCAAGCTGAATACACCTACAGTGGTCCCTCCAACTCTTGTTATCTTGACTGCTCTCCTTTGGACATTTTGTTAATGTCCTTCTCAAATATATATAGTGCCTGGATCTGGATGTGGTGTGGTATTAGACATGGTCAATCAAGAAAATATTTTTACTATTTCTAGTGAAATTACATTGCACTCATTTATTTACCTCTGTGCATGAAGAAAAGCCTTGAGCTACACTCACAGTCCAAGGTAGCTCGCCAGGTCAGCAAACAGAGCCTTAATCCAGTTCTTATCTATACTTGTACATCACATATTGTACTACTGTATCTGGTCCATAATACAAACAAACTTCCCAGAATCCCAAAATTAAGACACAAGGTAATAAAAGACAAACATCCCTAATAATTTCTTTCCTATATAGTGAAAGATATAGGAAAGTACAAAACTTCTGTCCTATATACTACCAAGTTAATTATAGCTGCACTGGAGAGGAAAGAAAAAGGACTGTTCCATTTGATAAATTTAGAAACAGCTGGTTAGTTTTACCCATTACTTTTGTGCAGAACATCAGTTGAGCTCATGCAACTATATCTTTTTTTTTAAAAAAAGCTGTCCTTCCTGTGCTACCTGATAGCTACTAATTGCAGCAACTACATTTCTGAATTGCAAATTTTCTGCACTGATAAAAACTTTGATTGCCTGTCAGCTACACATAAGGAAAAGATCACCAGTGCTAAATGAGGTGTTCCACGCTTGGATAATAATGCCTAATGAATTATTCAGAAAAGAATGCTTGAATGAAGCAAACAATTTGAAGGGTTACTAGCAGCCGTAACAGTTCAACAGCCAAAAGAACAAAAGTATCATCCTGAAAATTACACTAATGATTAAAAAATGCGTATTAATTTTACATTTGGAGAAAAAAGAAATGCCAATCTGATTTTAAAGGTTAATCATTATTTTTTTCCAAGTAATACTCTAATATCTGGGGAAGAAACATTTATCAACATTTTGGGATATATAATATTTTGATATAATATGTTCATATCATCTTCTACACATTAAAGAAAAGAGGAAAAATAAACTAAAGGGGAAAAAACAATTTAGAAAGTAATGAATGCACTAGTGCATATTAAAAATCAATGCAAAATATTTTGTAGTCTTCAAGCAGAGCTTGGTGTTGACCCTGGGAAAAACTAAATGTCTATAAATAGCACAAGGCCTGCATCAAAATCTCTGAAAAATCATTCCTCTTAATGTTGTAGTTTCAGTGTTACCAGGATTTGGCCTTTTTGTGTTAGCTCCTAACCATATTCTAGAAAGGCTGGCAGGGCAGAGGTAAATCATATTTCATGTGATCTAAACATATTTATATCACTGCCATAATTAGTCACTCATTTCAAGGAAGTTTTTGACTTTAGCTCTTAAAAATGTAGATGGAACGAACTACTGACTGTAATGGCAAGCTGCTGGATAAAAAATAATAAAATAAGAAAGGAAAGAATGATTTAAATTTCACAAATGTCCAACGCTGACACATTTACAGCTTTCATAAAACGTACATTTCTCCCATCCAAAGTGTTAATTTGTTTTGACAAATGTTTCTGAGTTGCCAAATAACTGAGAAGAAAAGGCCAGTGGAATGTCTTGTCAATGATTTTAATTAAAAATGTGCTTAAAAAACATATCTCTCTTCTGTTAATTTAAAAAGGGCAAAAAGTGCTAAGCTTGAAGTTTTGTAACAGACATTCTTTAAATTATAATATAACTATAACATTCCGATTTTACAGCTTGGGAAATTTGGGCCTTAATTTCCAATTAGTGATTTTTTTTAATTATAAAGATGTTGAATATCAAGATAATCCTTCTTATATCTGGCAGTGGCACTAGATTGTGGCAGAAGGAATGATTTTGTGAAAATATGAGGTCACTGATAATAATTTCTCTCCAGGTCAGTCTATAAGTATGTTTCCATTGCTGTCAGAAACAGAAGCTGATAATCATATTCAAGTCCTAATTAAAACAAATAAGCAAGCTGACCAGTTGCCACTGAGAATGCTATTGAACAGTTTTAGTAGATATTGCAAAAATGCATTTAAAAGGGTTGACCTGAACTAAAAACAGACCTTCTTTTCGAATAGGTTTTTTACTCAGTGTTTCTCAAACTTGGCAATTTCAAGATGTGTGGACTGCAGTTCCCAGAATTCCCTGGCCAGCATGTGAGCTAGGTAATTCTTGGAATTGTAGTCCACACATCTTAAAGATGCCAAGTTTGACAAAAAAACAACAACACACCACCTTTTCAGTATTTTTTAGATACACTTCTTTAGTTTATCTGGGCACCAGTCTCTGCATAGAAAAACAACAGTCTCTTAGGAGTCAAGGGTCTCTGGAAGTAAGAACTTGGAATCCAGAGACAGTAGAATTCTGAAGTGAGCAAAGATTTTGAGGTGAAAAAATGTAGTTCCTAAAAAGAGCCTTGGTGGAGCAGTGGGCTAATGCCTCCTTAAGTAACACCAGCTGCCTGCAATTAGTGCAGGTTCGCATCCCACCAGGCTCAAGGTTGACTCAGCCTTCCATCCTTCCCAGGTAGGTAAAATGAGGACCCAGATTGTTGGGGGCAATAAGCTGACTTTGTAATAATGCCGCTTGGGGTGTGTGTGAAAGCCCTAACAAGCAGGCATATACATAGAATGAAGGCTACTGCTAAGCTTGTAAGCCGCCCTGAGTCTTCGGAGAAGGGCGGGATATAAATGTAATAAAAAATAAAAAATAAAAAAAAAATGTAACTATTGTGAAACATGTGCTTTGTTTTGTCCGGTTAAACTGTTTTACTGACAGACTATGCTAAATCAGCCATTAAAAGAGAACACTGAAAATGATAGCCATTTATGGACGGGTCTCTAGGAAGTCAGTTTGTTTGTTTGTTTGTTTAATATGCTAACTTCTCAAAGTATTGCCTTACACTGGAGTATCTTGGCATGACACTTGATAAGACACTGCCTCAATACTAAGGCTAAAGTCAGTGTAAGGAATGACATTATCAAGAAATTGACAAATTATACATTGGGAGGGGGAGAGTGCCAAGCCATCCATATTGCGAAATCAGCTCTAGCACTGAGTATTTCTGCAGCAGAGCATGTTACTTCAGTATGGAGTGCATCCACGCGTGTGAAACAAGATTACATTGCTGTCAATGAAGCAGTACACATAGTAACAGGATACCTTAAACCCATACCTACTGAGAAAATGTAGGACGAGGAGAGAAGTAACAGCAGATGTCAAGGAACCCAACAAGAGAATGATCCCCAGCATCTTCTGAATGGATATGTGTACCAAACTCATCGACTGAGATCTAGGAAGAGTTTTATGGCAAGAACAAATATTCTTAACAGCACAGAGGAGCAAAACCGAATTAGAAGATGGAGGAAAGAATTTACAGAACAATGAATAATCCCAGAAGAGAACTTGGCTAAGGGATCTGATCTCTCCTATGCTGCTTGGAGGACTTTGAGGGTGGGAGTGTCTAAATGTAAGATCAATGTGCTCAAATGGCGATTGTTGTAGGATAAGAACATGCTGTGCTAATGTAGAGAAATGCAGAGTACAACCCATTTGTTGGTCTGTCAATTACTACCAGTAGAATGGACCAAAACTAATTTGTTTCTGGTCAATGATAAAGCTAATAAGGTGTCCTTATTTAGGTAGTTTAAGGTTTGAAAAAAAACACTGTTGGGTGATTTTGAGATGCATTTTGCAAAACTGGGTAGCCCTCAGACTGGACTAAATACAGTAAATTGCAATCTGTTGCTGAATGGTCTCTGTCTGGATAGGATTTTCTTAGCCATTTTAAACTTTAGTTCTAAGCACAAAACAAAAGCGATTTCAAGAATAAGTGCAGATATGTCTTGAGGCACTCCAAAATTTGTTAAAAAGAAGAGTTTTTAATATGAAAGGGAAATTTTTAATATCACTGCAAAAATAATTATATTAATTGTAAGTAGTATAAGCTTAGCACAATCTAAATATAATTTAATTTATATCATTTTCTGGTTTTTACTTAAGTCCCATGTCTCACTTTCTGGAATTCATCTTCTGACAATCCTCTCAGAGGCCAAGTGTGACCCTTGGCTCGGAAAAAGTAGCATATCCTGAAGGTAAACAAAATCTGATATGATAAAAATCCTATTAAATCCTACTTAATCCAAGCTTTAAGCACTAATCCAAGCTTCAAGCAAGCACAAGCAAATAAGTTTTATAATCAGTAAAAAGTTTAGGGATGACTTCTCTAAAGTCAGGAAACCATTGTATCTAGAAGTAAGAATCGCATTGGTGACATAAATGTGCTGATTGAAGTGCCATGATTTCATTGATTCAAGTGGAAGACCGGAAATTAAACACTTGTAATGCTCATAAGTGATCATCTATTATATAGAAAATAGAGTTAAAATTTGAATGAATTCCTGGGCAACTCTGAACCGTTACCAACTATGCAAATACTTCGAACTGGACACCAACTAGAAACAATAGACTAGAACAAATCATGTTATTATTTTCTTATGTCATTGATGTACTGAAATGGAAAAACTGGAATGTAAGATCCAAGCAATTTGAAGTTAATACAAGAGACTTTATTGAAGAGAGTCAATTATTAGATTTTTAGGACAAATGGAAAGGATTATTGTCTTAGAAATGTTGGACCTGTTTGTGTTACAGAATGAAAATCCAAGAATATATTTGAAGCAGTGATAAATTACAAAAGAAAGTGCAATTACCTTCTTCCGAATTCTCCAATGAAACCAGTTAAATGTTTCAAATTAATATTAGAAACTAGAAGACAATTCCGGAACAATATAATATTTTCATATGTAGCTTGATAGATGGGTTAAAGCTGAAGTTTAAATCCATAATTCTATAACTGGCTTGAAAATATGTATAAAAAACAATAAGATGTGATTTAGCATAGCTCTTACATATACTTGCTAAATTCAGTTGTGTGCAATTGTGTGCAATTTTACCAGTTTCTTCATAAAAAGTATTACCTGAAGCCTCTTTTCCTTAACCTCAATGTTCTTGGATGTTCCAGTTTCTTGACATTCCATACTTTAATCAGACGCTAAGGGGAATAATGTTAGCTCTTCCCAATCTCAGTTCCCAGCCTCTCTTGAGTTAATCTCTAAGTTTAAAGGGGCAACATTTTCCTATCTCCAGCAGAAAAAGGTAATATCTGTTCTGTTCCCCCTCCCTCAAGGTACAAACAAACAGACAAGCAGGTACGAAACAAAAGGGTTAAGTCTTTATACCACACTATAATTGCTGTCCGATAAAGTCTTGGCAGCAAGCTACGCACAGTCAGCCAAAATAGATTAGTTATCTCAAACGTTCGCTGACATGAGATAACTGCCAACAAGAAATTCCAAGAAAGTCCAGACAAACAAACTGAAAAGCAGAGATGAAGAAACGTAGGCACGAAATCCAGACCAGGGTTCACACAGGTAGAGAAATCTGACAGACGTGACCAGAAGCTGTGGTGAATTAAATTGTTTGTCACAAAGTTCTGAGAGCAGCCACACCCCCTTTTGTACCTTATGGGGTGTGGCTCAATGACTCAGCTGCTCCCTGGCCCTCCTACTCGACCTACGTTGCTGCAAACGCTTGGCCCTGCGTCTTTCTCGAGGGTCTAGCCATGAGTTATCTTCACTAGACTGTATTTGCTGAACCTGCTCGAGCTCCCTCCCAGCCTGGCTACTCCCAGGCTGCTCCTCTCGGCCTACAGATGGAGATGAAGGCCTTACCAGAGAGGAGGGCCCCAGCGAGGGAGGCCTTGCCAGTTCCTCCCCATCATCCTCAGAGTCCTCTTCCTCGGTTAGGACAGGTGTGGGGGTTGGGGCCACAACACTATCCCCCGCCTCAGGGCCCTTCGCCCGGGTCTGATGGTCAGGATGCGGTCAAGATGGGAATTGTTCGTGAAATGCCCGCATGAGGTCAGGGGCACGAACTGCGGAAGCGTTGACCCAGGAGAAGTCCTCAGGCCTGTACCCCTTCCACTCGACCAAATATTGAAAGCGCCCCTTAAGCCAATGGGAGTCCCGAATACTCGCCACCTCATACTCTGCTGAGCCATCCTGGTCGGGTGTAGGCAGTGGAGCAGGAACCGTCAGGCATCGGAGGGAAGACGAGGAGGCTTCAGGGACCAGCAGGGATCGGTGGAAGACCGGGTGGATCCGCATGGAGCGTGGTAGGCTCAACCGGTAGGCCACAGGGTTGATGACCGCTTCGATCGGGAACAGGCCAACATATCGATGGTCCAGTTTCTTTACCAGGCAGTCGGTCAGGAGATGCCTTGTGGATAACCACACTCGATCTCCGACCACCAGCAGTGGCATTGCCTGTTGGGAGCGGTCGGCGAACCGTTTATAGTCCTCCTTGGCCCGGATCAATTGGTGACGTACAAATTGTTGGACTGCATGCAACTCTGACAGGAGGTCCTGGGTCTCGGGAACCAGAGAATCTGAGGGAGCCAGAGGGAAGAGCCACGGATGGTACCCCACATTGGCATAGAACGGGGTGGTCTGGGTGGAGGTGTGTTGGGAGTTGTTGAAGGCAAACTCCTCTAGGGAGAGGTAATCGGCCCAGTTATCCTGCTGCTGGTTCACAAAACAGTGCAGGTACTGTTCCAGGATGCTGATTACCTTCTCCGTCCCCCCGTCAGTCTCAGGATGGTGTGCTGACGACAAGCACACCTGTACCTCCAACACGGTCATCAGGCTTTTCCAAAATTGTGCCATGAATTGCATGCCGCGATCTGACACTACTCTGTCTGGCAAGCCGTGGAGATGGAAGACATACTGCAGGAACAACCGGGCAGTCGTCCAGGCCGTTGGCAGCCCATGACACGGAATAAAGTGCACCATTTTAATTAACATATCAACCACCACTGGGACAGTGGTAAATCCTGTGGATGGTGGCAAGTCTGTTAAGAAGTCCATGGAGATTGCTCCCCATGGTCTCTCTGGTGTCGGTAGGGGTTGGAGGAGGCTGGGAGGTGCGCCCATGGTGGCCTTTGCTTGTTGGCACGGTACGCAGGACGTCACATATGCATGTACATCGTGCCATACACAAGGCCACCAAAAGGTCCGGGTCACCAAATTGAGGGTCTTGAAAAACCCAAAGTGCCCTGCCGCAGGGTTGTCATGACACTGTGTCATCACAAGGGTTTGGAGCGTCCCCGTGGGTACGTATAGTCACCCCCGATGTTTCAGCAAACCCTCCTCCAAAGTCCATGGGGACGCGGGACCAACCTCGGCCTTCCTCTGTTGCGACCAGTCATCCAGGTGCTGTGCCTCATGCACCTGAGCCCGCAACTCCACCGGCTCATGGACTGCGGCCAAGGATTCCACGGGCAGCACCATCCGCGGGGGCACTAGGTCCTTGGTGCAGAGGTACTCTGGCTTGCGAGACAGGGCATCTGCCCTCTGGTTGTGACCACTGGGGATGTAGGTCACACGAAAGTTGAACTGGGCAAAAAACAAAGACCACCGGATCTGCCACTGGTTCAACTTCCTGGCCGTCTTCAGGTATTCTAGGTTCCGATGGTCTGTCTGGACCTCCACCTGGTGTCGGGTCCCCTCGAGATGATGCCACCAAGCCTCGAACGTGGCCTTGATAGCCAGCAACTCTTTTTTCCAGATGGTGTAATTGCGCTCGGAAGAATTGAGTTTCCGCAAATAGTAAGCACAGGGAAAAAGAGTGCCACCATCCACCGGGGCCTGCAACAACACCGCCCCAAGAGCCACATCGGACACGTTCGTCTCCACGATGAAGGGACGGTCCGACGGGTCTTTCGACGTTGGAGGCGAGCATCAATGCGAAGGCACTGGACCACCAGGGCGTCGAGGGTCGGGGGAGCCTCTACATGGACCAGTTCATCCTGAAGCTCATCTGAAAGCCTGTCTTGGAAAGCATCCAGCAATGCCGCCTCATTCCAAGCTGAGTCCTGGGACAACAGCCGGAAGTCAGAGATATAATCCTACAGGGGGCGTTTTCCTTGCTGGAGGCCTTTGATGCGTCTGGCTACAGTCTGAGTGTGGATGGGGTCCTCATACATGAGCCTCATGTGTTGCCAGAAGCCCTGGTAATCAGTTAACAAGGGGCTGTTCTGAGTTAACAACGGCATGGCCCATTGGGCGGCAGAGCCAGAAAGAAGGCTAATTACAAACCCCACCCTAGCCCGGTCATCAGGGAAATCCTCCAGCCTCATAGACATAAACAATTGGCACTGTCCCATGAAGGTCAAGAACATCTCAGGCTGTCCAGAAAACTTATCTGGCACCGCCACCAGGCATTTCCGATGGGGAGGAGGAATTGCAGGAGCATTCAGCAGAGTGAGTTGTGCAGACAATTGGGCTACCTGCTGCTGTAGGAGTTGATTGTCTGCCTGCAGCTGCTGCTGTAGCTGCTGTGGCTGCAGCTGCAGCTGCTGCTGCTATTGTTGGTCCATCTTAGGTAAAAGATGGTCTGTTTGTTGGGGTGATGAACAAGTTGTTCTGTTCCCCCTCCCTCAAGGTACAAACAAACAGACAAGCAGGTACGAAACAAAAGGGTTAAGTCTTTATACCACACTATAATTGCTGTCCGATAAAGTCTTGGCAGCAAGCTACGCACAGTCAGCCAAAATAGATTAGTTATCTCAAACGTTCGCTGACATGAGATAACTGCCAACAAGAAATTCCAAGAAAGTCCAGACAAACAAACTGAAAAGCAGAGATGAAGAAACGTAGGCACGAAATCCAGACCAGGGTTCACACAGGTAGAGAAATCTGACAGACGTGACCAGAAGCTGTGGTGAATTAAATTGTTTGTCACAAAGTTCTGAGAGCAGCCACACCCCCTTTTGTACCTTATGGGGTGTGGCTCAATGACTCAGCTGCTCCCTGGCCCTCCTACTCGACCTACGTTGCTGCAAACGCTTGGCCCTGCGTCTTTCTCGAGGGTCTAGCCATGAGTTATCTTCACTAGACTGTATTTGCTGCACCTGCTCGAGCTCCCTCCCAGCCTGGCTACTCCCAGGCTGCTCCTCTCGGCCTACAGATGGAGATGAAGGCCTTGCCAGAGAGGAGGGCCCCGGCGAGGGAGGCCTTGCCAGTTCCTCCCCATCATCCTCAGAGTCCTCTTCCTCGGTTAGGACAGGCGCGGGGGTCAGGGCCACAACATTATCATTCCATATATGACCCAGTGCAGACTTGTCTCCCCTCTGTGGATTTGCATTGGCAGTCTAGTATAAGGGGCTGTTCTTCTCCTTCACTGAATTTTTGAACTTGTCTTTCTGAAAGGCAGCTTTCAGAAGACCGCTTTACAAGAAGAATGTACATGAATCTCAGTTGCTTCTATTTCCAACTTTTTTCATTCCACATTGTGTCTTCTATTCCAGGGCTTTTCAACCACTGGTACGGGTACCACCTGTGGTACATTGGCACCTGGCAGGTGGTACGCGACCATCCTAGTAAAGTAGTGGGGGAGGGGAATGAGCTGAACTGGTGGCAGCACCACACAAGCCTGAGCGAGAGATGGCTGGAGCTGCAGGGCTGTCAGGACTCAGTGGAAGCGCCAGGATCAGTGCCAGACTCCAGCTGGAGCTCGTCGCTGATTCTGGTGCTTCTGCTGAGCCCAGAAGAAGTGCCAATCAGCTGGAATGTTGCAGAATCTCCAGGGTCTTGTGATTTACATTCAGATGCTTGGCAACTGATTCATATTTATGACGGTCACAGTGTCCCAGGGTCATGTGAAGTGACAAAAACCTGCTGCAACCACCCAGTGGGGGGGGGAAATAAAAATCAAACACACCCCACCCCACCCCCACTGCCAATCCTCAACAGAAATGCTCACAACAATGTAAACCTCGGACAGGAGGAAGAGCGCTGCCGGGTGGGCAGGCAGGTGTCTTGCTTGGTTGTGGCTTGGGGGCACTTTTTCAGTGCCATTGTAACTTCAAACAGTCACTAAACGAACTGTTGTAAGTCAAGGACTACCTGTACTTCATCACTTTTTTCTTTTTTTTTTTTGGTCATCAAGTTTTTGACACCTTGCAAGGTGACTGGTGGTACTTGGATGTTGCCATATCCTAAAAGTGGTACAATGGGTGAAAAGGTTGAAAAGCCCTGTTCTATTCCTCTCCAATTCCACCACAGCATATTTAGAACCCAAGTCTTCGTGTTTCCCATTTTTTCTAGACGAAAGGCACTTGAGATTTTTTCCCTCTCTCTGTTTGGAATTCCTTTCTAGAGTATTTTGAATGTATACAAGTCATCTCAAGCAGTTTATACTCTTCTGTTTAACTCTCATTTGTCACTTGCTGACAATTTATAGAAGTCCGTAGGGCAGAATGCAAATGCCTCAGTACTGAATTTCGAATATTTCTTATTTTCTTCTTGTTACAGGATCCAGTTTTTTTTGTTGATGCATGTATGTCTCATTTTTTAAAAAAGACTCTTATCTCAGAATGAGTTAAAATTACAAGACTATTTTATAAGTTAATAGTTTTCTTTTGCACACTTAAGTGTAATTCTGCTTTCATGTAAGCTGAAATCCTGGTGGGGCAATTTTATTACGGGCTTAATCTCCTCTTGTACTAATGTCAGATACATGGCATGGCAAATAGCACCCTCAATTTATTATGTATAAAAGAGATAGTTATTCTAATGGAAAAAAATACAAGACAAGTTAAATGAGTTTAAATACTTGAAAACATAAAGCACTCTATGGTAAAATTACTATACTTGTTAAGGCATTGCTTCAGTGGCTGATTCATCATGTCTGCAATGAAACTAAGGACTTCCTTGTGTCTCTCTAGGAATGAATAATATGAATGAATATCCCTCAAGAAACCTGTAATGAAAAAAGTCTTACAAGATTTATTTATTTATATTTGTAACCAAAATCTAGCAGAAAACATTTTTCAGCAGTTGTTTTATTTTAGTTGAAAGATATCATTGCAACAATAATGCACCAACAATTATGCATAAAGCCAAGCCATTTATACTTGTAGAAATTTATCTTACTGGATTAAAGACAGAATATAAAAGACACAATCTACTTGGTGCACTTCAATATTCGTATCAATTCATGTCTTCTTATAAAGGATCAGATACATCCCAACCCTAACTAGCAGAGCAGTTTTTACTGGGAGAAATGATAAAGAAGCTGAAAAAAAGTCACACGATGAGCATCAGCTGATGAGAATTATAGATATGATAGTTGATAGACACAAAATGAGCTATAATAACTTGGGTGAACTTTCTTACTTCCAAATTAATTCAAAATATGTTCTTTTTTTGCACCCATTTGATTAGTTTACACATTTATTTTGTAATAAAATAAAATGAAATGGATCACATATGATCCAGTTTTTCAATAGTTATGACAATACAAACAGGGACCCTCCTCTCCATTGCATTGTCTTATGCCATTCACTTTGCCACATGCTCCAAATTGCCTGGATACATGTCCATGAAACCAAATAGCGTAAGTGGGCACAAATAGTGAACTTACAAAATCCTTTAAAACTTCTTGTTTGAAATAAGGGGATTTTATTGTAAATAAATACGTATATGATGTCATAGCACCATATCACCATGAATAAATTAGTAGGTTTCCAGAATTTAATTTAATTTAATTTTAATTCCATTTATATCCCGCCCTTCTCCGAAGACTCAGGGCGGCTTACAAGCTTAGCAGTAGCCTTCATTCTATGTATATGCCTGCTTATTAGGGCTTTCACACACACCCCAAGCGGCATTATTACAAAGTCAGCTTAATTGCCCCCAACAATCTGGGTCCTCATTTTACCTACCTCAGAAGGATGGAAGGCTGAGTCAACCTTGAGCCTGGTGGGATGCGAACCTGCACTGAATGTAGAAATATGGAAGAATGAAAACATTTCTAACCACATTTTCTTCATGTCTTCATGCTACATCCCTGTAAATCAATATCCAAATTTCTGAGAGACCAAATCTTTGAAAGAGATCATCTAGTTCATGTAAAATGTTTGTTGTGAACTGGCGGTAAAAGAATCTGTGTCATGATGTCATTTTTCTGGCCTTTCGTGATTTAAATACCTTTTTAAAAAATTTGTGCAGTTTTATATTTGCCACACTAAGTGCAATGTTCATTATTTCACATTTTCTGTGTAATAAATGTAAATTGTAGTATGTCTGCTTCATTAGAGAACTGACCTATGTTGTGATAGTTTCACTGGTTATTCTGAGTGTCACTTACAGAAATTGTACAATTCCAAGTTCTTGTTTGGACTGTATCTTTAACAAAATGATGGGAACAGCAATATGAAAATTCTTCTTCTTCTCTAGTCCTTGCTGCATTCCTTTTTAAAAGCTTTCCAGGGAGATTATAATTTTTAATCAGAGACCTTACTGGAAATGTCATTTTTGTTGTAAGAGCATTGCTGATGTTTAAGGTATTTGATGAAGTCAGCTGGTCATTATTGGTTTTCCAAAACATTTCCAGGCAGCTTCAGCTTAGGTTTTCTGATTTGGTTGGACTAGATGACCTCCAAGGTCCCTTCCAAATAATAATAATAATAATAATAATAATAATAATAATAATAATAATAATAATAATAATAATAATAATAATAATAATAATAATAATAATAATAATAATAATAGATAAATACTGAGCTTTTGATAAATACTGAATTTCTGCGATCTTACTTCTTTTGCAGCAGCGGTTGGAAACAACAGAAGGCTTGCCTGTTATTTCTTTTTTGCATTAAATATTGATGCTAAATGGAAGAGAGATAACAGAAAGAAAAGCAAGTCAAAGGAAGAAAGAAAATCCCCCCTCCCCAATGCTTTCAAGGGGTAATCTTGCTTTGGGATTCCCCTTTCAGCTCTTTATTACTGTTATCCAGAGTTACTGAATATATTTGTGGAATTTAAAGATATCAACACTTTTAAAACTTTGAAAGCTGAAACTATCCATAGCAGTTCATTTCAAACTTGAGAACTTTAAAATATGCAGACTGTGGCTGGCTGGCTGGCCTGGCTGGCTGAGAACCCTGAGAGTTGTCCACACATCTTAAAGTTTCCAAGTTTGGAAAAACACTTATCTAATGCATCATCATCATCAATCAACAGAAAGTATCACAAAGCAAACTCTCTTTCTGGGGAAAAAGATCAGCTATTATTACCTTACAGATTCAATTCTTAGATAAGCCCATTTACTGTTAATTACCAAATCCCACACACTTGGATATTCCTTCAATTTGGGGCTGGTTTATAGCTGATTACAAAGTGCAACCTAATAGGACACATCTGCACTTGAATTTTTTTGTTGAGTTTATACTTTCCAATACTGAACAGAATAAATGAACAGAATAACAGAGTTGGAAGGGATCTTGGAGGTCTTCAAGTCCATCCCCCTGCTCATTTAGGAGACCCAATTTTAGACAAATGGCTGTCCAGTCTGTTCTTAAAAGCCTCCAGTGTTGGAGTACCCACAGCTTCTGAAGGCAAGTTGTTCCTCTGGTTTATTGTTCTTACTGTCAGAAACTTTTTCCTTAGTTCCTTAGTTGCTTCTCTCTTTGATCAGTTTCAATCCATTACTTCTTGTCTTGGCTTCTGGTGCTTTGGAAAATTGGTTGATCCCTTCTTCTTTGTGGCAGCCCCTCAAATATTGAAACACTGCCATCATGTCACCTCTAGTACTTCTTTTCACTAGACTACACATACCCAATTCCTAAACTATTCTTCATATGTTTTAGCTTCCAGCATCCCACTTATTTGTGTTGCTTTTCTCTGCACTCTTTCCAGAGTCTCAACATCTTTTTATATTGTGACCAAAATTGGATGCAGTATTCCAAGTGTGGCCTTACCAAGGCATTGTAAAGTGGTATTAACACTTTTCGTGATCTTGATTCTATCCCTCTGTTAATTCAGCCTAGAATTGCATTGGCTGTTTTGGCAGCTGCAGCACATTGTTGGCTCATTCTTAAGTGACTGTCTACTGCGGGGGTGTCAAACTCGCAACATCACGTGATGTGTTGCGATGTATCACAACTTTTTTTTCATTGCTGGTAATGGGCACAGTTTCACTATGATGCATTTGGCCCGTGGGCTGGCAGTTTGGCACCCCAGGTCTACTAGGACTCCAAGATCCCTCTCACAGTTATTGCTAGTGAGCCAGGTTTCACCTAATCTGCTTCCTTTTCTACTCATCTTTTTCCTGTTTTCTCTTAGTAACAAACAAAGAAACAACAAAACCATCAATTTGGGCTCATTAAAGGATATTTTAAAAGGGGGAAATGACATGTCTTTATTGCATTCCTTAATCACCTTTTCAACTCCAGAGTCCATCTACTCGAAGTGCAGGATGTAACAGCAAACAATTGCAAGCCACAGATTTAAAATACAGTGCATTCACTTTAAATTGGAACTGGAACCAAGATTAGAATGGGAACAGAGAACTGGTGTTTTTTTTCTAACAGAAATGACAAGCCAATAATTTTTGGAGGCTTCCAGGTTCTATATTAGAAATTGCTGCATATGCTAAGCTGCCTGCAGATGAAGGTGCCTCAGGAACTCATTCATAATTTGGCTTATTTTAAAGGATTTCCTCCATATATTCATTTGATAACCTACATTGTAATTGAATACAACTGCAGAGAGTCTGGATATATGCCTGGCCATTTTAGCTCTGCATGGAGCTGATCTGTAAATCTCTAATACAGACATGTAATGCCCAGTTCTGACTGTGCATGTGGTTAAAACAGCAGTAATCTAATCTATAATTAGATTAAAAATGTTAATCTAATCCTGTTGTTCCATAAAATAGCTATTTTATTTTCAAAGATAAAATTGACTGCTAACGTTTTGTACCCTTTTGATTATCTCCTCCCTGAAAAAATAAAAGTTCCTTTTGAGATAATGCCTGTTTCAAGAGTTTTACTTTCTTGGGTGGCTTAGCTGAGGTAGGTCCTTGCAAATGGTCATGTTATCTAGGGAATTCTAGGAGTTAAGTCCACTTCTCTGGATGTGTCTGGTTGAAAAAGGCTGTTGTAGCATCATCTATGACTTCAAAAGCAAATAGCAGCTTCAAACAATAAAATTAAATAAAATGGTTCATGTGTGGTAACCCCAGTAAGAAATACATTTCACTCATCACATTTACACAGTTACATCACATTTTGTTTAACCTAGAGATTTTCTAACCAGGGAAGAATATTTCTAAGATCTATGTACAGTCAAAGGTTGTCATGACACATTTTTGTATTTTCCATAAGTAAAAATAGCATCCAGCATTATTTCACTCTTATCATTAAAAGGTTCATTCATTGTGAATGGCAAATGTTTTAATATACTAGGCCTGAAGAGGAGAAAGTGAGAAGAAGACGGGAGTAGAGAAATAAACAAATAAAGAAAGAACAATTATCCCACTTTTAACTATATTTAATAATTTAATAATGCTGGTATATTGGTTAGTATTACAAGAGTCCTTATAGATGATACTTTTATTGAACAGTGAAATAATCTTATATACATACCAGATTCTATCAATGTGACTTTACTGGAAATGCAGTCAGTACTTCTATGTCTTAAGTTGGTCCTCATTATATTATATGTCAGAATTGGCCTAAGAAATGGGTAGGCTAGGCCCTTGCAATTGGGGTGAAATTTATGGGGCACTGGGATCAATTTACTTCTCTAGTGTTCATTGAGTATAAAAACTTCAGGGAGCTTGAGAAACAACATTAATAATCATTGTTGGTCCCCTTTTTTTGCCTGCCAGTGTTCTTAAACTCTAATAGCCATTTTTTTTTGCCTACTGTGGATGTAATAAATTGTACAATATCTTTCTTATGATTACCATTTGGGTCTATACATTGACAGAGGTAATTGTCAAACATTGATCAGTACCTCTAATCCATATGGTGGGGGGAAAAGTGCAGCACAGCCAAAATAAATGGATGTAATTGATTAGTGTGAGACAAAAACTTTGAAGGGCAAAGAAGAAATAAGCTGTAGCAATGAACTTGTTTAGTCTTCAAAAACTGAGAATTTGTTTGAATGCTAAAAACAATAAAATTCATTTATTGTTTTTATGGACAAGAGACCCTACAAATGCTACAAGGCATATTCCCAATAAAAAGAGCAGTATAAATTGTTTTCAATACAATACACCAGGCTCAAGGTTGACTCAGCCTTCCATCCTTCCGAGGTAGGTAAAATGAGGACCCAGATTGTTGGGGGCAATAAGCTGACTTTGTAAAAATGCCGCTTGGGGTGTGTGTGAAAGCCCTAATAAGCAGGCATATACATAGAATGAAGGCTATTGCTAAGCACATTTGATTTGTGCTTAGATTGTAAGCCACCCTGAGTCTTCGGAGAAGGGCGGGATATAAATGGGATTAAAATAAAAAATAAAATAAATATTTTTGGCAAGATAGCAATAGAGCCAACCCTTCAATAGAGCCAACCCTTCAACTCTGGCCCTATAGGATTAAAATGAGAAAGATTCTGAGTTTTTCATCAACAGTAATAGTGGCAGCATAAGAATGCAATAGTGAGCTTATTTGCATGAAGGTACTCATGTGTCAACCGTCCCATTTGGCACATTCAACCAAAGAAACTCTCAGCTCTTTCAAATTACCACTGAAAGATCCATCTAGATACAGCAGAAGCAGAGTCAGTTCTGAGATTTTTCCCACAAAAGCCCCATAGGTAAAACCCCTCATTTTCTGCGAGGGACAGCAGGTGCGGACTTATCTTTTTGCTCAATGATTCTGTTTTCTGAGGAAGGAAAAGTTAAATAAGCTAATAGAATAACAAAAAAGAAACCACAGAAGTCTTTGTAGCTGGCATTTAGGATATGGAAATATACACAGACAACACAAACAATGATATAATGAGCTTTTGTTCTGTGTTGGAAGAAGAAAGCTTTCAGCTGAGATTGGCACTGAATGTGTAATCATAAGGCTGCATAAAAGTGTTTTTTGTATCACAGTTTGTGCATCTTATCTTTGGGTATGTGGTCAGTCGGAACTATAATACATATACTGTGTATGTGTGTATAATAATAACAGACACATTTTAATAAAATTTCCATTTGGCAATTGCAAAAGGCCACACTGCTTGGATCTACACACATACCACACTGATCATTACGATATCCTAGGTTCTTGTAAAGGCCCACACCAAATAAAGAACTGGGAGTTGTGACTTCACACGGTTGTGAACCAATAATGAAATATATTTTGTTTGTACACAATACATCATGGTTTTATAGGCTGTTTGAAACAAAGTGAGAAGTTGCAATTTTGGACCACATTGATTTCAAGCAACATGTTTTGATTTCTGCTTTTAAATATGTTAATGTAGGGGCTTGAAGCCCATATACAATCTCAACCCAGATCATACTTTCCTGGAAGAATTTCTGAAAGCTGATATTTTTACCCACTTTTCTGAAAGTTTCATGAATGATAAGATTATACTGGAATATTTTTGTGATGCCATATGCCTTGAATTTTGAAACTGTATTGTGTGAATTTCATAGTTCATTGTTGGAAGGGACATATCCTCATTCTCTTAAGCCATATAATTGCATACAAGTAATGCTTTGATTGAGAAAACCATTGGAACACTGGGAGTTTTTTTTAGTATCTCCATTAGAATTTAGATACTTGAGCCAAATGCTAAAAACAATGTAATTTCCAAAGTAAAGTATTATTTCCACCTTCTAAGCAGCTTAATAATGTATTTCAGGAAGCAATGCTTCCATTTGCAAAGAACATACAGGGGACATGAATGAGATGATTAAATAAGTCTTTACTTCCACTTTGTACCAAAACATCCCTCTCCAGCATATGGAGTGTCTTTTTCTCAGTCAGGACAGTTGTACAGCAAAATATAGTAGCTATATAGTAGCAAAGTCATTTTAAAGCATCTGTTACACTGCATTCTTACTATAAGGTGTAACAATTGTGTAGAATAGATATTGCCACTCTATGCTGCTTGCTGTGTCTTTTGGTCTTCCTAATTTGGCTACATGTGTCCCAAAGATGCTTTTTTTTAAAAGGCAACTGGAATGTCTTTGTTTTTCCTTGAAGATGTTTTGCTTCTCAGTCAAGAAGCTTCTTCAGTTTGGAACTGAAGGAAGGAAAGAAAAAAACAAAGAAAATCCAGTTGCCTTTTTAAAAAAGTATCTTTGGGACAACCATGACCTGGATGACTGAGAATCTCCACAGAAAATCTTCAGCCATCAGCCTTAAATATACACATCAGATGACTATGATTCCCAGCACTCAGATTCAACAGAAATAATACTTTTAAAAAAGATTTTAACAATCCAGGTTTACAAAACTCTTGAAAGAATTTAGCTCCATTATCTGTAGTTAGTCAGTTAGTCAGCTAAGTTAGTCTGTTAACAAAAATAAAACAAACTCACAAGGAATATTATGGCAGCTTAAATATATTCATAATGATACGCACTTTTGTGAACTTTAGTCCTTTGGTTCAGATACGTAAAGTTTATACTGAATTATAAGTGTGGGGAGGAAAGGAAATGGTAGACTTGAGATCCCAGGGAAATGACACACAGAAAGTGCAAGGATAATTACCTTATTAACAATGGCCATCCATTCACAATTCACAGAGCAGTTGCTGGGTGATAACACAATCATCTTTACACTGGTGAGCTGATTAACATATGTAGTGTGATTAAAAACTCTCCACACCTCTGTCCCTGTTCAGCATAGGAGATGGAGGTGAACCTCTTGAATTACAGTTCAGCTGTTTTACTTTGTAACCGTGTGGCCCCACCAAAAATTAACTTACTCAGATCAAGTCCTTTTCTTTTTATGTATATGTATAGGTAGATGCAGTGCTTTTTTTGTAAGAAAAAATGTGCTGGAACTCAGTCCCCCTCCCCCCCCCCGGCCAGGCCATTCTTTGATCGGCAACCTTTCATTCCCCTCCCAAGACAGACTGCCATGCTAAGGTGGATGGGATGGGCAGGGTAGGCCTGGTTCACCTCTGCCCTTTCGGAGTTAGGGGGAGTGCCGCTGTGCGCCGCTGGGGGGGCTTTCTTTAAGCTTCGCCCCACAGATCACCTGCCCGGGCGCAGCCGCCACCTCCTTGTCTTCCGCCAACTCTCCCATGGCTTGCACCATGACCGGGCAGCACAAGCCTCCCCCAGCACCTCCCTCCGAGAACAGGGAACGCAGAGGCTCTGTGCAGGGATGCAGAGCAGAGAACAGCACTTGCTTGCTGCCCTGCATTGTCCCGCATCTCCCTTCTGGAAACGGCAGCCCCTGCCACTTTTCCTCCCTGCACAGTTCCTTCCTCTTCCCCAAAGCATTTCTTTGCTAACCTGCTTTCCAGCTCTGGCGTGTTTCTCTTCTGCTGCAGGGAAACGAAGTTTGTGGGACTAAAAAAAGTTCTGTCAGACCTTCCAACTCCTTGCGAGATTTTTTTTTTTGCAAGAGGTTGGAAGGTCTGACTGAACTTTTTTTAATGTCCCACAAACTCCATCGAAAAAAGGTGTTGGAACGCTGTTCCAGTGCGTTCTATGACAAAAAAAGGCACTGTATATACGTATGCATGTCTATGTCTATGTCAATGTATGTGTCTGTGTCTATGTCTGTGTCTATGTCTATGTCTATATATTATCCAAAAGGTAAGGTTTTATGGTAACACTACATTTTAGGAAAGCTTTGCAAATTAAGATAAGATTATTCTTTATATTTTACACAAATTTCCTTTTACTTCAGGGATTTTAAATGCACAACATTTAAAATGTCTGTTCAATGTAATAGTTTTTTTTCTTTCTTTTTTGGAGATTACAAATTCTGGTTCCTCTGCCCATATCTCTAGTAATCTATTGTTACTGGTTAGTAGCAGTTTAAGTCTGCAGTTAAAGGAGTTCCAATTGGTAAATCTATTTGTTTAAATGATTTTAGCTTACAAATATCAATGGCCTGTTGTTTTTTTCCTTTGGAGTATACCTTTTATTTAATTATTTCTCAGCACCAATTTGAGCATATTGCCATTTTTCTCTTCATTGATAATCACTGCAGGCCACATGACCACGGAGACGTCCTCGGACAAGCGCTGGCTCTTCGGCTTTGAAACGGAGATGAGCACCGGCTCCTAGAGTCGGAAACGACTAGCACGCATGTGCAGGGGAACCTTTACCTTTACCTTATCAGTACACAACTGCATTAAAATCTTAATTTGTGTTACTACGCTTGGTTATAGATAAAGATGGAACCTGTCAGTATCATGTAACAGGCAATGGCTTTCAAAATACCATGAAACATGTCGTGCTTACATGTTTTGTAGTTGTACTGCTTCATAAAGTTCTAAAAGAATCTATGTCTATAATCCCCTTCATAAAAATGTCATCACTCTGTCAATATAGAAAAAAGAGGGTTTGAGGTACCACTTCTGAGAAATCATTTTTCAAAGGAAGCCATTTTGTAAGGACAAGTGAATATCCAGGATAAGACTTTGATGTTGCACTGTCAGGAACGATCTATTTAGTGACTTGAGACTAAATTATTATTGCTGATTTCTGGATTTAAATTAGCAAATGGAAAACATATTTGTAGGAAATTACTTAATTGGGTTAGATGGTTTCTCCTGCCACATCTCAGAGAAATCCAAAGAGAGGGACCTAAAACATAAAGTACTTTAGTGTGTCATCCATCTCTGATTCCAATGATTCTGAGTCTACAATCCTTGAACTAACAGCCTGAGGACTAGTGGCATTCATGCTATCATAGGCCACAGTTCAACAAAAGGCTAATATAATAACAGAATTGGAAAGGACCTTGGAGGTCTTCAAGTCCAACCCCTGCCCAAACAGGAGACCCTATATCATTGCAGACAAATGGTTGTCTAATCTCTTCTTAAAAATCCCCACAACTTCTGGAGGCCAGGTTAAATGCAGTACTCCTTGACTTCATTTTATTTAGCAAATAAATTATGGAAAACTCATGCAGTTAACTTCAGGGTGGGTTCATGTGGGTATTTAAATAATTTCAAATAACAAAACTATAGAATCATCAACAAGCTCAGTTGGGGATCAAAAATGCTTAACTGTAGTCTTTAGCTATTTTTAGGCATATTGTTTGGCAATGGCATATGCTGCAAAGAAAAAAAAATCAGGTAGGTGAACAAGAAGCTCACCTGCCAGGCAGCATATGCCTTCCTACAATCAAGCCCAAGGGTTTTGTAGTGACTGGAGGCAGATGCTTCTCTAATCTTATGCACTATTGTGAAAAAATGAGTCAACACCTGTAGAGCTCTGTATCAGGCAGGGAAAGCTGGTTCCTACAGACAGATATTGATAATTAGGACCATAATTTTTGTATGATCTAGTCTTACATTCCCACCACTTACCTGATATTTTATCAAGGTGTTTTGTTTTTTTTGCCAACATGACATTCCCATTGCATTTACCAACTTTGTGGCACTAGAAAAGAAATAAAAATCCACTTGCACATCCAATTTATATGCCCAGCCTAGGCTGAACACTTGCTCTGTGATTTAGGTATACTATAGAGAACAATCTCTATCTGCATTTGATTTTTTAAAAAAAGTGTATTTCAGACATGGCTCCTCTTTCATGAACTAGTCATCTGTATAGGATAATAGGATAATTATTACTTAGTCTTTTGAAATTTATTTCTTTAATTCTGAATCTATTTCAGATTTTAAATTAGCATACAGTGTTTTAGAAAGCTAAATAATTGATTTTACTATGGCACGTCCTGTATATATTTATTACTGGCACAGCCTAGAAGATATTCTTTAATCTCCCAATTATAAAAAGCTGCTTTGCAGAGTGAGGTGAGTGGCATAGTAAACAAACAAACAAACAAACAAAACTATGAAATATATGTGAAGTGAGCACATGCTACTTCAAACCACAAAATGCATGTTAAACAGCTCTTCCTTGGCTGCATCATTTTAGACTGCAAGTTGCTGTTTGTGACGACACTCTGTATAAGCTTCAATTTCCTGTACATAAAATAATAAGATCTAGGTTCGTTTGTATTTGTGTGGAGATTTTCAAGAGGCAGATGAAGAATTCAGATCTGGTACCAGTCCTCCATACCTGTAGCTAATGGGGGAAAAAAAACACCTCAACATCTGATTTTGCCTTTCAGAATCTGATTAAAATGTTCCTCGCAAACTAAAGATGTAGACACTTTCTCAGACAAGAGGAAGGAACTCACAAAGGCAGAGTTGAATGTATAGGGGAAAAGTACTCAAACAAATCAGAACATCAACATAAATCAGTTTAATCAATATACAGTTGTGAGAAATTAGAATTTTTTATAAATATTGGTTTCTAACAATAATTGACAGTATTTGCTAAACTAATATGTAATTCAATAGTTCAGCAAGATATCTGTGCAAATTCTATTGAACACCTGATGTTTATGGCAAATGATAGTCAGAATAAAAATTATTCCACTATAGATCATAACTTCCTTCCTTCCTTCCTTCCTTCCTTCCTTCCTTCCTTCCTTCCTTCCTTCCTTCCTTCCTTCCTTCCTTCCTTCCTTCCTTCCTTCCTTCCTTCCTAGATACATTCAACTAATTTTAATGCTGCAGGGCCAGATATAAAATTTAAATGCAGAACAATTTCCTGGATAATAATTATTTAAAGAATACAAGACATTTAACATTCCCACAACTGGATCTACTCTCTACCGAGACAGTGGAGACTATCTGCAGAAATGGTTCTTGCAATTTGCCAGAATTAGTCTGAATCCTACCATTTTAACATTTGAGCAAGGAGTCTGGTTTTATGTGCATTCTGAAAATTAATAAACATATTTAGATTTATTATGCTTAAGTCTTTATCATAGGCGTTACATATATCAGGGAAGCGTGGCTGGCTAAAGCTAACAGCTAAAACAACATTTAGCTGTCCTGTGATGTGTGGAATGACTATTTGATTTCATCTGTTAACATTGTATCTGCAGGGTATGTGTGCCTATAAGATCAGTGCTGGTTCTACACAGGTTCTGCACATGTGTTCACCATCTCTGCACGGTTCCTGATTGTGGGAATACTCCAATGCACCTTCATGCATAAAGGCTCCTTTTAGTCTTTTCACTGAATGGCAGCCAAGGCAATGAGCACAATTTTGCCCTCCTGAACTGCCTTCTCTGAGTATAGACAGGGTTTCCATCTCTTCATGCAGCACTCAGCCTCTGTCTTTCTAGGAGAGCCATATCAAAACCAACAGCTAAAAATAATTCAAGAAGCACTGATATTTATTGCTAAATATCACTGCAGTCTTAAAAAGTAAACAACAGAGCTAAGAGACATAACAAAAGCTAGAGCCATTATCCTTTAAAGAAATCAATAACTTGCTCTCCACAAACACAGGCTTTCAACATAACACTCTCAAGGCACCATTTTAAGTACTCCATGCTGCACTCACTCTTTGGCTCGCTCAAGTCATTTTGTGTCAATTAAATTTCTATCAATGGTGCAATGGAGCAATAGGGTGTCATTTTTCAAAGGAGCTGTGTGATGGCATGGAGCTTAAATAATTTGCGTGATCAGCTATAAAAGGGAAGGAGAGAGGACACTTGGACAAATATCTACCTGAATTCCTCTTGTACTGAGCCATGTATGGGCAAAGCAGATAAGCATCCTTCACATTCTCTTGTGCTGTCTGCCTGAAAATAAAAGTTGAAGTTGCTCATGGCAAAAATGGTTTATCACTCAAACTGGAAATGCTGACTAGTTTTTTGGTTTTTTTTTGGCATTGTGAGATTTTTTTTTTGCTGTTGCAATACACCTTAGAAATAAAAGTTGCCTCTGCTCCAGCAACATTCCTGCTATGTTGCTCCAGAGGCACTTTCCTGCTACGCTGTAAAATTTCTCAGCAAACAGCAGTACCTGAGGAACAAAAAACAATAATATTTGACAATGTGGGGGGCTGATCTGGAAAGGAGTTAAGAAATTGCAGCGAATCAGGATAGTCGTGGGATTTAATAGCATAGAAATTATGTTATCCCCTTTTGCTTTCCTTCTTATGCTTGCAAGCCTTTTTTTGGGTACAATTGCAGGTCTGGTTTAACCTTTCAAACCTTAGTGGATGGACTCTGGGCATCCTAAGGAACACCTTTTTCTATAGGTTGATCTGGCAGCATCCCAGTCCTCCTAAAAGCAGGGACAATATGCTTTTATTCACACTGAGTTTGTTGTTTTGGTTTGAGCTGGGCTTGTTCTTGGTCTCCTCCCTCCTGCCCCCACTTTACTCTTCTTATTCTGTTGGGTTTGACTTTAGTTCTGTTTGTGTTGTTCCTAGTTGAAATGAGTGAAATGTCTCTCTTCCTTTTTCTAATTGCCACTTGTTGCCAACTGCTCTTACTTCCCCCCCCCCTTGTTATATTAAATGTGTGGTTTTTGCATTTTAGAAATGCTTACTATATTATTTAATATAGGCTGCATCTTTTAGTTTGTTATCCACTTGACATTTATTCTTGGTTTAAATAAGAGATTATATCAGATGTTTATGTTTTACCCAATGGGAATAACCTTGCCATAATGATTGGTTTTGATTTAATGCAGAAAAAACCCTCATTCCAGTAGCATTCTTCTTTCTCTATGACCAAAAGAGGGAGAACTGTAAAAGACGTAAGGCTATAAATTTTGCAGTATAGATAGTCCTTGACTTATGATCACAATTGAACTAAAGATTTCTGTTGCTAAGCGAGACAGTTGTCAAGTGAATTTTGCCCCATTTTACGTTCTTTCTTGCTAAGGGTTGTTAACTGAATCACTGCAGTTGTTAAGTTAGTAACATAGTTATTAAGTGAATCTGGCTTCTCTATTGACTTTGCTTGTCAGAAGGTTGCAAAAGGTGATTGCATCAGAACACTGCAACCGTCATAAATATGAGTCAGTTGCCAAGCATCTGAATTTTGACCACGTGACCAAGAGGATGCTGCAACAGTCATAAGTGTGAAAACAGTCATAAGTCACATTTTTCAGTGCCATTGTAACTTCGAACACTTGAAACGTAGACTTTCTGCATGAAAAATATGTGTTTCTCATTAAGTGGTGATGTTTTCCACTATTATCAAGAAGGAACTCTCTCATTGACCAACTTAATTTTTAAACAGAAAAATTATATTCCAGGGTTAAGTAACTTTTATGGACAGATGGACAGTTCAACCACCTTGTAAGGTATTTACCATGCAGATACCACTTCAACAGACTCTTGACTTTTCATTCAGTAGCCAAACTATTTGTCATATTACATGCAGGGACATATGTTACAGGAAAATGATGGAAAAGTGTGAAGGGTTCCTTAATTTGTTGTAACATTACCTTTTTTTCCCTCCAGGCTCAAAACTGGCATGTAGAGTATTCTGTAGATTTATCAACAGAGAAAAAAGAATCCACTCCTGTCTGCGAGAATTATCTCCTGCAACAATAGACACACTGATTGAGTCAGAGCTATTATTCTCTATTTCAGTTCCGAATCAGTCACTATAAAAAAAGATATTATTTCTGGAACTTTCTTTTCAGCAGGGAGTATATGATTTGGGATTCCATGGGCAGGAACAGTCCTATTTCCCCTAGCTTTTCAATGAAGCATTAGATTTGGTCTGGAGTCTCAATTTGCTAAAATAAGATTAGTAAACGGGTACAAGAGTTGGCCTCTGCTATGCTATAGAACACTACCTCCCCAGGGTGATCTGCAGGAGACTTTTATAGTGTCATTCCACTGACAGATATCAAACTATTTGTGTATAGATTCTTGACTCCTACTACTGCTATATAGTTTTGCAGTATCAAACAGCACCATAATAATTAAAGATATAGCCTTTAAAAACCTTTAAAAACGTATTTTAATGGACTCTTTTGGCAAGTTGTGTAGGCACTATGAATACAGAAGGAAATGATGTATTAATATAAATTAACCATTAATATAAATTAACAAAGGTTCAAGATGTCAGTAAGTTTATTTGATAAGTGTCAGTGAGGTATAAATATATAAAATGAATTTAAAGAAGTCTTACTTTCCCCCCAAATTAATGGATTAATTAATAGGTGACAGGAAGAAATGGTTTGTGCTTAAATGTAAAATATAGAGGGACACCAAATGGCAAATATTACAGTTTTCTAGTTTCTGAGCAGTCTTTCCCATCATGGCACCATCCATATAAGTGGTGGCTACAAATGACAATAGATTTTACCTCCTTCCCAGTTTTCATAAAGGGCTCTTTCTGAAGGTGGTAAACAATCTCAGACCTGGAAAGGCTAAAATGCATACTATTTTGTGCATACTACATCCCTCAGAGATATGTACAGTTCCCTCGCTTCTAGGGTTCTGGAAAGCCCTTAAGTCTTTCTTAATATTTGTTTACTTTCCATTTTTTTTATTTTCACTAGAAGTTCTTCTACATCTTTGTATTTCCCCCTTCCAAAATTAAGTGATTTGTGTATATCAAATATTGCATTAACTTCCAGTTTTCATTCTATTCATTAGTATGAATAATGCTAAACAAAAAACATACACTACTGAGAAGTAGAGTTGTATAAGATTAGGGTTAGGGGTTAGGGTTAAGGTTAGCCATTATATACATGGTTATTGTAAGGAAATTGTGTGGAGTGTTAAAAAAATGACAGCTGTGAGGAAAGGAAACCTGCACTTTCCCCTAAATTATATTTGTTTAACTTGAGTTTTGCTGAAGAATTCAAAATGGGCATCCTGCCTCAAACTATACATTGTGGATTGTGACTTTGATATTGGTGGAACAGGGTACCATTAAGTAGGTTTACTGCTTCATTCAACACAAGACATCTTCCAAGCAGTTGCATCTGGCTAGCTATACCTATGGCATAGGAATAGCAGAGCGATTAAAGTCCTTCTGCTGCTTCTCCTTGCAATTAACCCCAAATTATTTGCTTCCTAGCACATAGAGTTGTAGAACATAGGGCCCAGGAGCATCTAGATAGTTCTAAAGAGTGGAATGGGAGTGCAAGATATCACCAAAGGTTTGTAATGTTGACTTTATTGGTATTTTTTTGTTAAACAATTTGACAGTACTTAATAAATCATATCAGTTGCCTGCATTTGAAATTATGTTAAAAAGGGAAAAGAAATTGCTACATAGTCAGATTGCAATCTATAGACTCTAGGGTTACATATAAGTATATTCTTCTCTGAAATGTCTTAAGCAAAACTTTGTTTGTCTAAGGAATTACTGCAATGGTTTAATAATTTACACATTCTCTTGTATATCCCTTTTTAGGAATAGACACTGATCTATCCATTTCTCAGCTAAACAATCTTGTTCCATATTTCTTGACACAGAGCTTTTAGCACTTTAGTTACCTCTTCTCCTACATCTTTAAGCAATTTATTTTTATTTCATCTGTGCCAGGTACCTTCCAGTTTGACAGCTGGCTTGTTATCTCTCAGATCTCATTTTCTAGAACAGGGCTGTCAAACTGGCGGTCTGTGGGCCAGATGCGTCACGTGCAGGCCATGCCCATCCCGGCTCCACAAAGGCAAAAAATGTCATGATACATCACGATAGTCATATGACGCAACCAAGCTTGACACCCGTTTTCTAGAAGAATCAGTTTCCTAATATGTGCAATACTTTTCTCCAAACTTATTTATTTATTTATTTCAATTTCTATAGCCATCCATCTCAGCAAATGACTCTGGTAGCTCACAATTCAAAACATAAAAATCATGAAAATCATTTTAAAATAATAGGTAAAGATAAAGGTTCCCCCGCACATGCGTGCTACTTGTTCCCAACTGTAGGGGCCAGTGCTCATCTCCGTTTCAAGGCCGAAGAGCCAGTGCTTGTCCGAGGATGTCTCCGTGGTCATGTGGCCGGCATGACTAGATGCCAAAGGCGCATGGAACACTGTTACCTTCCCACCATAGTGGTCCCTATTTTTCTACTTGCATTTTACGTGCTTTCAAACTGCTAGGTTGGCAGAAGCTGGGACGAGTAACAGGCGCTCACTCTGTTACGCGGCCCTCGGGATTCGACCAGCCAAACTGCCGACCTTCTGATCAACAAGCTCAGCATCCTAACCCACTGAGCCACTGTGTCCCTTTTAAAATAATAAAAACCATTAAAACACTAATAACATTAAAAGATCTAATCTGAGTATATTCTGTCACTCCATCATTCTGTTGTAAATGTTTCACAATAGAGTTTCTACTTTCCTTCAATCTTCTTTTATTCTATCACACAATAGCTTGTTCTGAAAGCCATTTGGATACTTTTTCTTTTAAAATGTCCCATAACAAATTCAGAGGGGTTTATCCCCATAAATCAAGTATTCTGAATCTTATCCTTAACACAGATTTTATATTTCAACTTCATGTCTTCCAGAAGAAATCTTGCTGATATGCCAGTTTATCTGATATATTGGGTACTAAAATTTCGTGGTCTGTTTCATGATCTATACATAGCTGGGTCTTAGCTGACTAGATTGTATTTTTCTGTGTTTTGATTTCCATTATGCAATTGGTTTGATTTTGATATTCCTTTGGTAATATCCAGGTGAAAAGTTTGTGTTTCTCTTGTCTGAAGCAGTTGTTGGCAGGCCATGCACAGGACAAGCAGTATCAAGTGACCCATGCCCAGATTAAACTATGGTAGGCGTAGATCTGAAAATGACAAAATCAAGACCGAAAGATGTTCCACAGTGGAAGACAGCAGGGAAAACTATTGGGAGTGATAGCTGGCAGCAGCGCTAAATAAAGGCACATGAAAAAAAAGGTCAAGCTTGGTAGCAGCAGTGAGTTTGCATTCAAAGCAGCATTCAAAGCAGCACAGAGCAATCAGAGCAATCTTATTTAATTATAGTTCAATTGAACAACATCCTACCTGGAATGGCCCAGCTGAACTTGTGAGTTACTATCTTTGTTTCATGAATGAAATGAAACACATTTTCCAGTTTAGGCATATCCTTATAAGTCTCTTTATAAAGTTCTCTTAACTATCTCTTGTTTATTCCACTTAACCAACTGAAATCCTCCTGCATTTTAGCTTCCACCAGTTCTCCAATTGTTTGGTAGTTGCACTTTGTCCTTTCTAGGTTTTGCATGTAATACTACTTGAAATTTGGCATAACTTTCCTCAATACCTTCCATTGCTGGATCTTTAGCACATGCATACATTTTTACAATATTGATGTTAGCCACCTCCTAAGAGATACTTAATGATGCTAATAGATACAAAATTTACTGGATTTTAGCCAACCGCATACTCAGCAATGTCTGTTTTGATTATTCGTACCATTCAATTCCTTCATATGGTCTCATACCTTAAATACATTTAAATCAATAATCATCTGATTTGATGATTCAGTCCTTTCTGATGCATCTGCATCCAGCTAATATTAAATCATCAATTTCAATATGCTTTTCTATTTTGGCAGTTTCACATGTTTCATGCGTCATGATTCTCACATTACATGTTCCAATTGTAAAACAATGCACTTTTCTTTTCATTACTGGCACTCCTGGTAAGTAGAAAAATTGGTTGCATCTCATCAAATGGCACCCAAATTTGCTTAAAATTTTAAGCCATATCCAGGCAGTTTTCTTGTAATAAAACTAAAACTGCATACTGTTGCCTTCTTTGACTTGATTTTGAAGCTCATACTCTTTGATGTATTTGAACACCTATCAATCTTCAGCTGCTGTTATCTCTGTTGTGGTTTACCTTCACTATCTCCTTTGAACTTTACCATAAAGGTCACCTCACCAGTTCTTCACTGCACTGGTTTCTGAGTTATTCTACCTGTGTAAAACCCAAAAAGAATGATTTTTGCTAAATTGGGTACCATAGAACTTCATTTTGAGAAATATAAACTTACACATGAGATTCAATTATCAAAAGACAGAAGATTAAGGTCTGTCTTTTCAGGCCTGTCATTTCAGGCTGGAGAAATTTGAAAGACTGACAGGGTAGCCCTTCTTTCCATATTGTGCTTCACCTTAATAATTTTTCAAGAGATGAATATATGAAAGTGACTGTAGTTTTTCATCATTTTTGTAAAATCTTCCCTTTCATGACATTAGCAGGTTGACATAATGTGTGTGTGTGTCCAGAGGTGTTATTTCTAGCCTTCCAAACAGCTAGATGTTGTGCAGGGTAGAAGATACAGAACATATAGTAGTATTTGGGTCAATCATCAGAATCAAACATAACCAGTGGTGGAATTTAGCCGGTTTGCACCACTTTGGCAGAACCGGTAGCTAATTTTTTGTTGTCCAGGCCCAGAATGGACTCCTGGAAGCAGCATCGACACAGAGAACTGGTTGTTCACATATTTGAATCCCACCACTGAACATAACATATTTTTGCAGTGTACTGGAGAAGACGCAGCCAGAAGGTTGGGATGTCTGCTGCATAGTTATTACAGGGGAAGGGAGGATTGCATGCAGAACCTATCTATGCTTTGATAGTTCAGGCCCATTGTGGGCTGTCCCCTGACACCACTGGATGACATCGCCAGGGCTCGTTGCCTTGGAAGAGTGAGGAAGATTCTCAGGGATGACTCACACCCTGGACGGTATCTCTTTACTCTCCTACCATCTGGTAGGAGATATAGGAGTGTAGCCAGCCATACCAACAGGCTGAAAAATAGCTTTTATCCGTGGGCCGTTAGGCTTTTAAATGGGATATAATATCTGTGAACTTATGCAGAATTGACTTGGGAGGCCGGTGTGTGGTGTAGTTGGTTCACATGGTGTGGTAGGATGAAGGGTTTGTTGTCACTGTGTGTTGGGGGGAGAGAGCACGGGGGGAGGCTCAGCTAATCTCAATGTACACATGTACTTTGACAATAAAGGTTTATTATTATTATTATTAACATGAAGTGACAAATTTATCAGCAGAGAAATGACACAGGCCATCTGAATTTGGAGAAGAGCTGAAACAGGGATCTAAAGCTAATAGTGCTTCCTGGGATCAGCATTATTGTATTGCAAATTATGAACATATATCCACAAACACCAGAGGGAAAATATATACATGCATGTGTGTGGACACATATGAAATTACAATTAAAATCTAGTAATATTGCATGCATAAAAATGCAATGCAAGAAGCAATTAAAAGCTATTGTATGAAGTAAATTCCCCCCCCCACCGCCAACTCATCCCAAAATCCACTTTCCACCATTTCCCTGTGAATTTAATTGTCAATATTCTCCAAAGGTCCTCTGGACCAATGCAATTTAAAATCGTGGATGTTTAACTGATGGAGAGCTTGTATACAATTATAACATAATATCAAATTTTATTTTGAAATAAAACAATCCTCTGTAAGAAATAGAAGTTATAGGGATACATTACAAAAGTAATCATTCAGTTATAATATCTTTTTGAAAAGTTAAACAGTAGCATATTGAGAAACATAGCCTGACAACATTGTTTTCTTTAACATCTTATTTTTCCAATCTTTCCTGAAAAAGTCATTATCACATTTTTATTTATAGAGACAATATATATATGCACAATACTTAAAATACTTAGATCCATCCAAAATTAATAAAAATTTGTTCCATGACAACACGTCAAATCTCAGGAAATCAACTCTGTCCCAGTTTATGTAAATTAGTTCATTTTATTGATGAGAAATAATAGGCAAGCACAAATGATTAACTTATCTGAGACATTACAATGTTGTCAAGGCAATGTAAAATAAAATCAAGAGAAGAACTGTGGCAGAGGGATATAATTGTCAGTGGTTTTCTTATTTACAATTATTACAAATATTTAAAGAAGACCAAAAAAGTTATGGCTTTTAACATTGTATGACTGAGTTTGAAATAGAATTGTGTACAAATGATGAACATGTAACTGCTGAAATGTATAACTTTTATTGAAATTTGAAACAGAAAATAGTTACATAACAACCTTACAAAGTTAAATTGGTGCTCCATTTAGCTTAGAATTATCTAGCCCAGGGGTAGGATACCTTGTCTGGGAGTTGAAGTCCACGAGTCATAAAAGACCCAAGGTTGCCTACCCCTGATAGCCTGACCCATATTGCTCCCCATATCTTATAGTGGGTATGTAATAGGAACAAAAATGATAAGAAATGATAAACTCTGTCTGAACAAAGCAGACAGGGAGGATATCAACAATCACATCTGAGTTCTAACAGAAGGCTCCACTTGCAGTATTATGACCAGAAAAAGTAGAAGACATTCCTCAAACCTTTACCAAAAGGCTTAAACAAGAAGCATATCCTACTTTCTACATACTTCCATTCCCTAGGTTATGTTTCCACATACCTTTCTCAAATTAATGGCTGTTACACTAGTTTAGGTAAATATTGAAATATGAAGGAAGTTAAAAGAACCTGACTGTACTTAGCTTAGAAAAATGACCAGGATTAATTTCTCAATGGTATTAAAAGACTAAATAAAGGAGACTAGTGACCTAACTTTTTTTTGTGAAGGGTACAAGAAGAAGTAATTATTTTAAAACTCAAAACTACATTTAGGGTAACCTAATCATAATAATAAAGAGGCAGAAAAAACTGTTTGGGATAGAAACATATCTTCTTCCCATCAAGATTTTGATAGGCAAATCTACAGTAATGGGATGTGTTGTGTAGCCGGTTGTTTGCAGGCAATAAGCGAGACGGAAGGTTGCAAACAGGAACATGTTTTATTGAGGCAAACAGAAACAGAACTGAAACAGAGGCTGCTGTGCAGCTACTTATACAGTTGGCCACTAGGCGGCGACCAATAGGTTTAAAGGAACCCATTTCTGCCCCAAATCATCCCATGATCTTCTTGGAGACAACAAGTCTGACTTAGTCAGTGACTGCTACACAGGCACACCATTGAGCAACCTTAAGCAGCATTCAAGCAGACACGTGAATCAGTTCAAGTACAAATCCCAATATATTACAGGATGATTTATACGATTGGGAAACATATTTCATGCAACAATACAATGGTTATCATACGCAGTACTCACAAAAGAGCAAGCATTTAGGTTTTAGATTGGTATGAATCAACTTTCATTTAACATGGGAATTCTAAAATACTAGTTTTGGACTTGATAGTGAATAGAAGGACTTCCAGGACTGCTCCAAAAACTGGCATATGATTGACAGCAGCTGCTTAAACAATGAATATTATATCAAGCAACTTTCTTCAATTATGTCCTTCTAATAAACATTTTAACAGAATAACAAAGTTGGAAGGGACCTTGGAGATCTTCTAGTCCAATCCCCCATTCAAGCGGGAAATCCTATATCATTTTAGCAAATGGTTGCCCATTCTCATCTTATTTTAGATCACTGCATTTTCTTCTACTTTGACTCTTGAAGCTGCAATCCTATATTTGCTTACTCAGAAGTAAACTTTACTGAACTCATAGCAATGCATTTTTAGTTAAATGCATTTTGGAAACCTTAGAGTGCCAACATTTATATTAGCTTTTGCAAAATAAGTGTACTTGACACAATTTGCATCATGGTAATTTTTCTGGGTTCTCAAGTATTACAGTTTGTAGAGATAGATAACCTTTACTGTCATTTTTTTCCTGTGGGCACAATGGCACACATTAAAAATGAAATTTAGTTGCTTCCTCTCAAAGTGTACACATACATAGCACACATTTAAAACATACTATATACAACATATGTATAGACCTACACACTTACATATAAGTAACATATAAATATTATTCACTGTCCATCTTGAATACACAATGGAAGGAGGAATCTTTAGAGTTCATAAGGTTAATATTGTATGGAACAAAGCTGTGACTGAATCTGGATGTTCTGCTTTGGATACCACAAAGCCTCCTCCCAGAAGGTAACAAGGAAAACAGGTCATGAAGAGGATGTGTTGTGTCACAGACAATCTTGTGGACCCTGTCCTGGATGGAAGGGAGAAAACTGTCAATGATCTTTTCGGCCCTCCTCACCACTCTCTGCACTGCCTACCTGTCTGAAGCAGTGATACTTCCAAACCAGACTGTGATGCTGTATGACAGGATGCTCTCAATCATCCGTCTATAGAAAGTGGTAAGGATAGGGGAAGAAAGATGTGCTTTTCTCATGCGACGCAGAAAATGCAGGCACTGCTGTGCCTGCTTCACCTGTGGCTTGCTGTTGAGTGACCAAGCCAGCCTACTTGTTAACTGCACACCCAGGAATTTGATGCTGGTAACCATCTCCACAGGTTAATCATTAATGCACAGAGAAGTGTGGATGTGCCTTCCTTTTCTGAAATCTACAATGATCTCTTTGGTTTTTCCAATATTTAAAACTAGGCTGTTTTCCTTGCACCAGAAAAATTGGATTCATGTTTAGTTCTACTCCTTCTTCTGCTAGTTGTAGATGAATCACTGTGTAAGAAGGCATGCTGAATAAAATACATGCCACAGCTGTACTTGGCCTTGTCAGAGAGCCAATTTGCTTATACCAGGCTGTCCAACACTATTTCCTGGTCATAGTCCATCTGTTTCAAATTCACAAAATGCTGAAGAATACAAATATCTCTTCCCATTGTAGGCACCCTACTACAATTATATTTTGATTATGCGGGAGAGTTTAACAGAGAAATGCTGATAATGTATCTCCCTTAAATTTGTCAATAAAATAGATAGTAACCTTTGAATTCATTGGTAATACTTGGAGTCTTGTCCATACAAAAACTTGCACATATGCTGCTGCTCTTCTACATACCACCAAAAACAATGAGGAGGGGGGAGGGACATAGAGAATTTTGGGTTACAAAGAGAGATTATCTCAGAAAACCACCCACAATAAAGTTTAGGATAACCTAACTGTCTTAAAAGTAACAGATTGTCTCTTTAATTTGCCAGGAAATAGACTGCTTTCAGTTCTGATTTTGGTTTATCAGAATACTTATGAAAATTAATATCATTAAAAAAAGAGTACCATATCTCTGTCCACTATCACCATCACTAGAAGTGAAATGCTCCACTTTGTAAGGTCAATTTATGACAGTAAATATTAGAAGAGTTTAGTGGTTGCCCAGAGCTGATTTAATTGGAACAGACTAAAGCTGAAAAAATGGATGAGAAATACAGCTCCCAGATATTTGCTGAGGCAACATACAGGTCCTAGGATTAAACTAACTCTCCTCCAGATGTCATCCCTGCTTTTTTTCATTATGTTCTTGGTTTAAAATACATTAATGGACAATTTAGCTATAGTTAAAAAAAATGAAAGTATATTTGCCTGTACTGGTAATTACGGGTATCTACAACAAATTTTGAATCCCGAGTGCCGTGTAGCAGAGTGAGTGCCTGTTACTCGTCCCAGCTTCTGCCAACCTAGCAGTTCGAAAGCACGTAAAAATGCAAGTAGAAAAATAGGGACCACTACGGTGGGAAGGTAACAGTGTTCCGTGCGCCTTTGGCATCTAGTCATGCCGGCCACATGACCACGGAGACGTCCTCGGACAAGCGCTGGCTCTTCGGCTTTGAAACGGAGATGAGCACCGGCCCCTAGAGTCGGAAACGACTAGCACACATGTGCAGGGGAACCTTTACCTTTACCTTTTACAACAAATTTAAATCTGGGACGTGAAAGATAGCATAATCCAAAATTGAAAACCCAAAATATGAAACATATCAACATCTCACTGAGATGAATAGGAATTCGGTGCTTAACTGTATTTTTAATGGGATATAATTAAACTTCATTTACATGTTCCATCAAATATACAAAAGTTTTACTGAAGCAGTTTTGTTTCCTGATTACACCATTATTTTACCCTTGTTCAGGAGTCATCCAGCTCTCATCAACTGGACTTCTTTTGTGACTTTGCCTAGATTTATTTATTTATTTAGCGTATGGCACACAGTATATGGATAGCAATAGTAAAACTATTTTAAAAGAACGCATAATAGTATGGAATACGTATGATGGAAATATGTAGTCAATCTAAGAAGTTATATATAAATTATAGGCCACACTTTGAAATATGTTGGTTCATGGGAATGGAATACATGTTTTATATCTTAATGTCTAGACCATTTATCCAATTAAGTGCAGTATTTGTTAGTTGGAGAAAATCATTCTATTTGCCAAGATATATAGATCTCATGCCCTAATGGCTAAAGACTGGTACTGTATTCCTTTCAGTATCAGGTCAAGGCAATTTTTATGCCCCTGGATATTGGTTTTAACTGCTGGAAACAGATGTTAGAACCTTTCCAATTATATTATGTTGTTTGGGATTTTATTGCTGTTTTACTCTTGTGCTGGTATCTGAAATGTTTAGGTATAATCAGAATCTATGTCTGGATGAAAAAATAGTTTAGGCCTTTGTAAATCAGCAAATAATAAACTTTTTGCATAATAGAAAGGCATACTCAAAATGAGATTGGCTCAAAGTTCTAATATCAGTCATGACCAGTTTGAAGGAAAGCCAGTAATGAAACTAGCCTTAGAAAGCTATAGCCATGCATACTGTATATCAGAGCATACTTTCAGGCAATATTTAAGACAATTTTTTTGTTATTGAAAATGCTGAATAATCCTTGAATTATTTTTTCAGTTAAGGTAGGGTTTAGCTAGCCCAAAGGCTTTAAGGTAATTGTCATTTTAATGACAATAGTGATTATTCTAACTCAAATGTGTTAAAACCAGTGGTGGGATTCAGCCGGTTTGTACTGGTTTGGTAGAACTGGTAGCTAAATTTTGCCGCATTTGAAGAACCAGCTGGCTTCCACAAGTCCAGTCTAGGCCTGGAAGGCCTGGAGGAGGCCTCTCAGGCCTAGAATGGCCCGCTAGAAGTGCATGGATGCCACTTCTGGAAGTCTGTTCTAGGCCTGGGTGGCCTGGAGGAGGCCTCCGAGGCCTAGAACAGACCACTGGAAGGGCATGGATACTGCTTCTGGAAGTCTGTTCTAGGCCTTGGAGGCCCAGACCTGCATCGAATAAGAGAACTGGTTGTTCAGGTATTTGAATTCCACCACTGGTTAAAACTAGAGTTCCCAGGATCCTAGATTAGATTTAATTGGTAGCATTGATGCAAATTGTATGACACTTTGCCAACAATTCTGGAGAGATATTCCGGAGAGAGAGAAGATCCTAGAGGATGGGCTCCAGCACAAGTCCAAAAGCTTGGAAGATTAAACCTCTGGTCCTTGTGACCGACTCAGATTGTATCCTACAACATTATCCTGGGACATGTATATTTGTCTTCATTTGTCTACCAATAATATACATGAAATCTACTGACCGACAGTTGTGCTACGAAACTGTTACTTTTATCTGTTTCACTGGAGGCCTGGAATTTACTCCTTATCAATATATATATATATATATATATATATATATATATATATATATATAGGGAATATAATCTTATTTGTCTAATTATTTACATCTAATACATCTAATTATTTACATCTAATACATCTAATTTACGTCTAATTATTTACATCTGACATCCTGGTATGTAGGTTTCCTGAAAATTAAATGCAGCATAAACAAGCACAGCAAAAAATCAACGGAAGTGATTAAGAGGTCAATACAGTCGTTAGGTTTTCTGAATCTTGCAGAAATAATATAATAGGCTTCTTTTGTTTCCATGGATCTTTGCTGCTCAATGACTTTAGTTCTATTGTTTAACAAAGAATTCAGTCTAGCAATGACTGCCATTCTGTGCTAGAACCTTGGCAAGACATAAAAACTTGAGAAAGACATAATAAGATATACCGTATACCTCTGATGGGGTATATTATGTGTCTTACTATGTAATCCTTAGGATTGTTCAATATCAGACATTATTAAAGTATCCCTGATTAACAGAATAACAGAGTTGAAAGGGACTTGGGGGGGGGTATACTATTCCAACTCCCTGCTCAAGCAGGAGTCCCTGTACCATTTCAGACAAATGGTTGTCCAATCTCTTCTTAAAAACCTCCAGTAATGGAACAGCCATGTCTTTGGAAGACAAACCATTTCACTAGTTAATTGTTCTGTCAGAAAATTTCTCCTTCCTTCTAGGTTGGTTTTCTCCTTTCATCCATTGCTTTTTGTTCTGCCTTCAGGTGTTTTGGAGAATAGGCTGACCCCTTCTTTTTTGTGGCAGCCCATTAGATATTGGAACACTGCTATTACATCATCCCTAGTCCTTCTTTTCATTAAGCTAGACACACCCTGCAACCGTTCTTCATATATTTTATCCTCAAGTCCCCTAATCATCTTTGTTGCTCTTCTCTGCACTCTTTCTAGAGTCTCAACAACTTTTTTAAACCATAGCAACCAAAACTGGATGCAATATTCCATGTATGGCCTTATCGGGCATTATAACATGGTTCTAACAGTTTATGTGATCTTGATTTTATCCATGTTAATGAAAGTGAAAGTGTTGCCATAGCACAAATAGCCACTAATTGCTTCCCTGCCTCTGTTCAGAGGTACTCTAAGAAGCACTATATCCACCAATTTCTTATTTTGAGGACTATCCCATCCACACACACACACACACCCTAGTACCACATATTTCATTCTGAAGAGTCTTTAGTTTGAAGAGGAGCTGGTCCAGAAAGCTGAAAAGCATGACAGAGAAAAGTATCAGGCACTAGATCTTGACAGCATTAATTGTCCAACTACAGTATATTACTCTTCATAATCATTTAGGGCATAGGATTCATTTTGCCACAAGAAGAGTGAGTGCTGGGCAGTGGTAGCCATTGGTGGCTGAGAGCATCATAATTGATAGAAACACCTTTCTCTGCTGGTGGCTCATTTTGTTGTTTAGGCAGACTAGGTGATTGAAGGTGGCAGAACCAAAAATTGCACTGCTGGGTACAAGCTCTCCATAATCTCAGGCAAAAGATTTTAAAGCCTTTTTTGAGGTTTAAGGAATCAAACTGTCCTGCTTCGGGTATCAAATACTGACTCTTACACAGTTGCTGTGGTAAAGTATACTCAAGGTCATAGAGATAACCACAGTAAAAACATGCAAACCAAAACAGTCTCCAACAGTTGCTTACCTGAATAGTTTACTGTTAACAGGAACATGCCAAAGAATAGTTCAAAATCAGTCCAAGGTTCTAAGAGCTAGGTTTGGGTGTCAGCCAGGATAGATATCAGACTTTCAGAAGCAGAATTAACACAATCACACAAGAGCCAGAGATCAGACAGTTGATTTTCAGCAAAGGAACATGGGTTAGGGCTACTTCTTAAATCAGACTGCATCCAGCTGTCACTGATCAAGAGATTTGCTCCCTTGCTTAGCAAATATTATTGTATTTGGGAAATAAATCACTTTTGAGTTCTGCTGTGGTCAGTAAGTCAAACACTGCAGAGAGATTTTGTCCTTAATGACTTCATTAATTTCCACAGCAATTTCATTCTATGTTTTTCAACATGGTGAATGTTGAAAATGATGCACCCATATAGTTTTCCTGGCATAAAGAGAGATGAGGTTTGATTTGGCTTTCTTCTAGGATAGTTCTCCAAATTTACTGGTTGCTTCCCAATCAAATGCTGACCACATCCATATTTGGTTGGCTTTTTTTTTAAAAAAAATCAAAGTTCTCCAATAGCTTTTTCCAATCTGAAATACATAGTTTAATTAATATTTCAGTTCTCTCCAAAATATCAATGCATTTTTCAAAAAAGTTGATTCTTATTTTTATCTTTCATCTCTGGTTTTAGGCTGTTGTTTGGAAGATGGCTGCATAAATATAACAAGACAACTGGATCAATTCTTCCTGGAATAACCAAAGTATTCAACTTGTGTAATCTGGCAGTGGATCATTGTAAATTGCAATAACATGATTCTAATTAACTAATTTAACTAATACCATGATTAAGATGAAAATGGTATAAAAATCATTATTTGTTTGTTCACCTCATATACTGTATCATATAGGTGAATGCTTTGGATTCAATTTGTAAAAGTGCTTTGAAATGTACACGAGTGTACATATATAAAAAATGCAATTTTCCCACACAGAATTTCAAGAAAAGATAAATTTGTTTTTAATTGTTGCAGACATATTCCAATGTATTCTGAAGCAGATTTTAAAGATCAAAACTTGAATCTCTAATGTACATTTTCAGTGCTCAGAACTCAGGATTGAGACAAAATTGTACAAAGTTCTTTTACTTTGTTTTGAGATTAATTTGTAAGAGCTACATCAAAATGACTGTAGCATCCAGCCACCCTGTCCTGACTTAATAATTGATCCTTTCTCCATTCCTCATCTTCTCCTATCTTCATCTTTTTCTCTCAGCGTTCTGTGTCCCCGCTGAGCTTTAAGGATAGGTTTTTCTCCTCTCTTCAAGTAATTTCAAAACATTTTTGGGGGGATTTCTGTAATCTCAGAGTTTGCCCATTCCCATTAATAGTTGCTCTTCAGTGGCCCAGTTTTGACTACTTTCCTAGTCACATCCATCAGTTACTACTTGTCTATTAAGCCATGAAGTGATGCTGATTACATTTGTATGCTGAGACCCTGTTGACGGCAACTAATAAAAGCACCTAGAAGTTAGTCATTGTGTTCCCATATAATCACCACCCTGCTTGGCCTCTCCAATTGAATTAGATCAAAATGTAATGGATAGGTGTAGATGGATCAATCATGATATTGTTCTGAAAAAGGTAGATTCTTCTATGCAACAACTAGAGATTTTTATTGATCTCAGTTGATGATTTAATATCTTTTCAAATATTGAAGCCTTGCTGTTTCAAAATATATTTATGGAAGGAGCAAATCACAATGTATTGATTTAAAACAGTACAGTGGCCCTAAGACATTAAATCTAACACCTATATTGTTATCACAATGCTCAATCAGATTGAAGATTGTTTTGTTTTTGTTTTCCTACTTTCATTCATTCAAGTTTAGATCTTTGAGCTTAATATCAAAAACTTTATATTAAAGTCCATTATATTATTTGTTATTCATGAATATTAAAAGAAGGGAAAAGAAAAAAGAAAAAGAAAGAGCTACTTAGAAAAAATAGATATTTAATCTCTCCCTTCCCCTTTTTCTATACTCTGACTGATTTACAGTGTTTATAGCCATTTACATCCCCTTTACAAACATGCTGAAAATATTTCTATTTGTTTTGCTGTTTTGTACATATGGAAACTATTCTTTCATCCTCACAGGCATAAGCATGTATCTCAGTATGGTTTTGCTGTTTATTGTTAATGTGTTGTGGGATTGTACTTAGTTATTTCAAATTTCCAATACTTTTGAGAGTTTTACATGTCCAAGCTGGTACATTTTTTTCTTCTATTTCATTACATTTCCAACACCCGTTAATACTGTATATGATTTGTCAATCTTGGAAATTGTTGAATTGTGTACCATCTGTGCACATTTCATACAACTACCCTAAATACCTATGGAGCTAGAGGGGCTAGACCAGTTCCTTCCAATATTGATATTCAACTTATTGTGTAGTGGGTTCTGGAGAGCAGGAAGGACGCCGAGACGATGAGTACAGCATGGCAGATCTTTATTAGGTGGAAGTGACTGTACTGGGGAATAGGGGTTACCTGCCCTCCTTTTATACCTGGCCAGGTGAGCAGCCAGCCAATCAGTTTGAACCTCTGTTTCCCGCCGAAACTGGGTTCCCGCCAAAACAGTTACAGTTCAACGCCCCCTGGTGGTGACTGCTATGTAAGTGTGTATGTGTTCTCTTCACCTGGATACATAACACAACTATTCAGGAATTTTATCCACCCTGTTATCTATAATAGGCAACCTGCTTTGTGATACAATTTAAAATTTGGGAGAAGAAGACCATCTCTGTTTTTCAAATCTTGTAAAAGACAATTTAATTCTAGATCTTTAGCCACTCCATATTACTTTGCTGACAATTTCTTACCATTCTTGTATAGTTTTCTCTGAGATTGATGACATTTGAAACAAGTAATTTATCATGGGTAATACGTTCATTTTGATAATTGGAATTGGAACTTTACATTTCTTTACCTTTTTAAGATTTCTTTTGATTTCTTACCATAATTTAGCATAGTTGTTTCAATATATTTCTTGATTATTACCTGTCAAATGTAAACCATTATGTTTCACTGAGTGGGTTATCTGACAGGCAGATTCTTCCCACAAAAGATTTACTTCTCCTTGTGTTAAGTACCTTGCAATTATTTTTGTTGTTTAATATAGATTTTATATCTGGAGAATTCTCCAAAGCTGTGAATTGTTTTCATCAACTGCTTCATTGCTTTTTGTGGTTCTGTGATAGTTAATACTTACGTTGTCTGCATAACATTCAAGCTTATATTCCTCTCTACAGATTTTAGGACCTGGTATTTGTTTATCTCCTTTTCTGGCAATACTTTTAAAGTAGCAAAGAATAATTAGAGAGAAAGTGGGTATCTTTGCCTGTTGCATTTGCTTAATGGAGGGTGTTCCATTAACCATAATATTTGCTGTTTGCCACTGAAATATATTTTAACTCAAGCTTTGAACTCTTCTCTACGTTTCATTTTATTCAATATGGCTTGCAAAAATGGCCACTGCAAATTGTCAAAGGCTTTTTATTTTTATTTATTTATTTTATTTTATTAAATTTCTATACCGCCCTTCTCCCAAAGGACTCAGGGCGGTGTACAGGGCAATAAAATGCAACATACAAAAGTTAAAAAGAAAATTAAATTAATTAGCCCTAACAATAAATAGTTAAAATAAACTCAAACCCTTAGTCCAGGCCAGCCTGTTCAAACAACCAAGTCTTCAGGTCACGGCGGAAAGAGCGAAGGTCGGGAGCCATCCGGAGCTCAACAGGCAGTTGATTCCAAAGGGCTGGCGCACCCACAGAGAATGCTCTCCCCCTGGGGGCTGCCAGCCGGCAATCCCTGACCGACAGCACCCTGAGGAGGCCCTCTCTGTGGGAGCGCACAGGATGAAGGGAAGTTGATGCCGGCAGCAGGTGCTCCCATAGGTAGTCCGGACCCATGCCATTTAGGGCTTTATAGGTCATCACCAGCACCTTGAATCTCACCCGGAGGGCAACTGGAAGCCAATGCAGCTCGCGGAGGAGAGGTGTTACATGGGAGTATCGGGAAACCCCCATCACAACTCGCGCAGCCGCATTCTGCACCAGTTGAAGCCTCTGAGTGGTCCTCAAGGGCAGCCCATGTAGAGAGCATTGCAGTAGTCTATCCGAGAGGTCACGAGTGCATGAGTGACTGTACTCAGGGCATCCCGGTCCAGATAGGGCAACTGGCGCATCAGGCGAACCTGGGCAAAAGCCCCCCTGGCCACAGCTCCTACATGGTCTTCCAAACTGAGCTGTGAGTCAAGGAGGACACCCAAGTTGTGAGCCCTATCTATGGGGGGGTAACACCTCACCCCCCATAGTTAAAGATGGAATGAGCTGAATTTCCCGAGATGCCGGTACGTACAACCACTCAGTCTTGTTGGGATTAAGCTGAAGCCTGTTCCTCCCCATCCAGAAAAATTAGTGCAGCTTTCTCACCATTCTATGTTGATATGTTTTATAATAGTGATTACAAGCAAGCTATTATCCTTAATTTTCCTCTTCAAAGTACAGCCTGTTTGGTTGATATATATTTTATCTGGAACAAATTACTTTATTCAGTCACTCCTATTACTGTAAGGATTTTATAATCTATATTTAGCAGATCTATATGACTGGTTTCTCTGGATCATTCCCTTCTACATGAAGCAAACATATGTATGCCTGTCTCCATGTTGATGATGTAGATCAGGGGTCTTCAAACTCGGCCCTTTTATGACGCGTGGACTTCAACTCCCAGAATTCCTGAGCCAGCTCAGGAATTCTGGGAGTTGAAGTCCACGCGTCATAAAAGGGCCGAGTTTGAAGACCCCTGGTATAGATACTCCTCAACTTACAACAGTTTGTTTAGTGACCATTCGAAGTTACAACGGCATTGAAAAAAGTGACTTATGACAATTTTTCACATTGATGACCATTGCAACTTCTTCATGGCTAAGTGATCAAAATTCAGAAGCTTGGCAAATGATTCATATTTATGATGGTTGCAGTATCCCGGTGTCATGTGACCACCTTTTGCAACCTTCTGACAAGCAAAGAAAATGGGAAAGCCAGAGTCACTTAACACTTAAGTTAGTGTTACTAACTTAATAACTGCAGTGATTCACTTAACAAATGTGGCAAGAAAGGTCATAAAATGGGGCAAACTTCACTTAACAAATGTGTCACTTAGCAACAGAAATTTTGGATTCAGTTGTGATCATATGTTGAGTACTACCTATATTGCCATTGCTTTAATTTCATTCAATGAGAAAGGAATTTTGTTATTCCTAACAAAAATAATTCTGGTTTAAAGTCTATTTGTTTTTTAGTCATTTTCTCCAATCATAAGGTAAAGGTAAAGGTTCCCCCGCACATGTGTGCTAGTCGTTTCCAACTCTAGGGGCCGGTGCTCATCTCCGTTTCAAAGCCGAAGGGCCAGTGCTTGTCTGAGGACGTCTCCGTGGTCATGTGGCCGGCATGACTAGACGCCAAAGGCGCACGGAACGCTGTTACCTTCCCACCGTAGTGGTCCCTATTTTTCTACTTGCATTTTTACATGCTTTCGAACTGCTAGGTTGGCAGAAGCTGGGACGAGTAACAGGCACTCACTTTGTTACACAGCACTCGGGATTCGACCCGCCAAACTGCCAACCTTCTGATCAACAAGCTCAGCATCCTAACCCACTGAGCCACCGTGTCCCTTCTCCAACCATACATGTATTTTAACCCAAAATCTTTTTGCTTTGGGGCATGTCCACCAAATATGATAATAAGTACTTGGTCTTTCCAACAATTGTTTGAAGTATTTTTAAACATTTTTGCTAATCTCACTGGTGTCATATGCCACCTGTAAAACATTTTATATAAGTTTTCTTTATATGCTATTGCTTTAGTTAATTTAATATTCTTTCCCATAACTTTTGCCAATCTTCTAATTCTATATTATATCCAAACTTCTTTGCCTATGTTATCATTGTTTCCTGTTTAACATCTATATGAAGCCGCTGGGTGAGATCATTCGTGGCTTTGGGGTGAGGTATCACCAATATGCGGATGATACCCAGTTGTTTATCTCCACCCCGAGCCAACCCAGTGATGCCCTTGACGTGATGTCCCGGTGCCTGGAGGCGGTGCGGGTCTGGATGGGAAGGAACAGGCTCAGGCTGAACCCCTCCAAGACCGAGTGGCTGTGGATACTGGCATCTCGTATTGTACAACATGTTCCATCTCTTTTGATGAGGGGAGAGTTATTGCCCCCCTTAGAAAGGGCCCACAACTTGGGTGTTCTCCTGGATTCACGGCTTAACCTGGAAGATCATCTAACCACCGTGACCAGGGGGGCCTTTGCACAGGTTCACCTGGTGAACCAGTTGCGCCCCTTTTTGGACCAAGATGCTCTATGCACAGTCACCCATGCCCTTGTCACTTCTCGCCTGGATTACTGCAATGCTCTCTACATGGGGCTGCCCTTGAAGTGCACCTGGAGGCTTCAGCTGGTGCAAAATGCGGCCGCGCGGGTGCTTATGTGAGTATCTCGATACTCCCATGTTACACCTCTCCTGCGGGAGCTGCATTGGCTTCCGGTTGCCCTCCGGGTGTGATTCAAGGTGCTGGTAATTACCTTTAAAGCCCTACATGGCTTAGGGCCTGGGTACTTGCAAGACCACCTGCTGCCAATGTCAACCTCCCATCACCCAGTTCACTCCCACAGAGTCGGCCTCCTCAGGGTTCCATTGGCCAGGCAATGCCGGCTGGCGACCCCCAGGGGGAGAGCCTTCTCTGTGGGCGCGCTGACCCTCTGGAATGAACTGCCTCCGGAGCTGCGGACGGCCCCTGACCTTCGATCCTTCTGCCATGACCTGAAGACATGGTTATTCCAACAAGCGGGCCTGGACTGACCATGGTTTTTAATTTGGTTTTTATTGTGCTAAATTGTCCCGTATTTCTTATATTCATTATTTAATTCATTTTTTAATTTTTGTATTTTATGTCTCTTAATTTTTATTGTTGTGAGCTGTCCTGAGTCCTTAGGGAGAAGGGCGGCATATAAATTTAATAAATCCTAAATCCTAATCCTTTTACTTGTTCTTCCTCCATCTTTAAGTTTAACAGAAATCTATAGAGTTTCTTAATCAACTTTTCATCTGTTTTTAGCAATATTTGATCAAATTCTTTCTGTTCTTTATAAAATCCTGTTGTTTTGACATCTTTTTCATATCTCATTTGAATTTGCAGATGTGGCCACCATGCTAGATCAATACCTTGTTCTTGTAAATCTTGTCTGTCTTTCAATTTTCCTTCATTGTCCAAAATATCTCTATAAGTCACAACTTTATCGTAGTTAATTAAATTTGGGTAAGCAAAAGCTTCCATTGTTGAAAGCCATTCAGGTATCTTAATATAAATTTTTTCTTTTATTTTTTCTGAAAGAGGTGCATTGCTTATAAAATGGTTTTTGAAAGTATCTACCGTATTTTCCGGAGTATAAGACGACTGGGCGTATAAGACGACCCCCAACTTTTGAGAAGATTTTCAAGATTTTTCGTCTTATACGCTGGAAAATATGGGTACATGCCAGTTGCCAAGTGTCCAACACAAGCCCGATTCAGCCCCGTCTGATGCAGATGGTGCAAAGCTGCCCTTTTGAAGCCCAAAGGGGCTTTTCCTCCCACCCACCCTTTGGAATACATGCAAGAGCTGCATTCACATGACGCACTCTTCCAGGCCAGACTCTGCAAACGGCACGCCAGAAGCTGCAACCACCACGGGAACTCCAAGTCCCCACTTTTCGGCAGCCTGCACAACCAAGCGCGATCCGGCTTTGAGAGCGCATTTGCAGACGGAGCAGCCGCCACGTCTGGAGCCAAGCCCAGCCTGGGAGGTGGTCGGCCAGGCGGGCCCGGAAGACGCGCTGGAGAGCCGGGCTTGAGGTGGCCATGCCGAGGCCAGCTGGTGAGGGTCACTGCATGGTCTGTGGGCGAGAGGGGCGCCAGGCCGCCAAGTACTGCTGTCCAGGCTGCCGGAAGGATAGTGAGTAGCAGGGCACGCTCTGCTTATGCTCAGATGCCGCTTGGGTGAGGGGAGGGGCTTCCTGCCGCTTCCGGGGTCTGGTGTTTGCAAGGGGGAGGGGAAGGGGCTTAGAGGCTCTTGGGGGTGGGAAGGGAGGGTCACGTTGGAGGGGGGACTGGACTAAGGAGGCTTGAAGTTGCTTTGCAAGAACGGGGGTGCTTGATTGATTTATGTACTATTTTCCGGCGTATAAGACAACTGGGTGTGTAAGACGACCCCCGACTTTTGAGAAGATTTTCATGGGTTAAAAAGTCGTCTTATACGCCGGAACATACAGTATGTATTTTATTCTTTCCATACCACAGAAAGGCATGCCAACTGATTTGTAGGTCATGCCCCTCTAGGTACAAGTCTTTTATCTCTAAGCATTATCCATTCTTTAAGCCAAGTTAGAATAGTTGCTTGGTAGTATAATTTCTTGTACAGTTTTTAATGTGCTTAGTATTTGTCTGTGTTTGTCATGAAATTCTTTGACGACTGACTTTATGATATGCTGATTCATAGCAGCTTTAGTGATGTTAGCCTCAAAATTCTTTTAAAAAACTGCCAATTGTTCTATTCTTTAGTGGCGATCCCTTTCTTTATAGATGATTTTGCCTTTCTTTTACTTTTTTGTATGTTGATAGGCAAAATCTTTTTCTGGTTTATTTCCATATTTAAAGTTCTGCTTGACAAATTTTGTTTTCTTGTGTAATTCTTCTGTTTCTAATAAATTTAATTGTGTCTACTTTCTTGCAATTCTTTCATCAGTTATCTGTTTGGGCTAGTTTTATGCTTTTGTTTCAATTCTTTTATTTTAGCCACTAATTAATTAGGAGGCTCATTCCAAGCTTTTAGCAATCTATACCACATCATATTTACGAATAAAAGTTACTGTGTATTTATGAATAAATATAAATAAATATACAGACATGCTTAGATAACTATATACCTGTTAATTTAATTCATGACATAGACAAAGATTTGATTAACCGTAGGAACATAGACCTCTGTGGGGAGATGTCAGTCCAGTGACAAAATGTGCACAATAAGGTCATGGTACTTAAAAGTATGATTTATGTCCTTGCATCATGCATCTGGATGAGAGTAATAAGAGCAAAGTTTGCATTGCAATATCATCTCATATGTCCTCATTTTGACACAACCTATTTGTTGTGAGTGCCCACATAGGCGATGACATGATGTTATAGTATTTAATACATGATTCCTGATTATGAGAAATTGCCTCAATAATAAAAATATATAAACGGCAAAGCAGCCTTTGAAGCAATTGGCACACAATTTCCATAAAAGATAAAAAAGAAAGGTTATGCAAAGTTGCAGCCCTTTTCGTTTCAACATTTTTGTAAATAAAAATTAAATGTAGCCCTAATATCCTTGAGGCCAAGATTGAGCAAAAGGTAGTGTATTTGAAGGTACTCTTTAATGCTTTGCCTTTTAAAATCTTAAGATGTTAATGTTCCTGAGAGTAATCACATTTTTTTCTGCAACCTGGTAGAGAAAATGTTTGTAGTTGCCCCCTGCCCTCATTAAGTGGCACTCTTTATGAAAAATGTCTGTGTTTTGAAGCAGATCCCCACCTTGGCAAATACCCCTAGTAATTGTTCTGTCTAGCTAATTTCCAATAATGCAAAATGTTGTCTACATCTTCTCTGATTGTGAGGAATTGGTAATCAGGTCAAGCACCATTGGTTATGAGAATAGTGAACTGTACAAAATGGTTTCATTGCTGAGTAACAGTGCTATAAGCTGCTCAAGGTAAATAACATGTTCATTACTTGGGATTTCATTCTTCATATGTACAGAAAAATTGATACATGCTCACAGATGAAGCCTTGGAGCTTTTAACCATTAATGAATGTGCTCTGATCAGTATCCAATCTATTATCATAAAAGCCCTCCCAAAATGAAATTCAGCGTGGAGATAGAAAGGGCTAATTTATAATGTTGAAGGTCCATTGTTATTACAAGCCACTTTGATAGCTAGAAGGTTTCGGAGAAATAGTTCTTTCGGTCTAGAGCAGCCATTTGACTGCCAGCTGTACAGTTATGAACAACAAAATAGTTAGATCCTGAGATCCTAAGTCACACAATTAACATTAATGTTAATTGTGTGACTAAATTACTACTGAAGAACACAGATTTGTGTAGTTTGTAATAGTTTGTGGTGGAGGAAAAAGTAAAGATTGTATAGAAATATTTTTATCATTTACATACACAATGCATGAAAAGGGTAGAAAAATACAAAAATGAATGGTTGTATCTCAAGGTTTTTTAAAACAAAGGAATTAGGAAATTTAGTACAAATTCTTTTGAGAATTATGTAATGTAATCCTCTCTTGGACTCTCTTCTTTGTTCCCAGATCGCTAGAATAGCTCCAATGGGGAATGGCACAAATTATCTAAACTGGCAAAACTTCTTTATGAAATAAAGATGATTAGGGGACTGGAGGCTAAAACATATAAGGAACGGTTCCTGGAATTGGTTATGTCTAGTTTAACGAAGAGAAGGACGACGGATGACATGATAGCAGTGTTCCAATATCTCAGGGGCTGCCACAAAGAAGAGGGAGTCAAGCTGTTCTCCAAAGCGCCTGAAGGAAGGACAAGAAGCAACGGATGGAAACTAATCAAGGAGAGAAGCAGCCTAGAACTAAGGAGAAACTTCCTGACAGTTAGAACAATTAACTAGTGGAACAACCTGCCTCCAGAAGCGGTGAATCCTCCAACACTGGAAGTTTTTAAGAAGAGACTAGACAGCCATTTGTCTGAAATGGTATAGGGTTTCTTGCCTGAGTAGGGGGTTGGATTAGATGACCTCCAAGGTATTATTATTATTATTATTATTATTATTATTATTATTATTATTATTATTATTATTATTATTATTATTATTATTATTATTATTATTATTATTATTATTATTTCTGTTGTTCCACTAAATTGTTTCCAATGCATTTTAAGGGCAGTCAAGTCAATGTTGGGACTATTAAGTAAATTGAGGCATTAAAATGTTGAGAAGATGTAGCATGTACACTTAAAACTACTACCACAAGAAATCTGCCTCCTCACAAAATGGTTATGATGATTTGTGTTGTATAGTGAGTTCTTCGCGTAGGAAAGGAGACGAGGCAAGTGAGTTCAACAAAGCTCATGGTTTATTGCTTGCAGGATCTGAACTGAGAATTGGGCTGCAGCTTGCAGCAATTTATAGCCTGGCCCCTAGGCAGCAGCCAATAGGTTTAAAGCAACCCATTGCTGCCTAGGGACAGCCAATAGTAGCACTGGAGACCTGGAGTCTGGGTAGCTGGAGAACTGTTAGCTGCTCCAGCTTACCACGTGGTGTTACAACTGAGCCCAATACATAACAATTTACATAGCCAGTCGTGAAATATCCATTTGCAAGAAGAAAAGCTGGCTCCTTGTATTGTTTTGTAGTTTTACAATTGACACTTTCTGAAGCCCAGAGGCATTGCTTCAAATAAAGACGATTTTAGGCCATGCTATTTTGCAGCACAGTAGTTTCCCTCTTTTTTTTCCTAATTAAAGAATCTTTTAGAAAGGAGCCAGGAGCTTGGTGGCCATGTGTAGAAGCCTATCACTATTTAGTTATTTATCTAAAATCAAATTTATATGGCCGCCCAACTTGCACATCCTGATTCCAGATGGTATGTAGCATTAAAAATCCACAATATAAAACCTCACTACCACCATCTCCACCCACCCACCTCACAATAGATACAATAGATACAATCACATTTATTTATTCAAAAAATTTCCTAGCCCTGATTTAAATTATTCTAGATGCCTGGCTCATACAGCCTGCAATCTCTCAGGTAGCCATGGGCAAGGAGAAGATACTTCTGAAAATCAATGGCTCAATATCTGAGAAGATTGACCAGAAAAATACCTGCAATATTGTTAACGAAGTTTTGTTTTTTAAAAAAACAACACAAAATCCTCCCAATCCACCTCCAAAAATTGAAAAGGAGTGTAATGAGCGGTTCTATTCCATGAAAAGGTACAACTGGAAATGGAAACATTCCAATTGTCAGAATAAATCTGTCTTGCTGATTCCACAGAGTGAAACCGAAAGACCTTCTTTCCCCAAATCCTGCCTTACAACACTAATCTACATAGAATTTTATTCCATTCATGTAAGACTGCTTTTGGATTCAAGGTTCTTGCACATCTTTCACTAATTCCCTTCTGGGATCCTCTTTACTTTTCTTGCGTTCTCTCTATACATTAAATGCTAAATTTCTAATGTTGCGTAGACGTTGCTGTGTTCAGAAAGGATCGGAAGAAGGGGAGTTAAAATATCAAGAGCCATGTCTATTTGTATTCTATATTTTAAACAAGGACAACGTAGTATTTTGTTGACAAAATGCAATTGTGAATTAGACCAGCACTGACACATTGATATTATGACTCCAAATTCATTCCGTGAGCTATGTGTTGTGTTGCTTACCAATAAGTAGATCCATTTTCAAAATATTTGGAGCAGGAATTTCAAAATTTGTAAACACACACACACACACACACACACACACACACACAAACACATATCAGGGCTACAGCCAGAGGTCCTAATCCCTTGTAAATTCTGTCTAAAATCTAATGATACAAAGGAAAGAGAAATGAGAGCTCACAATGAGATGCTATATGGGTCTGTTCAGGATTTCCAGCCTAGAATACTTTGAAGAAACAATACACAGTATTCCTAAGCAAGTGGATATAGGAGTATTGTATAGTCTTTGTGACTTTCATAAATCATTTTCAATTCCCACAAAATCATGCTTCCGGTATTTACCAATGTCAATTTGTTCAATTACATTTGGACTGTATATACTTAGAGGACTTGAATAAATTGTAGTTTAGGTTCTGAAATATAGGTCCTTATACCATAAAACTCATTTCTCTGTTTTTTTAAACATCAGTCATAAAATATATTTTGTTATAATGTTAAAAATGTTTGTTGATCCAAATTAGGAAAACATGATTTGTAGGTTTTTTTTAATCTACTGAGAAGCAAGTTTATGTAATGTTAAACCGCATGCAATTTATGTCTGAAAGTAAATTGTCGAAAAAAATGGCCAATTAAAAACAGGACTTTTTTTTAGGAATTGCTTTAAAAATGTTGACTTATCTATGAGAGAAGTACACTGCCATCTGTTGGAAAAAGTTTGCAAATTCATTAAACTGTAAAAAATCCTATTGCAAAGACTGAATCAGAAAGCAATAAGTAAGTGGATTTTTTTTGCTGTGTTTGGAGATTACACTTTTCTTGCAAATAAAATTTCTCTATTCATTGAGTAAACCTAAGAAAAATACCATCTCACAGATATAGACATAGTTTGCTTTCCAGGTATTTATTAATGTTTAGATTTGAGAGACTTTTAAAATGGAAAAGAAGTACGCAGTATAGAGGCCACAATGAAAAACTCAAGACCAACAGTAGTAGAAGTGAATGCAAATAATCTAAGCAGAAATATGGGAATGTAGTACATTTCCTACTATTTTTTATAATGGGTGTAATTAGACATAATTCATCATTTTTTAAATATTACATTTAGATTTTTTTTCAATTATCAGTTTTAATTATGGATGGACTACATTAGGGGGCTGCGTTAAAAATAATTTGTTTAAATCATTTTCTATTTATTTTTCAACCTATTTGAATAAATAAGAAAGGATTTAGTAATTGCATCTTTTCTGTGCTCAGGTAATGTTTACTCAAGCATTCTAGACGAGGCATTCTATTCACTCTTGGGTATCACAATCCATAATGGGCTGGCACAGCAGTTCAATCTTTATTTTTACAGTTTTCTAATGCTGGCACACAAAAGAAATGAATATTCCCAACAGATAAATAATACTTTAATACTATTTAGGATTTCATGAAAAAAATACCCTTTTTACATTTTAATAGGTGACTTTAGAGAAAAGGAAAAATTATTGACTAAGAAAAAAAAAGAAATATATTTCTTCTGCTGTGAACTTTTCCCCCTGATTTTTGTTTTAGTGGGGGACAAACTATGATTATTAAAAATATGTTCTAAGAAAAAAATTCAGTGACAACAATCCTTATTCACCCTTAACAGTGTGGATGAAGAATTGGAGAAACAGATCCTTCCCTTTGAAAATAGAGTTTATACTATATGCCAGCTTGATAACAAAAGATATTCACAAAATTAATTCTTCATTGTTTGTCATATGGACACACTTTTTAAGGTTGAAAAAACCCAGTCTTCTCCATCTAGTATTTCATTCACTTTCCTGTATTGTTCCATCCACACTCCATTATCCTTTTAATGATTTTTTTCCTCAAGCCATAGTGTTTGTTAAAAATGTATAATCACATAGGGCAAACCAAACATTATTAGATATTATATTGGAAGACATTGTGCCTCATACTTTCCCCCCAAGTCTTTTCCAATTAATTTTTTCCCTTCATCTAGTCCAACAACACATAGACAAAGAAAGAGCTACTATCATTTAAATTATATCCAGATTATTAACAAGATTTCTTGTCCAGTTTTTCCATTTTGTCTGTCTATGATTGCCAATCCCATCTGATAACTATCCTGAAATTCCACTTTCCCCTGCAAAAAACACATGTATGTTAAATACCTGCATATGTGTATGCACAAAGATGAAAACATGGGCAAGTACATATCTGCCAGAAGCTTTTCCCTCAGATGTTAAATGAATTAACAACTATTGATTAAAATTAATTGTCTGTTAGATAACATGTATGATTTATAAAATTAATTTATTGCTTGATCATTATACACCGACCATTCTCTGTGTCACAATTAAACCACTCTTTTGAATAAAAACATACCAGACACAGAGATAAACACTTCCAACAGCAAAGCAAGAGAGAAAAAAAATGAGGTGGTGTTGGCAGAAAGGCAGCAGAATTAGGAAGAAAAAGAAGTAAAAGGGGGAAACAAAATGACATGGCTTTAGAATGCAGGTAAGAGATCACTGAATAAGAATGGAAGGAGGAAGGACAGATATCCTGTCAAAATATTACAAAAAAGAGTCCTGTAATGCTGATATGAAGATTTATTTTTTTAAAAAAAAAAGAGTTTAAACCCACAGGGTTAGCAGCCTCTCACAAGTAAGCTGGCGTTTTGCTAATCATAACAGAATAACAGAGATGGGAGGGTCCTTGGAGGTCATCTAGTCCAACCCCCTGCTCAAGCTGGAGACCCATACCATTCCTGCCAAATGGCTGTCCAGTCTCTTCTTAAAAGCCTCCAGCGATGGAGCACCCACAACTTCTGAAGGCAAGCTGTTCCACTAGCTAATTGGTGAATGGCTTGCCTTCAGAGGTTTATATAGTGTGATGCATCAAAAGCAGAAGATTATTCAGCAGGAATACCTATAGCCATATGTACCTCTTGCTATTCCTTTATCTTCCAGAGGTTCTTTTGATGTTATACAGCAGTTCATTTGCAAACTGGTATGTAGTTTCAAAGGGTTTTGTTGGAAACATCATACTTCCCGCCTTTTCCCTCCCATAACTAAAAATTTAGGAATGTTCAGTTGGTACTGATAATGGCATTTTTGCTCCTTCAGATTTTAACCTTCTCATTTCCCATTCCCCTCATTTCTCCGAAGAGAAGTGATAAGCGCTGCCAACATTCTTTTACTGAAACATGCCCCAAACATATGGTTGAATATTAATTGATTGTAGGTCTAATCCAAGAAATTACAGCACAATATGATTTTTTTAAAAGCTTAAATGAGACCGTATATAAATTAAGGCTGTGGTTATACTTCAACTGTATAAATTATAAGTTACAATAATCACGTCATTTTTACCAATAACAATTATTTCAGTGTTGTCTAGGAATTCTGGAGACTGAAAGGAAGGCATTAATTCTATGAATACTGATTCAGACAATATATTTCTATGTAAATGGCAAATCTTTAACTTGCTTAGGGTTTTGTATAGCTCTCCTTTGCACACTTTTCCTGAGGCTGGGCAGGGGTACTGGTTTCTTCTTTGTGGACAGGATTCATTTTCAACAAAGATTGTTTAGTTTACCACCATTTCCCAGTACTGTAAATTTGACAAGCATGACTAACCACAAAATGGCCTGCCTTTAAAAATATATACAGTATATATATATATATATATATATATATATATATATATATATATATATATATATATATATATATATATATGAAGAACATTGTTAGAGAAGACACACAACTTTACACATTTTGCACGACTATACACAAAGAACTTACATTAAATGCATACTGTAATCATGCAACCAAAATGGTGTACCATCAAGATTTTATGTACCTAGAAAGGCAGCTGAAGAAATTAAGTTTTCATTCTTTTCTGCTTTTACCAAATTAAAAAATCTTGTGATTATTCTATTGTAATCATTTCCCCACTTCTACCACTATCAAACACTGATAAGGCAGGCTTAGTCAAAATTACATATTCAAGGCAATCTGGGCTTGGTTTCCTGCTCTTAACATATTACAGATGGGATTCCTGATGTGGTCATTCATATCTCTTCTGATTGCTACTACAACATCTGCTTCTCCCATCTTCAAGTGTGAATGTTTCAGATCAACCATAGACATCCAGATGTGCTCTGTTCCAAAAAGCTATGCATTATATAGGAAATTATTTGTCTTGTTACAAACATTAAAATGCATTTAATCACGCAGCAGTGACCTAAAATGTCCTAGATGTATTCAAGAGATATTTGAGGCAAGTTTCAAGCACCTGGGTTCAGGCATTTCTCTTTGCTTTCAGAATTGGAAAAGGATGTGAGAACAGAATCTTACAACTCTCTATGAAACGCTAAAAGTAAAAGTAAAATAAAACACTTTGTAATTCTTAAAGTAACAAAAATCATTATAGTCTTTACAAAATGGGCCAAAATTCCTAGCAAAAGATGATCAGAAGAAAACTTCAGGGCATATATAAAACATTTTAAATGGTTAGAAATGAGAACATATGGAACATTTGCAGAGAACATCTCAGCAAAGCTTTGTTTTGCTAAGTTAATTCTTTCTGAGCTTTTCTGAATAGGAAACTGGGTTTTTGTTTTTTTTTGTAAATTGCAATTGCTGAGTGGAAAGTTACCTGAGTCCTTTTTTAAGGCTGAAAAAACATTTCACCATTTTTATAGATAACTAGTTGAATATAGTCAGAAAATATGAATGCCACTTCTATACCCCTGTAGGGAAATGGGTTTTCCCCAGGATTCAAAGCCACATGATTTGTGATCCTCACCCAATCCTATCCTCAGGTGGTGTTCCATTACTTTTGTAAGCACTGAATGCAAAAGTGCCAGTACCAATTTACTGGTGAAATGTTTAAAGATGAGAGATCGAATTCTTCCTTACTGCATACAGAGTTGCCCATTTTTTTGGAAAGTGTAATGTTGTCTATACTGGATTTTCTTTTACAGATCTTTTAAATTTGTTCAAGGATGCTATTATATTCACCATGTTGAAATTAAGATTCATCTGAAAATCTGAGCAGCTTTAGCACATAAAATAGAGTATGATGTTGTTCTTTCTTGGTCAGCAAAAAATGCTTTTAGATCCCAACTGTGCTTTTAAAATATGCTTAAACCAATTCTTTGTATTTCCAGAAAAAGGAGTTGGGAATCCCAAATGGAACATTTATTAGAGATACATGGCCACCAATTCAGAAAGACGCAAGGTAGCTTACTTAAAAATTCAATAAAAACAAACTTTCAGAATGCTGGTACAAAAATGAAACAGAAGGAGAAGGAGAAGGAGAAGGAGGAGGAGGAGGAGGAGGAGGAGGAGGAGGAGGAGGAGGAGCAGGAGGAGAAGGAGAAGAAGAAGAAGAAGAAGAAGAAGAAGAAGAAGAAGAAGAAGAAGAAGAAGAAGAAGAAGAAGAAGAAGAAGAAGAAGAGGAAGAGGAAGAGGAAGAAGAAGCTGCTCAGAGTTGGTGGTGATGCACTATTTGGCCTTTTTCTTCTTTGTTGATTTTGTATCCAAGACCTTCAGTTATAACTGCTCCTGTTCTGAACATCAGTTGATTTGTTTCTTGCAGTGAACTGATTCAATATTACAGTCATTTCTTCATCTCCTAGTGCAGGGGTCTTCAAACAGGCACGCTGGCTGAGGAATTCTGGGAGTTGAAGTTCACAAGTCATAAAAGGGCCAAGTTTGAAGACCCCTGTCCTAGTGCCTATGAACCTTGCATAGCAGTGTGATAGCATAATTAGTTAATACAAAACTGCTGATATATCAGTGTAGCTTTATGAAGGTAACCTTATTTTCCCCCCACAACTGCTAGTCCTGAGTTTGTTAACCTGTGCCCAACTATAGGGATCCTATCAGTTTCTTTTATAAATCCTATTGAACCCCAAACCTTTCAAAGTAGCAAAGGGTTCTGAGTGGTGCTTCCCCACCAGATCCAACAAGACTCCACCAGGCACTTAGAGCTATGAGCAAAGTATGTGGTTTTATTCAGAGCCACAGTTAAGGACAGTTCCATTTTAATATTTACATTAAGGAATGTAATGCTAAAACAGCTCTACAGTGTTAGATGCATAAATGCATAAACACAATATTACATACAGAACATTAACCATTGATCTCAGTGGGAATTAATATCTTTCCCTTCCCCAAACATGCAAACATGTCAAACAATGCACACTTTGTCTCTTTCACCCAACAACCAAGCAAGTTCTTTAAAAAAGCAGGAAAATTTCAGAACACAATGACATTCACATTGATTCAGCAATTTGAGCTGGGTTTTTTTTTTAAAAAAAATCTCATGGAGTTTTTTTCACCCACTTCCATTGATTCCTTTTGCCCTCTTTCTTGCTGATCCCATTGATTCTTTGGTTCTGCTAGTCCCATACATTCCCAACTAATTCTCACTGGCTGGTTGTTACCCTCTTGGCCTCAAATCTCACCTTCCTGCCTCAAGCCAACACACTGGGCAATTCAGTTCATCAGGAGAATTTGCCAGCCAATCCATTTCTCCTTCACCTAAGCGGCAATCAAACATGGCACACAGCAGGGAGGAGGGTGAAGAAGCCTTGGGTATTTTCACCTTAACTCTTTTTTTAATAAATTAAAGTTTCAGGGTAAATCTTGTTGAAGATTATTTCATGTTAATATCATTCTACCATCCTGCCATTCATATTTTAACTTCCTCTATTATTGTACAAGATGGAGATGTGATATGGAATTTCCATTATTTTCTACAAGATATCTTTTTTATGAATGGAATCTGATCTATACCACTTTAAGGATAATTTATGCAGTAATAATGCCACAGCATGCTACCTAAGGGATTCAGCTTTCTATTGAGATTTATTTATTGCCGTATTAGTTCATAAAAGCATGGATGAAGATATATTAGAAGCAGCAGTCTAATCAGTGGCCATTCTAGACATTCTTTCTGTCACTGCCAAACAATTTATGAATGGCCTGCATTGGATTAACATACCAGTTTATGGAGGAGGTTCTGGTGTGCTGCAGCCTGTTTACCATACATGTTAGAATAGGTTAGGAATGGCAGAAGGCTGGACATGAATACTGTGCAATATCAAATAGGTACAGCAAGGCAAAGCAGATGTCCTGTTGTAAACATAGGAGATGCTGGCTGCCTTCTGAGACCTACTGTATTTGAGAGATGTCATTAAGGATAACAGTTTTCTGGTTTCAATCATAAAAACATCCATCCATTTTTTCAGTCTTAGGAGGTCTTACAAAGTAACCCAACGGTAGAGAAGCAGAAAATCATATGCAAACAAAAAGCATGCTTCAACATATATCAATGAACCATGGGATTTGGTGTGAATAACATTTTTCTGGGGCTGTTGTCTATTACAATATTTTGCTATTTCTAAATAATTACCGAAGAATTGGAAACAAGATAATCTAACCATTGTAAAATGATTTTAATACTTAATAAACACTTCAGAATTCCAGCTCAGTAGTGTAAATTCTGTTCAGATGTTCTCTTGATTAAGCAACAACAATGCCAAAACAAAATAAAAAGTAATCCATAGCTCATTCATACGCGTCAATGAATAGCATTCTTTGATGATATTGGATTGCCAGGTAGAAGTAAAGTTCCTGGGCAAGCAGCACATCAAACTTTAGAAAGTTTTGATAGTTTAGAGGCAGCATTTCCAATTTTATAGGGTGAATGGGCATAGTTGGAATTTTGAAGGATTTCCCCTAGAACTTTCATAATATGCTAGATAACTTGTGCTCTGTTGGGTCATCATTTCAGAGAAACAGAATAACAGAGGTGGGCAAAAAAGCAGTGGAAATGGGTGCGACTTCCTACTTCCTACCAGCTTGCCCATTGAGTTTCCTTGTGGGAAATTGGAAGGAAAACCTTCCTTCCTTCCTTCCTTCCTTCCTTCCTTCCTTCCTTCCTTCCTTCCTTCCTTCCTTCCCCAGGACACTGTAGACCTGAGAATGGGCATACTTCACAATGTTGGAATTCAGTGTGAGATTGTTGAATTTTAGGAAGGAAGGAAGGAAGGAAAAAAGGAAAAGAAAAAAAAGAGAAAATGAAGGAAGGAAGGAAGGAAGGAAGGAAGGAAGGAAGGAAGGAAGGAAGGAAGGAAGGAAGGAAGGAAGGAGGAAATTTGAATAAATTTGTGTTGCTTATTGGGGTCTGGCACTAAATGTCCAATGTAATCATGGGTTTGCCCTTGAATAATTAAGGAAGGATTCCATTCATTCTTTATTGGAAGTACTTCTCTGGTATCAGAGGATGTTATTTGGCAGAAGCAGTTGTATTGTCTGATGTTCCTCCTGAATAGGTTTGCAGTAGTTTCATCATTGCAATATAAACTGAGGAACTCATTAGATAGAGGTTGCAAATTGCCTATCCTGATCTTTCCCTTCATACATCAGAAATTGGCAGTTTCTTCAGGGAATAGGAACACAAGACAGTGAGGGCAGACTTTGGTCATGGCAGCAACATCAGCACAAATATTACATCATGCAAGTTGTGCATCTTGTCTCACTCTTTTCTCTGTTGCCATCTTGTTACTGAAAGTGAGTATTGTTTGTATTTGGGAACTTCCACAGTAATTAGTGTTTTAGGGTCAGAATTAGTGTCACAGAATGTTCAGAATGAGCATCACGTGGACCACAGCAGTAGCCCCATCACAGCAGCAGGCTGAACTGGCCACAACCTCCCCAAACTTAATTCCATAAAGTACAGAATGTGTCCATCCCAGGATATGGACACATTCTGTACTTTAGCCCATTTGAAGTACCTCAGTCCAAAACTGTTGCCCTGTGATGCATCATTTTGCCCAATTAATGATAATGACAACAAGAGTTTTAGCAGTATATGGATGTGCAATGTCATCAGGGTAAAGGCTGGCCATTCAGAATGATATCTATAATAGGCACATAAGTTTGGAAAACTTTATTTCCCAAAAGGTTGAAAGAAAGGCAATTTGACCAAGAATTTAATTTTATGATGGTTATGATATCTGAATTACAAAACACAAAACCAGTTTTTTTGAAACAATTATTTTATATTTCTGCACTTGTCTTTATTGATGAATCTCACAATCAAGAAAAGGGTGGTCACAAAATGAATATAAGCTAAGGAGGGAAGTCTGTGCCACAAAAGCCAAACTGCATATTTGTCTCCTCACACCGCCACATCAAAATAGTCATTTTATAGAAGACAAACTGGTGATGCATAGAGGAAGATAATAATTTCCTCTCTAGTGATTTATAGCTTCTTATAGCTCTACCCAGCCATCACTAGAGCAATAAAAAAACTGTCTTTATTAGAGTCAAACAAGCAAATTAGCTACCCACTCACACCACACTGATACTCCCTTCACCCAGACATCTCCCCTCATGCAGACAAACATGAACCATAGCATAACGAGCAAAAAAAGTTCAATATCCTGAACAAGAACCAGATAAAACAAACAAAATCAGCAAGAGATGCAAAAGCTGAGATATATTTATCCCTCTTCATTCCTTAGTACCTCTTCTGGTCCCTCCAGATGCTTCATAAAACTATCTGTCCCGCTAGTACAGACATGCCAAACTCACGACATCATGTGATGTCACACGACGTATCAGGACTGTTTTGCCATTGCCGGCAATGGAGTGGGTGTGGCTTACATGTGATGCATTCAGCCCGTGAGCCAGCAGTTTGACACCCCTGCTCTAGGACAGTGCTTCCCAAAACTTTTCCTTCATCATCCAAAACTACTTATTATATTGGTGGCTGGCATTTAAAAATGGAAGATGCTGGCAGGACTGTACAATAGAAACCTCACCCCCCTCCATTTTTTTAAGCATACATCACAGTGACCATCTTAATTTTTTTGCACCTCCTAACAGATGACCTAAACATAAAAGAGTATGCAGATATTGCCATCAAAAAGTCTATTTGAATATATTGAATTCTGTAAGACTTTACATACCATACATATGCAGAATAGAAGGCATTCTTTTATTTTAGTGATGGTGAGTCAAAGTATTTTACATCCATTATTATAGTAACATTTTCAGAGGTCTGTATGATAAAACAATATTGTCATTCCCACGTTGAGTGAAACTTGTTTATATCACTCCCTTATTAATTTCATCCTATTTACATATCCTCATGAGTAATAAAAGAACTTTTATTTTAATTCTGAAATTACATTTTGCACATTGTTGAAATTATAAGAGGCATGCAGTGACCTTTTCTGATTTACTCTTACTGTCTTTCTTTATTTTCATTGCTCCTCATGAGGATTTCTTCTTGCTAACTATTCTGTAAGTCTTCATTCTTAATAAATATATCATCCTATTTGCCATTTCTCCTGCGGGAACTGCACTGTTTCCTGATTTGCTTCCGGGTGCAACTCAAGGTGCTAGTTGTCACCTTTACAGCCCTTCATGGCTTGGGACCAGTATATCTGAGGGACCGTCTTTTGCCAGTCACATTCACCTGACCCACTAGAATGGGGAGGCAAAGAATGTTGCTGGTCCTGTCCCCTAAGGAGATACATCTGACAGGACTCAGAAGAAGGGTCTTCTCCATGGTGGCTCCCTCTCTCCAGAACATTATCCCTCTGGAAATTAGACTGGCCTCCACTGATACTCTTTTGGAAAGCTCTCAAGATGTGGTTCTATCAGCGGGCCTGGGTAACCCAGAGTGGGATGGAGCCCGTTAAATGGCTGGTATGAGTGTGTGTGGTCGCCGGGTTGGGGGTTATTATTTTATTATTTTTATTTTTATTTCTTTGATACTGTTTTTATTTTCTGTAAGTCACCTTGAGTCTCTGTGAGCGAGTAGGCGGCAATGTAAATTTTCCAAACAAACAAATTCTAAGGTTTTCTATTGTCCCAAAATATTGGGGGGAAATTCCATAAGGAGAATTGGACTCTGTCTATCTATCCGCCCATCAGCATGACAGCAGAATGTGGTACTGTGGGAAATGCCAACAAATTATAGGTCAAATTAAAAAAAATGTTCCACAACTAGACAGAGGATTGTGGACTCCCCCCTACCCCCCCACCCAAAAAAAGAGGGAACAGAGAGGAAAGAAAGAAAGAAAGAAAGAAAAACTTTCCCCAGTACAAGTCTGGCAGTGGAATAGTGAGAACACAAACATTTCATAAACCATTGAAAGTAAACAAATTCACTTGAAATTATTTTTCAGTCCTTGTTCTCTATGTGCCCAAAGTCATTTTTCCTTACAAGCTCACATTAAACAAAATAGCTAGATTGCACTGAATTCCAGAACAATACACTTTTGATGAAAGGAGTTTACTAAGAATTTCTTTCAGTTTCTACTAACATCATTACAAATAAGGGTATGCATTTTTAGTTGAAAATTAGCTCCAATGGTTTTTTTTTAATTACAATCATACTGTAGGATAAAGAGTGATAATTAAATTCTCTCCCAACTGCAAATGCAACATTTTGTAAGGAAAGTGCTTTGAAATATTCAAAGGATCCTTGTAAAAATTGTAAATTTCAGAAGCATTTAGATTATTTTTCTCCATTTTGTGTGCATTCATCTATTTCCTAGTTAGACTATCTCCTGAGCTAGACTGCAGAACATGCTTATATATATATTTTTTAAATAAAACTAGAAGACAATGTTGCATCTTTTGGTTCAGGTTTTTTGCTTACTTCATCCAATTTTTTTAAAAAAGGATCTGGTCCTTGATTTTTAATTATAACAAACCATGGCAATACAATCAGTGTAGTATACATTGTGTGTTCATCTTAAAGAGGAAGTGAAATTGTGTGTTTATTGACATGTAGTATATACTGAATCTGAGACAGATTCCTACTATCCTTAGAAGGAACACTCTTCCACATTTTGACCCTTTTCCCTGCCCCCTCCCTTGTCCCTATATAAATTGTATCAAAAGAATGACATGGCATCATGATACCATTGAACAAATGATACAATTATGGAATTATTTCATATCTCCTGACCTAAGAATCTAAGTTACTTCATTGTGCAATGATGTCATGATGCTCCTTTCATTATTTATCTCTCTTCCTGTTGACTAACCTCAAAAAGCTAAGTAGAGCCCCTGGTGAATACCTGAATAAGCAAGCATCAGGAAATCCAATGAGAGTTTTTAAAATATTCCAGAAGTTGCCTGGGGAAACCACATCCATATTGGTGCCAAGAAAATTGCATGGAAGTGTCCATGAAGTCTAGAACTGAGCTCAACTCAAAGCAGACTTTCCCCAGGAATGAAAGAAATGAATCTTAAATAAAAGTATTTTAAATGAATTGTTTAATGAAAGGAAGAATTTTAATAGTTCTTGAGAAGGGTAGTCAAAGCTAAAAGCATAAAAGATTACCAATTGAATTGCAAGAGACCTAAAAACAGGCATGGCCTAGAGATTTATTCTTTGGAATTTTGCTTGTTCTGCTCAACTTCAGTGCTGCTTTTGATGAACTCCACTAAACCTTACAAAATCTGGACAATAATATCTAGATATAGACATAGGCAAACACATTTCCATAAATATTAGCAAACAATTTTGCACTTTACATCCATTGACCCGTAACAATATGGACTGGCCCCTGGGACCTTCTCAGCAATAACCATCTTCTTTTCCTTTTTTTGGGTGCTATTCCCAATACTTAGAGAACACAGAGAGCAATATGTTTTACAAAATTTTTGTCTTATGTGTGAACACGTATTTACAAACAGCTTTTCCCATAATGTCCTGTATGATCCCACAGCTAAAATGTTTTTGTTAATGTTGTTGTTGTTAACATGAAGAGAAATGTAGTAGCTTTTCCTTCTATGAAGGTAACGTGGCAGAACAAACAAATCAAATTAATATCCAGAACATGTCTGTGTACTTTTTTTTTGCAATAAGGACATTGTTCCTTTATCTATTGGCCAGGAAACCATAAATCAGACAATTGTATGCTGCCAAAATTCAACTGAAGCATTTAGCAAAAGACTATAGCAACCAGACACAATGTGTATACATGTACACGTGCATTACATTGTAATAATCAATGTGTAATCCAAACTAGGGTGTTAGTTAAATAAAATGTGAAGGCTATATTAATGAACTCTTTTGGTGTCCAACACAGCATTTCATTTTCTTTCACAAGCTGCATAATGTGAAGCCAGGGAATAAATTATAAATGAAATCCCCATCATATGTTTATAAATACACTAACATTAGCATTTTACTTCCTCATAAATCTACCCTAAATATTCTGGTGCAAGATTGAGAGCTCTGTAAAACAATGATATATTCTCAGCTCAAAGGCCTTGCCTAGTGGCCCATTCATTTCTAATGCTGTTCTTCAAACATTACTTCTTTTGCTCGTGCCCCCTCATTTAAAATCCATTTTAATTTAAAGATGCTCGGTGCCATCCTAGTGATACATTTACTCATCCTAGTTATACATCATGGAGCAGGGAAAAGAAAATTGTTTAATCTAGAGATACGGTTCAATGTGGTCACCATTGAACAGTGGAGTAATTACCAGATCAGCTCTGCTAAAAATGCACTCAGGGTGTTCTGTGACCTATCATCTTCTAATCTGCATAGTGAAGTATAGCTTCATAACTATAAATTGCTGACTTAATTAAAACCAGGACCTTTCTGTCATTTAATTACAGGGAGAAAGGTTATTGCTTAAATGCAATTTTCCAAATGTGATTTCTTAACAGTTATTAACTGCTTCACCATCATTTATTGTTTCAGATTTTTCAATTTGAAAATAGCCCCTGTGACAGAAGTAATGACTTCATGAAAAACTCAATCTAGATGGAGCTGAGTAGACCCATTTGTTTCCCGTAAGTGGAGCAGACAGAAAACTTGAAAATGTCACAGAAGGATCCTCTGATTGCTCTCACTTGCAGGAGTAATTAAAAACCAAAAGGTTGTTTTAGAGGTGAAGGGAAGAGGTTTGTGGCAATTTCAGGGTTTGATCCCCACTGCTGAAGGAAGGTACTTGAATTGTCAACCCTAGGGAATGAGGGGAGGTAGACAGTTCCACCATTATTAAATAATATTAATTCAAGTTACACACTAAGATAGGTAGATCTATATCTATTATAATTCTGCAGGTTAAAATATGGGGCTGAAAAGGAAGGAAAATGGGGTTCTCTAGAAATTGCGTATATGGTAGCGATTGGAATTTGCTAGAAATGTGCAGATTGAAAGCAAAAAATGAAAGTCCTAGAAATATTCTTTAACATGAATTTCCTTCATAATGTAAGAAACCTCTGTAATACAAATGATGGGAGGAGGGCTCTGTTTTGATACTGATATTCTTTGTTATCCTGTTACAAATATGAACAGGATAATAGGCTATGTTGTAAAGGAATCTGGTGGTATACTATAATACACTGACAGAAATTCTGGTTTGAAAGTACATGTTCACTGGTAGATTTGTACTGTATTAATGTTTATATTGTGCTTTAAAAATGGGAGGTATTGTACATGTTTCTTGTTTTTTTCCCCTCACAAGAACGTCACAAAATGTGAATGAAAACTGAAGGTTTGCCTCATCCAGAGATGATCAATTTGCTGCCTCAAAGATTCTATTGTTGTTCTGTTTTTGTTGTTATGATTGTTTATACTGGATTTGGCATTTTAATCCAGGTACTGACACCCTTCCCATAGGATAAGTATATCTTGTTATTTGATGTTGTTGTTTCATGGGGTCAAAGATATCATCCCAGGATATAAGTTGTTCAAAGTCAACCTGCCTTTTGCAATGATTGATGATGATTTTGTCGATGCTGATGGTGTTCAAGCGATGCCCTGTTTGGAATTGTATCCAAACAATACTATCTTTATCTTGATACTATCTTTACTTTCTTTTGCCACAGTCATTCTATTTCTATGTCTTTGTATTTTGAGATTTTCTCCAGTTCTTTCTCTTCTATTCTGCAGTCTCCAGGCTATTATTATTAGTCCACCAAATGTAAACCTCAAGTAAAAGGTATCTATAAAACTTCAAATAGATATATTCCTGGTGGTCAGACTAAATGAGATTTCAGAGGTCTTGAACCAGATCTGTTTTTTAAAACTGTCATTTTTTGGGTGGGTGCAATTTAGCTGAGGAGAAAGGGCTGGGAAAAAAGTGTTTCCACAGAGATGAAAGGGGGCTTTCATAACAAAAGAAAAACAAAACCCACCAAACGAAGTGGGACTATAGGATAAGAAATGACCAAGTCACTTAATGTCAGTAAAAGGGGTTGTTGCAGTCTTATGCAAATCATGAGGTAGTGGTGCAGAAAGTCCACAGAAAATAAGTTGACCCATTATTAGATTCCTAAAATGAGCATGAAATGGTTTTTTTCTGTCCTTACCACACAAGGAGCTTGCCATAACTATTCCCTCTCCCTCTACAACAGAAAGAAAACTACAATCTTTGTGGCCCCTGTAATGACCTTTTAGGACCACTGGATGTACATTTACCATGAAATCCTATGAATATACTGTATCCTTAGAAGGAGAGTGCCTTAAGATCAATAGGATGTTTCTAGAGAATTACAGTATGGGATTTGCAGTCTAAATATTGTACATATTAACTTATGCAGGATCCAATCCGGGTCGGGCACTGTGTTGGTCAGCTGATGACCAGCCCAGATTGGACGCTGCAACATTATCCTGGGATACATATATTTGCCTTCATTTGTGATAATAACTTTTGATGAATATTTATATACATTTATATCCTTCCTTTTCTCAAGCTCTTTAGTATGACCTACATGATGGTCCTTTCCCAGTTCAATTTTATTTGTAATTCCGAAAACTGATTCAGTGTATACCAAGAAAATATAATTAGGATTCAGGCTGCTTGACAGATAAAGCAGAGAAATAGGTAATAGCTTCATCTTCTTATCAGTTGATTATTTGTCTTCTGGATGAGATGGGCTATACTAATCAGTAAGTAATAATTTACTACATGGATGCCTAGATTTCTTTAGAATTAAGGAATATTTCATTGTAGGGACCTTTTTCAGAGGACCTGTTTTCGATACTACCATTTGTGTTTGTTTGCTTTTGCTGTTCTCTAACCCCGTGTACGTGTTTCCTAAAGACCTCAGCAAATTGGACACCACATTTTGGATGAATGTAGGCAGTGCAGAACAAACTGTATCAAATTGAGGATAAAAGGATCTTTGATTAAGATAAAGTATGTCCTATCAATGTATTGTAGTATGTCCTATTAATGCATGTATTCAATTTACACACTTAAAAAAGATAATCTCAGATGGGCCAAGAAGTCATTAAAAAAGATACTATGATTATTTCAACCCTTTCCAATTTCAGCAGCTTTTGGAAAGTGTGTGGAAAGCATGTCCTTGTAGCTTAATCTAATAAGTGAATTACTTAAGGAGGTGTTTTTATACTATATCTGGTATCTAGAATTTATACTTTCAGATCTAATTATCATTTCAAATTTAATTAGTTAAATACTGTATTGACATAGCTTGTGTTATGGTTTTTAATTTGGAAACTAAAGGTGAAAAAATAAAGAGGAGCAACCTCTTCCTTGCTTACTATTTCTCTGTCTTATCTCATAAGTAAGAATCAAATGATTCAAACATAAACACTGAGACACACAGAGAGATTTATTTAATTCAATGCAGAGATGACTCATGCTCTCCACAGACCCATCCTATTGGAAAAGACAGCTAAAATTTTGGTAATTTGGTCCAGGAATCAATATTTACAAATCGGCAGGCTGTGTTACATTTCTGAGTTGCTCTATGTGTATTCTGTATAGAAATACATGTCTATCTCATAGTCATGACTGCTGACTATGTTGTATGAACTCAGGTTAATCGTCTGAAAAATACCACGAACCTTGGTTTGGTTTGGTAAACTGTCAATTGTTAAGCAAGATTATTCTAAAATCTGCAGACTTGTGCATTTGAGCAAAGGGGCTTTTGAAGAATTTGAGGGTTTCATAATTAAAAAGTCCTTGCCATCCTTGCCTCTTCCCACAATTCTAATTCTGTTCTGATCAGAAAATTTCATTAGTGTTTCATTCTCTTCTTTTCCTTTGAAGCACTGTCTTGTGCTGAAACAATTAGCAGTACTTTACATCCTATCACTTGACTGTTTGACAAGCAGTGTGAGTGAACTAAATTGTGAGGAATTAAAATTTCTGACAATTCCCATTACTTCTAAATTGCTGATAAATTAAAGCATATTTACTTCTACAAATATTAAAGGTTGTTTAAAATTTAAACTGACTTTATTTTATCAGGATGTTCCGCCATGTGCTAATTCAAAATGACTGCATTGCCTTATTTGAATAAATTACCAAGTCATATTCCAAAGGACAAAGACATTTCCTTCAGGCAGAAAGGATTTTTTTTTACTGTTTGTATCAGTAATTAAAAAAAACAACTCTCAACAGCAGACACACTGATGACTATTTCAGGACAGAAGACAGATAACTTGTTTATTTCTTTAACCTGAATAGAACAATGGTTCCAATTATTAGATATGTCTGATACTTACAATGTTTATGCTATGTGAACCAGGATCAATTGGTTCTGTCTATGAAATTAAATGGTAGGAAATCATGTTGTCCAACAAGAGTAGCTGAAGCAGTTCAAGAGGTCAGATGCTTCACTGAATGCCTTATCCAAGGGTGGAGATGCAACTCTTCAGCTTCTCTTGATGGTGTCTTTTTCTCCCAAACTGTCTGATCAGCCCTTAACGTCTAACCCTAGATAACACATTTCAAAACAATGAACTATCACAACCAGCAGACACAGAACTTATGTGAGATCTTATAAGCGCTGGCATAAAGCACAAAATCCCTTTGACTCTTTGTGAGGATTAAATTCAAACACTTACAGAAGTTTAAACTTTTGTGTGAGTAACAAGTTGCTCATGCAGGATGGTACTACTAAGGCTAGATGACCAGGCATACAGCTATAGCTTCCAAGATTTTAGGGAGCCTGGAATAAAATGATTCCTGCCCCTTTCCCTCTTTGCAGAGAGGAAGGGTAGATGGGAGGGAGGAAGGGAGAGAGGGAAGGAAGAATGGGTCAAAAGAAAGCTAGAGATTGTAGAGGCAAATTTAAGATGCCCTCCAGATGGCAGTTCCTGTTCAACCCTGGCAGTGCCACTGCTCATGGATTGGTAAAATAGATTTCAAGGTATTCTATATTGATTTTTTTGGGCAGTTGTTCATACCCAATGTAACCCTCTATTCTAAATCACGGAATTTCCTCCCTTGTGTATCTGTTTACATCTGGAATTGATTTGGATGAAATGCTGAAGTTTTCATATAGGAATCAACACCCTAAGAATAATTATACAACCATTGCAAGCCAATTAATGAAGAAATGTTTGCCAATAGACCATGCTTGAAAAGACAATTTATCAACTATTCAGATACTGCATCACCCATGCACTAACTGGAAAGAAAGGCTACAGGCACGCTGTTTTTGTGAATTACTCATAACTCCTGTGTAGGTTGCTGGTGTCAAACTGTAAATCAAAGAAGCCCCAATTTGGGCCCAAAACACAGACAGCAAACTCAAGTAGAAGTCCTGTAAGCAATGACTGGTTTAAAGTAAAAAGTTCAAAAGGTGAAAAACATTGGGCAAAAGACTCTGGTCAATTTTTATATTGTCACAAACACCTCAAGTACCTCTGAACAGAGGCAGGGAAGCAAATAGTGGGTATTTGTGCTATGGCGACACTTTCACTTTCATTAACATGGATAGAATCAAGATCACATAAACCGTTAGAACCACTTTATAATGCCTCATAAGACAATACAGGGGCCGGTTTGCACATGAGCTGCTTTCAGACGTTCAGGAAGAGCTCTCTCCCTGCCGTCTGATCCTTCTTCATTGGAGGACCCTGGAAAGGGTCAAAAGTCGCCCTGGAGGGGCAACCACCACAAGGAGGCCCTCCCTGTGATCGCGGAAGGGTGGCAGACCTCCGCTTGAATCCAGAGCAGCTCCTTTGGCCCGAGGAAGAAGAGATCGGCCATCAAGATAGTCAATCATTAAGCCGTTCCCTGCCAAAAGCCGTTCCCTGCCAAAATCTAGCACAATGAAGCAATCTGGAGGACCTGGGTGAGACCTTACCTTTCTTATCCCCCTATTTGCCTTCCTGTGGGACTTTTCTGAAAATTTCCTCCCCCCTTTTTTTAAAAAAAAACGGCATTTGTATAGTTGTGGAATAACATTTTAAGCCTTAAAGCGCTGAAGAAAAAAAAACTGATTAAGCAAAGAAATTAAGCAATCTTCTTTCTACTTATTAAAAAGCTCCCATTTTTGGTGGGGTTCTACTACCCTATTTTCTGTTTAAGATGTGAATTAAGGAAAAAAGAATGGACTAATTATACAAAAGCTTTATATTAATTTTTTTTGGGGGGAAAGAACTTTACAACTTATTCTACATGCTATTGATGACATCCTGTGGCTAAACCTGGAATAGCAAGTAAATTTTGCCTATTGTGAGAGCTGACTGAATAACAGAGCTGTCCTTGGCACTATCTTTAAAGATAAGTGTGGGAACACTTGGCACTGAAAACAACTTTTAGAAACATTGGAGGTGGAAAATTATTAACTTCTATTAAAATGGCCTCCATGGAAGACTCAGCTGTAAACACCAACGAAATGAATGACTATATCCCACCACTTAATTACAAATTGATATTGGACACAATCTTGGCAATAACTGAGCAAATTAAAGCCAAACTGCATGATAAACCTGACAACTCAAAGCCACCAAATCAAACTTTGACCTTAAATGATGAACTGACAACCCAAAAACAAATAGAAGTGGAAACTAACATCAAAATAGGAGACTTCAAAGAACAACAAATGCAGCCTACAGAAAACCTTGAAGTCCAAACTCTAACTTCAACTACAAAACTTACAACTCAAAAAACAACAATACCCAATGAAAGCAACATTAAGAGTGAAGATATCAAAGGCCTTCAAATACAGTACGTTGAGGATTCAGCTAATCAAATGATAACAACATCAACTACTACTTTCTATCTAAGCCAGATGGAAATGGATGAAGAAAAAGACCAGACTGAATTAATGACAATTATATTACATCAAACATCAAAAACTGAGCTATTAAAGCAATATTTTAATGATTATAAAGGGGACTGTCTTTTGGATGGTCTCTTCGGATTCAAATAAGAGGTGGAGGAAGAAAGGGAGACACATTTAAGAACTTAAAGACACTAAGATGGAAGCCTGATTGGCACAAAAGGAAGGCGAGAGTTAGATTTAAAAAATTAAACTTGTCTCTTTTTTGGGATTTGTAAGGACAGAGCTTAAAAAATATCTTTTGATGGACTAAGGGGAATCTTTATATATATATATATATATATATATATATATATATATATATATATATATATATATATATATATATATATATATATATATATATATATATATATATATATATATATATATATAAAATGCTTGTTAACTATTTAGATTACCTTGCTATATATATATAAAAGACAATACAGGGAATATTACATTCAGTTTTGGTCACTGCGATGTAAAAAAAAACTCTAGAAAGAGTGCAGAGAAGAGCAACAAAGATAATTAGTGGACTGAAGGCTAAAACATATAAGGAACAGTTGCTGGAATTGCGTATCTCTAGTTTAATGAAGAGAAGGATGAGGGGTGACATGACAGCAGCAGTGGTTGGATTAGCCCGGTTTGGCAGAACCGGTAGCTAATTTTTTGTTGCCCAGACACAGAACGGACTTCCAGAAGCAGCATCCACACAGAGAACCAGTTGTTCATATATTTGAATCCCACCACTGGATAGCAGTGTTCCAATATCTCAGTGGTTGCCACAAAGAAGAGGGAGTCAAGCTATTCTCCAAAGCACCTGAAGGCAGGACAAGAAGCAAAGGATGGAAACTAACAAAAGAGAGAAGCAACCTAGAACTAAGGAGAAATTTCCTGACAGTTAGAACAATTAATCAATTAAACAATCCAGAAGCTGTGAATGCTCCAACGCTGGAAGTTTTTAAGAAGAGACTGGACAGCCAATTTGCCTGAAATGGATTAGGGTTTGCTGCCTGAGTAGGACCAGATGACCTCCAAGGCCCCTTCCTCCTCCTCCTCCTCCATTATTATTATTATTATTATTATTATTATTATTATTATTATTATTATTATTATTATTATTATTATTATTATTATTATTATTATTATTATTATTTCTCTCTCACACTCAATGTCTCTTTGAATTTCAACATCATTCATCAAGCTTCATTTGAGATTCCAAAAACAAATGACTAGTTGCTTACTATTACTGTTTCTCTCAGATTCTTTTTTATCACAAATACACTTTGAATAAGTGAATGCAAACAAGCTTTTCTGCTTCAGCTTTACTGCCTTAAAAACATACAACTTGATTTCTATGATCTGCATTTGTTTAGATTTGTCAACTATACCACAAGTGCTAACGAGCAAAAATGGATCTGAATATGTGCAAATAAAAGAAAAGGCAATATAGTAAGGAAAAGTTCCGATATTAAACGAGCTCTTGAAGCTAGATCTTCCAACATATAAAATATTTAAAAGTTTGCCCTGTTTGGGTTAAAAGCATTTTTTTTCATCATGAATTTTGCAAAAAAGCCCCTTAATGCAAGACTTGATGTGAGGTTCGATAAGATAAGGCAAGGCAAGGCAAGGCAAGGCAAGGCAAGGCAAGGCAAGGCAAGGCAAGGCAAGGCAAGGCAAGGCAAGGCAAGGCAAGGCAAGGCAAGGCAAGGCAAGGCAAGGCAAGGCAAGGCAAGGCAAGGCAAGATAAGCTTTATTGTCATTTTTTACTGTGGGCACAAAGGCACACATCAAAAATGAAATTTAGTTGCCCGCTCTCAAAGTGAACACATACATGATACACACCTAAACATACTATATACAACATAATGATGGCTTTCTGATGGCTTTTTTGTCACTGTTGTTTGGAACCGTAAGAGCACTGGAAGTTGTTCCAGATGTTATTGTCAGAATCCATGTACTATCCTTAGCAAATAGCCAGGGCCTAAGCATACTAATTTACAGTTTTCCCTAGAAGAGGGATTGTGGAGCTAGTCCAACATTTGGATAGTATAATAGTTATTTCTCATACTGATAAAAGAAGAGCACTTATTAAAATAATGAACAGAGGTAGATTGCACCACCTTCACAAAAGAAACAATTCTCCTCCTCTTTACATAAAAAAAGAAAAAGGGAAATAGATATGGATAGAAGAGAATATTTGTAGTTTGGGGTTGAAATGTGGTGTCCTTGGTGCTCTCTGAGCTTGGTTGTTTTTTTTTTTTTTGCAGATGTTTCATTATCAAATTAGGTAACGTCATTAATGCATGTCTGTAAGAAAACAAACTTAGAGAACACCAAGAACTCCACAGGAAAATAGGTATTTCCTATTTCCTCCCCCAAAGAATCCTATATACAGGGATGGGAATAGCCTCATCAGAAGCAGAAGGGGTGAAAGTTGTATACTGGCATCCAAAAACCCTGTCCTATTATAAAACTGGAAATGGAGCTTGTTAGCTGATATTTAAAAGCTCATTTCCAAGACACTGGAAGGGGCAGGGCTTACAAAATGATCTTGTAGATCACAATTTAGTCAAGAACAATTTATCCCTATTTCTATTCTGTTGCTTTCTGCTGTTTCAAGACTCATTACTTGCCGTTTTCATTTAATTGAGTCTACTACTTAAAGTAGTGATTCAGGTTATTTAAAAATTCATGATGTGTCAAATATAATTATTCTTAGGATGGACATCTTTGTGTAGGAGGACATAGACAAGAAGTTGCTTATCCATCGGTCATATTTGAAAGTACAGCAGTTGCTAGAATTCCTTATCTTTTTTCTTATTTTTCTTCTAAACAACTTTATCGTAGTTTGCAATATTGTTTTAATAATATTAGTAATTATAACTCTTACAGTTTTGATACTTGGAGTAACTGTTTCCAATTTAGATGGCAAAGAGAGAAGTCTGACAGATTGTAAAAACTTTGAGATATGGGCTGCAAAAATAATAGAGCTCTAGACTTAGATACCTAACTTCTCACTTGGAAGTGATTATCTCATCCAATGCTTTGCTTTTAATGAGAGCTACATTTTGGAGGAATTGATGTAACTGAAAGATCCTTGACAAATGTTTGTCTCTGCTTAGCTACTAACAAAACATATCATGTCCAAGTTAGTTCCATTATAAAAATTCCTTTTAGTATTTGATTTATGTATTTATTTGCTAATGTTGAGCTAAAATCTGCTTTCTGGCAGTTACAGCTATTGAATCAAGTCTATCTTTCTGAGCAATGTAATTGGCTTCACCTTCTGTGATAACACTTTAGTTATTTGAAGAGAGCTATCATATTTCCTAATAAGTTACATTCCTTTAAATAGCTCCTTAAATAGCTCTTTAAATAGTTCCTTATGGAACATTTCTTAGATTCTTCATCTAAAACCACCATTCAAAAGACGGAGTTCTGCTTAACATGTAACACTTCAGATGCCCCTAGCCATCAAAAAATAGAGCAAAATTATTATTTCTCATGATGTAGACTCTATGCTTCTTATAATGCAACTAAAATTGCATTAGCATTTTTATCAGTTACTGCATACTGTTAGCTCATTTCCAATTTGCAGTCTGCTTGGATACTTAAATCTTTTTCATACATATACTGTAGTTGCCAAGCCAGGTCCTCCTGTCCCTGCACCATTCTTTATTTCTCATATAAAGTAAAGGTAGATAATGGCCAACTGATGGTTCAACAGTTGGTGTACTGTTCATGCTATTGATCAAGTTACATATACATATATATATGATTTGTTCATAGGAAACCTACGTTATGCTTTAATATATTTCTCAAATTATCGACTACACTAATTCTTGATTTGGATTTGGATTTATTAAATTTATATGCCGCCCTTCTCCCTAAGGACTCAGGGCGGCTCGCAACAATAAAAACAATAAAAATTAAAATACAAAAATTAAAAAAGAATTAAACAATGAATATAAGAAATACGGGACAAGTTACACAATAAAAACCAAATTAAAAACCATGGTCAGTCCAGGCCCGCTTGTTGGAACAACTGTGTCTTCAGGTCATGGTGGAAGGATCGAAGGTCAGGGGCCGTCCACAGCTCCGGAGGCAGTTCATTCCAGAGGGTCGGCGCGCATTCCTCACATTAGGTCAGAGTTGCTTCACTTGAGTTCTACAACCCTCTGATGTAGGTAAATGTCACAGTGTTTCTTGTATAATTATGTTTGTTGTGAAAAGATCCTTCTGTCCAAGTTATTCTGGACAGCACAATGTTATGCTATCTTTAACAGGATAATTTGAAGAGGGCACATTTTTAAAATAAATTACAGCAAACCACTCCAGATACTTAATACCAGGGCTTTTTTTTGTCATAGAACGCTCAGAACGGAGTTCCGGCACCTTTTTTGGATAGAACCTTGTAGGGTAGGCAAGGCAGGTAGTATGACATGTGTGAGTTCCGGCACCTTTTTCTTTTACAAAAAAAGCACTGCTTAATACGAATGAATATTCTGCCTCCCTTTTTCTGTTCTGAGCAGTTTCTAACCCACACTTAGAAGTTCTTCTATGTTAAGATGTCTCCCCAATGCACTGGATTACAAAGAAAACATGTAAGTATAGAATTATATATATAATAAGGGAAATTTTAATTTATAATGTGCTAGGTGACTAAATAAACTGCTTTAAGCAGATGTGAATACTGGCAAAGCTAGTCTGAGAATTTTACAAGTTATCTATTTATTACCAGTGAATACCTTTGGTATTACTTCATGTTCCCCAGAGAGATTTTAATTGGGATTGCTTCCACCCAGCTTCTACCAGAGACAAGGCAGGGACACAGCAGTGTCCTTGCCTTGTCTCTGGCAACATGTCACAACAGCAACAATCCCCATGTTAATATAAGAGGTAATATCTTTAGAGGCCAACACTGGTACAGACATAGCTCAAAGATTAACCATGTTTTCCCTGAACAATTTATGCTTTCTACCTTGCTTGATAAGCAGAAGAATTATGTTACAAGATGCTGCCACTCAGTAACCAAATTCCAGGTCCAATGCATCAGACATTAATGCTAGAATCAGATATTAATTTTAAAAGACCAAAAGTAAAGACTTCAGCAGCAGGACGTGATCATATAACCAAACAGCTGAAAAAAGAAAAAAAGTCCAATTGTACTAAATGGAGTTTGGTCCTTACTGTAGTTTAGTGTAGAAAATGGAATTATTTTGTAATCTTTATTGCAGTCATCAGAAAATCTTAATTCAATTATTACCAGAGGTTCCAGCACAGTCCTGCGCACGTATGCACACAAACATGTTCTTACTGAAACTTGTCCTATTGAAATACAAAGGAAAATTCTGCCTGTGGGCAGAAATGCTCAGCTAATAAGAATATGAGTTAGCACAGGGATTCTGACTAAAAAAAAAAAGGTGATCATTACTGTTATCAGCTGAATTAGCCGGGTGCAGATGAAGCTGCCTATTTCATGCTAAGGCAGGAGAATCACACCAGACACTCTGTAACTTAGAGCCAACTTAATTTGGAGGAACAAAGTACATGTATGTGACAGGAAAGGAGAATGTTTATTTCTTCTCCATTGAGCCTTTACTGGATGTAACTCTCTCTCTCTCCCTCTCTCTCTCTTCCTCAATTAGTTGTCAATGTGTTCTTATTATACATGGATGGGGTGTATTTTTATGTATGTGAGGATAATTCATAGATGTATGTGTGTGTATGTGCATAAATATCACTAATTTTCTTCCCCAAGTAATGTATCACATATTATTGAATTATTGGGGTTATGAAAAAGGAGAATCTACAATGATTTTATTTGTACTGTATGAAGACTTTATTGGATTTTTATGTCTGTTTTATGGGTATTCAGGCTAGGGTGTTATTACATTGTGAATATACTTAAGAAAACAATAAATAAATGAATAATAAATAGGATCTGCAAAGTCTAAAACTATTTTATAAAAGTGGTTCTTTTACATTTCTTCCAGCAGGTGGCAATACGGTAGTACTGAACAAATAATAAATAGTTTTGCCAATTAGTATATACAGTTATTTTAGGGTCTGAGGTGAAAGTTAACAAAAGGAAAGCCATTCATGGGGGGAAAGTTAAAGAAAGAATAGAAAAGGTCAATACAGACCAAATGTTAACATCTGGACACATTTTTCTTAATCATATATTCAAATAAAAGTCTTAGATTGCAAGACACTTACTTGGAATTAATGCCCATTAAGTTCAAACAAGTGTATTTCTTGAATTATGCCATTAATTTCTAAAAAGGCCAGTCTTTATGTTTTTATGTTTTAAGTGCTTTCACTTTCTTTGGCTACTTATCAAGAAGATATCAAGTAAAGATACTTAGAAAAATTGGCAAGCTAGGTAAATTTTACCAAAATGTGAAAATTAGACAGAGAAATGACAGCTTCCCACATTATGAGGTGCCCCTAGAAATAAATGTACATGAATTTTATTTATTGATTCATTCACTCAATTTTGAGGCTGCCCAACTCCACATATTACACTGGAATTAAAAGTTACAATTAAAAAATTAAAAAGAAAATAAGACATATCTAAGCAAATGAATTCTGACTGGAAGCGAGAACCAAAACCAAGAGTGGTTCAACCACCATTGTAAACCAAGGCCTGAAAGAACAACTGTGTCTTTAACAATTTGAAAAAAAAATCAAAAGGATGGGTGGAATACAGATCTCCAGGGAGGTATCATTCTACAAGGAAGAAGTCATTACTATACTGAAAAGACATCCTTCCCGAGTCCTTCAAGGTGTTACTGTTTAATCAATGGGACCCAGAGCGTACCCATTTGGCTAGCCTCATCAGATTGGCAGGCACATGCAGAGGCAGGTGATTTCTTGTATAGTATGTGTATGGCTATTTTACAAGCTGTACAGTATTGACCCTGATTTGGACATTTTTGCACTGAACTCTAGGATTAAAGCCAGGCAATGGATAAGCTTCTTTTACAGAAGCTGGCAGGCTACTGGTTAGCTTTAAGAGTCTCCAGTTGTGCATAGATGTCAATGCATCACAACTAAACACAGAGATGTGGCACTAGAATGATGACGGGATGAGGAAAAATGGATGATTTTTTGGCTGACTTGAGCCCTTATAGGAAAGGCTGGATATAAATCTAATATATATATATATTTAAAAAATGTGACATATGGTATCATAGGAGTACTATGTACACTGTCTTGAGCTCCTGGTAGAATATAAATTGAAATACATACATACGTCTCAAATCTATAGATCAAAATTCCCTAAGTGTATGAAGGACAAGTTACAAGGCATCGCTGCCACAAACCTAATAAGTAATGAAAAACATTTATTTATTGATTTATTATATTTCTATAGCTACCCATCTAAACAAGTGACTCTGCTTGAACAAGCTTCCAAAGTGTTTTCAGTTCATGTCTTTAAGGACAACTGGAAGATACCTGTTCCTCAGGCCGTTTTTTCTCAATAGGATTCACTTTGTAGCCCCAGTAAAAACCAAATAGTTTGAGTGAAGTTGGACAGCTTTTCTTTTCTCTTCTCCTTTGTTCTAATTTTCCATTTTTATGTCTGGTATATTGATGAGAATATGAAGAAGCAAGCAACTTAAAACCATACAATTATATGGTGTGTGGTGGTTTGGCCTGTCTACCCCAATGTGAAGCAGTCTGGCATTTCCAGCATGTCAAGATCAAAGAACTAAGATTAAAAGGAAAAGTTGGAACAGTGCATTCGGAAAGTATTCAGACCCCCTTTACTTTTGTCAATTTTGTTATGCTGCAGCCTGATTCTACAGTTGTTGAAATTCATTTTTTTCTCATTAATCTACACTTAGTACCCCATAATGACCAAGTGAAAACAGAATTTTAGAAATGTCTGTAAATCTATTAAAAAGAAAAAAAACTGAAATATCACATTGGCATAAGTATTCAGACCTTTCACTCAGTATTGTTAAAGCACTTTGGCAGTATAGGTTCTCCTGCTTGAGCAGGGGGCTGGACTAGAAGACCTCCAAGGTCCCTTCCAGCTCTAATATATTCTATTCAGCAATTACAGCCTTGAGTCTTTTGGGGTATGACGCGACAAACTATGCACACCTGGATTGGGGGATTTTCTGACATTCTTCCTTGCAAATCCTCTGAAGTTCAGTCAGGTTGGATGGCGACTGTTGGTAGACAGCCATTTTCAGGTCTCTCGAGAGATGTTCAATAGGGTTCAAATCAGGGCTCTGCCTGGGCCACGCTAGGACATTCACACAGTTGTCCCTAAACCACTCCTGGGTTGTCTTGGCTATATTTATTTATTTATTTATTTTAATTCCATTTATATCCCGCCCTTCTCCGAAGACTCAGGGCGGCTTACAAGCTTAGCAGTAGCCTTCATTCTATGTATATGCCTGCTTATTAGGGCTTTCACACACACCCCAAGCGGCATTATTACAAAGTCAGCTTAATTGCCCCCAACAATCTGGGTCCTCATTTTACCTACCTCGGAAGGATGGAAGGCTGAGTCAACCTTGAGCCTGGTGGGATGCGAACCTGCACTAATTGCAGGCAGCTGGTGTTACTTAAGGAGGCATTAGCCCACTGCGCCACCAAGGCTCTTTTATATGCTTAGGATTGTTGATATGTTGGAGACTGAAGCTTTGGCCCAGTCTGAAGTTCTGAGCATTTGGAACAGGTTTTCATTGAGGATATCCCTGTACTTTGCTCCATTCAGTTTTACCTCAACCCTGGCCAGTCTCCCATTCCCTGCTGCTGAACCCCTCTCCCCCCAGCATGATGCTGCCACCACCATGCTTCATTATTGGGATGATATTGGGCAGGTGATGAGGGGTGTCTGGTTTCCTCCAGACATGACATTTAGAATTGAGGCCAAACAATTCAATCTTGTTTCATCAGACTAGAGAATCTTGTTCCTCACAGTCCTTCAGGTGCTTTCTTGTTCCTCACAGTCCTTCAGTGGGCTTTCATGTGTTTTGCACTGAGGAGAGGCTTCTGTCTAGCCACTCTGCCATAAAGGCCAGATCTGTGGAGGGCTGCAGTGACAGTTGTCCTTCTGGAACTCTGTCCCATCTCCACACAGGATCTCTGGGGCTCAGATAGAGTGACCATTGGATTCTTGGTCACCTCTTTTACTAAGGCCCTTCTCCCCCAATTGCTTGGGTTCATGAGGTGACCAGCTCTGTTTCCTTGGCTGACTTTCTATGGCCTGCCTCCCAAGGACATTCCCACATACCATTATACATCCAGAGACTTTTAATGTTTGTTTGTGCTTTAAAAAAATGCTAATAGAGCCTTCTGGCAATTTTTTTAAAAATCCCATTTATATCCCGCCCTTCTCCGAAGACTCAGGGCAGTTTACAATTTAAAGCACAGATCAATGTGCTTAGCAATTTAAATACTGCTTTCTCTCTGGACCATTGTTCTAATAAAAAATGGAACCTCTTTTCTCTTGTTGCTATTCTTAAATAAAGCAAACAATGAAAAAGTGCAAAATACCTTCATGAAGAGCTATCTCCAACAATTTATGTTCAAATATAGCAAATATCTCTAAGTGCTTGTAAAATCCAAGGACTTCTATATAGTCAAGATAAGGAACTAAGGCTGTAGCCCTTTAATTTTACCTTTAGGATGTAAAATTTTCTGTAATTTACTAGCTCTTCTGGTTTTGCTCAAGGGAGACAGAAAACATATTCTTAAAATCAGTATTTTAAAGTCAAGCAAGATAAAGACAAACACCATCTCCTTAGCTAACTCCACCAACCCCTAACCATTCTTCTTTCTGCTATTATTTCTCATCCCAATCTCCCTCACAGGTTTCGTATGAAGAAAGATGTTGAGAGACTTGGGTCCTTGATTCTGGACTACTAAAGGAAAGGCCAGCTATATATAGAATAATAAATAAAATCTCTGTAGAGCTATGTAATGATCTCCACACTTGCACTGTAAGTGATTTCCTTTCAGGGAGCTCTATTCCTCCCCCTCTTCATTTTTAACAAATAAACCTGCTCTTCTAAAACAGAAAATCAGCTTGTTATTCTGAAGCAGTGAGGCAAAGCATGCAACAGGAAGACTACATTTGGCTTGCTGAGCAGATGTCTATAGATCATTTGATGTTAACTTCAAAATAAAAGCTATTCTATTCCTGGGCTTGCCTTATTAGATGTTAAATAATTGTTTATGGTTGGCACATGAAGTTTTAGAACCTTGCAGAGGACCATCAGCATAATTCCAATAAATGCATTTGACAGAAACAGTTCTTGGCCATGATGCAGTCCCTGTGAACTGTTTATTTCATCTCCAATTCTATTCTGCAAACTAAAAAGTAATTTGGCACTTTCCTCCTCCCTAGAAAACCAGCATTTAATACAGCCACTAACACTTTCACTCCATCACAGCATTAGAAACACTGGTTCACTGACATTTACTACGGTGTACAATAGGGACTAGATTACTCAGTTTATCAAAACAATCTCCTCACTTCACACCTCTGTTGTTTGCTAATATGTTCTAACTTTAGCTTTTATATTCTTGTTTAATCTACTCTGAGTATCATCACCATTATTATTGTATTATTGTACTATTGATAAACTGAAATAATAATTGGAGTCTCTTAACTGATATTTTACAGACTTAACTGTCATGTCCATACAAAGAATGGTTGCTTGAAATATTACAGCTCCTGTTATAATGTTTTAATTGAATTCAATAACAATCTAATGCAAAACTGATTGAATGGGTGCTAACAGGAATTAAATGTGCAAGACACTATATGAACATTTGTGAAACAAAGTCTTGCCCTCTCTTTCATAGACTGCTGTCGGAAGCCATTTTGATGATGTGCTGCATTTTTCAAATTGTGTTTTTATCTAATTAACTTTTTGCATCTGTTACAGTCAAACAGAATTGTAGAAAGTTGAAACAACAGTACTGATTGTGGAATTACATACAATTCAGTTGAGATGCCTACTTCAATTGCTTTTGCTTTCTGAAAGAAGTACCTATTAAAATAGAATCACCATCATGTTTGTAGTGGGTTTAGATTTATTTATGTCTATTCAGATGTAATCCAAAATTAGAAGTACAGAAATTACATATATTGTCATCTTCCTATCTTAAACTGCCATCCAGAACTTCAGGGATTAGTAAACTGAAGCAGACAATTGAGTTTGGTTTAATCACTAAGATATTTTAAAAGAACTATCTTCCTGAAAGATATAGCAATGCAAAATGTATTTATTATTTCCAGTTTGGATACAAGGAATAAGACCATCAGAACATGGCTTGTCCTATTAATAGCTATGATATGATTAATTCCCCAGATAAAAAGCAGTTCAAATTTAAAGTAAAGGCTACTTTTTTCTTTGGTATTTCTGGTTGTTCCACTAAAACTAACACTGATGAATGCAGCCAACATCTCTTACAGCTCTGAAAGATAATTCCACCCTTACTTATTTGTTTACTTATACTTATTTGCTTATACATTTATTTGAATTTATAGGCTGCCTGATTCCTAAGCAACTCTCTGGGCTCCTTATGAGCACCATCTGAAAGTTTTCCTCTCTTTTGGGTCTCATAAATTTCACTTTGGCCACTGATTATCTATGAAGGGAAGGAATACATGACATTATCCTCTACCTCAGGGATCTTCAAACTTGGCCCTTTTATGACTTGTGGACTTCAACTCCCAGAATTCCTCAGCCAGGCACGCTGGCTGAGGAATTCTGGGAGTTGAAGTCCACAAGTCATAAAAGGGCCAAGTTTGAAGACCCCTGCTCTACCTGATCAGCCTCCATCCATCTGATCAGAAGTAATGTTTTCTATGTTGATTCAACCCCAGTGGTATTCTGATTCACCTGTTGCTTTTCATTTCATTATAGATAAACATCTCCATCCCAATTGGTTATTCAGTGCTGTAGCAGGAATATCCCAGCTCTACTACTCACTGTTTTCCACAGGCTTTTTTTTAACTTTCAAGATTGAGGTCAACCCTCCCGGGTAAACCAGGCAGGGAACACAACTAGATGAGCTAAATTTACTTTATTGAAAAGATATATTAACAGAAACCTGCACGTCTAAAAGTACAAAACTTCCCACCGCTACTTTTAACTGCTTCATACGTTAGGGTGGGTTGGGTCCCTAAGGTTTTTTTTTCTGAGCCTTAAGCCATTAGGGGCTCCTGCCTCTTTTGTCTGATTGTATCCTAAGGAGTATCTCTTCCTTCCTTTCCCCATTCCCACCTTCCATTACAATGAGGGAAGCCAGATTGGTTTAATGACTGCAGCAAAAAAGACCGTAAAATAATGTAATGCTTCACTTAACAACCACGTTGCTTAATCATGAATTTTCCAGTCCCAGTTATGGTCATAACTAAAGGACAACCTGTAGCTGGTACAGGTAGCTGTAGAGAAGTCCAGCAGTTTAAGACTGCACAGAAGAAAGGCCTTTAGTCTGGATAGCTTGAAGAAACTGAAGAGGATTTGATGTCTGTTTTCATGAAGAAAAAAGGCTGTGACCAGGAACATTTTGTCATAGGACTGCTTTTACAATTATTATTAATGACAGAAGCATTTTTCTCTGCAGGTGTCTGCTGTCTGTGATAAACACAACATTTTCTTGAACATTATGGCATAAAATAAACCAGCAGAGAGAAGTAACCACCCAGGCAGAAACTACGAGAAGGAGGGGAAGTAGCAAAACTCATTTACATCCATTTTTATTTATCAAACTTAACAGATTTTTGACATGTTTCAACTGGAAGTAATTTTTTTAAAAAAAAATACCCTGGCAAATTATGCCTCTTCTCTTTTGCTAAATGTTTCATGCAATTAGACTCTCAAAAAGATAGTGATGGGATGGGAAACTCTTCCCTGTTCTCCTTGTCAAAAATGATCTGAGCTGTGAAAGTAGAATAGTAACTTAGTATATACAGTAGCAATATATATGGGAACAAAACATTGGTTTAGCTTCAGGTGAATCCTTATGAAACAGCATGAACTGGACTCATCTAAGAGTCTGTTATATTAGTCTTTGTTCATCTTGGAATATGAACCATTTCAGTTTTTATATGTTTATCTTATAATCAAGGAACTGAAAGCCATGCAAATATTCATTCATTACCCAGCCATCTCACAATGCTTTACATTATCATGCAGCTTGCTAAATTCTTAGAGTTAGTTTAGGACCTTATGGATTCTCTGAAGGGAAGTTATAAGATAGGTTCATCATCACTTAAGAATGGGACTTAGTGCATGCTTTGTAGTAGCTCAGTCTATGGCAGGGGTCCCCAACCCTGAGGCCATGGCCCACTACCAGGCTATAGGCCGTTCAAAAATAGGCCACAGAAACAGCGGGCAGGTGAGCACACACATGCACAGCTCCACTTGCGTGTGTGCGCACAAAAACATCTCCTCTCCCCTCTTACTGGTCCGCAAAACCAGCAAGGTAGGAGACCGCTGGTCTATGGCTAAGATCTCTGCTTAAATTATGTGGGTGGGCTCTTCATTCAAAGATGCACTAAAAGCAAATCTAACTAGCCTGGGTTATACATGCTTTTAAAATGATTATGTAGGTATGCTTTGAATTTTGCATGAGCCCAGCACCACTCTGCAATTCAAGAAAGAATGGTTTTTTTTCTAATTTTCCATACATGTCTAAAAAAATGTGACTGCTTTAGGAATTATGTTATTAAAATGGGAGTTTCCTTTTTCAGCCTCACGCAAAAGCAAAATGTCCAAGTCATTTTCAAAGCATGTTATGATATCCCTCAGCTATGCTATTTGAGGAACAGAGTGAGCACCATTTTATGTTAAGACATTATTCTAGCTCACTGCAATACCAAAGATGCATATAGTAAGTACATTGCTGAGCAAGGAATTGAATCTCTATTTCCTAAGCTTTAATCTATCTCGGCCTTTCCTCAGCTGCTGGTCCAGATATGTTTTATCACAAATAGCACTTAGCAATAGCACTTATATACGGCTTCACAATGCTTTTTAGCCTCTCTAAGCAGTTTACAGAGTCAGCATATTTCCCCCAACAGTCTGGATCCTCTTTTTACTGACCTCGGAAGGATGGAAGGCTGACTCAACCTTGAGCCTTGGTGAGTATTGAACTACTGGCAGTTAGCAGAATCAGCCTGCAATACTGTGTTCTAACCACTGAGCCACCACGGCTCTTTAAATGTGAATACTACCAACCAGTATTATTAAGCTACAGTTTCTGTCATGCTCAGTCTTTGTGTGATCAATGAACTTGCTGAGGTTTATGGGAGATCAGTATTCTGCATTGCCTTCTCAGTCCCCATTAGAGTTCAGTATCAGATGCATTTGATGTTACAAAATTTGAGGGATAAATTAAAAGCTCATTGAGTTATCCTCTAGAACAGGAGTGTCAAACTGCCGGCCCATGGGCCAGATGCGTCACGCGGAAGCCACCCACACGCCAGCTCTGGCAAGGGAAGAAAAGTCGTGATACGACATGTCATGTGACGCAGCGGGTTTGACACCCCTGCTCTAGAACATCTGTGGAAAAGTCTGCCATTAATCAGACTAAACCTCCTAATGCTTCTTAGTCTGATCAGCTGGGGATTTTAGCTTTTATGTGGACATTGGTAGACCACATTAAAATATCGCATCCAGTTCCTGGCACTGCATTTTAAGATAGATATTGATAAATTGGAGTGTGTTCAGGGGAGCTCAATTAAGGTGATAATGACAAATTATGAAGAATAGTTGAAGGCATTGGATATGTTTATTCTGGAGAAGTAGGGAGATATGATAGCTGACTTTAAATTTTCTGAAAGCTTGTCACATAGAAGACAGGTAAACTTGTTCAAAGTTGTACTGGAAGATAATAATATTGACAGGAGATTTAAATTACAACAAAGCAAATTTGAAGAGAAAGTCATGAAAAAAACTGATCTGTTGAATTGTTGGTCAACAATGAAAAATGCACTTCGTGAAAGGGTAGAGTTTCTTTTCTGGGAATATTTAAACAGAATCCATCAGTCAGGAGTACTGGAATCTTTTACTAGGCAGAGAATTAAACTAGATGATGTCCAAAATTCCTCCAAACCTTACAGCCTATGATACTAAATACAATTAGTGCAATCAGCCTAGTCGAACTAGTTCCCCAATACCTGTTGAATATGCTCTTGAGTTTCAGCACATCTTCAGAAAGGATTGCAGAAAGCATAATTCAGTGTATGATCCTCTGAGCCTTCAGTCTGGATTTGTTGACAGTCAGACCCTGCTTTCTCGGGAGGGAAAGATGCTGCTTAGGGAGTGATCAGATAAGAGAGGACGTAGATTGCAGATGCATTAACAGGCAAAGAAAGAAGCTTCATATTAATCAGGCTATAAATGAGATGGCAGAAAAATTGTATCCCAAGATTCTGTTAATATAGTGTTACAATAAAGAAAATTAACTTATCTTAGTCGTGTTTCCTGTCTGGGAAGGCTGACACCTGTTCTTCACTTTTATGGTAAAGAAAAGGTCCCATCTCTGTTATTTAAAATATAATCAGTAATTACTTAGAGGCTATTGCCAGGTTTGTAATGACCCTTGAAAGAATATAGTTTGGTTGCACAACTGTGTATATGGGATCGTGTGGGGAATACTGAATTCTATTTATTCATGTGAGAGGGACCTTGGAGTCCTAGTGGATGATCACTTGAATATGAGCCAGCAGTGTGCAGCAGCTGCCGAAAAAGCTAATACAATCCTGGGTTGTATAAACAGAGGCATAGAATCAAGATCACACAAAGTATTAATACCGCTTTATGAAAACCTAGTAAGACCACACCTGGAATACTGCAACCAGTTTTGGTAACCACATTACAAAAAAGATGTCGAGAGTTTGGAAAAAATCAGAAAAGAGCAACTAAAATGATCAAAGGCCTGGAGAATGGCTGTAGGACTTGGGTTTGGCTAGTCTAAAGAAAAGAAGAAATAGGAGTGACATGATAGCACTATTGCAGTATTTGAGGGGCTGCACCAAGAAGAGGGTATCAAATTATTCTCCAAAGTACCAGAGGGAAGGACAAGAAACAATGGTTAGAAAGATCAAAGAGAGAAGCAACCTGGAATTAAGGAGAAACTTCCTGACAGTGAGGACAATTAACCAGTGGAACAGCTTGCCTTCAGAAATCGTGGGCACTCCATCAGTGGAGGTTTTTAAAAAGAGACTGGACGATCACTTGTCTGGAATGGCATAGGTTCTCCTGCTTGAGCAGGGGGCTGGACTAGAAGACCTCCAAGGTCCATTTCAGCTCTATTCTACTTTCTATTTATGCCTTGTAGTATGAAAGTCAATGTGTCAGAAGATGTTGGGTCATACTAAAAACACAACAATAGATTTCGTAGACCAGAATACAGTCATTAATTCTAGTCTTGAAATCATTTCTAAGCCAATCCTGTTGGACTGCATTATTTTCTGCAGTTATACTAGATTTATAGTAGAATATGGGGACCAATGAAAGACAATCACCTAGCAACAGATACAATTGCAGTCATGGTAACATCTCCCAGTTGGAAGGAAGGAAAAATCCCTGCAAGCCATACTGAAATGGTATAGGGTTTCCTGCCTGAGCAAGGGGTTGGACTAGATGACCTCCAAGATCCCTTCAATAATAATAATAATAATAATAATAATAATAATAATAATAATAATAATAATAATAATAATAATAATAATAATACTTTTATTCATAAAACATGAAACTCAAGTCAACTGAACACTCAAATTGACTGGCACTAATGGTTGACATGGGTTGCTGCCAGCATCCTATGTATCAACCAGGTATCTCCTTATAATGTAAGATGTTCCGAGTAGTGCAGTTTTTTGTAGCTTTGCTGGAGTTATTACAGGAAGCTGCAATTTCTTGATGTGTTTTGCAAGGTTTTTGGACATAGTTCCCAGTGCCCCGATGACAATGGGTATCACTGTTACACGTTTCATCCATATTCGCGCAGTTTCGATGGCCAGGTCAAGGTATTTTGTAATTTTTTCCAGTTCTTTTTCTTTGACTCTGGCATCTCCTGGTACAGCGATATCAATCAACTGTATGCTTCGGTTCTCTATGACTGCGATATCTGGCATGTTGTGTTCCCAATGGCGATCTATCTGTATTCAGAAGTCCCACAAGATCTTCACCCTCTCATTCTCGACAACTTTTTCCACCCTATGTTCCCACAACTTTTCAGACACAGGCAAGTCATATTTTTTACACAATGCCCAGTGGAATAGGTTAGCAACTCAGTCATGTCTAGCTTTGTAATCAGTTTGTGTGATTTTGCTACACTCACATATTAAATGTGAAACAGTTTCAACTTTGTCGTTGCAAAGTCGGCAATTTGGATTGTCAGTAGATTTTTGTATCTTCGCTTTCACAGCATTAGTTTGTAGTGCTTGTTCTTGAGCAGCCAGTATTAAACCTTCTGTTTCTTTCTTGATGGTTCCCATCTTAAGCCATGTCCATGTCTAGTTGTTATCACATTTTCCTTCAATGTTTTTCAAATGCTGTCCATGCAAAGCTTTGGTTTTCCACCTATTTAATCTATCATCCAGCCGTTTTTCCTTATATTCTGCCTTTGTTTCTGTTATTTTTATAATGCTATCTGTTTTCACAGCCTGCAGCAATTTTTCTGTACTTTGATTTACATAGTCATTCAAACTTCGTTTTTCTTCTTCTACAGTTTGGTGGATTTGCAGTAGCCCTCTGCCCCCTATTCTTCTTGGCAGGTACAACCTGTCAATGTCACTTCGTGGATGTAGAGCGTGGTGCATATTCAAACGTTTATGCGTTTTCCGGTCTAGGTGTTCAGCCAAAGTCCAGTTGATAATTCCAGCTGGGTAGGGTATCACTGGGACTGCCCAAGTATTAATGGCTTTAATTATATTTCCAGCATTCACCTTTGATTTTAGTATTTTGCAGACTCTTCTGATGTATTCCTTTTGTGTTGACTTTTGACTTTTACATTCAAGATGTTATCTGCTTCCAATATGCCTAGGTATTTGTAACCACCATCCTTTGCTAGTGCTTTCATAATACTTCTGTTTCCCAGTTCTATTCCTTCCATTTTTCCCACTTTTCCTCGCTGCATGGATAATATAGCACATTTTCCAAGTCCAAAGTCCATTCTGATGTCGCTGCTAAACAGTTGAACTGCGTTGAGTATTGATTCAAGTTCAGTGTGGCTTTTCGCATACAGTTTTAAGTCATCCATGCTGGCTTGAGATGTGGTATCCCAGTTTTGTGATTTGTAATATTATTGTCCACACCAAAGGCGCACGGAGCGCTGTTACCTTCCCACAGTAGTGGTCCCTATTTTTCTACTTGCATTTTTTACGTGCTTTCGAACTGCTAGGTTGGCAGAAGCTGGGACAAGTAACAGGCGCTCACTCTGTTACGCGGCACTCGGGATTCGACCCGCCAAACTGCCGACCTTCTGATCGACAAGCTCAGCGGACAAGCGGACAAGCTCAGCGGACAAGCGCTGGCTCTTCGGCTTTGAAACGGAGATGAGCACCGGCCCCTAGAGTCGGAAACGATTAGCACGCATGTGCGGGGGAACCTTTACCTTTACCTTTAATATTATTGTCAATGGAATTAATGCGATGTTGAACAGTAGTTCAACATTATTATTATTATTAACAGCATTATTATTATTATTATATTATTATTATTATTATTTGGTAGTGCCGTGTTTTTGAATCTTGGCAACTTTCAGATGTGTGGATTTCAGCTTGGTGGGAAATTCTGGGAGTTGAAGTCCACACATCATAAAGTTTGCTAAGGTTGAGAAATGCTATGGTAGACAATAATTACAATTGCTCAGGCTTTGTTCAAAAGAATGGACGTGGCACTTTGTGGATTATCCAGCTGCTTGACGTATGCAGTAGAGTCAGGAATACATGATACAGCAACACAGGAACAATACTGAATAAGGAAACAGAAGATTTATTATTGAGAAGTTAGTCAGGAGCATCATTAGAAATGAAGTTTTGGCTCCACACTTTGGAAAGGATTCAGACTTTTGGAATAGGTTCACCGTAGAGCAGTGAAGATCATTAGAGAACTAGGAGCCAAGGTTTAAGAAAAAATATTTGTTTATTAGTTATATGCCTCACATAATAGGAAAAACCAGATGTACAGGTACAATATAGGAGGTACCTGCCTCAGCTGCAATACTTGCCAATTGTAAACTGTAAGAATAACACAAGTGAGGCATGTATTTTCATTTGACACAAGAATGTAGCAAAGTTATAGCAGAGTTTTGAGTCACAACTGGAAAAAAGTTTTTTTTTTAAAAAAAAAGCCTGCATAATATTATACCTGAGTGGCAACAACTGTGAATAGCAACAACACGTTGTTGTTTGAGGATCATCTGATTTTGCAGCCCTGACTGGATTGCTTTGCAGCTATTGCAAGGAAGAACATAAGGGCCCATTTTATTTAGCATTTTACAGTGACCGGCTTTATAACAGGTAGGAAATGAAGATATATCCTTCTTCTATCAATATTCCCTTGCAATTGGTATTTTAATAGATAATGCATTTCCCTGGAGACAATACTTGGTTTTTCACTACAGTACTGCCAGAATTAGATTTGTTCTTTAAGAATTTATCCAATCACTTTAAAGCCATTCATATTAAAGACCATCAATTCCACAAATTATTTGTGATGCTCTGTTTCTTTGCTTCTTTTGCCTACTCTAAATCTCCTTACAGTCTTTTTCCAAAACCATGGTTTACAGATTTGAGAGTGAGGAAAAGTCTACGACCTCTTACAGCAATCCAGCTGGTCCATTACAAACCTCTTAATCAATTGCCAAAACATCTTAGGCAGATATTTACATGACTGAGATTTGAACAGCTTGATACAATGGTCAGATATGTGAGGTTTCATTCTATAGTGGGGTGTCAAACTCGCAACGTAACGTGACGTGTCGTGACGTATCACGACTTTTTCCCCATTGCCTGAGCTGGGGTGGGCACGGTTTTGGCATGATGTATCCGACTCACGGGCCGGCAGTTTGACACCCCTGTTCTATACCATATGATGGATGTATCTGCACTTGCAGAGTGATAGAAGATTTGGCTCACATACTATTTGATTGCTGTTTCTATAAGAGGGTGAGAGACAGGTACTTTGGTTCGTATATTAAACAAATGACCCATATTAAAATAACATACCTTATGTGCAGCCAGAATCTGAAAACAATATTTAACACGACATAATACTTGAGTAAAATGGTTCAGCTAAGATTGGCATATGTGGGACTGATTGGAGTAGATTGTAGGGGGCAATACTGAAATACAATTTTATCTTATTTTACTTATTTCTATATTAAATTATTGTATTTTACTCCAATTTCAAGGAATGTGGTGGCTCAGTGGGTTAGAATGCTGAGCCTGTCGATCAGAAGGTCGAATCCCGAGTGCCACGTAGCAGAGTGAGCACCTGCTACTCGTCCCAGCTTCTGCCAACCTAGCAGTTCGAAAGCACGTAAAAATGCAAGTAGAAAAATAGGGACTACTACGGTGGGAAGGTAACAGCGTTCCGTGTGCCTTTGGCGTCTAGTCATGCTGGCCACATGACCACGGAGACGTCCTCGGACAAGCGTTGGCTCTTCAGCTTTGAAACAGTGATGAGCACCGGCCCCTAGAGTCGGAAACGACTAGCACGCATGTGCGGGGGAAACTTTACCTTTACTCCAATTTCATTTTAAATTGTTTTAATAGGATTTTATTAATAATCTATGGTTGGAACTCTGTATTTTGATATGGCCTATAGGCTAATCAATAAACTAAACTAACTAACTAACCTCTGCTTTTTCTGCTTGGGTACCTAGTGACTATTATATTGACTAAATTGGAAAGTAAAACTTGCTAATTTATCATGAACTGGGGATATTTGGTTATAATTATGGTATTAAATTGTATCTTTGAAGTACTTTTCTTGTATATTTATCATACTTCTAGATTTAAACTATGAATGGATACAGTGTAGGCATATGGATGCTAGTTTTGAAAAGTCTAGTAGCAGAGGAATTCAATTACAAAAATACATACACAAAGAGTTTCTTGATTCTGTTACTTCCTGGGGAAAAGAACTGACATGACACAATAGTTCAGAATATGGAAAGGAATACATTAAGGATGCATAGTGCATGCCTATTTATTCAACTTAAATGCAGAATATCAAGAGAAATGTTGGACTACAGGAAACAAAACTTGGAATTAAAATTGCTGGAAGAAACACCAATTGGCTCTGATATGATGAAGTTTTCATTTTGATAGCTACAATTAGAATTGTAAAGAATCTCTTGTTGAAGGAGAAATTAAAGACTGCAAAAAACGTGTCTGCTGCTATGTTAAAAATCAGGGAGCCCCAGACACACACAGAGAGATTAAGTCAATGCCAGCCTAATGTGGTATCAGCACAGAAGTTGAAGCACTAACAGATGTTACCTTCATAAGCTCAAATGTCATGAAACAGAGATAGTGGTTACTTGAGAGAAAGACTGTAACAGATCTAGAGAAAACATTAATTTGTCACACTGACCATGACCATATATACTGCTGGAGCCATGTCTTTTTTCCATTTGTAACATAACTATCGAAGACACAATGAAGAAAAATGGATGCCTTTGCATTGAGACATTGAATAAAATGGTTGAGAATATTTATTTGAATTCATTAGCAGCCAACTCCCATGAACTCATTACCCACCAGAGGAAATCAGTCAATACTAGTTGAAGTTAACTCAGGAGTCACTGGAAAAGACTTTGGTGCTAATGCTTGGAATACTCACAAGTAGTTGAAAAGGTTCAGCAAAACCAAAATGGTTATGAGAGGGTCCTTGGTGCTTTCTGAGTTTGGTTGTTTTCTTGCAGACGTTTCATTACCCAAACTAGTAACATCATCAGGGCTAGTCCTGCCCAGGGGTGTCAAACTGCACGCAGAAGCCGTGCCCACCTCAGCTGTGGCAAGGGGAAAAAAGTCATGATATGCCGCCACATGTCACGTGGCAAGTTTGATACCCCTGTCCTAGCCTATCCTAGCACTGATGATGTTACCTAGTTTGGGTAATGAACCGTCTGCAAGAAATCAACCAAGCTTGGAGAGCAACAAGGAGCCTTCATTTAACCCTGAGCTGCAATTATTCTCCTTTATTGACAAGGTGGTTAGATATTATGTCTAATGATATAAGCATGAATTTACAAGAACAGTCTGGGTGAAACAATATCCATCAAGGCACAAACACTCAGTAGCGACCCAGAAATATACTTTCCCAGGTGAACATGGCTAGCATCAGGCCGCATAACTCTAGGCAGGGGTCTTCAAACTTGGCCCTTTTAGGACTTGTGGACTTCAACTCCCAGAATTCCTCAGCCAGGCACGCTGGCTAAGGAATTCTGGGAGTTGAAGTCCACAAGTCCTAAAAGGGCCAAGTTTGAAAACCCCTGCTCTAGAGCATTTCTTCCGGGAAAAGAAATATAACAATCCCCTTTCCCGCTGGAATCTTTTCTTCGTTCAGCCCGCCCTCCTCCAGTGAGTTTCGCAATTGGTCCTCCGGAGAAACTGAAGCCGCCTTGCAAACGTGGCGGTCGGGCGGCACCACCTTCAGCTAGACGTCTCCTCTTAGCCAATCGCGCGAGGCGTAGTATTCAACGGCGCGGGACTTCACCCGTTTTTGCAACCGCGTTGCTGGGTGGCTGGGAGGGGAATTCCAATGACCAGTCCAAATTAGGCCATCCATAGGCTTCTTTAAAGCGAGACTTTTGCAGCTGGACCAGTATTGCATAATGGGGGGCAGGAAAAACGGGACGGCCCCCCGTTGAGTCTTTATGAGCGCGTGGCGCGACAGAGGCGAGATCTGCTGGACTGGGAGGCAGCCCAAGCAAAGACACGTGTTAGATTCTACAAAGTAAAGAAGGTCCTCCCTCTTGGCGTGTATTGGAGACTCGTTTCTTTGGAGACAAACCTTCACTTGGGCCAGAAGAAGCCATGAGCCTGAGAAAAACGTCCAGCTCTCTCACGGTGGGGCTGATGCTAGTATTTTGCATCAACAGGTCCTTCGGCGTCCCCACTTTCAGAAAGGAGAGAGGCGTGCGTCCCGATCCCGAACTCGGCAACCGGCAACACGAAGATAACCAGAGCTTCCAGCATGACCACGAAGCCTTTCTGGGCAAAAAAGATGCCAAAACTTTCGATCAACTTAGCCCTCAGGAAAGCCAGGAACGGTTGGGGTAAGATCCTTATTTTACCAGTATGGCATAAAGGTCCCTTCGTGCCCAGGAGGCACGAAGACGTTGATGAGAAGGGAGATTTAGAGAGGATATTTGTTTTTTCTCCAAGTAGGGTACAGTGAAACGATAGTATTTTGCACGCCGACGGAGTTTAGCCACTCTGCTGTCAAAGTTAATAGTATTTTCCCTTTCCCGATAAACCCGCGGGAGCCAAAATTAGCTCTGCGAGGCGACGAAATTTCTTACTGTGATGCCTTGGTAACGTGGCGGGGAAGGGAAGTTCCCAACAAACGCCTTGAGTGAAAGATCAGTTTCATTCCTAGATCATACAGCATGGAATCTAGTTTTATGTGGCAGAGTCAAGTCCAAGATCAGCTTGTTGAAATGAAAAGGACTTTTGTTTGTTGTAGAAGAGGTTTTCTTTCTCTTTTTAAAAACTTTTAGACGGCAACTTCCTTAATTTGTTGCAGCAGAAACAAGAGTCTTTCATGGGTGAGAGATATACCCAGTGCATGGCAATTATATGTATCTAGTGTTGGCAGATACATAATTGTGGGGTGGGACCACAGACATTATAGTGCAAAGCCTATTTTTTGCAAAAAAATAAAAATAAAAAAAACTGTTGGGATTGGCTGAAAAGAGTACAAAAATAAAACTTGATCATTTGTGTCCACTTCCAGTTCATGTTGCTGCAGGCTGGATATGAATTAGGCAAGTCTGACTCTTAAGAAACCTAGCAACTAATAGAAATTGGTGGAAAAAGCAAAAGTAAAACTAACACCATAACAGAGCATGTGAACAGTTTGCTCACTGAAGGGTGTCACAGATGGGAAAAAGTCAAGCCCATGTTCACATGTATTCCATTTATTCCTCTTTTCTCCAAGAAACTTAGGTTTAGCCTTCCCATTTTATCTTAATGACAAATCAGCTGAGTGTTGAATAGAGAAAGCAGAGAGGTAAATTTGAGATTACCCTTTGATTTGATGTGGCTAAGCATGAACTAGAACAGGGGTGTCAAACTGCCGGCTCTCAGGTCGGATGCGTCATGCCGAAACCGCACCCATCCCACCTCCAGCAATGGGGAAAGTGTTACAATATGTCACGACACATCATGTGACGTTGCGAGTTGGGACCCCTGAACTAGAATATTCTCCAAATTTATACTTTTGTATAAATGAAGCAATATATCTCTTGCCTGGCCTAACTTTGTGATAAACTTGACTTTTCTATCTGAGACAGGCAGAGAGAATTGCTTTTTTTAGGCAAAATACAGTCTGTGATGGCTTCCCATATAACCTATTTTTCTTCCCCAGTTTTTTATCCTATCTAGCCTCCCCAGACGTGGAATGGGAAAAGCTCTTATATAGCCATTGTGGGGAGTGACAAATGTTAAAACATGTATTAATGTCATGCATATATTTGTCCTGGTGCAAATATATCTTTGTGGCATTTGCATGGAGAACATAATTGCATCGGTGATATTTGGGGATCTTTTCTATTGGCTGAGGAAACAGCTTTCAACAATTGAAGTAAATGAAAACTTTGCTTTGTGGGAGGGTTCTTCAAGGTGTGGTGTTGGTGAGCGGAGACAAGGTCTTTCCTTCCCAATGTTGTAACTCTTCTCTTGAAGAATTGTCACCCTTTATTCAAAATGGGTCTCACTGATGTCAATAGATCCCTTTTTAAAGTCTAATTTCTAAGATGTGGGAGAGGAGAAGAAGTGTGTGTAAAAAAATAGAAAAAAAGTGTGTGGGATAGGCCTGGCAGTTGTGTCAACACTGTGTTTTGGTGATGCCCACCTAGGATGTGCTCCAGGACAGTGTTGGTAGGGCTACCATATTTGATGGAGCCACTTTAGACTTCAACCCAAATAGTTTCTCCAGTAACTAGGTCCAGACTTTGATAATGTCATTGGATCTTTTGCCATCTAGTTATTGAGATGGGTCACAGGTAAAGGTGAATCAGCTGGTTTCTGTCTTTCCGCTTCAGTCTGAGATTCCTTCTATGCTTGGTGAATATTCTGCATTCAAAGCCTGCATATGGTATAGAGAAGCTGATATGACTTGCATCCCTGCTGGCTTGTACCTGGAGGCAGGTGAAGAAGACTTGGTCTTCTGTTGGGCTTCTGAGGGGCATTCTAAACTATGGATGCCTTTTTTGATGCAGAACAAAGTGACTTTATTCTGAGGTGGAAGTATGAGGTAGAAGTATTTTTATTTATTTATTTATTTTAATTTTATTAGATTTATATACCGCCCTTTCCCGAAGAACTCAGGGCGGTTTACAGGGTCTAGCTGCTAGCTTGAGGAGTAATACAGTAGCTGCTGGATACATTAGCAAAGCTGTTCTGCCTCCTACATTTGTATATTCAGGGGAGAAACTTGCTTTCCTCTCATCTCCTAGGCTTAAAGCTGGAATAAAACGTTGCTCTTCTCCTATCTCTGCTTATATTTGTGAGAGAAGCTATAGTAAGTATTCAGAGAGCCCTTATATAGTCCATCTTCTCTACCAGCCAAAGTTCTTCATCGTGGGAAGGATTTTACATCCATTCAGCCAACTCTAGAATTCCACTTTATATTGCTCTTTATTTCATTTAAGAACACTAACTGTATATATGAAGGTTTGCCATGCCATGGACAAATATCATGTTAACTGGTCCTTACAGTCTTGGAGAACATTGTTTTCCTTTGAAAGAGAGTTCACAAGCACTGGTCAATATATTGATTGACAATCTGTCTTCACTGGCTAACCATAATATTAGTTTTTGTAAGCTCCACTGAACATTAAATTTCTTCACAACATTTTAATAGGTTATTCTACTTGCATTTCATTTGCTTGAAACCAATAACGGTGGGGTTTTTTTTGCTCTTGCCAATTATTACTTCTTGTCCAGTCATAGAAATCTAGTTAGTCAAAGATTATCTAGTTAAATTTTTTGCTGTGACAAGTGCTGAATCCTTCTCAATGACAAGCCCACTTGCACATGTAAGTCACAACTAGGTTTTTGGGAGATGATTAGGCTGGAAAGTTTGCCCTGGCATTTAATGCTTACCTCTGTTTAGTGGATGGACCTTGATGCAATGGGCAAAATTCTTGTAATATTTGAATAATGGTAGAAATCATGGCAAATGATATAAATTGGTATAAATGAAGAATTTCTATCACTTATATAATGTAATATAATTGTCTTACTACAATTGTACTGACAAAGAAGAGCAATAGACACTTTCTACCACCAAGTGGTATTGCTAAGCACATTGATTTGTGCTTTAAATTGTAAGCCGCCCTGAGTCTTCGGAGAAGGGCGGGATATAAACGGGATTTTTTTAAAAAGTGGTCTGTTAAATTAGGATTTAATTTGTGTATAACTATACTTTGGGTCATGGGAACCTCCAGATGCAATCTAATCCAGATACAGATCTCTTTTCTGATGTATAACCTTCTGTGTATGGAGAAGGAGGTATTTTGGCATTTTATTGGCTTAGACAACACTCAACAAAACCTGACTAAGTACTTATATGTATGGTTGTATGAAAAAGGAATGTGATTGGTATTTTTAAAACATGCTAGAATCTAGATTATCAAACCCCTACAAATTCAATGGACAAATATCAGTTCAAATTTGCCAGATTTGACTCCCTTAGGGTTTATTTATTTATTTATTTATTTAATTGAATTTCTATACCTCCCTTCTCCCGAAGGACTCAGGGCGGTGTACAGGGCAATAAAAATACTACATACAAAAGTTAAAAGTAAGATTAAATTAATCTAGCCCTAACAATAAATAATTAAAAAATACCCCAAAACCTTAGACCAGGCCGGCTTGTTCAAATAAGTAAGTTAACGTGGCCTTTTACTTTGCTGTCATTCTGTTCTTTTCCCCGCCCCCTTTTTTTCCCACCCTCACTGTCTTAGGAGTGGCTTAAAATGCCACGTAGGTTTTCTTGGAGAAGGCAAAAGAGATTATTCCTAGAGAATGAGAATTTCTTGGATGCATCCCCAGTTCTGCTGCTGCTGCCTGATCAGACAAATAGTTGAAAGCAAATGTACAGTGAAATGGAGAGAAAGACCAAGACAGGAGATGGGTAGAGACAGGGATTGTGAAATGTCATTTGCTTATAATGCAACCCTTCCTCAGAAATAGGAAGTCAGTCACAATAGTGCAACATTTTAATAAAATGCAATCATAGCTTGTGGAAGTAAAAACAGCAAGGAAAAGATTTCTTGAAACAGCTAATAATGTTGATCTTAGATCAGATGGATAAGGCAGTGTGGGAGAGTGATTAAAGTTTTGGATTCATACTGGAAGCTTTCTCAATGTTTTTGGGCCAGTTCTTTTTTTCAGCCATTGTGCCTCACAGGTATTTGTGGTGGGGAACAATTGCAGGAGAGAGGGTTGACTGAGTTACTTGGCAATAAATTCACAGATTTTCTGGAGAAATATTTAAACTGAACAAGGGGACAGTAAGTTAACTGATACAGAATATTCCTGTCCCCGGCAATCTAAAATTATAGGGTTATCAGTGCATGTAACATAGATGTGTGTGTGGACAAGAGTATCAACCTAGCTGTCAAGCAAAATCAAGCTTTTAATAGCGACTGCCACACAAAGTGCACTAATCAAACAGATGGTAAGAAAATAAGGGAACTCAGGCATCACATAGGTTATGTAGAAAGTAAACACAGGGTTACTCATAAAGGACTCAAATGTCTATACACCAAGACACAGAACATGAGCAACAAACAGGGTAAATTAGAAATAAGGGCAGATAAATAAGGGCAAATATGATATTGTTGCCATTATGGAAACTTGGTGGGATGAAACCCACAAATGGAACACACAGCTAGAGGGATTTAAATTATTTAAAAGAAACAGACCAAATAAAAGAGGAGGAGTTGCTCTCTCTATAAGAAATAACTACATCTCTATAGAAATAGAGCACAACAATGATGAAAACTGTCTTGAATGCATTTGGGTCAATATAAAAGGGGGGAATGACATTGCCATAGGCCACCCAATCAAACAGAGGTAAATTTTTGCTAGTCAGTTAACTAAGATATGTAGGAAGCACATAACAATAATAATAGTGGACTTTAATTACCCTGATATCAACTGGAAGACAAACCCTGCACCAAATGGAAGATCAAATAGATTCCTGACAAACCTAGCAGACAACTTTGTCTCCCAAAAAGTAGAGAAGGGAACTAGGGGATCAGCCATATTGGACTTAATTCTCACTAACAGATGAAAGATGTTGAAACCACAGGAACCTTGGGGGGGAATAACCATGTAATATTGGAATTCAACATTATACAAGCACAAGCAATAGAACACAGTCAAACTAGAGTCTTGGACTTTAAGAGGGCTGATTTCAACAAACTTAGAGAGAGTTTGGGAAGGATTCCATGGATGAGAATTCTCAAAGGGAAAACAACTCAAGAAGCTTGGGAAATTTTGAAAAGTGAGATTATAAAAGCCCAGCCTATCACAGTACCAACGCAGAAGAAAAATAACAGCTCTCAAAAGAAACCAGCATGGCTGCATAAAGAACACTGATAAATTGAAAGACAAGTATAAAAAGTGGAGAGGCGCACATAACTAAGGCAGAATATCAACAAATAGGCCGAGTCTGCAAAGATGAAGTGAGGAAAGCTAAGGCTCAAAATGAACTAAGGCTTGCAACAAAAGTCAAAAATAACAAAAAAAAGCTGCTTTCAACATGTAAAAAACAAGAAAAAAGTTAAGGAAATGATTGGTCCATTAGTGGGTGAAAGTGGCAAGAAGGTGACAAGTAACAGGGAGAAATCAGAACTATTCAACTCGTTTTTTTGCATCCGTATTTGCACAAAGGGAAAAAACAGTCCAACCTATCAAAAACAGTACCATAAAAAACAGATTAGAAACACAATTTAAGATAGGCAAGAAAATGGTAAGTGAGCACCTGTCCACCCTAGATGAGTTCAGATCACCAGGACCAGATGGACTACATTTCAAGGTTCTGAAGGAACTGGCAGATGTGATCTCAGAACCACTGAACTACATCTTTCAAAGATCCTAGAGTACTGGGGAACTACCAGAGGACTGGAAAATAGCCGATGTAGTTCCCACCTTCGAAAAAGGAACAAAAATGGATCTAGGAAACTACAGACCTATCAGCCTGATCTCAATAACTGGGAAGATCTTGGAAAAGATAATCAACCAACAAATCAGCAAATACCTAAAGGCAAACAAAGTCATTACCAAAAGCCAACATGGGTTTGTCAGAAACAGATCATGCCAGACAAATCTTATTGCATTCTTTGACTAGGTGACAAAATTAGTGGATCAAAGGAATGCTGTAGATATAATTTACTTGGACTTAAGTAAGGCCTTTGATCAAGTAGACCACAACCTACTACTTGATAAGATAGAAAAATGTGGGTTAGACAGCATCACCACCAGAGGGATTTGTAGCTGGCTGACCGGCCGTACTCAGCATGTGGTCCTCAATGGAACTGCATCTACTTGGAGGGAAGCGTGTAGTGGGATGCCCCTGGGCTCTGTTCTGGGCCCAGTCCTCTTCAACAACTTCATCAATGTTTTGGATGATGGGATAGATGGGAAACTCATCAAATTTGCAGACAACACCAAGCTGGCAGGAATAGCCAACACTCCAGAAGATAGGTTTAAGATACAGAAGGGTCTTGACAGACTTGAACATTGGGTGCTATCTAACAAAATGAAATTCAAAGATGAAAAAAGTAAGGTTCTACATTTAGGCAAGAAAAACCAAATGTACAGGTACCTTGCTCAATAGTAGTAACTGTGAGAGGGATCTTGGAGTCCTGGTGGACAATCACTTATATATGAGCCAGGAGTGTGCTGAAGCTGCCAAAAAAGCCAAAACAGTGCTAGGCTGCATTAACAGAGGGAGAGAATCAAGATCGCGTGAAGTACTAATACCACTTTACAATGCCTTGGTAAGGCCACACCTGGAATACTGCACCCAGTTTTGGTCACCACGATGTAAAACAGATGTCAAGACTCTAGAAAGAGTACAGAGAAGAGCAACAAAGATGATTAGGGGACTGGAGGCTAACTCCTTTCCCCCAAGGCTTCACGTTTCTCTTATTCTCTTCCCCTTCTCTTTCCTGGTCAGGTTATTTCTCTCCCTTACCTTCCAAAACCTCATTTTATATCGTCTCCTCTCCCCCCCACTCCCCTTCCTCCTTTTCTCTTCGGTGTAGCTGCAGCTGACTCCTTTCCCCAAGATTGCGAGCTGCTTCCAGAAGCGCCAATCAGCTGGAGCCGCATGCCAATCACCTGGAGCGCCGCACCAATCCTGGGTGCTCAGCAGAATCCCAGCAACACGGCAGCTCCAGCTGACTTTCCCACAAGCCGGTGCTGCTTCAGCTCATTCCCCTGCTACACTTTTACACTTTTTTTTACACTTTTTTTTTCAGTGCTTTTCAACCCGTGGTACAACTACCACCTGTCAGGTGCTGAAGTACCACCAGTGGTATGCATATCACTGGTTGAAAAGCACTGATTTTACAGACTTGAAAATGACCGTATTGGAAAGGCTGTGATAAAGGATTGGATGGATTGTTCAAGTGTATTGTACTGTAAATCAGATACCAATTTGGATGTTTGTATATGATCGGGAAGACAGATATGCATGAAGAAATTGTTGGTGCAAACAGCAGAGATAATATGCATTATAACATCTTTAGGTAGGCATCACAGTGGTTCCCATTCAGAAGATTCATTTTAGGCAAATATAATTGTAGAAGGCACATGACAATTTGTAGAACAGTTACCTAGGATTATATGGATAGTAATGCAAATTCTGAAGAATATTTACTAAGATTCTAATTATCTGATTACTTTTCCCTTTACCCCAGCAAAATTGTTGATCGGATTGATGAAGACAAAGATGGTTTTATCACAACAGAAGAACTGAAAAATTGGATTAAAAGAGTACAGAAACGTTACACCTTTGAAAATGTGGCTGTTCTCTGGAAGGATTACGATGTCAATAAAGACAATAAAATTTCATGGGAAGAATACAAACAAGCATCCTATGGCTACTACTTAGGTAAGAAAATTCTAGGCATACAGTAATTCTGATTGATTTACCTTTATCAGCCATAACACTGAAACTAACTCAGATGCAACAGAACAAGAACGGATGGAGGATTAACCTAATAACTAGCTAGTGCTTAAAAATGCCTAAGAGTAATATAATTCCAATAGTCAATTATGTTCTAGGACTTTGGGAAAATATTGGAGAAAAAGCACAATCATCAGCAATTCTGAATTCTAGCATTTTTTCTAAAAAGGCTTATGGAACAATTTTGGGTATATTACCTTTTGGTTCTTTTCCAGAATAGTATGACTGGAAGTAAAGTATTTAGTAAAGTATTCTCTGGTAGGGAACAACAGCTTAGTTCAAACCTAGATCCTATCAAACCCATTTTGGCATTTTACATTTTTGATAAATTTTATACAAAATATATCTGAGAATACTTGAATGCCAAAGAACATCTTGAGATTTTGGTGCAGAAAGATTCCAAATCTCCCTGAAGTATCCTGCTTTAATTCAGAATATGTCCAAAACAATTGCAAAAACTTTCTCCATATGAAAAGCTTATATTAAATACCAGTTGAAATTAAGCCAAGGGCTACAGCCAGGCTGCAGGTTATTGATATTTGTCTTAGATGTATTGAAGATTAAATTGCAAGAAAGCAGAAACTCGTTTTTTTATAAATATAGGTAGACAAGATGCACAGGTCAGAAATGAATACAGAAAAGAAGAAATGCATTTGTCAATTTAATCTAAATGTAAATGAATCACTAAATGGGACTTCGGATGCAGTTTTGAGTTCCAGAGGACATGGGTACCATTAAAGAGGGTGGGAGTAACATTCTATATCCTTTGCTTCTGACTACATGTGCTTATTCAAGCATATCAGTCTTCTGGCCAACTTGACTCAGTGCACATTGTTATAAACAAGTAAAGATTTCTATGTATAAGGTGTACATGTCAACACAAATACTTTTGAGTGTAAAAGAAAAGGGACTGCTTGGGCTATTTTCATAATACCATTGTTTTGAGGACTAAAATGGTAATTAAGTCCTCTTAAAATACCTTCCTTCTGTTTAAAGCACATAGAAGTAGCAGCTGCTGCAACACTGATAATATATATAAGGATGGGAAAGGGATGCAGCTATGTAGCTTTGTCAAAACATCTCTCTAGTAAATACAAAATGCTGTAGTTTTTATTGCAGGCTAAGGAAATATTACAATTTTTATTTGAAAAATATGGAACTATATATGTGTGTACAGTATGTACCACACTAGGTTCAAAGATCTAGTGCAGTGGTAGACAACCTTGGCTCTTTTATGACTTGTGGACTTCAACTCCCAGAATTCCTGAGCCAACATGGAATTCTGGCTGGCTCAGGAATTCTGGGAGCTGAAGTCCACGAATCATAAAAGAGCCAAGGTTGCCTACCCTGGATCTAGTGGAAGAATTCCCATAGACAGAATACTATACTGAATGTATAGAGATTTAAAAATTTAGATTCTTGCATATCATTCCTAGGTGACAAAAATTATTCCTGCAATTTTAGGTTGATTCATCTTATTCTAATAACTCCTTTTCTCTAGAGCATCCTGGAGAGTTCCAGGATGCCACAGAGCAACACAGTTTTAAGAAAATGCTATCCAGAGATGAAAGAAGATTCAAACAAGCTGATCTGGATGGTGATTCAGAAGCAACTCGTGAGGAATTCACCGCTTTCCTTCACCCAGAGGAGTTTGAGCATATGAAAGAAATTGTTGTTCTAGTAAGTTCTGGCATAGTCACCTTTATTACTTTACTCAAGATTTAAATCATAACATTTTTTCAAGCCTTCACAGACCCCTGTGATGATAACATGGCCTGCAGGGGTCTGCGGACCACAGGTGGGGAACCTCTGAAATAAACTGTTCCAGCGTGTGATGTCAGGCCAGGCGTAGTCTGCCATTGGCCTAATTAAGTGATGTCAAGACCAACTTTTTCCAGCCTGATGTCATCCAAGTATTGACCATAGCTTCCAAAATTTCCTCTTTCTTTCTTTCTTTCTTTCTTTCTTTCTTTCTTTCTTTCTTTCTTTCTTTCTTTCTTTCTTTCTTTCTTTCTTTCTTTCTTTCTTTCTTTCTTTCTTTCTTTCTTTCTTTCTTTCTTTCTTTCTTTCTTTCTTTCTTTCTTTCTTTCTTTCTTTCTTTCTTTCTTTCACAGATTTGCCCTTAAGCTCTTTTTGCAGTATGTACTGAACCGCAGGCCTACTGCTCTTTCTGAGCCTTAGAAAATGTGTTTGCTATTCCTAACCTGGAAGGTTGCAATAGTATTAGTCACATTGATTTATTAATGACCTGATATTTAATTTACTAAGCAGCCTTTGAAAGTATATACTGCATTTTCATTTATATGATATCTCTAGATAAATATTACAGAAGGCCCTGTAGCCAATTCCTGTACATAAAGAAGATTCCAAGGTAAAACATACTGTGCATTTATGTTCAGGAAAAGTATTTAGATAATTTTAAATTATGTTTATTGTATGTTTTATTCTAAAAAAGGCTCTATTGCTCTGGGTGTAAACAACCTTTCCCAGACTGTTCCTTTCCAAATATTTTAGATGCCAACTCTCATAATTCCTAGCAAGCACTTAATAGGCCAGGCTGGCTGAAGTTTATGGAAGTCCAAGACCACTGGAGGGCTTCACATTGGGAGATGCTGATGTAAAAGGACAGCTGAAAATGAAAGATTTATAAGCAGTTTGCAGAAAATCCCAGGCATCTTTGAATTGACAACTTTTTCCCCTTATTGTGACAGGAAACACTGGAGGACCTAGACAAAAATGAAGATGGTTTTGTGGATCAGGATGAATTCATTGGTATGCTATGGCATGGAGAATTCTACTGTTGGTTATAAATATGATTTCTTTTTGTATAAATTTATGATTTTTACTGAAACTTTTAAAGTGAAATCTAATATAATGTAAGGAAGAAAAAAAGAAAAAGCAAGTTCAAGAAAAGAGAAAATTTGAATAAAAATAGAAAGAAGAAAAAATATATGAAGAATCATATTCCTTTCTGTAATCTATCCTCTTTAATCTTCAAAACCATAAATCACAAGTTCATAATGTCCGTAAGATACTTCTACTCACCAATAATTGCAGATATTGTTTTTTTTCCTCTAATCAAAGAAACCAATTTATTCATTTCAGCAATATATGTGAACTTCACCAATCTTTCCATCTTGGTGCATATATTAATCTCATCACACTAATAATAAATTGACATAATCTCCCATGACATTTTTTTAACTCTTCTCCCATTAGTTCTAAGTTCTGACTTAAATTGAATACCAGTCTTTAACATCCTCTGTATCAAAGTTTGTATTTGAATTCATTTTTTTTAGCTTTTATTCATGTCCACCAAACATGATAAAATGTCCCTTCGTGTTTACATTTCCAACATACATTTGAAGCACTATTATATATTCTAGATCAGACCTGTCAAACTCGCGACATCACGTTTTCCCCATTGCCGGCAATGGGGTAGGCGCGGTTTCCTTGTGATGCGTACGGCCTTTGGGCCGGCAGTTTGACACCCTTGTTCTAGATTATTTCTCTGGTGTCATGTACCAATGATACTTTGTTTAATACAAATTCTCTTTTAGATCAAAACACAGTATAAATTTCAACTTTTAACCATTTATTTTCCCATTGATTCATCTTATAACCAAAAGTTTTATCATACATTCTTTAATCTGTTTTTGTATGTTTCTAATTTCAACAAAAGATTATATATTTTAGGAATTATATGTTTATTATCAGTTCGCAAATATATTTCAAATTCTATCTTCTAGCTCCATACTATAAGACGTTTTATCCATTTTACATCTTTCAGATAACTATAAATGGGAAAACCATTGACAACTATATCCTTCTGCTTTTCATTGCTCTTGATTTAATTTTAAATTTGCCTTGGTAGTTTTCCAATGAGTTCCAGTATGCCAACTACTTTTTTTTTGCCTGCCTATTCTTCTCCCTTAACTTAAACTTTTGCTTTAAATCTTAACGCCTATAATTTTCTAATCTTGTCTTACGACTTTTATTCAATACCTCAAGAACCATAATGAGCAAAAATAGAGACAGTGGATATTCTTGCCTTGTCCCTTTTTGAATCACAAGATTTTGTTATTCTCCATTAACAATTATTTGTGCTTTCTGAGAAATACAAGTCAATCTTAAATGTTTAATAAAATTATCTCCAAGCTTCATATGTTCCAGAACTGTAAACAAACAATTCAAATTATCAAAGGCTTTCTCTGGATTTGGAATATCAGTGCAGCTTGCTTTTCATTATGTTGCTTCAAAGTAGTTCAGAATATTCAAAACATTTCTAATATTATCTTGTAGTTGTCTTTTAGGTGTAAATCCATATTAATCTTCATAAAAAGATCCTTAAAATAATTATGATTTCTTACAGCCAGTTTGGGTAGTCTTCTCCCAAGTTAGACACTGCACATAGATTTCTAGTGAGGCTGCACGTTCTGGCTGTAAGTATTGGGTATCAGTCATGTTCTTTCTTAGAATCTACCTGAAATCTACAGTAGATGCAAGCCTAATACTTGTATAGAATTTTCGTGGATAAAAACCCCAAACCATATTTAATATTCATAGAAAGTGGAAATCAGCTAGAGAGCTCAAGTGTCTTTGCTGATTGTGCTGATTTGTTCAGTTCAGAAGTACGATAAAACACACTTGATAGGAAAGGCATCATGTGACTTTTGACTTCCTATTATCTACCAGTTTAGGGAAAAGATTGTTACCATCTCCTTACTTGTTAGATAACTCAGAAATATAGGAAAAGTACAGGTAGTTTCGACTCATGACCATTTGTTTAATGGCAGTTCAGCGTTACTACAGGCTCAGAAAAAGTGACTTAATGACCATCCTTAAAATTACGTTTACTATTATTGCAATGGCTTGCAGTCAAATGATCGTGATTTGTTACCTTCTCAGTTGGCTTCCGACAAGCAAAGTCGATTGGGAAAGCCAGATTCATTAATAACAGTGTGATTCACTTTTTTCTTGTTTTTTGTATGTTGAAAAAAACTTTTTATTATTATTTTTGACATTTGTTGCACATCTTAGTTCATTCTGAACCTTAGCCTTCCTAACTCATTTTTCCAAGTGTTGTTTGATTTCCGAAGCTTCCTGCTTTTTCAAAGCAACATTGGCTCATCTTTGGAGTGTTTCTTCGCTCAATGCGAAGAAATGAAAAGGAAAGTTAATGAAGAGGTACCTCCTGTAAACTGATATATTTAAAGCCTCACTATAGACCACCAAGTATCACATAGCTGACTGTTGTTTCTCTGAAATTCCTGGTGCTTTCTATTCCTTTAGCTTGTTCGATTCTGATGTTATGCACAGAGACTCTGGCTGGCAGAAAGAAAATGCAGAGTTGCTCTAGGGCTAGGCTGTTTTTCTAGTCAGACTTCTACAGGTAGCATAGAAGAGAGTGGTTGGATTGTAACAGGAAAGTGTGACTCTTCCAACTTCTCTAGTCTTAGAAGATATTCAGTAGGTAAGAAAAGGGATCAGCATTCTCCTATTTTATTAAAAAAAGTTGTTTTCCATCAGACAAAAGTTGCAAGAAGATAAAGCAATACCAAAGCTTGTAAATAAGCCTACAGAGGTAGACAGGTTTATTAGCATAAACCAAAGTAGAAATATAAACAGATAGTTTTGAAGAAGTGGTGAGAACAGAGAATAGAATCTTTTAATATTTGGGAAGCAGCAGTATGTGGTGGGAAAACAGAACAGGGCAGCCACGATAGCACATTCACAACTCTACTTGTTTTATATGTACAGCACACATAAAGTGGGCAGTACAGATAGACCTCAAGTTACGACCACAATTGAGCCTAACATTTCTGTTGCTAAGTGAAGCATTTGTTAAGTTTTGCCCGTTTTATGACCTTTCTTGCCACAGTTGTTAAGTGAATCATTGCAGCTGTTAAGTTAGTAACAGGGTTGTTAAGTGAATCTGGCTTCCCCATTAACTTTGCCCGTCAGAAGATTGCAAAAGGTGATAAGACAACCCCACAGTTACTGCAACCGTCATAAATACAAGTCAGTTGCCAAGTGTCTGAATTTTGATCATGTGACCATGGGGATGCCACAATGGTTGTAAGTGTGAAAAACGGCTGCAAGTAACTTTTTTTCAGTGCCATTGTAACTTTGAACAGTCATTAAATGAACTGTTGTAAGTTGAGGACTACCTTGTATTGTAATCCCAGTTGCAGCCACAATCTTGGATTTTTGTTTTTACTATGCTTTGCAGATGACCTTGGGAAGTAGGAGGTGTCTTCCGTAAAAATGATGTATGCAATGATGCGACTGTTAATTGGGGAATAATTGGACATAGGCTTCCCTTCTTTCAGTGTGCAGAGAATATAATATGTAAATATAGGCAATTCTCATTATTCACCCTTTGTCAGATATGAAAAAGTTAGGAGGAAAGGAGTTGCCTCTATTTCCATGTTTTTTGGATAATGGAATACATCTTTTTTTAAAAAATGAAGTAAAAAAAATGAAATAAAAATTTCCTTTAGAGAGTTCAAGATTGATAGCCACATATCCACTACCAACAACATGGAAGTGCTTTTCCATTGTCTTCCTCTGGAATCTTTTTTGAAATCTCAGTCTAGCTTATAGTCTTATGGAATTTCTTGTTGATCTTCCATCCAAGTACTATTAAGAAGTGCCACCTGCACTTCACCATAGTATCATTCAGTTAACCATTACATGCACGTCAACAAAACTTTCAAGCCCCATCATTTTTTTAATTAATTCTCCCCCTTAACTTTATTAATTTATTAGACCATTGAATACAAATACAAGCCATTTACATCAGCAGCATGTAAATAAAAAGAACCAATTTCATCAATGGATAAAAGCTGTTCTTACTTTTAATAGAATGATGGTTTTAATTGTGGATGTTCTGTCTTAGGTCTTTGGCTAAGGCATTTATTCTCATTTGGTAGGATGCCTAGCCAATATTGTGAAAGAAGTTCCCAAATGATATGGTGAGATTATTAGGGTGTGATTATAATTTAAAAAGTTATTCCCCAGGCTTTTCAGATGTCTTCATTAAGTGAATTTATCTAACAATCCAAGAACTATTTTTATTTTCTAGTATACTGTGCAGAAGAAATTATCTCTAAACAAATGCATTTAAAATTATATATTAAATGACACTTTTCTTTTATCAGCTTGGCCTCTTGCAAATTATCTTATGACTTAAATAAAGATGAAGCCCACTTTTTTGTTAGCTGTAGATTTAATTATAGATCAGAGCAGCAAAGAGCAAATAAGGAGAAACATGACTTACAGAAAGTGTGAAATATTTAAGCATGTACATGGATTTCTGGGTTGTCCTTCAAGGAGCAACTACATTATCAATTCAAGAGCAGAAAAATGCTGCACGATTATCAAAGGAGTGTGAAGCTACCATGCAAATTATATAAGAGTATATGCAAAGCAGAATCTGAGAATCATTACATTGAAGTCTCTTCCCCCTCCCCACCCCATCCCTCCTATCTGATGCCAGCAGAAGTTCACATCTATTCTTGAATTTTTAATGGGCTATAAAACAAATTTTCTCCAATCTTAGGAGCTGAATCCAATTTCTGCAAACTATAGTCAGTATATTAATGAAGATGTAGCACTAAACCATGAGAAAAGGAAATGATGAAAAATAATGTTGGGAGATGTAATTGCAACCAATGCCTTTACCACTGGTTGCCTATATAGGTCTTCAGTTCATATTATTTTCTAACCTAGTGTTCTCTTCTTGATTAATGTTGGTTTCTATGAGTTTTACTGTCCCAAGATCAGGTTGATTGGTCTTTTTCTTTTGCAGAAAATGTTTCCCCCCTTATGAATAAACATATTATTAAAAGTTTGGGTTCAATAGGTCCTGTGATATAGGGAAGGAAAAGAAGGGGATCATTAAAAAAACACCCTGAAATTGTTGTTGTTGTTAGTTGCGAAGTCGTGTCTGACCCATCGCGACCCTATGGACAATGTTCCTCCAGGCCTTCCTGTCCTCTACCATCTTCTGGAGTCCATTTAAGCTCACGCCTACTGCTTCAATAACTCCATCCAGCCACCTCATTCTCTGTCGTCCCCTTCTTCTCTTGCCCTCAATCTTTCCCAGCATTAGGCTATTCTCCAGTGAGTCCTTCCTTCTCATTAGGTGGCCAAAGTATTTGAGTTTTAGCTTCAGGATCTGGCCTTCTAAAGAGCAGTCAGGGTTGATCTCCTCTAGGACTGACCGGTTTGATCGCCTTGCAGTCCAAGGAACTCGCAGGAGTCTTCTCCAGCACCATAGTTCAAAGGCTTCAATTCTTTGGCGCTCAGCCTTTCTTATGGTCCAGCTTTCACTGCCATACATTGCAACTGGGAAGACCATAGCCTTGACTATACGCACTTTTGTTGACAGGGTGGTGTCTCTGCTTTTTAGTGTGCTGTCTAGATTTGCCATGGCTTTCCTCCCAAGGAGCAAGCGTCTTTTAATTTCTTGGCTACAGTCCCCATCTGCAGTGATCTTGGAGCCCAGGAAAATAAAATCTGTCACTACCTCCATTTCTTCCCCATCTATTTGCCAGGAATTGAGACGGCCGGATGCCATGATCTTGGTTTTCTTAATGTTTAGTTTCAACCCAAGTTTTGCACTCTCCTTCTTCACCCGCAAAAAGAGGCTCTTTAGTTCTTCTTCACTTTCTGCCATTAGAGTGGTATCATCTGCATATCTTAGGTTGTTGATGTTTCTTCCGGCAATCTTAATTCCAACTTTTGATTCATCTAGCCCTGCCTTTCTCATGATGTGCGCTGCATATAAGTTAAATAGGCAAGGCGACAGTATACAGCCTTGCCGGACTCCTTTCCCAATTTTGAACCAATCAGTGGTTCCGTGTCCAGTTCTCACTGTTGCTTCTTGGCCCGCATATAGATTTCTCAAGAGACAAATAAGATGGTCTGGTATGCCCATCTCTTTAAGGACTTGCCAGAGTTTGTTATGATCCACACAATCAAAGGCTTTAGCATAGTCAATGAAGCAGAAGTAGATGTTTTTCTGGAACTCTCTAGCTTTCTCCATGATCCAGCGTATGTTAGCAATTTGATCTCTAGTTCCTCTGCCTCTTCGAAATCCTGCCTGTACTTCTGGTAGTTCTCGATCCACATATTGCTGGAGTCTAGCTTGTAGAATTTTAAGCATAACTTTACTAGCATGAGAAATGAGTGCAATGGTGCGATAGTTTGAACATTCTTTGGCACTGCCTTTCTTTGGAACTGGAATGTAAACTGATCTTTTCCAATCCTGTGGCCACTGTTGAGTTTTCCAAATTTGCTGGCAAATTGAGTGTAGCACTTTTACTGCATCATCTTTTAAGATTTTGAATAGCTCAGCTGGAATACTGTCACCTCCACTAGCTTTGTTGTTGCTCAGCTTTTCTAAGGCCCACTTCACTTCACATTCTAGGATGTCTGGCTCGAGGTCAGTGACCACCTCATTGTGATTATCAGGGACGTTAAGCTCATTCTTGTATAGTTCTTCTGTGTAATTTTGCCACCTCTTCTTAATCTCTTCTGCCTCTGTTAGGTCCCTGCCATTTTGGTCCTTTATCATGCCCATTTTTGCATTAAACGTTCCTTTCATCTCTCCAATTTTCTTGAAAAGATCTCTGGTCCTCCCTAGTCTATTGTTTTCTTCTATTTCTTTGCATTGTTCATTTAAGAAGGCATTCTTATCTCTTCTAGCTATTCTTTGGAATTCTGCATTTAATTGGGCATATCTTTCTTTTTCTCCCTTGCCTTTTGCTTCCCTCCTTTCCTCAGCTATTTGTAAAGCTTCCTCAGACAGCCATTTTGCTTTCTTGCATTTCTTTTTTTTTTGGGATGGTTTTGGTTGCTACCTGTTGTACAATGTTGCGAACCTCTGTCCATAGTTCTTCAGGCACTCTGTCTATCAGATCTAATTCCTTAAATCTATTTGTCACCTCTACTGTATATTCAACAGGGATATGATTTAATTCATACCTGACTGGCCTAGCGCTTTTCCCTACTTTCTTTAATTTAAGCCTAAACTTTGCAACAAGAAGCTCATGGTCTGAGCCACAGTCAGCTCCTGGTCTTGTTTTTACTGACTGTATAGAGCTTCTCCATCTTTGGCTGCAGAGCATATAGTCAATCTGATTTCTGTGTTGACCGTCTGGTGATGTCCATGTGTAAAGCCGTCTCTTGGGTTGTTGGAAAAGAGTGTTTGCTATGACCATCGTATTCTCTTGACAAAATTCTATCAGCCTGTGCCCTGCTTCATTTTGTACTCCAAGGCCAAACTTGCCTGTTATTCCAGTTATCTTTTGGCTTCCTACTTTAGCATTCCAATCCCCCATGATGATAAAGACATCATTTCTGGGTGTTAGTTCTATAAGGTGCTGTAGGGCTTCATAGAACCGGTCAATTTCATCCTCTTCAGCACCGGTGGTTGGGGCATAGACTTGGACTACTGTGATATTGAATGGTTTGCCTTGGATTCGAACTGAGATCATTCTGTCATTTTGAGGATTGTATCCCAGTATTGCTTTTCCTATTTTTTTATTGACTATGAAGGCTACTCCATTTCTTCTGAGGGATTCTTGCCCGCAGTAGTATACCTGATGGTCATCTGAATTAAATTCACCCATTCCTGTCCATTTTAGTTCGCTGATACCTAAGATGTCAATGTTTAGTCTTGTCATCTCTTGTTTGACTACGTCCAGCTTTCCTTGATTCATGGATCTTACATTCCAGGTTCCTATGGAGAAAAAATCTTTACAGCATCGGACTTTCCTTTCACCACCAGACATATCCACAGCTGAGCGTCCTTTCGGCTTTGGCCCAGTCGCTTCATTCTTTCTGGCGCTACTAGTACTAGCCCTCTGCTCTTCCCCAGTAGCATATTGGACGCCTTCCGACCTGAGGGGCTCATCTTCCAGCGTCATATCGTTTTGCCTTTTGGTACTGTCCATAGGGTTTTCATGGCAAAGATACTGGAGTGGGTTGCCATTTCCTTCTCCAGTGGATCACGTTTTGTCAGAACTCTCTGCTATGACCTGTCCGTCTTGGGTGGCCCTGCACGGCATAGCTCATAGCTTCATTGAATTACGCAAGCCCCTTCGCCACGACAAGGCAGTAATCCATGAAGGGGTCCCTGAAATTACCTTTAGCCTAACAAATATCTCATAGTCTTGTATATCTATTTAATTTTAATCATTGGGTACCTGTTTATATAAGCTTCATTGGAAGTTTATTGCCATGATTTATGTGGTTTATTGGTTGGATTTTCATACTGATATTTTCAGTGACTATAATGCATTTGCTTTTGTATAATCATCAATTATTGGGAAATATGCCTGTATAGAAATACAGTAAATAAATAAAGGGAGGATACTTTTTTTTTCTCTAGTACAGAATCTGAGTTTTCACATACTATTTCTTATTTCCAGCCGACATGTTTGCACAAGAAGATGGGGAACCTGAACCAGACTGGGTGGCAAAGGAACGTGAACAATTTGCAGATTTTCGAGATCTAAATAAGGATGGGAAGCTGGATAAAGAGGAGATTCAACACTGGATTCTTCCAAAAGATTATGATCATGCACAAGCCGAAGCAAGGCATTTAGTTTATGAATCGGATGTAGATAAGGTATTTAGGGTTTTGTTTCCCTGCCCCCACAGGTGTCATGTTAGCGTATTGGTTTGATTCAGCTTTGCCCAACCAGATCTTTAATAATTCTGGTAAGGTGTTTATTTTAAAAAAATGCATCGTTTGAATGAGTACCTTATTGTCATTAGCTAATCTTTCAGAAAATGCTTGAAAAAAAGTATGACGAGAAAAAAAAAGTTTACAGCTGTGAATCTAATGTGGATTTTTGACATTTATTCTAATCCAAAGATTGATGTGTCCTCTTGTATGCATACTATTCTATACAGCAGACATGTCAAACACAAGGCCCGGGGGCCAGATGCAGCCCGCGAAGCCATCCTGGAAACAGTGAGGGAACGGCCCCCAGTGCCTTGGCCCTGGCCCTGGCCCAGAGACCCTCCTTCTGCCAGAGACCCTCAGATCTGTCCCACTCCTGCCCAGGCCCCCATAGGCACCCTTGATGTGAACGATGTAGAGCTGGCCATGCCCACCCAATAGGCCATACAAACTCTAGCCACGCCCACCCAGTAGGCCACGTCCACCCTGGCCACACCCACCCAGCCCCCTGAGGGCAACCGCAATGCTGATGCGGCCCTCAATGAAATTGAGTTTGACACCCCTGCTATACAGTAAAATCACAGTTCAGAATAGCGGAAGCACCTGAGTGTGCATTTATGATGAAGTCTGCAGATAAGATTCCACTGAATATTTGAAGTCTACAAATGGTCAACTGGACGCAGCTCATCTTCAGCTGCTCCCATGCTCTTCCAGAACATCACTATTTGTCCTTCTCTTATTACGGCATGGAGATTCCTATGGTCCCCTTGAGCAGGATAGGATTTTTTGCCAGCAGAATGTACCTCTACCTCAAATATAGCTTCGGATACAAGTTAAAAAATACAAGTGTTTTCTGAAGTTCTTTGAATCAAGGAAGCAAAATTTAGATTATTTTTTCACACCAATAATTTATTTTCCCAATTGTTTTGCTGCTTTTGCAAACAAATGTCTACTGATACCTCCTTTTGTACATTGTTCTTTTTATTTGGCCTAAAGCCTGGATGCTCACATATGGGCTTTGTAAATAAAGGGATATATAGAGAGGCATGAATAAATACCAATCCAAGTTCTTATACCAGAGTCTGGATTTTTAAAACAAAGAGGCAAAATTGACTAGAATGGAACATAGCTGTGTGTATATTGTTTTTAGATGTACATTAAAACTATGTAATTAGAGTTGGTTATTTGTAGCTATTTTTCTAACCAGCTTTTTTTTTCCTTGCAGGATCAAAAGTTAACCAAACAAGAGATTCTAGATAATTGGAACATGTTTGTTGGAAGTCAGGCTACAAATTATGGAGAAGACCTCACAAAGAATCATGATGAGCTATAATGTTTTTTGAATATATCAGAGACTTATGTCTGAATTGCCTGTAGAAGACCAGAATAAAACAGTGGTCATTATGGCAGATTAATTTTGCACCAGTTATATACTGTACTTTCTAACAAAAAGCAATTCTGTTAATACCGTTGAATGCCACAGATGTCACTTCTTCTAAATGCGTATTTTAATGAATCCATTGTAATTTAGGGAGTGCACTTTCCATTTGTAGCTTGACATATTTTCACTTCAATCCTAAATATATAAACTTGGATTTATCACTAAAATCAGTGAGATTTAGCTAGTGAAACAGAGTAAGATAACCAGCCTCCCATCTTACTACTTAACATGTAGTACATCATACTGTGTGGAGGGTTGAATAATTCAGTGCTCTTTCACGGTATAGCCAAACCCCATATTTCAAAGAACATGGAGTCTACCAAATGTATTGGGGTACAACTCATCGCCAATCCACATGACTAACGGTAGATGAAAAGCTTGGCTTTCATCCCTGCCATGTAGGGATTTCTTTCATGTCAGAATGTTTCAAATGTTTTATCTCATGTATAATGAAGTGGTAGAAGCATCATATAAGGCTATGTCACATGAAATATGCTATCATCAGAACGCATTGCTCAGGATTTCAGCGATAGGTCTCTACTGAGAACCAAGATCTCATTGCAGAAGGTTACACAACTCATAATGCCTTTGACAGAGAAATGATTGTCATTTCTGAGGGTTATTGCAAAGGGACCATCACATAGAATTCATTCCCTTCTGGACTGATGAGAATGTCTGGATGGGGATGTATATTTTTTATACAAAAAGCTCCAGTATTTTCATAATGAAGAAAATATATATGTTACATAGTTACATACACAGGGAAGGAGAATTTGTACACATCCCCTTTGAGTATTTGCTATTGAAGAAAACTTGAGCAAAGGCCGCAATCTTGATGTGGGATCTTGTGAGGTAAATTGCCACTTTTAGATTTTTGCTCTTGACTTTTAACTTACTGTATGTCATATGGCATACAAGCTTTTCCAGTATTTTTGCCTTTATGGACCAGAAGCCATGAACAATAAATACAGGTGAAACTCAAAAAAATTAGAATATCGTGCAAAGGTTCATTTATTTCAGGAATGCAACTCAAAAGGGGAAACTAATGTATGAGATAGACTCATTACATGCAAAGCAAGATAGTTCAAGCCGTGATTTGTCATAATTGTGATGATTATGGCTTACAGCTCATGAAAACCCCAAATCCACAATCTCAGTAAATTAGAATATTGTGAAAAGGTGCAATATTCTAGGCTCAAAGTGTCCCACTCTAATCAGCTAATTAAGCCATAACACCTGCAAAGGGTTCCTGAGCCTTTAAATGGTCTCTCAGTCTGGTTCAGTAGGAATCACAATCATGGGGAAGACTGCTGACCTGACAGTTGTGCAGAAAACCATCATTGACACCCTCCATAAGGAGGGAAAGCCTCAAAAGGTAATTGCAAAAGACGTTGGATGTTCCCAAAGTGCTGTATCAAAGCACATTAATAGAAAGTTATGTGGAAGGGAAAAGTGTGGAAGAAAAAGGTGCAAAAGCAGCAGGGATGACCGCAGCCTGGAGAGGATTGTCAGGAAAAGGCCATTCAAAAGTGTTGGGGACTTTCACAAGGAGTGGACTGAGGCTGGAGTCAGTGCATCAGGAGCCACCACACACAGACGGATCCTACACATGGGCTTCAAATGTCGTATTCCTCTTGTCAAGCCGCTTCTGAACAACAAACAACATCAGAAGCGTCTTACCTGGGCTAAAGAAAAACAGACCTGGTCTGTTGCTCAGTGGTCCAAAGTCCTCTTTTCTGATGAGAGCAACTTTTGCATCTCATTTGGAAATCAAGGACCCAGAGTCTGGAGGAAGAATGGAAAGGCACACACTGCAAGATGCTTGAAGTCCAGTGTGAAGTTTCCACAGTCTGTGTTGATTTGGGGAGCCATGTCATCTGCTGGTGTTGGTCCACTGTGCTTCATTAAGTCCAAGGTCAACACAGCCGTCTATCAGGAGATTTTGGAGCACTTCACGCTTCCTTCCGCAGACGAGCTTTATGGGGATGCTGACTTCATTTTCCAGCAGGGCTTGGCATCTGCCCACACTGCCAAAAGCACCAAAACCTGGTTCAATGACCGTGGGATTACTGTGCTTGATTGGCCAGCAAACCTGCCTGACCTGAACCCCATAGAGAATCTATGGGGCATTGCCAAGAGAAAGATGAGAGACAGGAGACCGAACAATGCAGAAGAGCTGAAGGCCGCTATTGAAGCATCCTGGTCTTCCATAACACCTCAGCAGTGCCACAGGCTGATAGCTTCCATGCCACGCTGCATTGAGGCAGTAATTGCTGCAAAAGGGGCCCAAACCAAGTACTGAGTACATATGCATGCTTATACTTTTCAGAGGTCCTATATTGTTCTATGTACACTCCTTGTTTTATGGACTGCATGTAATATTCTAATTTTCTGAGATTGTGGATTTGGGGTTTTCATGAGCTGTACGCCATAATCATCACAATTATGACAAATCCCGGCTTGAACTATCTTGCTTTGCATGAAATGAGTCTATCTCATATATTAGTTTCCCCTTTTAAGTTCCATTACTGAAATAAATGAACTTTTGCACGATATTCTAATTTTTCAAGTTTCACCTGTACTTTGGTTTTAAAATCCCCAAAGTGGAATTTAAGGCATCATTCTAGATACTTTTTTCGTAATACAATTAGTGACCGCCTGTGGAAAAAAACGCCTTTCCTGATAATTCATTTTCTGACAAAATTCTGTCTGATGTGAATGGAGAAACACCACATACAAGTTGTAGGCTGCAACAAGATAAATTGCAGCTTTTTCCAACTAGGCATTGTCCACATGCTTTGGACTATAGCTCACATTATCTACAGCATGAGGAGAAACTAACTGGAAATTTATGAAGTTGTAGTCATAATACCTCTGGAGGCACCAGTCTGAGAAGACTGGAGTTCCATGGGCTTCGTTGCACACAATGCTAAAATATAATTTGGCTTGATTCTGCCTTAGCATGTTATAAAAACATGGATTGTAAGTCAGCTTAATATAGGAACCCAAGTATTGTGGTTTAATTAATCAATCATGGGTTTAATGTTATGTGAATCCAGATGATTCTGGAAAGCTGTATTCCTGCAGTGCATCATGTCAATTTCTGCTATTGTTCAGTAGTAATAGTTTTTATTCTGCATGGATGACAAAGATTGAACTAGCTTTTTTTCAGAAGGCAGCTGGCTGTATCTTAGGGGAGGATACACCATATCAGATGTGGAAAAGGGGTTGCCACAATAGCATTCCATGCACTGTCCTTTCCTAGTGGAGGAGAAAATTCTAGTCACTTATTGGGAAAAATGGCACAGTTTGCCTTTGTAGAACGAGAAGTGAATGCACTGCTCTTACTATCCAAAAGATGCAATGGCTCTTAGGCCCTGGCACAATGTGTGATCTCTGTTGGGAAAAACTAATCCCATACCTAATTTATCTGGGAATGCTATTGGATGACATGCAAGAGTTCAGACTTTATCTCTGTTGCCAACTAGTGGTCATGTAAATTTTTGCAGCCCAGATATGCCACGTAGCACCACAAAAATGCAGCATGTGATTAAAACAGTTTTTAAAGAGTAGCTTACATAGCATTCTTGGGGAAGTATCAGTACATATATGCTCCACCAAGGTGAAGAAATTATTTGGGATATATACATAATCCAACTTTACACCACCTTTATCCTTGCATATTCTCCTCTGGCCTGTGCTGAACTGTTCATTTTCAGGCTTCAATTCTCAGAATTTCCACAAACAAACATAGTCTTTGATGATGCTGTTGGGGGTTTCTGGAAGCTGTAAGTATGATACATCAGAAGAACATTACATGGGGACGATATTAATTTTTGGAACCAAAGAATAATGGGGGAAAATTCGACAAAATTTACAAACTTTCTTAAAAAATACTTTCAATTCTTATGAGTAGCTTGAAGTGATACTTAGGATGTTAAAATGGAAATCAACAAAAATCCTAACTACAGCAATCTTGAAACATTTTGATATTTCAGGATGCTTTTTTATGTACTCAAATAACTGTGAAATAGACCAACAGTGCTGGGTTTAAAATGAAACACTAATGAAACCAAAGCTTTGCTAGGTGATAAGCCTAAGCATAATCAATCAATCAATCAATCAAAAAGGATTTTAATGGAGCTTGACTGTTCCAGAGATGTTTGTCTTGGTAATATCATTAAAGTCCAATTATGATAAATGCTATAAAATGTTATGGTAATACTATGTCATATAGTATTATTTATCTTCTTAGTATGAGAAAGTATTAATTGCTAGGAACCATGATTCATTCCTGCAATACAGAAATCCATTTTGTGTGTTTCTCATCAAGTTACTTCAGATTTTTTTCTTCATGAATGGATTTTTGTATCTGCAGGTTCTCTGTGAAGACCATTATGACATAGATCTTCCATTAACTAAATGCTTTACTTATGGTAGTGTCATAACACACCAAAGAAACCTCTTCTTTCTTTAATACATAGAATGCTTTTAAGAATTAGCATGCATTAACATTTTTGTTATTAGGACTTACCAAATTTAAGTGGCTAATACTTATTGTCTTAAAGCCTCACATGCATCAGCCATTTCCAGTCAAAGTAGTATTCTTACAGGATAGAGAAAATACTGCACATATTTTTATATAAGGACTATCTCTATGCTTTATACTATGCTCTATAGAAGTTGAGCTTATTCTTACTGACATCATTAGTAAGTTCATAATGTTATAAGAGAGAGACATAACTCATTGTGATCACAAACAATAAGTAAACATACAGTTTATTTGGAACTTTTGTCCTATATTTACTTGAAACCCTTCCCCCCCAAAAAAAAGTGTACATGGAATAAAGCTTCTGACATAAATTGCTGCAGATGTAAATGTATTTGTTCATATAAATGTGCTGGTTGGTTGGTTGGTTGGATGGAAGATAGATAGATAGATAGATAGATAGATAGATAGATAGATAGATAGATAGATAGATAGATAGATAGATAGATAGATAGATTGATTCATTCATCTAGAGTCACTAGTCTTTGTATAAAAATTGTTACTTAGAAGATACAGTGTGCCTATTCACACTGCTCTTGTCCTTTATGAACTTTTGTCATAATTCAAATACATCCCTATGTGTAAGAGAACCCTGGCTTTAGTGATGTGCTAGTCTCAAGTTTTCATTGTTTTAATTAGAATAGAATAGATAGGAATGGAACAGAACAGAACAGAACAGAACAGAATAGGGCTGGAAGGGACCTCAGAGGCCTTCTAGTCCAGCCCCCTGCTCAAGCAGGAAAACCTATACCATCTCAGACAAGTGACTGTCTAGCATCTTTAAAAATCTCCAGTGATGGAGCGCCCACAATTTCTGGGGAAAGCTATTCCACTGGTTAATAGTCCTCACTGCCAGGAAGTTTCTCCTTAATTCCAGGTTGCTTCTCTCTTTGATCAGTTTCCAACCATTGTTTCTTGTCCTGCCCTCTGGTGCTTTGGTGAATAACGTGACCCCCCCTCCTCTTTGTGGCAGCCCCTCAAATAGGGAATACTGCTACCATGTCTCCCCTATTTCTTATTTTCTTTAGACTTGCCAAACCCAAGTCCTGCAGCCATTCTTTGTATGTTTTAGTCTCCAGGCCTTTGATCATAGGTAGTGAGGCAGACCCTTAAAGATAGTCTGGAAATTTCAGCTGGAACAGAATGTGTAGTGAGTAGTTCTACATAATCCTCACTTGAAGAACTTCACTGTTTGCCAGCTACCCTCTGAAAATATTCAGAAAAACCTCCTCAAATGTTCATAATGGTGTATAAAGCCTGAACAGTTTATGGGACAACATCCTCCCGTGTTAGTCTGATCTTCATTCTTGTGGTTGATAGCAATGGTTATCTCTGCTTTCTCTGCAATGGCAGGTCATACGGTATTATAGAATAAATTGTTACTGGCAATGAAACAAGCCCACCCTGTATTACTCTTCAGGAATTAGATTCTTGGTACTAGTTATGTTTGTGAAGTTTTTTTTATTTTGTGATTATTTTTTTTAAAAAAAGGCTTCTCCAGAACGATAATGAAATGAGAGGGCAGCAAATAAAATGTTCAAAGAAAGGCCTAGGGCTCTTTTTAATTAATTTGCAGATGCTATACTTTAAAGCATTTTCGTAAAATCTCGTAAAAGAAGGCAATCACTGCGGACAAACTTGCAGAGTTTCTCATCTGTTTTTCTTTAGCCTCTTGTCCCACTTAGGGATAACACATAGTAACGTGAAATCCTTAATGCTCTCTGAGCTTGGTTGTTTGTTTGCAGACCTTTCATTACCCAGCTAGGTAACATCACCTCTGAGTCAGTATGGTGCTTACTGCCTATTTATGTACAGTAGCTTGCCCTGACAGTTCTGGTGGGGGTGTGGTTTTCTCCTTGGTAGTTTCTTGATTAGAGCATTGTTTCCTACCTGATTGCCTGGTGTTAATCCTTTTTTATCTGGCTTTTGGCTGCTGGAGGGAATGTGTTCTGGTCTTTTATCTTCAGTAACAAAAGGCTGAACGTTTTGTCACTTCATACTGTATGTTGCAGACAGAATTAACATCGCTAGTTGTATCAGTGAGAATTGAAACATAAAGCAATATTTGACTTTAAGGCTGTGCCTGCTGGACCATGGACATGGGCACATACCTGGTAACTCTAATTCAACCAGAATAATCCTTGATGGTAAAGATATAATGCTGCATTGCCCAGATCATTCTATTTCTGGTCTGCATTAGCTTGATGTAAGCTTCATTGCAACACCTTCAGTCTAATTTAATTCCAGGTCAGTGTGTCAGAGTATGCATATAGCACTGGGCAGGACACAAGCCAAAGCAATACAAAGCATTCTGAAAACATGCAGCCCATAATGCATCTGTATAGCACTACATATATATATAAACATACTCTCAGCACTGTTTTTAACAAACATTTCCCAAATCACATATGTCTGTATATATTTTATCATAAAATACATATTTCCTTGCAACTGTGACTTGTATTGCAACCTGGGAAGTATACATGAACAGAGGGATAACTATGTCTGATTTGCGTTGTGTCTCACAAGATGAGAGCTAGCTGAGTTTGCTTTAAAATGTGACATTCCTATGCCATTAATCCCTAGCAATCGTAGTCAGTGTCATGTCCAGAACACAAGAAATTTCATATACCTGTGATACCGACATCCATTAACAGACATTTTTCTGGATGAAAATAATAAAATAAAATAATACTGTATGTTGAAAAGCCATCTAAAACAAAGCCCATTATGAATTCTATTTCTTTTTTCTTTTTGATTTATATATATAAATTCTGAATAAACAGAATTTAAAAGAAGCCAAACATACAGTATTTTGACATAAGTAATATTTTGTTGGGAATTACTAGGATATATGAAATGAGAATGGCCTTTAGGGAGAAGGGGGGGGGGGATGGAAAAAAGAGAAGGAAAATAGCAAATGTCAGTGAAACACAATTGTCTTCCTAACCTGAGGAGCAGGGTGGAAATTGAAAGTTGATCTCAGGAACCTTTACTCTTAGCCAGACAACTGCTATATTCAGCATTCCAAAAGATGTCCGTCATATGTGCTACCATTTAAATATAATCTGGTAAGACACTACATTCTTCTCACAAATTCATCTTGAAACCATTTTCTCATGATACTACTGCGTGCTGAAAAGAAGTAGATGAAGGGCAGGGGACTATGGGAGAGGGTGGCTATAATAAATGTAACTAAATAGTCTTTCCTCACTTTCAGTAATCAGGGCTCAAAGATGTTTCCTTTATTTTCTCCCTAACCCATAAGCAAACCAGCCACAAGTTGTCTGTAGCTGTGCTGTTGTTAAAGTAGCATTTTCCCTTTAAGCCAAGAGCAGCCAGGAGCATCTTTGAGGTATATAAACTCTGTCATGCTTGACTATGTATAATGGCAGAAGTGAACTTCAGGTATGAAGTCAGGTGATGAGTGGTACCAGAACAGCAATAAACTGAGGGACAAGATAAAATAATGTACAGTGCCTGTAACAGAAAATTTCACACAAGAGAGCCTATTTTCTTCTCACCTCATTGGTGTGTGCATTAACTGATTATGTGCCATCAAACTGCAATCAAGTCCTAGTGGCCACATAAATAGATTGTCTCTATGATGACCAATTCCCTAGCCTGGACTTTCAGTTCTTCCAATGGAGCATAGAGCAGAGACATGAGAGAGGAACTCTCTTCGAGACTTATGAGTTTGCAAGCTCAGGTAATTCAAGTGAAGAGTCAAGAAAAACTAGATGACTATGGTGGGCACAGAAGATGGGAATTAAGGCTCTCATTCTTTACCTTGTGCTGATTAGCAATGAGGAAGAGTCTAGTAGATTTCCTTTATGTCCCTAATCAGCAACTGTCAATGGAGGATCAAGTCTAAAGAAACACTGGATAAGAAGTGTTATCATCCTAGCCAACATAAAAGTTTGCTAAGCTGGATGGGAATTATGGCAATTGCGGCCCATCGTGTATGAAATGTTCTGAGTATGGGAAAGAGCAAGTTAATTTTTAAGGTAACATTTAAAGTCAGTGAAAACTGCTTGAAAAAAACAGTGCTACTATTCCAGAAACATCTACTGACACTAACTATAGAAGACATATAGCTTCCCGTAATTAGTGTGCACCCTTTAGATGTGGCTAATTACCTCTTATCAATTAATTTCTTTCTCATTAGAGACTGTAGACATGAGAGAGAAAATGAGAGGTCTGGACTCATAAGGCAGCAGAAAATTCAGTTAGATAATTTTTCCAAGGTGGTTAATTCCAGGTGACTATTAGGTTATTCAAGCTAGGAGAATTTAATGATTCCAGACAGTTTGTGCAATGAATGTCCCTGTAAATCATTTATAATTACAAATATAAAAATTAAAAATCAGTCTGAAGAGAAAGATAACATGCTATTAATGATGGAGAGCAGTAGGCTAGCAATGGACGCTTAGGCCTTTTTAATCAGGGACATTCCAGTGGCAGACCTCGGCACCTCACAGAGATTCTACTGGAAATTCAGAACTACAGGCCTTAATCAAATTAAGTCATTAACCCAAAGTGGAGTCCATCTTTTCTCCACAAATAAGCAAAATTTCCATAATCTTGTCTAACTAATAGTATAGTTTTAGTTCTGTTCTTCTCAAAACCTAAGATTATTTATTTGAAGGCAGCACATTTCAGATTATTTTGATTAACTGGCAACAAACCATGAAATTGCACATGGAGTAGAATGCAGGATGGGCGAAGGTCCAAACCGTTTTATATTTGTCATAGTTCCTGGACCTCTTTTGAGTATGCCACCTTTTGATGGCATAGTTACTGAACTAGGCTGAATATTGCTTCCTTCCCACAATTTGAGATGAAATACACATGACCAGGAAATTGTCCTCGGACAACATTGGCTCCCTCAGCCAAGAAAAGGAGATAAGCACTGATCCTAGAGTCGGACATGACTGTAGGGAAACTTTTACATTTACCTCACACATGAAGTCTATAGTGTGAATCCTAAAATAAGCTTAATATAATAAGCAATAACCACAGCAACAAGTGTGAAAACTCAATCTACCTCTAAAATCCATGTTGGCATTTACCACCTTGCACCATTGCACAACTATTGGTGACCTAAATGTGAATGACAAAAGATGGGAGTCAAATATTGTATTCACAGTAGAAATGCCTTAATGCACAGCCTAAGTAGCACAATAATGTGGTTCCATTCAAGAGCCATAAACATAGGACTCTACTCCATTTGTGCCACAGTGGAGTGAGCTGGGTTGGAAACGGATGCTGGCCATATTCTAAAACCATTGAATGACCATCATCTACTAAACCTAAGACAGAGCTGCTCAAGCCTACCTTCATTATGTATGCATGTCATAGCTGGTTGATTGGCTAAATTAATGTCATCTTTTTCTCACATTAACTATTCTCTTTACTTGAAAGGACAAAAATAAAAAAAATCTATTATTTGAAATTCCATGCATAAAAATAATTTAAAAAACTAACCAACATTTTTGACATTTGAATTACTTATATTCCATTATTAATAAGTCAGCTATTTTTTGAACATGTCAATTAAAAATATGGTTCCTTCCACCTAAGAATTATTGAAAATATATTGTTGAAAACTTTATACATTGGCATATTTAGAGTAACACCAATCTTCATTTTCTTCATATAATTTTCATGTATAGTCACATTAGCACATTTCATTGCTCTTGAACCTCAAATAATGAAAAACATTTGTTCATCTGCGTGCAAAATTCTGTCCATTACAGAAGTCAGTTATAAAGTGGAAATGAAATGAAGTTATGCATTTATTTTGTCAATAAGCAGCCCTATGTGAAATATCTATAATGTAAGCTATTACTGTACTGTGAGAATTTAATTCATATTAGATGCTGTCATTCTGTCAGATACTTCCAAGTAAATGTGACCAACCAGATTTCCTACATACATGCTCAGTGTTTCTTTTTATGATGGGAAAAAAGCATGACAGTAAGAGCTTAGTGCAACTTGAAAGCTGTCTGTTTATCATTTATTTATTTTACTAAGCTTGTAAATGGTTCCAATTACAGCTTAGCACTACAAAAGAAAGGGACAGTAAAAGAAAGCAAAATAAGGATCTGGGATTCCAACATGGGTTCATTTCTTTCATCTCTATTGATTCCTTCACATCTTAATCCTTACAGTTAGCACAATTTAAGCCTATAATAACGTCTACTTTAAGATATACTTGAATTGAGGTAGTTGTATGTAGGCACACCCAGTTATTTATCTGATTAATTTACTTACTAAATTCATATTTTTGTTGAATTCCTACATAGAGTTCTTCTGACTAGGAAGGCTATACATTATTTGGGTACATTTGTTTTGAATCTCGCAAGGATGGGATTATTCTTCCATGCATCTTCCACTAACAAGCTTTCTTACTATCTTATAGTCTATCTAATTGGACCAGTATCTTCTTGACAATATATAGGCCATCCTCTTCTATATCATGCATACAGAAATGGAGCAGATAGTTGTGTCCAAATCAATAGCCATCCTGGCCCATGTAGCAGTTAGAATCCTTGTAAGAATTGCCTTATTCTCTCATCATCAATGATGGTTCTGGCAGTCTTGGCTTTGGCGATAGAACAAAGATCACCCCCTTCTCAGAAGCATTTGCCCTCAACCAAATCAGTCTGTGGAACCAATAATAACATCTGGATAGCAGACTAGTACTATCATTGTTGTCTCCAGCTGGTTTCATGACACATAGAGTCTTCATAAGCAATGGTTTGATGGACATGCCTTCTCTTCCACATCCCCAAGCACCTTCTCTTGTTATGTTGATGCAACAATGTTATTTATGTAATAAAATATAGATTTTTGGGGTGTAGAAAGAGTTGCATTTTTTCCTGAAATGTAACTTTGGATCTTCAAGGGCAAAGGATACACTGTTCCAAGACCTGAAAAAGAGGTTAGGGACAGATTGTCATAGAGAAAAAATCTGTCTATGGGGTTGCTAAGAATGGACACTGACTTGATAGCACACAATCAATCAATTAATCAATTTGTGTAAAATCAGTTTTCAACTATTGAGGATATCGTTAATCTGATAAAAATGAGTGTACATTTTTTGTCTGCTAGGATAGCAGATAGAGTTAACAAATTTTTCATTTGGGTCAACTATGATAATAAGTAGCCCTTTTTTCTTGCAACAGAATCAGGTTTCCATTTTTTGGTTAATGATTTAATGTTATTTTAGGATTGGATATTCAATTTTCCATTAATTTATATAAATTGGGAAATTGCTAAAATGTTTTGATTGTTTGTATTTTACTTTTGGCTGTATACGTTTCCACTGAAAATAGTCATATTGTATAAAAGAAGAAATTGACAAAACCAGACAAAGAAACAAATCGATAATATGCATTTAAAATATTATATATTTTCCTTCAGACAAGCTAGAAAACCATGAAGCACCAAGCGAGTTTCCATTTCCAAATTCAGAGGGTCATAAAAAAACCTTTGGATTGCTTCCTCCACCAGGGATTGTCCACCATTAAGTTCTGGGAGGATGAGACGAACTTTGATTATCCTGTTGTTAGTTCATTATTGGTGAAGCCACAGATCAGAGATCTGAACCAGGCTACCATGTTATGCAATTTATTTTGCCATACCGGTTAGGCTTTTACATAATGGACACTTCTAATAAAATGGATGTTTAAGTGCCTGTAAGCCTATTAGCTTCAATGCTGCTTAAGTTAAAACAAAAGACGAGGAAAAAAGGGGTAGAAGAGGAGCACGAGAAGGGAAAAAAAGTGACCAGGTTACAAAAGAACTGCAAATTTCAACAGTATCCTCGGCATGAATTATTACAAGTGCAAAATGTAATTACCTTAATGCTATTTTGATATCATATCAGCAAATTGCACCGAGGCCCATTGTGACACTTACATTAGGGTAAGAATTATCCTGTTGTGAATGTCGTTCCCCAGAGAAAATGAAGCAGCACAAATGACTGTGATGCTTCGGCAATTAGCTACTTCATGACAGCAACCGCTTCCATTTCTGCTTTTTTTCTTAACGTATACAATGTTTAACCTATAAGCAAATAACCATTTATATTCCATTTGTTTCCATCTTTTTAAGCAATTAATTTCCCAGAATCTTTTCAGTCCATATCTATATTTCACCATCTTATCCTATCCCATTTTGTGACTTTTCCCCCTCCCCTTAAGAATGAAGAAGAGAGGAAATCACCTACTCGTATGGAACTAGACAGTGTAGAAATTTGGATGTTTGAAGCATGCATGCCTTATCATTAACCCTAATGCCACAATCCCATAAGACAACAATGCCATGTGCTGGAGGATTATATCACTTCATGTTGAGCAAACAGAAATTAAACTGGCTACAGCCCTTTTGATGTTTCTTTTTAAAGCTCTTGAGGATTAGAACTTATGGAGGAAAGGAACACTTACAGCTTTACTTTTCTTTGCGAATTCTTGCTACTTTATCCTGATCTGTGGGAGATACCAGCATGGACAGAAGACAACACTGCGAAGTGGCATACAATTTCATAGGCTGCAGAGAGCACTGAAATTAATATGCCATTCAACACAATACTATAGTATGTAGTACAGTGTGGCAGTTTTATGTTTTATTTTTCCAACAGTTTCTTGAACAGCCTGTCTAGCCTCCACAACTTGTTCCTTATTCTAAGGGGGAGGGGGTTCCCTTATTAAAGAATTTTACAAAAGAACTGATGAGACTTTTTTCAGTATCACAAAATGCTGAATCAGTATATCTATTGTACTAGATGTGCAACAAGAATGGGGAAAAGGCTATTGCAATGTGCTTATATACTTCCCACTGTGAAAAATAGAAACTTTGATCTGATCTAGCATAGCAAATTGTATGTATTCTATGGAATAAAATAAATATTTCTTATTTATGTCATTGGCCAGACAAATCTACATTTGTTCCATTTTTCTGACATTCCTATCCAACATCAGTAGCCTTTTAAAAAAATTAATAGTACTATAACCCCCTTATATGTCTATTTTGAAGTGCCATGGAAAATTACATTTCCCTTATGCTTACAAAATTGCACACTTACCGGTACATTATAATCCTAAACTACGCACAGTGCAATTGTACTTACTCTCACATAAATGACTTTAAAGGTTGCAGGCTAAGCCCTGAAAAAAGCCATGGAGACAAAATATTATGAATTGATGAACAGATAACTGATGGACATAATTTGGTCAGTTAAGTCTGCAGTTTAAGATTCGGTTGAACATAGTGGGATCTGCTTCTGAATAAATATAATGTACAGGGTAGCACTGTAATAATGCATTAAGTATACCTTCTAATTTATTATTTATATTAATTAAATTTTGCAGGAAAACAAAGAAAATGTTTGAAAACTTTTTAATAATCTTTTTATTAAGATTTAAAGATACAAAGATAAAAGCTTGATACAAACTAAGAAAAATATAAAAGAGAAAAAAGAAAAAGGTAAACAAAAAGAAATATATAAATAAATGGTTTCCCCCTTCATCACAAATACAAATTTAGTAACTAATCATCTTCTCTGATACTACCACAAAAAATCTCTTCTTCCCATATCTCATCTCTTAGCTATAAATCAAATTCTTAAAGCCTCATCATTCATTACTAATGAACAGCTTCAGACTTTAAGCTTTGTATGTTTAATTTTCATTCAAAATAGGAATGAAGCCTTTTCAGCCAGAAATGTGTACCTCAAGGGTAGATGTGTATATGTCTTGTAAAATTTATTAAAAAAGAAAATGGATTGATAAAAGAGTAGTAGCAGTACTAATTCCAGAAAAAGAGGATAACATTTGTTCTTGAGGTAAGGGAGAGCATTTTTCCTTAACCACTCTTTCAGATTTAGGAAGCAAAACATGAAAATATTTTCTACAGATATAGGAAAAAAAAGTTAAATGATACATTATTTTCTAGTGGTAACTAGAAATTTTAATTTATTAGGTGACTTTGGGATAATCACCTTGTACAACTTATACAACACTTATGCAACTGGATCTCTTCACTGATGGGGGTGGCTTTTATTTTTGATTTTGTGGTTTTTTCCAGGTAGGTGGTGGGATCTGTCTTGAGGAGTTTGTATGTGGAGTCTCGGAGTAGGTTGGATTAACCCTGATGACGCCAACAAAATCAGACTCGAAGTTACCAACATCCTCTGCACCAGCAAACCACCCAAAAGCAACTTACCCAAAGAGGAACAGACAGCACTACTTAACCTAAAAAATGACACCAGCATAATCATTCTGCCAGCAGACAAAGGCAACGCCACGGTGGTAATGAACTCATCTGACTACCATACCAAATTATCCAACCTACTCCGAGACTCCACAGTAGAAATGCCTTAATGCACAGCCTAAGTAGCACAATAATGTGGTTCCATTCAAGAGCCATAAACATAGGACTCTACTCCATTTGTGCCACAGTGGAGTGAGCTGGGTTGGAAACGGATGCTGGCCATATTCTAAAACCATTGAATGACCATCATCTACTAAACCTAAGACAGAGCTGCTCAAGCCTACCTTCATTATGTATGCATGTCATAGCTGGTTGATTGGCTAAATTAATGTCATCTTTTTCTCACATTAACTATTCTCTTTACTTGAAAGGACAAAAATAAAAAAAAATCTATTATTTGAAATTCCATGCATAAAAATAATTTAAAAAACTAACCAACATTTTTGACATTTGAATTACTTATATTCCATTATTAATAAGTCAGCTATTTTTGAACAGTAGGTTGGATTAACCCTGATGACGCCAACAAAATCAGACTCGAAGTTACCAACATCCTCTGCACCAGCAAACCACCCAAAAGCAACTTACCCAAAGAGGAACAGACAGCACTACTTAACCTAAAAAATGACACCAGCATAATCATTCTGCCAGCAGACAAAGGCAACGCCACGGTGGTAATGAACTCATCTGACTACCATATCAAATTATCCAACCTACTCCGAGACTCCACATACAAACTCCTCAAGACAGATCCCACCACCTACCTGGAAAAAACCACAAAATCAAAAATAAAAGCCACCCCCATCAGTGAAGAGATCCAGAAAACAATCATTCCCAGAGAAAAATCATCCAGATGTCCTAAGCTCTATGGTCTGCCCAAGATACACAAAGAAGGAACCCCACTCAGACCCATAGTCAGCTCCATAGGCTCACCTCTACAAAATCTAGCCAAATTTCTTGCCAAACAACTACAGCCTTATGCAAATTCCATCACCTCACACGTACAAAACTCGTTCCAATTCATAGAGATCATAAGTAAACTAAACTTACAGCCCTGTGACCTACTTGTGAGCTTCGATGTTGTATCCCTCTTCACCCAAGTGCCAATCAAAGAAGCCTTGACAGCTATCCTAAATAAATACAACCCCCCAAAACACATCCTAGATCTGACCAACCACTGCCTATCTAACACATACTTCATCTACAATGGACAAAGATACAAACAAATGGAAGGAGCACCCATGGGATCACCCCTCTCACCTGTCATCGCAAACCTCTACATGGAACACTTTGAAACCCTCGCTCTAGAAAAATCCAACCACAAACCCAAACTCTGGCTCAGATACGTAGATGACACCTTCGTAATCTGGCCACACGGCAAAGAAAAACTGGATGACTTCCTCATACACCTCAATAGCCTACACCCCAAAATACAATTCACCATGGAAACAGAAGCTAACAATCAACTTCCCTTCCTTGATGTCTTAGTCTACAAGAAACCCAACGGCTCCCTAGGACACACTATCTACCATAAAAAAACACACACAAACCGCTATCTGAATGCACTCTCACACCACCACCCAGCACAGATCAACTCCGTAGCCAAGACACTCATCTCCAGAACAAAACACCTAGCTGACGAACAACACCTAAAAACCGAACTACACACTCTCACTAATGTACTAACAGCCAATGGATTCCAAAGAAACACGATTACCAACTTAATCCGAAGAGAGACACCCACAAAAACCCAAGACAGAGAACAAGAAAATGGCAAAGCCCTCCTCCCATACTTAAAAGGGACCACAGACAGAATCAGCAAGGTCCTCCAAAAACACAACATCAAAACAGCATTCTACACAGACAGAAAAATATCCACCATCCTAAGAAACCCCAAGGACATAATTAGGTTAGAAAACCAAGGAATATACGAAATCCCATGCACCACCTGCCCCACCACATACATCGGACAGACCAACAGAATAATAAGTGCACGCATTGAAGAGCACAAAAACTCACTCAGAAAGGGAGAACAAACTTCATCCCTGGTCCAACACTTTGAAGCCACGGGACATGAAATTGATTTTAAAAAAACCAAAACTATCGCCAAAATTGAACATTTTAACAACAGAATAATCAGAGAAGCCATTGAGATAGAAAAACGCCCCCACAGCATGAATAAACGAGATGATACCTCTCGTCTACCAGCCATTTGGAAACCCGCCTTGATTGACAGACGAGGCCCAACCACCAAGAATGATACCAGACCCAAACTCATGATAACATCACATGACATCACCACCACACAACCATTCAAAAAGCAAATCCGAACCCACAACGATAAAGACACACAACCACAAAACAGAAACCTAACTACAGCTGCAACATCAGCCACTTTAAACCCCTCCAAACCACACAATAAGCAAACTGACACCCACTATAAAAACATGGCACCACCACAAACACGAAGCCGAACAAAAGCAGCACAACTCACCAGCTCAGGTCTGGAGCTGGCAGCTGAGACCAGCCCATCCACTCAGAACACCCCCCCACCCAATCAGAACACACCCACCATTCAAAACACACTCCCACCCAATCAGAACACACTTGGTCCCCTACCCAATCAGAGCACACCTCCACAGAACACACCCCCTCTGGCAGTTTAAAAAAGAGGAACAAACAGCCACATGCTTCTCCCAGAAGAAGGAAGCAGAAGCCTCCAGCCTGATGATGACGGATGGGATTCCGTCGAAACGTCGCGCCTACACCTTTAGTTCTACGCGGGGAAAAACCCGAAAAACCAAGGATCCATATATATATATATATATATATATATATATATATATATATATATATATATATATATATATATGAATTTTATTTATTCTGTCACTATAGATTATGGATAGGCAGCCTCATGCCTTCTCAAAATTTTGAAATTGAACACTCAGAAATCTTCCTATTGTCTATGGTTGGGAACTGAGGTCCAGAACCTCTTGAGTGTATAGTGTGCCTACCAGATTTTTCTATAATCTTTTCAATCAAAAGGTAGTTGAGAATCTTCCTGCTTTTTTAATTTCTCCCTTTTGCTTCAACTATGCAGCAATCCAGATTCAGAATCATGAATGTAGTTTGCCAGTTCAGCTTCCTTCTCTAGGCTCTTGTGTCAGGTCTTTGCAAAACTAGCCAAAGACTCTCAGGTATCATGTCCCCTTCAAGTTCAGAGAAGGACTACCAAGATGGTGAAAGGACTAGAAACCAAGATCTTCAAAGAATGGTAAAAAGACTTATATATGTTTAGATTGCAGAAGAAAAGGTTGAGAAGGGACATGATAGCTGCCTTCAACTATCTGGAGGGCTGTCACATTGTAGGCGGTTCAGACTTATTCTCACTTACTCCAGAGGGTAAGACTAGAATGAATGGGATAAAATTTCAAGGATATAAATACAGATGAGATATTAGGAAGAACATCTTGACAGTAACAGCTGACAATCAGTGGAATAAAGTATCTCATGTAGTGGTTTCTTGCCCTTCACTGGAGGTTTTCAAACAGAGACTGGATAATTATCTGTGGGGATGGTGCAGTAGGTTGGTTTTGATGACTTCTTGGATCCCTTTCAACCTCTAGGATTCTATAATTTGATACATGACCTGATATAAAACATCATTTATTTCTTGCTGTTTCAGCATGACAAGTATGTGATGTGCTAGGAAATAAAAAGGAACTTTGTTGTGATTAGCTAGCACATGGAGTTGAGGAAAGAAAAAAATATATCCAGGATTTTCTAGATATCTGTTGCTCATCAGATTAGAAGACCCGCAAAGGAAGAGGAAGCCCCAGTGGGCCAACTGTGCATAATGTTTGCAAGATTGTTGGTTTATCTGAAGTGTTGTTACATCTATCAATATTGTTGTCCTTGTTGTTGCTGCTAATATATAACACATTGCTGCTCAAGATGGAACATAGATAATTGCCAAATTCAACAGAATCTTGAAATACTTTTTCATCTCCAGTGACATGTTTCATTGAGATTTTTATTTTAAATCATTAGGAAGTCCCCTCATGTTACACTTCACTCATTATTTGTCACATGGGGTTCTGTGTTCCTAATGAACTGTTAAAAAGCTGTTAATGAGTTATGTAAATGAGGGAAAGCATTCACTGTAGAATTGATGAAACTTGGAAATTTTTCCATTCATCTTTTTCTGAAATATAAACTAATAATTTACTCTGTAGAATTCCTAAAAGCTCATATTGTAATTATTATATGGTCTCTTTAACCCAGAATGCAGCAAGTTTTTATTTTACACCTTAATATATAGAAATATATACAAGTTATTTGCCTAAGAACACACAACAATAAACACTGTAATTAGATAAGAAAGGGCCTTAGCAGACCGGGCAATGATGGACTAAGTCTTCACTGGAAACTTAGGGTGAAAGTTTTTTCTTTACATTCAGCCTATTGCAAGATTCATATATGGGGTTTCATATATTTCCTCCCTTAAATATTTTAAATGTAGGCAAACGTTGGAAGCAATTGAAATAAGCCAGGTCTCCAACCCAGCATTTAGGGCTGTCTTGTTCATTCTGCTCTGGTGAACCATGGATTTTCGGCCCCTACCATGGTGCCTTTAGAGCAAGGTCAAAAAAGTCAAGACTGTGGCCACAACAGTGTAAAATACAAATAAAAAAATGGATAGTACGTTGATTGTACCATCACAACTGCCATTTTTATTTGTTTTATTGTATCCTGTGGATGCTCCCGTGCCCTCTGGTTCTGCCATGGCAGCATCCTATTATTTAAGAGCTCATGTTCCATAAACTTGCATCAAGGAGAACAAATGTGTGACATCATTTGCTAACAAATTGCATGATAATAATGCACCAGGATTAATAACTACTGTTTTAAATAAAGTGACTAGAGGCTACCTTTACTAGGACAAGAAAAATATCCTCGTTTTCAAGGGTAAATGATAAATTATGGAACGAAGCAACTGCTCAAGGGTTGTGTCACATAAGTGTTAATATTATGCTAACATCAGCAGACTTTTTAATTTAAAGCATGTATTGCTATGAGATTAACTATTATCTCTTTTTTCACTTTTTTTTGCACTCTACCCATTTCATTATAACATTCTTTTCATGGATCTTTAGCTGCCATGGCATCTGAAAAGAAGCTTTTCCTATCTTTCAACAATAATAGTCACCATTTGAATTAGACTTTTTGTATTGAATATGTTTTAGAAATGAAGCTCCGAGTATTACTTTATGTCTATTTTTAATGTTTATTGCGAGTTATTTTTGCAACCAACCTCCATTGAAAGTTTTTTTCTTCACAGTAGATGGAACTTCGGGAGAAGGGCGGTATACAAATAAAATTAATAATAATAATAACTTCTTATGTCGCCCATGTTGCCAAAAATAAAGGGAAAAAGAGGTGAAAAACCAAAGAGTTTTCGTACAGAAAAGCTTGGATAAAGAAAAAATGGTTCCCTCATCCCCAGCAGAGATGTCTGAAAGAACTAAAAGATTAAGAGAATGCTACTTTTAAAAGGTTACTTAATTCAGGGACAGTATAATCACTAGAGGGGGAAAAATGTAAACCTCTCTATTTGGGTTGTTCATTAATTCGTTCCTGCAAGATTTTAACGATTGCTTCTAAACTGCAGAATAAGAGTTTTCCAAATTTTCTGTTCTCTAGACTGAGTTGCTCATTTGTCTACAGTACTTTTTTAAAAAAATATTCTTGAGTGCCTTTTCCATTTTGAAAAGCCGATAAAGTGAATTTCTGTTTGAAACTTTAAAACTTTTTTTTTTTTTAAAAAATTGCAGTACATCATCATCTACAAAATGAAGAGCAGGAGAAAAATGAAGAACCAAAGGCAGCATCTCCGTACAGATTTTACTGCAGTAATGAAAGCTGCTTAAGATATAGATTGCTTTACTTTTTGAGGAAAAAGTAAAACTTGACTCCTAGTTTATCTTAGGCAAAGACATTTTAGGGCAAGAGTTTCTATTACATATTTGGCTTGTTATGTTTGTATCTTGTCTTTCCTATAAGAGGAAAAGTTAACACGTATCATATACCATTCTTTCCTTTTCTCCACAACAATCAATCCAAGGAATGACTAGAATAAAACCACCCATTTAATGTAACTGCCACAATGTCTTGTGTAGAGTGGGGCTTGTGGAAGCAGATGCTCTAGCTCAGTGTTTCTCAAGTTTGGCAACCCTAAGATGTGTGGACTTCAACTCCCAGAATTCCCTGGCTGAGGAATGCTGGGAGCCAAAGTCCATGCACCTTAAAGTTGCCAAGCACTGTTTTATCTATTAAAGTCCCTCTATTTGCCAGAATTAGTTAAGGACTTTGGGTTCGTAGGTAAGAATGATTTATTTTCACGTTTTCTATTCCACTCACTGCCAATGATTCTAAGCAGGGTACAACAGAAATAAAAAATTAAAACCACAAAAGAAACAGGAATAAAGAAACAGGAAACTGCATAATCCAACAAGGGCAGTTTCCAAAATGCCCTTGTTCCAAACTGAGTCCAAACTGATGAAGCTTCTTGGATAAGAAGCAAAACATTCTCTTCTTTTTCCTCAAGGAAAAACAGTCCAGTTGTCTTTCGAAGAAAAGAAAAAAAAACACCTTTGAGTTTCCAAACTTAACTTTTCCCAAATGTCCTCTCCAGAGCCAGTCTTTACTCCTACTGTATGTAGAAACTTACCAGAAACATAGTGGTCCTGTATGTGGGGCCAAATTATTCTCCAGAGGGTGGGAATTGAGAAGGAGCTGCACATGAAACTCTTTAAGAGATGGGACCCTTAGCAAGTGCCTCTCTGGAGAAATCTTCCTGGATTGGCAATTCATTTCAGAGCAGACAGCTTTGAAAACATCTAGGTCCTGGTCTTCTCTAAAGCTTGATGTAGTAGGAAGCAAATTGGAAATGTCCTTGTGGAGAGGTAAATATGGGAAAACATTTGGAAGTTGTTGTGACTCCAGTCAGTACAACAATATTGAATTAGGTTAATTAAGAAAGTTCCTTTTCAGAAACTAGAAACCTCTTTTAAAAACTGTCTTGGTGTATGAAAAGTAGTAGAGGACAATGTAGAAGAAACGGCTATGTTTTCTTGCAAGTGTTGAAGAGGAAATGCAGTGGGGGAGGGGAATGAGCTAATCAGTATTATAGAAGGGGTGGAGAAAGGATGAGATCATCCTGGGCTGTTTCCTATACTTACTTGGATCTTGGATCTCCAAATGGTGCTGCGAGTACACCTATCCAAGGTTATACAGATGGTTATAAGAGCATATGGCAATCTCCCTTTTCACATTGCAATTGGAACTTAATTCCATGCATTTATGTATATAATCTTTGCAATAACCATTACTTGTGTGATTCACAACTCAGGAGAATATGAATCTCATTATGTGTGTCTGCCCAGCATTTATCTAAAAAAAGAAGAAGGAAGTTAGAGAAGTGTAATCTATCCCCAAACTGCTGTTCACTGAATCAAGTGCTAGCAAGAAGTAAATGTAAAATATGTGCAAAGCCTATCAAAAATCTATTTCCCATCCCTGAAAACAGGAAGAAGATGAACCCAACAGAGGCAACTGCAAAGAAAACTTTGGAACAAGTGCCAACAAGTTGACTTTAACTTCTGGAAGACTGCTTGGACAAATGCTTCTAGTTCTTCTAAGGACTATGGTACAGTCTCCTTGATTTGATCCATCCATTGTTGCCTTATTCATTGACTCCTCCTTCTTTTCCAAGGGCTCACTCACGCTGGTGCTTCTGGGTTAAATTAGAAGGGTTGATGCATCCAGATCAGATTACAGAACTATGATTAGAAAGATACATTGTTGTGCTGTTCATAGTCTTTTCCACAAGTTTAAACAGAAAAATAAAATGAATTGCATTTGTACTTAAATTACGGGAATCCTTTATAAGCTGGCATTGATAAATAAGTATATATGTGAATGCTTATCCATCCAGGTTTTGGATTTATGTGGGTGGCTGAGTGAGTAGTAACGTATGATTAGCTATCTGGTATACCATGCAAAGATAGACCAAAGTATGAAGACTCTACCTCTTTTCCTCTTACATTTCTCTGAACGTAACATGTAGAAGGATTGCTTTGTTTATGGTTTAACGTTGCTTGGATCAATGGGTGAAATAGAAGAAGATGATCGGTAAGCTATGATTGGTCAATGATATATCTCCTTCCAGTGGCGGGATTCAAATCTGTGAAGAACTGGTTTTCTCTGTGGATGCCGCTTCCGGAAGTCCATTCTGGGCCTGGGCAACAAAAAATTAGCTACCGGTTCTGCTAAAGTGGTGCGAACTGGCTGAATCCCGCCACTGCCTTCTTTCTTCGCATAAGGACTATTCCTCATTTCTTCCCTACGTTCCACTTCACACTACGTATTCCAAGGCAACACCAAGATGGGGAATAAAGGCTAGAAATAGATTGAAAAGAAATGCCAAAAGATTTCTTGGTGGAAGAAGTAAAGATGAATCATGGTTCCTGTTCTATCAAATGAATAACAGCAACCCCCACTGGTGCCTTTTAAAAACGAAATGAAATAAACTGTCCACAGGTAGCGGCTTGCTGTCTTACTTCCTAGATTTATTTGTGGCCACCTTCTGCCCTCTAGTGGACATAACTAGAGAAACATAATTTGTGTCAGTGGACTTCATAATAGCTATTGTCAACCCCCCAAAAATCCACCTTATTACATCATGAATTTTGATAAGCCCATTAGCTAGCCAAGCAACCAGGAGGAGAATGCCTCTCTCACTTGATGACTACACAATGAGGAGTAATATATTTTAATTTAAACACCATAAACCTATTGAGTGCTTAATTAACTTTAACCGTCTTTAGGGGAATGAAGCCAATTTGAGGGGGTCAAAAGGAGTTGTTTCAATATCAAACAGTTTTACATAGTCAATCCATTCATTTGGCCTACAGATACTGATTAACACACAAAATTAACATGTTAGTAAAAATTCATATTCCAGCCTCTGGGGAAATTAAGATGCACATGCACAGAGCATGATTAGCACAACTATTGTTTTCCCCCAACAATATAATTTAATGGGGTTTTAGAATTGCAGAAAGGGACTGTTGGTGCTGGTTGGCATTGATTATTTGCTGCAAAGCTTTGAAATACAGAGGGGGAGGAGAGAAGGATAGGAAACATCAGGCGCCAAGAGGAGCCAGCAACGGAAGAGACAGTGAAAACAAGAGAGCCGTGTTTTAAATGGAATGAGCGAGCGAATAGCAAGAAGCCTCTTCCGCCTCACTCTCTTGAAAGGCATGTAAGAGCTCTCTCTCTCAGGAGTCATCTGCCATTTGTCTTAGGTTTTTAACTGCTTGCTCTGCTCCCTCCTCTAAAATCGTTTTTCCATTGTCTTCCCCCTTGTAGGGAGCAATTTCCATCCAGCTGAAAACAGGGGTAAAATACTTCCCTTAAGATCCGAATGGTGTAGGATGGCCTTCTGCAAGAAATCACACCTTGGCTGCCTTCTCGATGTGCAAAACGCTATCTGAACACCACTCTATAAACAGGAAGAGCGAGCAGATAGGGAAATGAAGCCAGCGGATAAAGACAAGCAAACGAAGAAGGGAATCAAAGCCACGTGAGCTCTTTGCTAGGTTCACAGCTTGAGTCACAGTGCACTTAGATGGATGAGTAAGCTGAGTATGAATACGTAGGAGGAGGAAGAAACTGGTCTATATCCATATACACACTGGATTCTGGATTAAGTGCTAAGTGATTCAGGTGGATGTTCTGATGTTGTGCTTCAGCTGACAGGTGGGAATGTATCAATGAGAACTGAGTGTTCCATGATATTAATCCCGTTCACTGAGTTGTAAATACTGTAGTAGCTCCACATCACACTCACTCCTTGTATAGTGGCAAAGGAGAACCAACATTCTTGGGTGGTTGTACTTTCTCAGCTACACCCTCCGGTTGTGGATTCTACCTCTAAAGAACTTGAGGGTAAATAGACCATGAGAATCCATCATTCTCCAAAGAGGCTAAAATGAATAAGTCACACCCAACCTTTCAGATAGAGTTGGGGAACTGTTCTCAATCAACCCTAACTATTTCAAAGGTTGTCTTTCTGATTTCCCACTTAGCTCAAACTTCTGGGATTTCCCAGTACATTCCTATATCACATTGTCCAGATCTAATCCTGCTTAGCTTTTTGGGAGCAACCAAGATTGATTAGTTGCTTCTATTAAGCTATTCACATAAAATAAGTCTTTTAAATAAGGCTGCAATCTTCCTTTTCCTTTCCTTTCCTCTCCTTTTCCTTTTCTTCCCTTTTCCTTTCGTTTCCTCTCCTCTCCTCTCCTCTCCTCTCCTCTCCTCTCCTCTCCTCTCCTCTCCTCTCCTCTCCTCTCCTCTCCTCTCCTCTCCTCTGCTTTCCTTTCCTTTCCTTTCCTTTCCTTTCCTTTCCTTTCCTTTCCTTTCCTTTCCTTTCCTTTCCTTTCCTTTCCTTCTCCCCCCACTTCAGTGATAGATAAAAACAACTCCTGAAAATGATCAGAAGTTACAAATGTCATCTTGGCTGACCTTTGATTTGCCTATACTCCAGGAAAACTGAGAAGATGCCCTATAATGGCAAATCGCTTCCATGCTGCTATCAAGGAAGCGCCATGGACGCTGAACTTTAGTCAAAAGAGATTCTGCCTATACTTCTGAAATTAAGTGGAGAGTCAAATGCCATCTCAGTGCCAGAGAGTGCCTCCCATTCTAGAGGGTGGGGAGGAGGGTGCAGATTGCACAAGCCATCTCAGATGAAACATGTCTCCGATGATGCAACTCTCTCTCCAAAAGATAACATCCCCTGGCCATTGACTCAGAGGTCTTTTTTATCCCCATAGCACCTCAAATGCAGGCTCTTACATTGTCCCATTCTCTTCATGGCATTAGAGCAGGAAAGCTAATTAAAAACACCATTAAGTTAATGGGAAAAACCACAAAACCATCTTCTTAGTGGGCTGTCCAGGTGGGCAAGTATCTCAGTTCTTTAGGAAAAGGAGCAACTCAATGAAAGAAGTTGGGAAATTATGTGTATTGTTTGTATTGCTATCTATTATACCCGAGTTGGGCACCTCATAAATAGTTTTGTTTAAATTAGATCATTTAAAAAAAAGATCTACAGATTCCTGCTGGAGCCCATTTCCCTAGTTATGGTCTTGAATGTTGTACTTTGACAAATAAAGAGCAGTGCTTTAGGTTTTACTTTGGAAAGCAGGAAATCAAATATACGGATGGGGAAGAGGAATACAGAGGATGAATTTGAATAAGTAATTTTTCCTTTATAAAGGACTATACCGGTAATAGTTAAATCAGCAGGGTGTAAAGAAGACAATATTTGAGGGTAAAGAAATTGCAGACAAGAAGTGTTTACCCTTCCAGTGATATTCACCACAGGAGGAGAACAACTACATAAATGCTCCTCTCTCTGGTTGTCGAAAGTGAATCATACACACACTCATACCAACTTATGTGCCTCTTGTTTTGATTAAATAAGAACTAAGTTCCTCATCACTGACATTATGATTAAAAAACACACCCAGAAAACTTGGTGGGGATAAACAGGCCAATCTTTGAGGCTGTAGTAAAAGCTTATGAGTCTTTTACTTCACTTCCTTTTACTGCAGCAAATGCTTTAGGTACTATATTTTGCAGTAACTTATGATCTCCCATAATTTTATGAAGCCAGACTTGCCATAATGATGAAGTATTACTCCCCAGCACTGGTGCTGACACTGGTTGAATAAATACTGTCTATTTACTCTATCACTGTATTTAAACATAGTCTTACCAATCTCAGTTCAGTTCTAAGTGACTGATTTGGCCCAGGTTAATTTAAGGAGACAAAGCAGATATTATCTGAGCAAATATATGGTTTAGGAGAGGTTGGTGGGAATTTAAATAAATAGATAAAATATCCTTTCCACATGTATCTGTAGCATTTAGCACTAGCACTTATACTTCTGTACTGCTTCACAGTGCTTTACAGCCCTCTCTAAGCAATTTACAGACTCAGCACATTGTTCCCCCAACAATCTGGGTGCTCATTTTACTGACCTTGGAAGGATGGAAGGCTGAGTCAACCCTGAGCCGGTCAGAATCAAACCGCTGGCAGCTGGCAGTCAGCAGAAGTAGCCTGCGGTAGTGCATTCTAACCACCAGCACATCGCTTTTCCCTAAAAAGTATGAGCCTCCCCTAAAAAGGTTCCTAAAAATATTTTCTTGCTATTTCACTTCCCCATCTTTTGTTTCATGGCTTATTTGAGGTATCAAAATAAAAACTGTTGGGAATTTTGCAAGACTTATGGAAGGGTTAGATCTTGCAACTCGTTTCAGATTGGAAATGACTGATGGGATGCATCCTGTTCTCTATCAGTCTTCCTAATTTTTCATTGGCCTAGAACACATGAGAAATATGCCTATGTTTCTACAGATGAGGGGAACATACTCATGTAATCTTTTTACCTTTTTTTTAGCCTCCTGGCTAGATAATTTTCCTTCTACATATCTGATCTTTTCCCTAGACAATCTACCTTCCCTCTACTTCATCCCAAAATATGTGGGTATGAAAACAGAGTGGAGCATACAAAATAGAAATGGGAGGCTTCTCAGTAACTTCTTCATCCAGAACTCTTATGCATTAACCTTTTCCATTTTCTTTTTGATAAGGAGACACATAACGCAGGTATGTGTCTCCTTATTAAATCACATGATATCTACAATATCCAGGCCAGGTCTTGAAATGAAGTTTTTAAAGCTCTGTGTCCAGACTGAGAACAAATCCATATACTGTATAACACTGTGCATTACTGACACTTTCACTATTAAGAAGGAGCCCACGCTCCACAAATCTTCAAATGCCAGCTGAGTCCAAATACAGAGATGAGAGCTAATCCTAATTACGTTATTTGTTCATTTGGGTCGATATTTTCATCAGTGACTGGAAAGAGCTTTCCAGATTTTTGACATAAGTCTTTTCAACTATGCTCCTACCATTTCTGAGGCTGACCCTAGGATATTTAGCAGGTGAAACACACCGTTTTCTAACGTTTTATGTAAAAGAAGACAATTAGATAGAGTACTCCTGTAAGAAACGTATTACACAATGTTTGATGTAAAAGGTTTTGAGAATAGCTTATACATTTCAGTAGTACCACAGCCCCTACATTCCAAAAAGGCAGAGCAAATTTCCCTCACCTTTGGGATAGCTCGGAAGAGCTGGAATATTTAAGGTTTCTAAAGTCCTCTGGCAAGATCGAATTGGCAGTGGAAATAGATTGATGACGGCTTCTAACTGTTATGTATGCAGGCACCTGCATAGCAACAGCCACCAGGGGGCGTTGGCCTGAACGGTTTCGGCGGGAAACCTAGGGCCAACCCCATTGGCTGTCTGCTTACCTGGCCGGGTATTTAAGGAGGCCAGGTAACCCTCATTCCCCAGTTCGCTACCCCCCTCCAATAAAGAGCTGAACTCACACACCGGCTGGCGTCTCTTCCTTGCGTCGGACCCACTACTCAATACTAACCTAAAAAGAATGGCTCACAAGTGAAGTAATATGGGAAGGTTGGAAGAAAAAAAGATGAAGTTCCAGTTCAGAGCTGAAGAAGCTTCTTGGATGAGAAGTGAAACATTTTTAAAGGGGAAAAAAATAACCAAAGTCCAGTTGACTTTTGGAAAAAGCACCTTTGACCTGGAGGATTGAGAATTTCCACAGACTTTCAGTTGCTACATTTACAGTGTATTCAAAACCATCTGAAAGGTTTCAGGGAATTCTAAGGGAACTTTTGCTGGTTAAGTAATAGATGTGTGAAAGAGCTATAATATCACTTCTATATAACTTTTCTATCTGATTGAAACTAAATTGTTCTACATTTCATTTTTAATAATATTAAAAAATGCAGTTACAACAATAATGAAAATTAAAAATAAAAGAATAAAAAATATAAGATGCAGAAAAAATGAAAGAAAAATGAAAATGAAAAAAACAAGCATATAGCAAAGAAAAAGAAATGTGTAAAGAAATTACTAACCCTAACCCTAACCCTTCATCCCAACAAGTTTAAACAATTTTAGTGAATTATCACATTTTCTTAAAATACAACAAACGATTTCTTCTTCCCATCACATCTCTTATTATAAAGCCTCGTCATTTCAGTACTGATGTCAGCAAAAGTCTATTAAAAACTACCAGAGATATCTGGTGTCCTTTAAAACGTGTGAACCACAGTTTGATCAAGATGGCTATTCCCTCATCAGAACACTAAATCTGGCAAACTGCAGTCTTGCAGTCTCCTCATGAGGAGCAATTGTCTGAAGCACTTTAGGTGATCTCAAGCCCTCTCCTTGTTTGGAGAGGAATTATGAAGAGCTGGTCTACTTGCCAGCTTTTTTTTTTGTTCTGTCACAGAGCCACCTTCAGTCCAACAATTCCACATAGTCCCAAATCTTTCTAAAGTTCTGACAAATGCCTTTGAGAAGTTCTCAGGCTCATAAGCTGCTTTAAGATAGGGAGGACTGTGTTAAATAGTGGTGATGGATGTACTCTGGCTATCATCACAATGTGAAGAAAGATATATTGTAGATATGCCACTAGATGCATAATCATCATTATGAAAAATGACATCATTCAAGAAAAATGAAAATATCATTTATGGTACATTCTGAGTGGTATCATTATTTCTTCTTAGCCTGATAGCCTAGAGCAGACATGTCAAACACAAGGCCCAGGGGATGGATCCGGCCCGCAAAGTGGTTTCATGCGACCCGCGAAGCCATCCTGGAAACAGTGAGGGAATGGCCCCCACTGCCTTGGCCCTGGTCCAGAGACCCTCCTCCTGCCAGAGACTCTCAGATCTGTCCCACTCCAGCCCAGGCCCCCATAGGCACCCTTGATGCGAACGATGTAGAGCTGGCCATGCCCACCCAGTAGGCCATACGCACTCTAGCCACGCCCACCCAGTAGGCCATGCCCACCCTAGCCATACCCACCTGGCCCCTTGAGGGCAACGGCAATGCTGGTGCGGCCCTCAATGAAATTGAGTTTGACACCCCTGGCCTAGAGAATGCAAAAACCTAAGGCTGGAACCTGGCACATGGCCTTATTACTTCCTATTCAAATGGATTTTTAAATGATTTACCAATATACTGTAAGTATGAGTTTGCATGGACAGAGTTAGAAATATATTCATTTCTAGTTCTGTCATTATACAGAGTTATTTCCTTCAGTTTATGCTAGACGTGCTGAATATACGTATATTAAGGGAGGCGGGATTAGAAGAAAATGGGCATGGCTTTAAAACTAGAAGCAAAATACTAACAGCATGTGCAATGCTGATGACACGACTACTCTAATAGGTGGAAATTCAAATGATATGGAATCTCTAGTAACGAAAGTCAAAGAGCACTTCAAAAATAGGAATTGACATAAAGAAGACAAAATTAATAGGAACAGCAAAGCTTCAAAACTTCAAAACTTGAACATATTGAAATGATGTAGCTTCTGCCTTTTACAATCAATTATTAACAGTTAAAAGCAAACAGCTAAGATATACGGTATACTGCAGCATTTGTTAGGGCAGCAATGAAAGTCTAATTAAAGGTAGTTAGATGCCATGAGATATCTAGACCTACAGGGAAAAGAACTGTGCTGGCAATGGTTTTGCCTGTGACATAGTATGGAAGTAAAAGTAAGACTTTAAATATGTAGGATAAGAAGACCTATCCTTACATTTTTACATTTTTTAACTTTTCTGTTGAAAAAGATTCCTAATACCATGGATAGCCAAGCAGCAAACAAATGGATCATCAGACTAATCAATTCAGAATTCTCACTCAAGGCACAATCAATCAGGGCTAAAATTATCATATTTTGGATACCTGAATGGGTTTTATTATAGTGGCAATGAGTGATAACCTGAAAGACCAGGCTGGAGCAGATCATCCTGGAGAATTCCTGTCATTATCATCACTAAGAGTTTATACCATGGTGACATATAATCAATGAATCAATTAATCAGTCACTCAATCCAATCTATGGGTTTTCATTGTGGCGAACAGAATATTGTACAAAATAGTCAGACATAAAGTATGCAACTAGAATTATGAATCAACATTATTGGCACTCTCACAAAAAAGGAAAACAAGTCAAGTGGAGGTGAGGCCTGACAGATATCAAGGGACATGTTGCAGAAAAATTGATGGTTATGGGCATCAATCCTCCTATCACTGAGGTAGATTGTAATCTAGTAGGGCTTTTTATGTTTTTATGAGTATAAACAGATATACCTAGAAAGAGCATGTATCCATTTCTAGAAAATGAATTGGAAAGCACAAATGGTCTCCAAACTACATGGAATAAAAATTAATTTATTTAATTTTAATCGGATTCTAAAAAATGTTGTGATTCTGGTGTGAATGTATATGCTTTTATGTTTCTAAAGGATGTTTGGGCATAATCTGAAGAAAGTTTAGCATTGTAAAGCCTTACAATTTCAGTGGAACGGTCCCACTGACATTTGTTTTACATTCTCTTTGAAGACTACATGAGTAGAAGTCAAGATGATACTTGCTTTGGTGCTGGGCACTTTTCGTAAATCTGAGTATTGTTACTATAGGTACCTGCTCTGGTCCTTCCAATGGAAAAACATTTTTATGCCGAAGCATTTTTCTTCTCCTACACCTATGCTCAGCATACCATGGGTATAATTTATGCCACACTCAAAGTCATAGAAGCGCAAAAAGTCAAGATAAATGGATTCTTGCCTGGGGAATCTGGGATACACAAACCTAGGCAGAGTTGATAGGATTTTGGCACATTCTGCATAAACAAAAAAAGTTCCTCCTTGAGAGAACTTCCACACCAGGTTCCACAGGCCAGGGATTTATAATGGATTTTTAAAAGGAGCAGCTGTAATCACCAGAGCTATAATTTTAATCAAAGTAAAAATGCTGAACAAACAGTCTGTTCTCTAAGGCATTCCTCACCTGTGAACACTGGCAGGCCTCAAAAGATGACCATCCAAGTGGTTTCCTATTTTTATATTTAACTATAAAGGTAAAAGTTCCCCCGCACATGCGTGCTAGTCATTTCCAACTCTAGGGGATGGTGCTCATCTCCGTTTTGAAGCCGAAGAGCCAGTGCTTGTCTGAGGACATCTCCATGGTCATGTGGCCAGCATGACTAGATGCCAAAGGCGCACGGAACGCTGTTACCTTCCCACCGTAGTGGTCCCTATTTTTCTACTTGCATTTTTACGTGCTTTCAAACTGCTAGGTTGGTAGAAGCTGGGACGAGTAACAGGCGCTCACTCTGTTATGCCGCACTCGGGATTCGACCTGCCAAACTGCTGACCTTCTGATCAACAAGCTCAGCGTCCTAACCCACTGAGCCACCGCGTCCCTTATAGTTAACTATCATTCACTATATTAGAGAAATCCAATGATCAATTGGATGAGAGAAATCCAAAGATCAATTGACTGACTCTCCTGTTTTCTGACAAATAACAATATCTATGCACTCTACTATTCAGCAGAATGAGACAGCTGCCTTGCACTGCACCTCAAATTAGTTCTTTGTAGTATGGGAGGTTATGGCTGGACTATCATTAAATTACCATCCAGGTTGTTTTCTGAAGGGGCTCCATTTTGTCCTTTACAGCAGCAAAATATCTGATTCAGATTAAAAAGACAGGGAGGAAGATGATGATTCATTGCTTCAGGAGTGCTTTTCCATAGGAAGCTAACAACCAATTGTTAGGCAATTCTGAGGATCATGTACATAGAATTTTTCCTTGATAACCATGGTTGAAAGAGCTTGAGAAGTAGTTGTGGTTTCATTTGACTTTTTTAAAAAATCTGTTTTGGTTCTGAATATATTATATCATAGACCAGCAACTCATTTTACTGGTGGATTAAAAGAAAAGCAATAGTGAGATGACAGATGTTGAATGTCAGATCTATATTGAATGAGTTTTCCATAAAGGATGAGAGGATGAAGTGAATTATTGTAAGAAATTAGCATTGTCGTAGAAGCTTCTAATCCAATAGCCAGCAAAGGGTTAACTGCACGTATTTAATATCTTACCTCATACAGGTATAATTGTGGTAAGAATCAAGCTTTTATGGTTGTCATAGTCTGAGGGTGCTACTTCTTCAAAACACAACAGCATAAAAGCCATGCAAATGGAGATGAATGGAGCATAAGCCACTGAGGTAATTAAAATGTATTTTCCATCTCCTAGTAATTGAATTGTGTACAAGCTGCAAGTTAATGAGGTCATCTACCCTCAAGCACTGACAGGAAAGCAGGAATAATTATCTTTCATTTTTTTCTTATGTAGCAATTAATTTTAACCATTCGCCTACACCCCACACTCCCTCTTCCCTCATTCCAGTCAGTCAAAGTGATAGCTAAGCAGAATTGACAAGCCATCGAAATGGTGGAGGCACAAAGCTGCCAAGGTGGGGAAGGTAATCAAGGGGCTACAGCTGTTGAGCGCCAAGCACTTCCAGGTGAATGTCACCTGAGATTTTGCATACTGCCACTCGGAGGCCTTGGGACATACAGTGGTGGCTGACAACACATCTGGTGCCAGCTGGGTAGGGAGGACATGCTGCAACTTCAGGAAGTGAGCAGAAGGACAGACAAGGATTGATGAATGGACAAGATCCAGAATCAAAACCCCTTTACAAAGGCTCACATTCTGCTCTCAGCTCACCTGGGATCAACCAAGTTAGTTGCATGGAACAACTGTTCTGGCTTTGACTTCAGATAACCAGGTCTTAGGTGGAAAATGTAAGGTTCCCATTAGCCAGCATTAGTATTAGGTAGTGTGAGGCACTTTTCTTCAGCCTGCACATTTTCATTTCTCATGAAAAGCGGGCAAATTATTGGTTCTTCTATTATTTAAGACAGGGACGTGGTGGCTCAGTGGGTTAGGATGCTGAGCTTGTCGATCAGAAGGTCGGCAGTTTGGCGGGTCGAATCCTGAGTGCCGTGTAACAGAGTGAGCACCTGTTACTCGTCCCAGCTTCTGCCAACCTAGCAGTTCGAAAGCACGTAAAAATGCAAGTAGAAAAATAGGGACCACTACGGTGGGAAGGTAACAGCGTTCCGTGCGCCTTTGGCGTCTAGTCATGCTGGCCACATGACCACAGAGCCTTTATTATTTAAGATTTAATCTTCAATTCAATTCACAATATGGGACTGGTAAAAACTTAACAGTTCAAGTCCTAACTAAGGACCTAATGTTAAGGTAATGTCTGAGTATATAGGCAGTTCCGAATAAGGTGGTGTTTGTGTGTTTTTTTTTGCAAAGTCAGAATATTCAGGTCTGATAAGTTCAACATTTCCATGTATCTCGGCAACCCTTTGGGTATTGTTCCAAGGGTTTTTATTACTATTGGTACAACCATTGAATTCTTTCTCTGAATCGCTCAACTTCAATTTGCAGATCATTGTGATTATGTTTATGTTGGGGTGTTTTTTGATATGGAGGTAGAAAGAGACTATGGGTTTTGTTTTTCTACCCTCTTTTTTCTTTTAGTGGCAAACTTACTCAGCCTGCTGAAGGCCAGCCCTGATTTTGGGATCTTGGAGAGTGTGAGTTCTAATTCTACTTTGGCATAAAATCTGCTGTTTGACTGTCACTCTCTTTCTCAGCCCAACTCAATTCTTTTACAGAATTACAGGAGGGAACATAATCAGAAATGGGTAAAAACCACGCTGTTTTTAGATATTGTTCCAACTTCCCCAAAACTTCAATGAGAGTCTTTCTAACCCTGATAAGGTATGGCTCAAAAGGCAACTACTCTTATTTTGTACAATAATAGGGATAGTTATACTGACTCATTAATGATTCTGGTGACAATACTAGGTGAAATAGAACTCAATTTGTATATAAGAGCTATTTATGACACATGATCAGTCTGGCTATTTCATGCATCTTTATCTCTCAAAGAAATAATTGATATCATGAAATCTACAAAACAGTCTACTTCCCAATGTAGATGATTGTCCCCACGCTGATATAAAGTTCTTTGCTCAATACTATTGGGGGTCTGTGATGATGCCCTTTAATTAAGCCTCACTTAATTGACAAGATTGAATTTGTTTGCTTGCTTGTTGATTATTTAATTAATTTATTGCTTGCTGCCACCTTGTGACTCTCAGCAGTTTACAACATCCACAGTATGATTAAGAATAGCAACAAATAAACTAAACTATGCTTATAATGGTAAGGAGCAACATATAGTGTAACAATACACATAACAAATATGCAAAATAAATAAAGGTAAAAGATGAAGCAATAAGAGCATTCCAGAGAAAAGCTCAGTTTTTCTTAACTTTCTGAAAGGAAAAGGGGGGAAGGGCTGTTCTCATCTCATTGGTCTTGCTCCACCACACCAGGACTGCCCTTGAGAAGCAGCATCTCCTAGTTTTGTTTCCACTCATTCCCAGAAGTACAGAACTTGAGAGCGAAGTGTTTCTCTCCCTCAGTGCTTGAGAAATTCAGACCAATGAAACTTAGAAGCAACAGGCCTGCACGTATGTAGCTGCCAAGCCATACAGAGCTTTTTGAGTTGAAATCTCATTTCAGATTGCATCTGAAAATGAACTGTAAGCAACACCAGTAGTAGTGTTACATATTACAACCAGCTGGAAGAACACAGCATTCTACACCTGTTGCAATTTCCAAGTAGTCTTCAAAGGCAGTTTCTGGTAAGAGGTATTGTAGTTTTGTTTGTTTTATCTTGGTGGTAATGAGGGATGAGTTACTGCAGCCAGGTAAGATCACAACGGGTGCAAATCATGATTCTGAAGTCAGGTAATAGTCTGATAACTATTATCCAGTATTAAATTAAGCTTTATTAAATGTTGACACAAAATATTGGGAGCCACCCCGACGTGATCCTTTGATTATCCATTCTGCAGAATCTGGTTTTATAAGAAGTCACCAAGCATTTGATACTATTAAATTATTGACATTTGGGATATATGCTCAGAAAAATCAAAATCTGCAGTGATGGTTGAAGTAGCCGAAGGACCACTCGGGACGACAGGTTACCGAACTGGGACTTTATTTAGAACAAGACAAAAACAGAATAACTTGTCCGGCTTTTATAGCCGGCAGCTGTCAGTGAGATCCAATCAGGATCGTCTCTTTTGGCGCCGCGTCTAGCCGAGCCAATTATCGCCGTCTTTCCTTGACAGTTCTTACTTCCGCATGGCTTGGTGTTTTGACAGCCGCGAGCTGTCAGTGGCTCCGCCTGCGCCCTGGCGGGGAACTTTGACAGCTGTCAAAGTTCCCGCGTGTTCTCCTGTCAGATTTGTTTACCTCACAGAAATAAATGGAATAACGGTTTTAACTTACTGTTAACGTTTTGTATACATATATATTACACCCCTTACCCCTCCCCTGGAGTGTTTCCTCCCCCTTGTTGGTTGCTGGAGCCGGCCCATTGGTAGTCTTTTAAATATGTGGGGGCTCTTCTGTTCCTGTTTGAACGCCTTGGGGGTGGTATGATGTCTGGCTCTGGTAGAGGCACATCCTCTTGATCCTCCTCCCCTTGATTAGGTATCGGTAATATGTCTCCGGGGGGTGGATTTTGGTGGTCCTGTGGGTGAGGGTCTGGGTGGTGTTGTGGTTGTCTTGGTCTGAGCTGATCAATGTGCCTTCGTAGATTGCCTTCGGTAGGTGTGTGTATTAAGTAGGAAATGGGTCCTGTTTGTCGTAACACTGTCCCTTGGACCCATTTTTGTTTGGCTGTGTATGATCGTGCCCAGATCATTTGCCCAGGTTTAAATGTTCGAGGTGGGGGGGGGGTGATCTGGCTCCGCGGTGTAAGTGTCGGGATGAAGTCTGTCGAGGCGCGTTATTAGTCTCCTCCCCCATCTTAGCTCCGCTGGTGTCTTGCCGGTTGTCGTGCAGGGAGTTGTATGTTGTGACATTAGGAACTGGCTGAGTCGACGCTGCCAGTTCCCCTTTACGAACTTTTTTAAGGCTTCTTTCGTGGAGCGCACCATAATTTCAGCCATCCCGTTCGTCGATGGGTGGAACGGCGCCGACGTGACAAGTCTAATACAGTTCTTCATAGCGAACATCTGAAATTCACGAGAGGTGAATTGAGGTCCGTTGTCTGAGACCATGGTGTCTGGGAGGCCGTGGGTGGCGAATACTTTCCTAAGGGCTTGTATGGTGGCCTTTGAAGTGGTTTTCCTAAGGGGAATTACTTCTAACCATTTTGAATAGCTATCAACTATTATTAGGAAACTTTGCCCTTGGATTGGTCCTGCAAAATCTAAATGTATACGTGACCATGGGTTTTTTGTAGTTTCCCATTTATGAATTGGGGCTTGGGGTGGCTCGCTTCGTGTTGACTGACAGGTGTAGCATCCTCCCACATATTTTTCTATTTCTTTATCAATGCCAGGCCACCAGACATAGCTTCTGGCCAGAGCCTTCATTTTAACTATGCCAGGATGTCCTTCGTGTAAAGTGTCTAATGTTTGTGCTATGTTTTTGTCAGGTACTATTACCCTGTTTCCCCACAAAAGGCATCCCTGGTGTGAAGATATTTCGTTTTTCCTGTTATAGAATGGCTGGAATTGAGGGTGTGGATTTTTTGCTGGCCATCCTGTGGTTGTCCATCTGAGGATTCTGCTGAGTATTTTGTCCTTAGCTGAATTTATAGCTATAATTTTGGCGGAGAGGGGGCAGTCAGGAAGTTGGGATATTGCTAGAATCTGCCCTGCCGGGGCTGGGTCTGGGTCCTTGCCTTGGATTGGTAGTCTGCTGAGGCAGTCTGCGTGCCCTAATTCTTTCCCTGGCTTATGTATTAATTTGTATGAATATGCTGATAAGAAGGTGGACCAACGCAGTATTCTTGGTGACAGAATCTGCGGGGTTATTTTATCCCAAGTGAAAATTCCTAGTAGGGGTTTGTGATCCGTGAATATGGTAAAGGGTCTCCCATAGAGATAGTCATGGAACTTTTTTACCCCTGCGACTATTGCTAGTGCTTCTCTATCGATTTGCGCGTAGTTTCTTTCAGCTTTTGACAGGGTGCGTGAATAAAAAGCTATGGGTCTTTGGGTGCCATCCTTGTAAAGATGGCTTAATACTGCCCCAATTCCATAGGGAGATGCATCGCAAGCGATGCATACCGGTGTGTCCTCTCTAAAGAGGGTGACTGTTGAACTGTTACAGATAATATTTTTTAATGACTGGAAGCTATTTTCATGTGTTTTGGTCCAGGACCAGGCAGTTCCCTTGTCTAGGAGCCTATGGAGAGGCTCTGCTATAGTGGCTTTGTGGGGAAGGAAAGCATGGTAGAAGTTTAATAACCCCAAAAAGGCTTGGAGCTCTTGTTTGTTCTTTGGACTGGGGGCTGTCTGAATAGCCTTTAGTTTTTCTGTGGTGGGGTGGATGCCTTGGGCGTCTATTTTGTACCCTAGGAATTCTGTGGAAGTGACTCCGATGGAGCACTTTTCCCGTTTTAATTTGAGACCGGCTTCTCTGAGTCGGCTCAGCACAGCTGACAGTCTGTCAGCTAAGTTTGCTTCGTTTTCTCCGGCGATGAGAACATCGTCGAAATAGGGGCAGACCCCGGGTATCCCTTTTAAGGTTTTTTCCATGATACCTTGGAAGATACCCGGGGCTGCCGATATGCCAAATTGGAGTCTTTTCACTTTAAAGGCACCGCGGTGGGTGACAATTGTTTGAGCTTCCGCGGTGTCATTTGTGACAGGCAGTTGCAAGTACGCCTGCGTCAGATCAAGTTTTGCGAAAATGGCGCCGGAGCGGATGGAAGCAAGGACGTCCCTCACCGCTGGCACCGGGTAAGCATGGGGGCTGAGGGCTAGGTTAAGGGTCGCTTTATAGTCAGCACATAATCTAATTTCCCCGTTAGGTTTAACTGGGGTGACTATTGGGGTCTCCCAACTTCCCCCTTCAGTAGGTTCCAGCACCCCTAGTCTTACGAGGCGTTCTAGCTCATTCTCTATTTTTTCTTTGAGGGCAAATGGGACCCTCCTAGCTCTTATCTTTATGGGCTGGATGGTTGGATTTAATTTTAAGGCGATGGGAGGGCCAGTGTATTTCCCTAGTGTGCCATCAAAGACGTCTGCATACTTGCTGCAGACGGCTTCGAGGCTAGAGGCTTCTACTGTGTTTACCCCAGTAATGGCGATGCCCAGAGGGCTGAACCAGTTCAGCCCGATTAGATTGGTGCGGTTCCCTGGAGTCACTAGGACTTCCAGGGGTCCTTTGAATTTTTTGTATTCTACATCGACCTTAGCCTTCCCTTCTAGGGGAATGGGGTTTTTTTGGAAATCTGCTAGATGGACCTGGTTTTTTTTAAGGGGAATTTCCCTGTTGCTTCGTTGGCAGATCTCCTGATACGTTTTGAATGATATTAAGGAGACTGCTGACCTGGAGTCCACCTCCATGGGGCAGGTGACCCCCTGAATTTTTACCCTAATCCTTACTTTTGGACTTAGGCTATGCACCTTATCTATTGTTCCCACTAAGATTCCTGGCGCTCTTCCCTTGTTGGCCTGGGCGGTTGGCCTACCTGGGGGGTTGGCCTCCAGATCATGCACGTTGTCGCGGGGCCGGCTTCGGCACACTGGTTTGATGTGGCCGGTTTTTCCGCAATTGTGGCATTTTGCGTTCCGGAACCGGCAACTTCCCCGGGCATGGTTGCCCCCACAGCTGGCGCAGGTGGCCCGTTGCTCGTGTCGTGATGGCGGGGGGTTTCTGGCTCTTTGGCGATCTGACGTCTCGCTTCTCCGCTGTTGTCGACGCTCCATCCTGCGCTGAAGGGCTTCACCGTCTGTGAAGTCCACTGACTCGTCGCTGTCGCTGAGGGTTGCGTTCTCGTGGTATACGGTTGCTGGACTTTCAGGTGTTGCGGAGGTCGGTTTTTTCTTATGGTTATATTCATAGACCATTATCTCTCGAGTCAGTTCGGCTAGGCTCATGTCTGGTTTTGATGTCAGTTTTTTTTGGAGCCGCTCGTCCCTCAAGCCTATCACCACTTGGTCCCTGATGCGGTCTTCCAAGTCGGGGAAGCAGCAGTTACGCGCGGCATGCCTGACCCCGGCGATGAAGTCGTTTGCGGGCTCGTCCGGTCGCTGCTTCTTCTGGGTGAATTGTACTCGCCAATACAGCTCCGAGTGGGCCGGCATATAATGTTTGTTGAGCTGGTCGACCAGGTCCGCGTAGGAGACTTCTGTGATGGGTACTGGGCTGAACAGCCCAACAGCAGCGTCGTATACCGGGGGCCCACTGATGTACAGGAGGGCGGCGGCCTTTGCTCTGTCGTCGGTGATTTTGCTGACGAGGAGGAACCCCTCGACTTGCCCCAGGTGTGACTGCCATCTCTCCGGGTGGCGGGTATTGAATTCCCTCACACACCCGAAGTTGGCCATGTCGTCCGGTCCTGGTCTTGCTCCGTTCGGAAGTTAAAACTTCCAGTGACAGCTCTGGCCGGGAACTCTCTTCCTCGGCCGTGACTTCAGCTCAGGAGCGATCCCACCTTCGTCGCCAGTGAAGTAGCCGAAGGACCACTCGGGACGACAGGTTACCGAACTGGGACTTTATTTAGAACAAGACAAAAACAGAATAACTTGTCCGGCTTTTATAGCCGGCAGCTGTCAGTGAGATCCAATCAGGATCGTCTCTTTTGGCGCCGCGTCTAGCCGAGCCAATCATCGCCATCTTTCCTTGACAGTTCTTACTTCCGCATGGCTTGGTGTTTTGACAGCCGCGAGCTGTCAGTGGCTGCGCCTGCGCCCTGGCGGGGAACTTTGACAGCTGTCAAAGTTCCCGCGTGTTCTCCTGTCAGATTTGTTTACCTCACAGAAATAAATGGAATAACGGTTTTAACTTACTGTTAACGTTTTGTATACATATATATTACAATGGTCTTGCTGGATACAGGAAAGTAGTTATGTGGCTTCTCTGATATGATGGGATGTGGTCTGGATTCCCAGGAAGGAGGGCTTGCATTTCAGAGGATCAAGAGCTAGAGAAGTTTGGATAATTTGTTTGGGAAAAAGAAGGTCAAGATAGCTTTTCCCTAGAACCTCTCAGAGTATATTTTTAATAGTACAAGTAATTGGCAAGATTTCTGTCTTTGATTAAGGAACAATAAAGGAAACTGCTTAAAAATGTGTGTCTTTCTTGGTTTTTGGGGCCTGACAGGAGGCATATTTAGTTCCAGATTTAGCAATAGCTCTATTGTATTAAAGGCCATGAAACATATTTGGAACAGATTGGGAGGGAAGTATAATTTCTATTTTTATTCACCTAGTAAAATTATTCTCTGTGATAATCTCAATATGTGAATTATAGATAAAACTTTTTTTTTTTGGAAATCAGGGGCAAGAATGGATTTTCCAAACACAGGACACACACACACACATTACTCTCAGTGTTGGAAAGACTGTACAACTCCAATTTTATAATATTGGATCTTTCTTCTCCCTCCCCCCCCCCCCGTGTGTGTGTGTGTGTGTGTGTACACACTCTTATTAAGTGACTGTCAGTATAATGGAAAGTCTGATTAGTAATATTTCATGTAGTCAAGACGTAATGAGCTACTTTAAAATTAGACTGGATGGTTTTCTCTATGTGTACACCCCTTATTTGCAGTATATTTTTTGTTTTTCATTTTTCCTGTTTCTTTTGGCAGGGTTCTTTTTTTCCTTTTCTCTCTTTTCCATTATTACTGTATATATTAAAGTCATATTCTTTTTTTCTTTAAAAAACATACATCGGTTCCTAAATTATGGGAGAAAGAACATACAAATGGCAAGCGCCATATTCAAGGCATCCAAGGACAGCCTGAAATTCAGCCGTTCTGACTTTTTGGTGGAAGTTCGGTTTCTTTACTTGCACATCTCTGAATTCTTCTCCATTACCGGTCAACAGTCAACTCTTTACTGCTGAATTAAGTAGCTAGTGCTTGTACTCTCATCTTTGGAGACTGTTTTTCCTCATCCTCTGAAGAATAAACAGCAAGGTCTATTCAAGGAATTTCCTTTAAAAGTTCTGCCCTTTCACATGCTAACCATACAATAAAGACCTTCAGAACGGGAGGATTACTTAACACAGTAATATTTGTCTTCTGGCATGATTGAGCTTAAGCATCAAAGCTAGGAATTATGTTACATGATATCCTAAGAGAGATTCTTTCAGGAGCCGTGGTGGCGCAGTGGTTAGAATGCAATATTGCAGGCTAATTCTGCTGCTAGCATTTTGGCTTAAGGTTGATTCAGCCTTCCATCTTTCTGAGGTCAGTCAAATGAGGGCCCAGATTGTTGGGGGCAATATGCTGACTCTGTAAACTGCTTAGAGAGGGCTGTAAAGCACTGAGAACCATTATAGAAGTCTAACTGCTGTTGCTATTGCTAAATACTGACTCCTTCTCCTCTTTTCAACTTAGAAATGTTTTCTGAAAAGTATTTATCCAAGTTTTGATGTCACAAGCACAGTTCTTCAAGAATCTCTTGCAAATTGACAATATTCAGGGATTGGGTTAGCAGGACAAATGATAAGATCTCAGGGATAGTTTAACAGAGATAATCACATCCATTAAGTTATTGTTCATCACTACTAATTAACTGCTCTTAACAAACCATGTATTCATGAACATGGTGGAAAGACATATGTTGCACTACATAGACCAAAATCATTCAGTGAGTAAGATAAATGTTGTCAGTCAATTCTATACATAGTTTAGCCAGCAAACCCTCTGTAATGGCAGATTGAACTTGGCAGATTTGATGAGGCATGATCAACCTCGTGTTTTCCATTTTTCACAGCAGGTTCCTCCCCCCTTCCTCATACTAGAATACACCCTTCCCTTCTTCTCTATCTCAGAAATCAAATACAAAAAGTATTTGTTTTTACATCTTCTGTCAGTTTCTTCAGTGAAAGAATAATAATGTCAAACTAACCAGAACTGTATCTTCCATCTCGTATTTTCAGGGGAAAAACCTTAAAACTAGAAGGAAAAGCCAAAAGCAGAATAGTATTATTGTGCCCATGTGGTTTAAACTTAATTGTGCCAATTGTGTTTTGATTCATTGAAGAACAATTCACATACCATGATTGGCAGAATTGTTCATAACAGGACTACATCATCTATTTGCCTAACCAAATTGTTTGGGTAAATAGAGTTGTACAAGTTCATAAATTGTGGACCTGTTCTGCAAAGTGAGTGGGAGGGACTATTATTCCTGAAATATATTTATCTGTATTGAACTAGGTGGGATAATTTATGTATATGTTTGGAGCTTTTTTGCTTTTTCTCTCTGTATGCACATCTCTCTCTCTCTCTCTCTCTCTCTCTCTCTCTCTCTCTCTCTCTCTCTCTCTCTCTCTCTCTCTCTCATCTCTATCTATCTATCTATCTATCTATCTATCTATCTATCTATCTATCTATCTATAGATATCTATATCTATCTATATCTAGATAGATAGATAGTAGATAGATATAGATAGATATAGATAGATATAGATATAGATCAGACATGTCAAACACAAGGCCCGGGGGCCAGATCCGGCCCGCGAAGTGGTTTCATGCGGCCCGCAAAGCCATCCTGGAAACAGTGAGGGAACGGCCCCCACTGCCTTGGCCCTGGCCCAGAGACCCTCCTTCTGCCAGAGACCCTCAGATCTGTCCCACTCCTGCCCAGGCCCCCATAGGCACTCTTGAGGCGAATGATGTAGAGCTGGCCACACCCACCCAGTTGGCCATAAGCACTTTAACCACGCCCACCCCATAGGCCACGCCCACCCCATAGGCTACACCCACCCAGCCCCCTGAGGGCAACCACAATGCTGATGCGGCCCTCAATGAAATTGAGTTTGACACCCCTGATATAGATGATATAGATGTAGATATAGATATATATCTTGTTTAGCTCTGTTCTTCTTGGAATTTGTATTTTAACATTGTGAATAAAATAAAAAATATATTAAAAGAAACATCACCAAGAACCTTTGCTCAAATTGCTAGCTTACAGCACAATTCTACAAATGTCCACATGAAGATAAATTTCCTTTATTCTGCAGACTCACACTCAGAAAAACACTGAGGATTGCAGTTTTAACTAGATAACATCCCTAAGACAGTACATCCAGTATACCTGTTCTAGGCATGTTATTTATTCCCATTTTCAACAGCAGCTCCCCTTACTATAAACACCACTCCATTATAGAGAGCCTAAAACAAATTAAAGTGCCACCACCACCATCACCAATAAAACAAAATTAGCACATATGTTTGGCTTTCTTGACTACAGTCTCACTGTATTTGAGAACAGATCCCAGAATAACACATCAAGACATGGCAATTAAGCACATACATTCCAGTGCTAAATAATTTTGACATAATTTGCATTCCTCAGATGACATTTAGAAAGCTTCTCATGGACACAGACACGAGATGCATGTGTGCATCACAAATAATTCCTGAAATGGGTCACCTCTTTTTTTTTTGAATGGTACAAATAAGTATTGCACTGAATATTTATAAGAATCTGAACTTAGCTCAAAAAACATCTTGAAACAGGGCCTGTAGCATTCTAAACTCACACTGATGAAAATCGACAGTAAATTGGCCTATTTTTTATTGTGCCATCTTTTTGTATTCTGATTTCTTCTCCTCCTTCCAATACAAACCCATGGGAATTAAAGTGGGAGGCCTTTGGAAAGCAAAAATATTCTTATTTAGATCTTTATTTTCTCCTCAACAGTTAACAGTGTCTCAATTTCACTGGCGACTCAGTGCAATAAGTTCAAAACTGGAGAATCTGAGATTAGGATTTTCTTTCCAAAATTTGAAGCCTGAATGCATTATATGCATTTCTGAAATGTTTTTTTAACAACACTTTGGCAACTGTTTGTAACTTGTCTATTTAAATTTTACCACCTTTTCCTAATACATCTGGAACAGAGAACTATAATTCTGGTATGATATGGTATGCCATTTTGTATGAAAACAAACAGTACATGAATCTTGTTGGATCACAAATGGTCTAGAGCAGAGGTCCCCAACCTTTTGGGCACCAATGACCGGTGCCATGGAGAAAGATTTTTCTGCGAACTAGAGTGGGTGTGGTTTTGAATACTGCCTGAACCCCAAGGATGGAGCTTTGCTTGTTCATGTGGCCTTCTTGCTGACATGCTGCGGACCAGTACTGGTCCACGGGCTGGGGGTTAGGGACCCCTGGTCTAGAGAGATTTTGTATATTTATAACTGGTAAGAAAACCAAGATCATGGCATCCAGCCCTCTCAATTCCTGGCAAATAGATGGGGAAGAAATGGAGGTAGTGACAGATTTTATTTTCCTGGGCTCCAAGATGACCGCAGACAGGGACTGCAGCCAAGAAATTAAAAGACGCTTGCTCCTGGAGAGGAAAGCCATGGCAAATCTAGACAGCACACTAAAAAGCAGAGACATCACCCTGCCAACAAAAGTGCGTATAGTAAAGGCTATGGTCTTCCCAGTTGCAAAGTATGGCTGTGAAAGATGGACCATAAGAAAGGCTGAGCGCCATTGAAGCCTTTGAACTATGGTGCTGGAGAAGACTCCTGCGAATCCCTTGGACTGCAAGGCAATCAAACCGGTCAGTCCTAGAGGAGATCAACCCTGACTGCTCTTTAGAAGGCCAGATCCTGAAGTTGAAACTCAAATACTTTGGCCACCTAATGAGAAGGAAGGACTCACTGGAGAAGAGCCTAATGCTGGGAAAGGTTGAGGGCAAGAGAAGAAGGGGACAACAGAGAATGAGGTGGCTGGATGGAGTCACTGAAGCAGTAGGTGTTACCCTAAATGGACTCCAGAAGATGGTAGAGGACAGGAAGGCCTGGAGGAACGCTGTCCATAGGGTCGCGATGGGTCGGACACAACTTCGCAACTAACAACAACAACAAACTGGTAAAAGTGCTTTGAATAATGATGCATTTTGTATGAAACTTTCACATATCAAAGGTTCTTCTTTTCTCTCTTCTGCTAGGATTAACACAGCCAAAGCTTGCCTACCTTCACTTTGTTAGGCTGATCACTTTTACTTGTCTGAATTCTAAATAGTTACATAATGAACTCCTTTTGCAACTCCCAGAACACTCCTGGTCGTTACCACAGTGATTTTTCAATCCAACTTTTAGTTTGGGTATGTTAAGGGGTGATACAGTGTATGCATTCTAAAATTTGGAAAGGCTTAAGGCACTTAATCTGTTCTTCAACACCTCTCAGGGCTCCCAAAAGTAACCATAAAAAGCTTGGCTGTGGCCCTGCCAGCAGTATCATGGTTCCTTGGCTACTGCTCTATGATTTTCAGAAATCATCAAAAATAAAAAATAAAAATAAAACCGGATAGCCCTTAATCTCAAGAAACCTGTGCTTCCTTGCCTGGAGCCAAATATTCATCAGTAGAGTACTTTTGTCATCTTTTATCTGGACACGCAGATCTTGGTAGAAGATTAGGAAAAGAGAAGTCTAAAGGTGTTCCTTTTTTTCTTTTACCTTAACACAGCATTTCTAATCGTCACATTTACACTCTATAAATCAGTTTGTTTATTTATTTAGATCTTTTTAATCCATCTTTGTTACTTTGCAAGTAACTCAAGGCAGCGAACATACCTAATACTTCTTCCTCTTCCTATTTTCTCTACAACAACTTGTGAAGTGGGTTGGGCTGGGAGAGAGTAACTAGCTCAAAGTCACCCAGTCAGCTTTCATGCCTAATGTGGGAGTAGAACTCATATCTCCTGGTTTCTAGGCCAGCACTTTAACCACAACACCCAACATCAGTTGTGCATTTTTCCGTGACTTTTCAAGAAAAAGACTTCAACAGTACCATATCCGTCTGAAATTTTATTCACGACACCTATGAAAACATCCCTTCACCAGAAACAGGTTATCTTGCTAGTTCCCTGTAGAAGCTAATCCTGTGACTTGTTCTCCTGCAGACAACCATGTGGGATTAAATTGCTTGCTCAATAAAAATGCAAAAGGAGAAATTAGAACAAATCTTTCCTGGGTTTCTTTCCTCCCCCCTCCCACCCCTCTTCACTTTTATGTAGCAGAGACCAACCAGCAATAATCAACCAGGGCCATTTAGTTATAGTCTCGTCTTGCTGTGACTAATAGAATGATTGGTTGTACAGCTTCTTTATGGCTGTTCATTATATCACCCTTACATAAAGTAATTTAATTTCAGTGGGATAATTAGGGCATTTCTAATCTAACTGATAGTCTGAATGAAATTAGATTCTCAGAGGGAGATTTGTGTATTGGGAGACTGGCGACCTTCGGCCCCAATTTTCACACAATGTATTAAATTGACAGCCTGACTCCTGAGCTTTGCTGTACTGTATCTCTGCAACTCACACTGCTCTTTGGACTGCTGGGGGGGGGGAAACCACAAACAGGAGACTCATTTCTCAAAAAACGGATACTGGAAAAGTGCCAATTACAACAAAAATTCAGTTTATAATCTCAAGCCCTAACTTCTGTTCCATGACTGTTCTGGAACAAGTGAAACAATAGAAAAGACAAAAAGATTCCTGGATGGGTTCAGGACGTGCTACTATCTGCTACGTCTTGGTTTTAAGTCAAGTTTGACTCCTGATGATGTTATGAACATGTCCATGTCGTTTCCTTGGCAACAGTAAGAAGTAACTTGCCATGGTCTTGGGAATTGGGACGGTGTGATGGTGGTGGGGAAATAAAGAGAAGCTCCTCTTCTAGTCTTGCCATTCGGTGCAGAAAAGTCTGAAACTGAGAGATTTGGACATCCAGTAAAATTGGGGTCAGCATACCATCCCAGAAGGCACAATATCCTTCCACACTGCTGAAATTCCCAAAGACTGTGAGAAGAGAAGTCTAAAAGAAGTCTAAAGAGAAGCGGAATAGTCATTAGGAAGACATGTTAAATTCACAGGTTTGTTCAAGGGTAAGTCGATCGTTTAATCCAGCCACTCATTTGCCTTAAAGATAGTAACCTAAGCATCACTAACTTTTTCCACCGAGTTTCCTCAGAAATCTGATCCTTTCCTCATGTGCTGAGGGTGGGAAACATATGACAGCTGTTTGCTTTAATCTACAAAAAATCCAACCCCATTCAGTAGAGATTCAGGCCACTTCTGCAGACGTAAGATTTCTTCTACTGTATTTGGGGCTTATTCTTTTCACATAATATAGCATTCGTGCTAACCAATTCGATTCATTTCAACAACTGGCAAAATAAATCAAGTGAGAAATAAAGCAACAGAAAACTTCCTCTGGGCAAACATGTGGATTTAAATAGTCTGCATCAATTTTGCTCTGTCTCTATATTTGCAAATAAAGGAAAACTTTTATTAAATATGTACTCTATGTCTGGTAGACTGGATAAGGTCTAAATAGCTGGGACTCATATTTATTGGGTATGTGGGATTCTGTAACCTTCATAGTAGTCAGGCAACTCATCCCATGATTTATTCACTCCTTGCAAACACATTTACCTGTGTTTCCGATAAAAAAATAATCACTCATACCTCAAACTCTTAATCGGATGGAGGAATATCCTCAGTATGACAGCATGTGAGTTCTGTTCCCTCCTAAGTATACATTTTGTTTGCCCTCAAATTGTGCCCTCCTTTCCTAAGAGCTTCACTTTTCCTTACAACAAGATTCCATGAGAAAGAAGGAATCAGGAAAAAAAGACCCCAAATGGATCTACATTATTGATCAAAATGCAGAAAAGGGATTTTGAGGAGTGAAAGAAGTCAACGAAGCATGCAAAGGACAAGTTATTGTAATAATGGTACCAATTAGACTTCACATAGACTACACTCATTCACATTGAAGCAAGGAATGAGTGAATGAATGAATGAATGAATGAATGAATGTCTAGATCCGTGGTGGCGAATCTATGGCACACGTGCCACAGGTGGCACACAGAGCCCTCTCTGTGGGCACGCGCATCGTCGCCCCAGTCCTAGGCCTTCAGCTGGGTTTTATAAAACCTTTTCACTTTAGGCCTCTGCCGCTGTGTGCAAAAAAAAAAAGGTTCAATCAATCAATTTCAAATTCTCGCAGGGAAAAAAATGATCTCGCAAAGTTGGAATTGATTGATTGAACTTTTTAGCCCCACCCAGTCTGCCATTACCACTGCAGTCACGCCCACCCAATGGGCCACACCTACCCAATGGGCCACACCCACCCTGCACTCGATGTTTCATAAGTGGGTTTTGGGTTGCAGTTTGGGCCCTCAGTCTCTAAAAGGCTCGCCATCACTGGTCTAGATTGTCTTAAAATGGTAGATCCTGGAACTGATCAGACAAAAGACAACCCAAGATTTAATCCTAAATGATGACAGTGATCTACAGAAAGTTGTTAGTGATGTGGAACCAATAAGAAATAGTGTACAAAATGTTTTTATATTTAGCATACAATGAAATGGGAAACTATCAGCAGGATCCAATACTACCAAATTTGATTATAAGGAGGAAATTTCTTAAAATATGGGAACCAGTAAAAAAAAGAGAGAAACAAAAACTTTCTGGGGTCCAAATTTCTTCATAATTTCTGGTGGCTACTTAAAACCACAGTAATTGGAATTGAATGTGTTTCATAATGCCATAAAGAGTTAATGTCAGTAGAAAGACATGAGCATAACTCTACTAATGTCCAGCAAATTCTAGAGATTAAAAATGCATCTTTCCTTTCCAATTTTTAGAGATTTCCAACAGGTATGAAGTAAGGTCACCCTGGTAACACAAAGCACTTGATTTTTTTAAAAAAAGTTTTTAAGCAAATTCTTCCCTAAAGACTTATGAGGATTTACTTCTTAATGGACTGCTAATCTTTAGGAAAAAGAAAGAAAGTGAAGATTAGATTAAATGGGAAGTTTTCTCAATAGAGGGCAATGAGTCTATGAAGTTGGGACTGATACTTTTAAAAGATTTTCTTAAATGATCATGTGCTAATGGTGGGAAACGTGGCAGCTGGTGTGAGCAGTGAGCTGGCCATATTTGTGGACAATATCAAAATCTTCAGGATGGTAAAATCCAAAAGTAATTTTGAAGATTTCCAGAAGGATTTGTTTTAAATTGGATAGGAACAATTTCACAATTTCACACTCAGCTAATTCACACACAGAAGCAAATGGTTTTCCCATGAAAGTCAAATCCCATCTCAAAGAACTTTGAAAAACTAGGAAAGTTATCAGTAACAGAAAACTTGATTACCAAGTTTTACCAAGTTTGAATGACCCATTGGTAATGGACCGTGACTTTGGATTCACAACATAGCATTACCTTTTGCCAGCACCTGCCTGAGTAAACCAGGCTTGGCACCCCTTAGTTGTGGGGTGCCTCAGGGGTCGGTACTCTCGCCTCTCCTGTTCAACATCTATATGAAGCCGCTGGGAGAGATCATCCGTGGCTTCGGGATGAGGTATCATCAATATGCTGATGATACCCAGCTTTTCATCTCCACCCCGAACCAACCCAGTGATGCCCTCGATGTGATGTCCCATTGCCTGGAAGCGGTACAGATTTGGATGGGAAAGAACAGGATCCAGCTCAACCCGGCCAAGATTGAGTGGCTTTACATACTGGCATCTCGTTTAGTCCAAGAGGTTCCATCTTTGGTTATAGGAGGAGAGATGTTACCTCCTGTTGATAGAGCACACAATCTAGTCGTCCTCCTGGATTCACAACTCAGTTTTGAAGATCATATTGGAGTCGTGGCTAGGGGGGCATTTGCCCAGATTCACCTGGTACGCCAGTTGCGCCCCTTTCTGGACCGAGATGCCCTACGCACAGTCACCCACGCACTCGTTACCTCCCGTATAGATTACTGCAATGCTCTCTACATGGGGCTGCCCTTAAAGACCACCCGGAGGCTTCAGCTGGTGCAGAATGCAGCTGCACGGGTAGTGATGGGAGCACCCCGATACTCCCATATTACACCCCTCCTGCGTGAGCTGCATTGGTTACCGGTTGCCCTCCGGGTAAGTTTTAAGGTGCTGGTACTTACCTTTAAAGCCCTACATGGCTTAGGACCGGGATACTTGCAGGACCATCTGCTGCCAGGAACGAATTCCCATCGCCCAGTACGCTCACACAGAGAAGGCCTCCTCAGGGTACCGTTGGCTAGACAATGTTGGCTGGTGACCCCCAGGGGGAGGGCCTTCTCTATGGGAGTGCCAGCCCTGTGGAACCAGCTCCCCCATGAGCTTCGGATGGCCCAAGATCTCCAGTCCTTTCGCCGTGGCCTCAAAACACTCCTTTTCCACCTGGCTGACCTGGACTGACAGGGATTTTAATTATGTTTTTAATTTTTTAACTCTAATTTTTAATTTATTTTAATTTTAATTTTAATTTATTGTACAGAGGCCTTTAATTTAAATTTTATTTTAACTTCTTTATTTATTATATGTTATTGTTGTTAGCCGCCCTGAGTCCTTCGGGAGATAGGGCGGCATATAAGTCCCAATAATAAATAAATAAATAAATAAATTTTAAAAGTATACGAACAATTGTTGATAAGAAATAATACTAAAAGTAGTGACATGCAGAATCTTCTGATTTTTTTTCTAATGGTTCTCAGTCACTCTGATAAAAGAGAAATTACTGTTGAACTTTCTGTCAAGAAGAAAATAATTTTGCTGAAATTTTAGTGGGGTGAGTAGATGTTATTACAAAGTAGCCAAGGAATCTGTGTGAATGTTCGATCTGTACAATCACCTCTCCATCTGTTCTGTTCCATCCTAGTGTGACTACCCATCCTTCAAGTAAATCCCACGGTAAGACATGATGGAGCTTCTGTCACTTATTAAAAAACTGGGAAGTGAAGGGCAGCCAGGGAGTCTTCAGGATAAAGGAGAGGTGAGTAACAGGAACAAGATAAGCAGTAGCATCCCTTGTCATCTTCAACAATAAACCCAGAAGCATCCTCAAGAGAAATTCTCAAGCATCAAAGGAATAAGGTAGTAAAATAAACTCCTCTTTCCCAAGAAAAGAAAACATGCAATTCAACAAGGTAGATTGTGGCATAAGATTAATAAAAAGGATACTAAAGCCAGATGGAGTACTCGCATAAGCATCCTGATAGATGGATTCTATTGATTTTGGCATGAATAATGATCATAAATTCCATTGTATGTATTCCTTAGAAATATTGGGAAATGACCACCATTATTACCAATTGGCAATTATTACCAATAATTTCTTGGGTAAATGGGTACTTACCTGTATTGTCAAAGACTGTGCCTTTTGCATTTCATCACCATTTAATTCTGTCCCTTTTCTGCCATTTCAGACAGGTAGCTGTCCAATCTCTTCTTAAAAACCTCCAGTGATAGAGCACCCACAACTTCTGAAGGCAAGCTGTTCACTGGTTGATTGTTCTCACTGTCAGAAATTTTTCCTTAATTCTAGGTTGGATCCCTCTTTGATTAGCCATTGTTTCCTGTCTTGCCTTCTTGTGCTTTGGGAAATAGGTTGACCCCTCTTTTTTGGGGTAGCCCTTCAAATATTGGGACACTGCTGTCATGCCTCCCCAAGTCCTTCTTTTCACTAAACTAGCCATACCCAATTCCTGCAACAGTTCATCATATATTTTAGTATCCAGACCCCTAATAATCTTTGTTGCTCTTCTCTGCACTTTTTCAAAAGTCTCAACAACTTTTTTATAACGTGGTATTTATAATTTGGTATATATTGCTTCAAAACTGGGAGTTTTTGAATTACAAAAAAAGTACAATAAAAGGGTCATGTTAGAGAGAGATAGAAGAGCTGGCATTTCCCAAGCAAAGACAAATATGATTAGAGTGAAATCATATTGTTGGATACCACTCAGCAATACAGATGCTAAAAGCTTTACTTCTGTTTGGAAACATAACTATGCATTTTGCTCCTACAGCTGTTATTACTAGGTATTGTGTGCTCTGGCAAAAAAGGTGCTTATTCCCATAAATCACATAAAAAAGGCATATGGGGTACAAAAATTAACCTGCAGAAAAGGGGGAATTTCTGCTTTTCATTTTGAAAAAATATAGGCAGAAATACGTAACAACAAGCTGCTGCTTGAAGGAAAGAAGATGAAAAAGTGAGGCAACCACTTCTCAGCCCTTTTTTCCCAGTACACTGGAAAGGGAAAGAAGAATTGTGAGGGGAGAAGATGATTGGCTAGAGTCTAAGAAATGGTCCTCAAAGGAGAGATTTGGTTTTTGAGACCATGGTCACAGACTGCTGGCAAAAGGCACTTGGAAAGCCAAGGAAAATGTATTTTGCCAAAGTATGTCACACTTAATAAAGACCGTAAACCGGGGGGTGTCAAACTGCCGGCCCGTGGGCTGGACGCGTCATCTGGAAACCATGCCCACCCCATTGCTGGCAATGGCAAAACCGTCCTGTTACGTTGCATGATGTCACGTGACATTGCGAATTTGACATGTCTACCTTAAACAATAGCTGTCTGCAGCAAACAGTGATTTTGTTTGCTGGGTTACATATGTCCAGTAATGTCATGAAGCAAATTCTTATTTTGTGAACTTGTAATGTACACCTAGGGACGCGGTGGCTCAGTGGGTTAGGACGCTGAGCTTGTCGATCAGAAGGTCGGCAGTTTGGCGGGTCGAATCCCGAGTGCCGCGTAACAGAGTGAGCGCCTGTTACTTGTCCCAGCTTCTGCCAACCTAGCAGTTCGAAAGCACGTAAAAATGCAAGTAGAAAAATAGGGACCACTACGGTGGGAAGGTAACAGCGTTCCGTGCGCCTTTGGTGTCTAGTCATGCCGGCCACATGACCACGGAGACGTCCTCGGACAAGCGCTGGCTCTTCGGCTTTGAAACGGAGATGAGCACCGGCCCCTAGAGTCGGAAACGACTAGCATGCATGTGCGGGGGAACCTTTACCTTTACCTTTAATGTACACCTAACACAAATTATCTCAGTTGTATTGAAATCATGACAACACACATTTTATCACTACTGCCTCCCCAACCCTGAGACACCTATGTCCCAAAGTGAATCATGTGAGCATTGGAGTTAGACACACCTAAATAAGAATGTCAGAAAATAAATTTAAAGTGCGAGAGGAGCAGGACGAGTAGCTATACTAGTAAATTACTCAACAAAATCAAAATGTTTGTGGACTTAGTTGTCTATTTCATAATGTTCAGATGGACTTAAATTCTTAATGCAGGAAAGCAAATATGATTTAATAAATATAACTGAGAAATGTTGGGATGATACAGAAACCGAAGAACACAATTTGTTTAGAAAGAACTAAAGAAATAGAAATAATGAAGTGTCAATGTATTTAAGCATCTACAGAGAAATCTAAGGGAATAAATTTAATGGTACAAGAGAGCAATTGGCTTAACATAAGTAAAATAAAACCAATATTGTGGTAAATGTCCACTACCATCCATCCAATGAAGGACTAGATATGGCTGATGCTTCCAGATGTAAAGTGAACATCTTTCAGAAAAAAACTCTAGAATTGCAAACACAGACTGCTGCCTGTAAAACTATTTTGAGTTACTTGGTCCCATTGGGTTAAGGAGGGAACCCTTGCTGGGTTGTTATGAGTTTTATACTAGACATCTATCAGTCACTTGGAATTGCTTGGAGTCAGCCATTGGCTGAGTTGATTCTGTGGAAATGACTGGGATTCAGTCTTGTCTATTTATCTAGACTAGGTTTGAGCCAATGACTCCAAAATTAGTGACAGGGTCTTGGGACTGAATTTTGCTAACTGTGCTATATCCATGTCTATCTTGCCTGGTCAAGTCCTCTCCTGTAGTGCAGTTGTTATGGTGATGTATGCCTTAAGAAGCCATTCTTAGACCCAGCAGTACAGGAATGCTGTGGACCTAACATCACTTGATTTCAACAGAGGTATCCCATAAAATTGTGACTAGTAAGGTAATTAAACAAAGACTTGATGATATGTCCGGTAGATAGATACATAGTGGGCCTGAAAATGATCATCAATTGCTCCTCATGGCTGTTATGTGCTTTTAATAGCCATGTTTGTAATCTAGGTATGTTTGTAATCATGCCCAGTTTTATACTTCAACCCAGGACTGTACAAATGAAATAGTCTAGATACTGACCCAGTGACTGTTCAGATCTGGATGGAGTTTTTGGCTCATTGCTGATAAGATTCAGTGGCGTGGCTTCTGTCCTCTCTGGGTTGGGGAAGTTTCCTCCACTAGTTTTGGATGAAGTTACATTTCCCCATTCAAGACTTTTTCAACCTGAAGAATTGGTTGCAGCTGTGGCAGAAAGATCTTTACACTGATAATTTGTGCACCAGTTGCACTGTTTTCTTGTCTGAAGGTCCAGCTAATGGTCTGTCACACCGTGGTCACCTCATGACTGGACTACTTCAATGCATTCTACATGGGGCTGCCTCTGAAGACCATCTAAAAGCTACAGCTGGTTTAAACTGCTGTGGCACAAACAGTAATTGAAATCAATCAATCAAATTGGAATGAGTCACAATAGACTGGAACTTTTCCACATTTTGTCAATAACTTGATGAAAAAGGGAAAGTATGATACTTTCTAGTAGTTTTATAGTAACTGTGAAAGTGCCATACAGAAGTTCAACCTGCTGACAAGCATCTCAGTGTGCAGGTTATGGAACAATAGTCTTAAATAACAGGGAGGCAGGTTCAATTTGATTGTTCAAGCAAGCAAAGTCCATTTATTTGAGATACTTTATTTTGGATTCCTGTATTTGAGCAAGGAAAGTTTTAAATGGCCATTTTCAATTCTAGGGTTCTACAGAAAAAGATAGAATGCAATTCCATCCTCCAGAGGTTTGGTGAAAAGAATGACACAAAGAAAGACAAGGGTTTCTTTTTCTTGCCCCTGCCATGTTTATAATTTTCTCTTTATAATTTCCTTCTGACTGGTTATAAAAAGAAAAAGGAAAGAAAAATTGTGTAAACCAGCATGCATTCCCTTGGGTGGGGAATGCTGGGGGAAACTAAAAAGCTGTCAATCCTCTGGATTCAATTCTTTTGACATTTGTCTCCCAGCTCCTCTGCCTGGTTTTCTCTGAAACTCTATTGTTGGTCAGGCAAGGACCATAGTGCAGTTAAGGTAACTTTGGAGAGGCCAGTTGTCTCCATCTGAGGTTAGACCTCTTTCTTTGTCCTTGGAGAAAATTTAAAGAACTTATCACTTCTAGGCTTCCTAATACATAGTATGCTACTCATACTATGAAAGGCATTTGCATGGGGTCTGCTCAGACCAACAATAGCAATTATGTTTGTTTCTGTTTAAAGAATGTGCAGCCATGTAAGGATACAGTCCTTTCATATGCAAGGCAGGCACCACTCTGAAAGGCAAATTAAGGTATGTATGTGCTTATACAAATAGCTAATTTGCAATCCAAAAGACAAATGATGTAGGAAAAGCTCTTTTTATCCAACTCTTTCTGTGTTGTGCTTTCTGTCAGGGAGAGTTGAAGCCAACCAGTCCTCATTGGTAAGTTTTTCAGTCTAGATAAACAGGCCTAAGATATCTGACAGCTGTTTCATGCTTTTCATCATCATCTGAAACAATCAGTACACATTAGAGGGTACTTTTCCCTTTACAAAGCTGATAATTAGATAACAAGCTGAGATTAAAGTAATTACAGTTAGACAGCTGGCAAGGCAGCACAGTCATGTTGAAATACTGTTGATGCTTCAGCATCTGGTTCTAACAACAGCACCGGCTAAAAGATTTTACATTAATTACATCACATAATTTAATATAAACATATTTAATTACAATTGATGGGTGATAAACTGTTCAAGAATGACTTCACCCCTTGCAGATGTCAAAATGGTGGGAGCACCATAGAGTTCTTCCCACTTGAGGTGCAAATCTGGGATCTGGAAAGGAGGTTACGAGATTTTTAACATCATAAGCCATATCAAGGCAGCCAGGTAAGAAGCAGAGCAGTTTGCTGAAGTCTTATTCCGTGATACATTTGAAGCCATAGGTTACCTCGACTAAAGAGGCATATGATCAGAGTGAAGGAGATACCCTTGATAAATGGTTGGGATCATTGTTTTTCTAACGTCACTTTCTAACCCTTCCTAGTTGAGATGCATCATGATTCAAAAAACAGATCTGCACTCAAATTTAGCAATTTGGATAAGAACCAGATTTACTTTAGACTGACTTGGAAGCCACCCAATTTGACTCTGGGACCGAGTCCAAATTTGCATTTGGAAACCTGAAATTCCAGGCCTCCCACTGATTATCATTGGAATTCAACAAATGTCTTGATTGTAATAAACTATCTAATAACAAATGTCTTTTTTTCTCCCTATTTGATAGCAGTGGGTTAAATATGCAGTCTAGTAGACAATTAAGAAAGGATGTAGTCTACCAAAATTCAAGCAGTTTACAGAGAGAAAGAGATGCCTGGTGTTTTTTTTTTAAACGGAACTAGTGATAATGTCTTCTTGGCAGAATTGAAATAATATTTAGATTTATTTAACTGATTTGAGGGATTAAGTTCTGTCAAGTTTTAGAATAGGTTTTTATTTTATACAACAGAAGCATGGCTTATTTAAGAATTATAATAACAAATATACTTTCTTCTGCTATTATAAACATAGGGTTAGTCCTAGTTAAGAAATCCATAAATTTTCATAAAAAGTCCAGTATATTTTGTAGAATAAAATTTTCAAAATTGAAAGGATATGGAGAGAAAACCCCTCTTCCCATGTTGGTTGGTATCTTTGTCTTTCCTGAAATTGGTATGAGAAGACATACATCATATAATTGATTCTAAGCTAAAAATCTGCAAATTGTTGAAGGATATATGAAAGAGTTTGGGAATTACAATAAATGAAGAACCATTTTTGTTCTACCATTTTCTGTTTAATTTGCACACATGTCACAGAATATGCAATAGGACAAGAAAATCAAAGAGTCACCAGATGCAGAGTCACCAGATGCAGAAATGATAGGCTTGAATGATTTGTAGTTTGCAAGCACTAATGCTAATGGCCACAGATTGAACTTAAATTCTTTTCTACTTGTCTGCTCCTGGGAGGGTGAATTCTCTAGCATATTCTTTTCTTAATAGGTAGCACCACTGACCTCCCTTGTCCAGACTGGAAAATTAAGTGGTCTCTGGTCTGATTAATAGGTAAATAGAAGACCTCTGCAGAAGAAGGTAGATGGGGATGTCACAGAAACATCCTGGAAGAAGGCAATTCCAATTCACCTCAATCCTGATACTGAGGAATCTATATAGTTGTAGCCATGTACTCAATAGGACTTGAGCTTTCTTTTCACTATTAACATACTCTTCCCTATTAATTTCTTCCAGAAGCTGCTATATAAAGGATATAAAGATATTAACTTTACATTTGAGATGTTATACTGCTTATTGGAATGATCTAGACCAGGGGTGTCAAACTGGTGGCCCATGGACCAGATGCATCATGCACAAGCCACGACCACCCCGGCTCTGCAAAGGGAAAAAACATCATGATATGTCACGATATGTCACGTGACACAATCGAGTTTTACACCTGTGATCTATACGGTTCGGGCTAGATGATGCTACCTCTCCACCAGACAAACATTAAACTGTCTAAAAACTACTAATAGCACAATTAATCTTAAGATTAAATGAGTATTACAGGCTAGTTTTCTATGCAATTTGATTTCACTTTCATGTGTATTAAAGCATGATGTTAGATAGCCACCAATTCTTTCTGACCAAACAACAGAGTTTTTGCTGCTGTGCTTTTGCATTTAAAATAAGAAAAGATATGGGCTCCAGATGAGATGTTTCCTAAGAAAAGGTAGTAATGGGAAATAGCACGTGCTAGCCCTGCCTAAAGCAATTTGTGTCCATCATTTATTCACAGATAAAATGTACATCTACTAACCTCCATCTTTGTGGACATATTGATTGTGTTTTTAAAAAAGGAGGAAATTACTTTGGAGTGCAGCAAGCTGTTTTGACAGATCTGTGGTCCAAAAAGAGAAGTATTATTCAGCAAAGAGCAGCACAGTTAGACATGTATATGTGTTGCCTGTCGTCTTTCCAAATTGATACTTTGATGGTCATTTCTACCTCCCTTCTCTTTTCCTTTCTTTCCCCTCATAGAAAATCTCTGGAGGTTATGGTTTCCTAAGTGCAGAAACCAATGTCTTCATATTTTTCTGTAACCAGAATGTTTATGGGATAAAAAACAACAACAACACTGCAGTTTTATGAAAATGGGATATTTCTCACTCCTTCCCATATCTGGTCCCCCTTTGGGGGGAGGTGTGTTTGCATTTAGAGATTCATTTGCTCTAATATTATGTCATCATGTTGACCTCTGATATTATTGTCTGAATGATTTTAGGAGCCATCCATGCTGCCAGGGCAAAAGTGGTGTTTGGGGTGAGGTTGGGTTGTTCACAGTAAGACACCAAGATCAGTGGTAACTGCAAAGCATGATAAAAAAAAATAGTCAAGCTACCACCCACAATGGTGCAATTGAAAAAATACACATAACAATCAGACAGAGACTGAGTCACATTATTATGCTTATTATCTTTCTTTTTAAAAAAACAAAACAAAAAACCAACCATATCCTGAAGACACCCCTACTATTTTTGTTGGCTGATTTGTAAAACGTTCCACAGCAATATCTGCCAAGCCATTCTCTTTACAACACTTCTTCTGCAGAGGGAAATATTGAGCATAAGAAGTGAAGACAGAATTCTATGGCCAGCAGGTAAACAGACTAGACTAAAAAATCAATGGCATATTGCTCTAAAAAGAGAACTTTGCAAGTCAGATTTTATTGTACTCCTCCACTTTCTTGTATTTCACTGAATTAGAGTGGTGTCTGTCTGAGCCACTTCCAGACATAATCTGTCTGTAGTGGGCTTAAAATAAATTTTATTTCTTGTTGCCTTGGCAACAGAGCATGTATATTCCTGTCATGGTGATCTTTCTTATTGTCTACATGGCCTTCAAGAAAAGGATCAAAGGAATTTGACTATCCCTCAAAACTTCCTCCTGAAGTAAATATTCATATTCTGATTTATAAGATCCACAAACTACACTGCTAAGATTTTCTCAGCACAGAAATATTATCCTTTTGTGTTATATGGCTATTGTATTGCAAATTTCTCCATTCTTACTTTATTTCTCAATGAAAGAATTGTGTATAATTAAAGTCTTCGACTGAAATGGGAAGAATTGGGTTTAAATTTCCACTTGATCATAGATCTCACACAGCTTCCATACTTATGTCCTAACCCCAATGCCTAGGGTCATTGTGACCATGTGAAAGACCAATACAGTAGTGTGTTCTGTATTTCAGGAGGGACGCTGTTTCGCAGAGCAGGTGTCATAACAGAGAAGATATTGTTTTATTGATGTAGAGCAGATAGAAACCATGGAGAGAGAGAAGTAACCTGGTCTCATGTCATGTAAGGCTTTAAAGGTGACAACCAACAGCTTGAATTGTCCCCAGAAGCTATTGGGAACAATTGCAGCAGTATTACATAGACATACCACAGTGTGCCCCAAAGTGTATGTGCTGTTGCATTCTGGACCAGCTAAAACTTTGAACACTCTTCAAAGACAGCCCCATATAGAAGGCATTACAGAAGTCCAGTTGGGAGGTGACTAAGACATGAATGATTTTGAGCAGTGCCTCCCAATCCAGGAATGGGTGCAACTGGCTCACACAATGTATTTGTGAAAAGCTTCCATAGTCATGGCTGCCACCTGTTCATTGAACAGACTCAAGAAAACATAAGATTGCTCACTGACTGAACAGGAGAATGTAACCCCATTCAGAGTTAACTCTGATCTTGAAGTTTTCTCAGAAGCCCAAAAGGCAAGTGGCAAGATAGGAATTGAAGGCAGAAGGATACTTATGTTTTGCATCTGCAAGGATCAGAGATTTGTATTTCAATATTGTATCAAACATGTTCATTCAGAAGTAAACCTTAAAGTATGTAATCTCAGTGTGCAAAGGAACTCTGGGAGAGTTGTTGTCATCCTTATTATTGCAATAATTTTAAAAACAAAAATTGATTTTTGTATCTACTATGACATCAGTGTAATTATATATGTAAGCTTCCTCATGTTCATAGTGTAACTACTTTTCGTTCTCTACAAATGAGCTTTAAATTACAGCATCAGGGCAGATATTGGCCACTTTAATATACGATGGCACTTAGTCATCAGGTATCATGCAGTGATTTATTTCTTAAATATTAAGAAATGCAATCCCGACTGCCTGTTAATTTTTTTTATTAGCTATATGTGTAACAAAATTTGTATTTACTTGGAAGGGTTGTTCTCATTCTCAATCTATTTTCCTTTTGGGAAATAGATAAAACTGAGGAGCAGAGTTGTGCAAAATGTTTTTTGTGTGTTGGAACTGATATCAAGCTAGATGCTTATTGATTTTCTCCTCTCTGCCTCAAGAAAGTACCCACATAAAGTGATAATTGCCTCCAGGAACAACATTAGCGCAATCACAAAAATACATGTAAAGCAACATAAGGAAAGAGTGGTTTTAATTTTTCAGTGTCCTGGGGCCCAGTTATCTAGGTTTTTTTTCCTGAGAAATCGCTCATGATGGAGTTAGCAGGAAAAGAGAGAACTACAACCTTCTATTCTGGGAGCAGTCCAGTGCAAGGAGGATATTAATTAAATTTATTAAACAAATAACCCAGCTACTCAGGGAAACAGGAGTCCATCTGCCAGTGCTACAGATTGATCTCTGCAGAGATGCAAGCTGAACAGTAGTTAAAGCTAAGTTGCAGAGCTCAGCAGATGGGCTCCTGTCTCTAGTGAGAAAAATTTGGTGGCGGTCCAACAGCATTTTCCCCTCCAGGTTTTTGTTTCTTGCCACTGTGATTGAAGAAACACTGCTCTGTCTTTTTTCAGCCTCTTCTGCTACATCCCACCCACACCCCCTTCCTCCATTATTGTGTATGCAAGCAATGATTAAGTCTGAGCGATTTGTTCAAGAGGCAAGTCCCGGCTGATCTCATTCTGTGCCTGGGATGTAAACCTCAACCAGAAAATAATTAGGAAAATGTAATCCCATTGACTTTACACTCCACTTGTGAGCCCTATTACATCTCAGCATATAGCTTTTCGGCAGGGAGGAGCTGCAAAGCAGTCTGGTATCAAGCCTTCTAATTTACTGTATATGCATATTTCTATGTGCATAATTCTCTCTTTTACACTCTTCATCTTTGTCCGGTCTGCACATACACCTTAATTGTTGGCAAATTACTTCATTTCCTTATATATTGTTTCTATTAATGCAATTTTCAGATATAAAGCCATGTTGTGTGCTACATTTCTTTCATGTACTCTTCAAAAAATTCTCCCTCTCTCCTTCCCTTCATGAAAAGTATCAGCAAGATATATCCCTGTCTGCAAAGCGCCAGCAACCTATTCTTATGTTTTCAATACTGCAAAAACTTGGATGTAATTGTTTCAAAATGAATATCCTCATTTGACTACATAGCTTTTGCAATATGAGGTCTGTATTAATCCATAAAATCAATGGAGATCTGCAAATACAGCATACTTGTAACACCCTGCTCTATTTTTCTTTGTCATCTGAATCAGGTTAGATTATCAAAGGGCTGGGTTGTATGGAGTCCAACTGCAACTGCTGTCAAGATGATGAAACATGATGTGATGTTAGTTGATTCAGAATTTGTTGTATTACGTGTTCTTAATGGCTCGTACCAATCTTAGAAGTTCTGGTCTATACCTGTGAACATCTATAACACAAATGTCAGAGGAAACCCTGTGGTTGTAATGGCTTGGATCACTTTTTACCTACCTCACTTGGTTCATCAGCTCACATCAATGTTGTGAGAAGGTCAGGTTGGATTGTTATACAATAGGCCTACATCAAAGGGGGGAAATATGCTGGCTCAGTAATTCTGGGAGTTGAAATCCACAGGTCATAAAAGGACCATAGTTCCCTACCCCAGCCTACATAGTTCCTTTAATTTATCTCAGTTGAGATTATACAATTTATATTGATGCTGTCCTTTGCTTTGCAGGCTCCTCAGGCACTTACAACAGCTGGAAGATGGCTCCAAATAGCTGACTGCCTCTAGGTCAGACTGAACTACCTCTTTGCATAAGAATCTCATCTGTATATTATAACCAATAGGAGCAGGTAAAGCAGAGCAATGAGACCGCTTCATACTTAGAGAGAACTGCCTGGCTTTATAAAGTTCCTTAAAAGAGATACTTGGCCCTTCACAAAGTTCCTTTGCAGGAAATTTGTCCTTTAGAGGAAATTCAGCTAGTAGAATTTATGTCAACAAAGCCAAATAGTTCAGTCTGGAAGACTGCATGTTTGCTATTAACACCAGTTCAATGTGGTAGTGTTTCATTTAAATCCCTCAATGGCTTGGAATCCAAATATCTAAGGAATCACATCAGTATCTTGCCATTATTAAGTTTGTCAAAAGGGGCCCTTCCAGCAACAGAAGAAGTCTATGGTGGATATGCTAAAAGGAAGATCACCAATGTGATAACATCCTGAACTGGAAATGGAAAGCATTGGTAGGCACTGACAGTTTGCCTATGCATTTTACGTTATTGTATTTTCAGATAGTTTCATTATTTTACTTTCTCTCTGTTTTAAGGCACAGTAGTTTATTGCTTTGTTTTGTTGCTTTAAAATTAAGTCCATTGTTAATGAAGGCTTAGTTCATATGAACCCCCATCTTTTGTTTGGATTGCTTAATGGACAAAAAAGTTATACTAAGACAATTTTCTATATTGGTAATAGAAGTGAAATCAACAACAGTCAGTAATCAGCATTGGTCCCCAAGTGGCTGCAGATGGAAATCACATTTACTTTGAGCACTAAACACCCTTCCAAGAAATTTCTGCATAAGGTTATTTGAGAAATATGGTTAATTGAATACATTCCCAATTTAGTACATAATTGGTCTCCCTGTTACATCTTTGCAGTTCCATACGGAATTGAAGATGTCACAACAATCACCAGGGATATGAGGTGAGTTTACATAGAAGCACTGGACTTTTTCTTTTTCCCCCTCCAACCAATTATCCTGGGACAAAAGGCAGTCCATAAGTTCACTTCGTACTCTGATTTGTTTACACGTTCAAGAGGTGAATTAAAGTTGAGAAGCTCTGGAAGCATCGATAGCACAAGTAGGAAGAGCTATTGATTGACTTATTTCGTTCTGGAGAAGGTCAGCAACATCTGACCTTGTTATCTAGTGACAGCCTAGTTTTTCATTAAGTTCATGTAGATTTCCAAATGCATCAGCCCCTGACAGAGCAGTCAAATGCCTAATGACACAGTATGCTATTGATTTGATCCTGGTTAGCTTTTTGGCATATGGTTGTTGCAGGTGACATAGCTTGAAGACAACAAAAACAAATGGCCAAGTACAGGTTGGTCTCATATAAACAATACTTGAGCTGTTATCTCTGATGGTTAAAATCCTCAGAGAACTATAATATAATTAGCTCAAGTGTTTTTGTTAGCAATGATAAACCAGTTTATCCTGCCAAAGCCACACCCTGTTCCATGGTCAGCTTTCCCCAACACTGTGCCCTCTAGATATATTCAGTCCTATTGTTCTGTAATCTCATAATTAAATACATGGAAATGTCTTCTGGGCAGAAATATGCACATGCACATCCTATAAATGGATCAGAATGATGACATAGTAATGGGAGAGGGGGTGTAGTAGAAACTCACTGCTCTTGTGTTATATGTTATGTTACCTCAGCTCTGCTTGCTCTGTTCTGCCTTATCTCCAATAAAGGGAATTGGAAATGAGCACCATTAGTAAACTGACTTCATATTGCTTCCTCTCATTGTTATATTCGGATGGATTTTCAAATCAAAATCCCTTTTTCAGTAAGGGTCTGTTTCTGAGCATGGAGAGGCTATAGGGAACCATTGCTCTCTTTTCTTTTATTTAAAGAAACATGACTAAAAGCTGATAACCATGCTAATTTTAGTTACAAAATTCCATTCAACCAGTAAATGGGAGCAAACAGAAGCAAGAAATAAACTTAATTTTTTTCTGCATTCTATTGACTGCATAGATTTTTCCAACCAGACGTAGAGTCCTAGATTAAACAGATCAGAAGAGGCCCATTATTCTGCACCACAACTGAATTTTCAAATGGGTTGTAAGGAGTCTCACAAAATGGCTGATATGGAGCAGTTACAGATTCACTATTGCAGCAGCCACAAAAATCCATCTGCCAATTGGGATTGTTCCCTGCCAGCTTCCTAGAATACTCTCCCGACTTAACTTACAGGGTTTTTTTCTGGATTGATGGAAACACGTCTTACAAAGGACAGCAGCCACGCACCTTACTATTTAAGTATATTTTACCTGAGTTCTTTGTGGCCAAGTAGCATTTCTGTAAATACAGACAAAGCTGGTGGAAGGTGGTGCTTTCTTGTGTAATATGCCACCTTTCCTTTGATTTGTTTTTTTTATTTTACTTGTGAGACTAGCCTGAAGTCACACAGTGAGTTTCCATTGATTAAATAATTCCATTTAAATAAAAGAACCTAGGGGGGAAAAAGTGGGACAGGAAGACTGGTGAGCATCAAAGAAGGTGATGTGTCCTTATAATTCATTACTACTTGTTCAAAGGTGTAAAAATGCTGCACGTGTATTAAAAACTCTATGAAAAATCAAACCTGACAGCTCGTGTTAGGATTAGGTCTCCTATGTCTTTACCAATTAAGATAAAAAAATAAGAAAACAGCAAGTTAGAGTTGCATACACACCCACGACTCCATTCACACAGCAGTAAATTAGCCTAAGAAAGAAGATTATGTTAGATATGAGAGAAATGAGAGAAATTATCGATTTTGAAGCCTGATGTTTTTCTGATGGTAAAATTTAACTCTTTTTTTCTGAAATCAGGTTTACCAGGCTTAATGAACAAATAGATAATTTACAATTATCTAAATCCAATTGTGAATTTTGAGGGTGTTCATCAAAACTCCAGGATAAGCCTTCCTTCCTTCCTTTGGGGTTTGATAAAGTGATGATATTTGTTGTGATTCAGGGTCAGCCTGTGGGTTCTGCAGTTGGGTTGGACGATTCAGAGGAGGAGCAGGAGAAGGGGTTTGGAGAGCCTGCAGAGGACAGTTCTGAGGCTTTGCAGAGCTCTCAGCCAGGCCCCTCCCATCTGGTTACTACTCAGACCCAGCTGTGTGAGCCTGACAGCGTGGATGAAGATGACCCACAGCTGGCCCTGTTCAAGGATGCCCAACGCAGGAGGCAGTCAATCAGGACTAAACAGAGGAAGGCAATGGGGCACCTCGGAAGGAGGCAGAGAGAAACCACGCCTTGAACTGTTTAAAAGGGGAATGTGTGGGAGGGCTGGTTGCTGAAGGTAACCGTTTGAGCAGCTTCTGTTTTAGTTGTTTGTATTTTGTTTTGCTCAGTTTGCTCTGTTTTGGATCTGTTTTGTGTAAATAAATTTGGCGGGCGTACTTCCAGCCTGTTGCCTTTTGTAAAGGAGTTGTCCCTGGCTTTTGTGCAGGGCCGGTAGTAGGCTGGAACAGAACACTATTGTTCAAATTAAATTCTATATTTCCTCCATGTCAAAGAAAAACCGTATTCAGGTTAGTGTTTAGATGACACCATGTCTGAACTTTCAGTTTTAGATCACCTTGAAGTTAATACTGTAATACAAAAAAGCTTCAGTTACTATATTAAATTGTTAGAATTACTTGTTTATTAGTGTCCTACAAGATTCATTTTGAGTTCTAATTCAAAAACCCATCATTGGGTTAAAAATGTTTGTTTACCAGCACGCAATAGGTGAATTACCAATTATCTAATTTATAGGAACTTAAAAATCTTAAAGGAAGATGCAAGCCACATTTGAATTCACAGACTATTTACCACAGACTCTTTTTTTGCCATCATTTTATACCTGGAATAATTTTGTTATCTGATTTAAAAGGCAAAGTAGTTGCTTTGGCATCTCAATTTAAGAGAAAATTGGATGATATTCCTGAAGTCAATTACCAGAGTTTTATATTTCTCTTGTAGAACATATTTTGTGCTCTCCCCTCCCTCATTAAATTTAAATTGGAAAATTAGATTGAGATATCAGAGTATATATTACTCTAAAAACATTAAAACTTCATTAACATGTACCAAGCAGGAATTCTGTAAAAATCTATACAACCAAGCGGCTAAATAATACCATAGATGAAACCAAAGTACTGTATATATTTTAGTAATGTATCTAAATGCATTATTTTCAGTATCCTTTCATAGGGTTGTTTCACATATTTTTTTACTGTAGTATATATAGCTGCGTAAGGAAAAATACCAATACTGAAATACATATTGAGAAAATATTGGTATCAATTTTGCCTCATGTTGGGATCTTCTAACTACAGCTTTGTAAGCTCACACTAGGGATGTGTGGATTGAATCCATTTCAGTTTGATTTGAACAACTGAATCAATTGAAAGGGCAATCCAACTTGATTCAAATGAATCAATTCAGACTTAATCTTTAAACTGGAACCAACATAGTTTGGAGCATTAAAATGCATATGTGCCTATAACGAAATTTCTGAATCTTTCTGAACCTATTTGAATCAGTAAATCTAACTAATGAGATACATGTGAGGGTGATCTGGCACAACATCTGTCGCCCCATTGATTGCCAGGGTTGATTTGGCCGATCTGGCTGGTTAAGCAGGTGTCCCCTTCCTTCCTCAATGCTCCATGTGTGTCTCTCCCCAAACTGCCCACTAGATGGAAGAGGACGACCATCCCAGATAGAAGGAGTCTTTTGATAAAGATATATGATAGCTGTGCTCCCCTGCTAGAATCTCAAAACAAGCTCAAGGTCCATTTGTAGAAGATTAAATACACTGATTTAGTTAGCTGAATTGATTCAGTTCTACATCAGATTTTGGAATGTAGAAATTATATGGTATATATTGTATAATCTTGAATAATCTTTCTGCAAGATCAAGGACTTCGTGCTTCCCACATATGTTTCATCTCATAAAAAACATTATGTCCAAGATCTATTAATGTTCCATCTTGAAAGTCAGAGCCAAGGGAATTCACCAGTTTGCATATGAAAGTGATTGCTTGATATCATATGTGTAAAGTTCATGAAAATTCTCATGAACCAACAAATTCTGGATCAGATCCAAAATTGTTCTTCAGAAAATAGAAGGCCTCCATTAATTTACTTAAGTCTCTTGATTCAATAAATACTTCTATAAGCTTTCATTTTAGCTGCGTTTTCATTCTTTCTGCACTATCTACCAAAGTATTCTGTAATAACCATCAATCATTCTGAAAATCTAAAGTTCTTTCCTTTTCCATCAGTGGGGAGTACCTTTGGATCTCTCTCTTGTCACACTTAGAACTGATTCCTCACTCCTGTATGTCTGTCAAACTGAATGCTTTATGTTCTCATAAATGAGACAAATGTATTAGTTGGATATGATAGATTGTAATCAATCCTGTTCCCTAAGTCTTACTTCCCCATATGAAAAATAGCAGTGTGCTGGATTCCATTACACAATAGGTGAACAATAAGTAATGCCAAGGAAGAAGATACTCTATTTTAAGGAAGGAAAGAATTAAAGTATCAAGGAAGGAAGAGGGGAAATTATGGAATATTAGAAAACAGAATCATTAAAATAGATATAGGGGTACCCTATTTGTTATGTATATAGGGGATGTTTCCACAGGATTGAGCCACCGACACCACCAGGTGGCAGGGTACCCTGTCCAGATTGGCAGGGTGGTCCTTGGCGGGAAATCCGGATAAGGGGATTGGTTCCAGGTATACCTGGCTAGGTATATAAGAGGGGCTAATAGCCCTTTGTCTCCAGTCATGTGCTAACTTCAATAAAGGTCTATTATGCTGAGCCCTGTTGTCCGAAGTCATCCATGTGGTCCAGAACCCACTACTCAATACTATTCTTACCCCATGATGACAGACACAGATGCTGAAACCTGTTGTAATTGCATTTATATAGCTAGAAATAACCACAGATTAAATTCCAATCTGATGAAATTGTGACCTTTCTTCAGATTTTTCCCATCAATACAAAGTAAATCATTTTAAACCCAATCATATCTGGGATATAAATAAAATGTACCATTTTTAGAAGGCTGCAATGAATGGTCATTCCCACAGGCTTCATACATGTGTAATTATCCTCTCCTTGACTTGTGTACATACTTCTTGTATGATAAATTAGGCTGAGAAACAATGTTGAGCCCAAAAGCATCCAGGGACCGGGCCAATACATCTTGATTGCATCTACACATCCACCTTTTGTTTAAAACTCTGGCATCTACTCCCCCCCACACACACACACACACTTTGGAAAACAGCTGGACAATGATTTGGAAAACAGGAAGAATCACTTAGTGTAGCAGACTTCCCTTAGTGGGCCATTCCAAAGAACTTAAAAAGAGACATTATTGCTTTGAGGATTTATTTTCTAAATGTTGGTAATGGGAGAAACAACAACATCAGTAGGAGGAAGACTGAAAACACACTGTGATTATTCTTTCCTTCCACAGCTTTACTGATCAATCTTGATCACCCCCTATTTTATTGTTCTTCTGAAATAGTTCTTGGTAAAATTGTTCAATTATTGGAACTAATTATTGGAACTTCATGTGATCAAACAGCTCATGAACAATGCCTATTATAGTTGTCAACAGATGGCTTGAGAGCAATTGTTAACCTAGTGGATTTATCAGCCCATTTTTCTAGCAACATATTTAATTTGTTTAATTGCCAGAAGGTGTGAAAAAGCTGATGAGTGTCTCAGCTGCCCAGGCATGCATGGAAAATAAAATCAGAAGGGACTGGTTTTGATTTTTAAGTTTTATACAAAGTTAACCATTGAGATTTAAATTAGTTGCACAACTTAAAATAATTATTATGTTGAAACCCACCAAAATCCTATAGCAAAAATGTCTGCAGTGGCATCAGGATAGGTCACTTTAGCATAAGGATTCAACCCAAGAGAAAACAATATTTCCTCTTGTAAAAGGGTTGTTTCCACTGAAAGGACAATTAAATAAAGAGGAACACCTATCCTTCCACCACCTATAGAATTATTTCTCAAGGAATACTTTGATAGTTACAAGATACTTTTTAAAAAGACCTGATCATTCATTATCTTTATAAAGAGGAAATGCAGCTACAAAGGGATTAATGCTTTCCACACTTGTAGAAGTGATTTCCATAGTTCAAAACTAGTGGATATTCTATTTTTGCCACAGTGAAAGGCACCAATGGGCAGTTCATGTAAGTAAACAGCCTAGTACTGGTTGAAGTTCTACAGAAAACAAATATACATCTATTTCAGCTATTGCTCCATATCTCAGATAATGCATACTATTATAGGAGAATATTGAGCCAATGCTGTTATTAAGAGAGAGCAGCTCAGTCATGTTTTAGAATCAGGAACTCACATGAAGATGAAATCCTACTGCAGCCAATACTACATAGAACCTAATCTCTCTAGGATCATCTGGACAGGTTATGGCGTATCTCTTTCAGTATTTGAAGTCCTATTGGTAGCAATGAATGATGACCAGTTTTTGGAATGTCATTACACAGAAATTCCTTCTCTACTGTCTATTCAGGTGTTTGGGTCTGGTTAAAGAACATAAAAAGAAGGTAACTTGGGATTCTCAGGATAAATTAAATAAACTTGCTTCAACAGTCTTTATACTGTTCTTAAATTGTATTTTTGCCAGTGTCTACGTTCTCTGAATGTACTTCACTGAGTTAGTTTTTAAGAATGTGCTAATATAGTTTGTCTTGAAAAATTATTACAGAAAAGCTTGATTTAACACATCACTCATGTCCTCCTGTAGGCCCCTTTCTTCTTTTCCTTCCCAGAGTTTGCCTACAGGTATTTACAAATATAGTCCTCTATGGGACATCATTCTGAGCATCAACCTTAAGGACTGTTGAAGAATCACATTTCCATGCACTGTAGTGTCAACAAGGAAGAACTGCTTTGAGTAGGAGTGAGGTGGAGGAAAAGGAGCCAGGATCTTTCCTCCTTCTTCTTTCTCTCTTCAAGTAATATCTCATTCACCTTCTCTGAATTATAGTCTTAGTGCCTTCCTACATTCCCTCTGTTGACTAGTACATTCCCTACTCTCCCATCCAATTTCCCTTCCATCTTTTCTCTGTTTCCTGGAGTTCAAATAGGAAAATTGCATAAATGCCACTAGCCCACCTGAACTTTCTAATACTGAGTATACACAAAAGAATTTAGTCCATTTTTAGCACTAGGGACCACCATTGCCCAGATAGCTCTTCCCAAATAAAAAAATTAGGCTATTTATATCAGGGAACAGTTGTCTTGACCTGTCCCACCCCCCAAAAAATCTCAGTTGCCCATTAAATTAAACCAAATGTTAATTGTTCTTTGTTTTTGTATTTTCTACTGGGCTGTCTCTACAGGAATGATAATTTTACTTCACAACTAAAAGGTCCAGAATTGAACTAAAGTAACAGAAATTTCAATTCTATAGCTTCAGAGGCAATGGACTAAATCTTATTGTGATGAAAGATTGATTGATTGATTGATTGATTGTAGATTAAGTGTCCAGAAAATTGCAGTCTTTTCTGTTAGCTGTATTCTTCATCATTACTTTATGAAAAATACCAATGATTGATTTTTTTCAATAAAGATGAAATAATTTTTTTACAAATATCTATTTGTTGTCAATATTCCATATCACTTTCAATTAGGATGTTCAGCAGTATTTTATAATTTCCACAAAATATGCAGGAGAAAGATTTCTCCACTTGGATGCTGAATTTAGCCTTAGTTCTTTATCCAAGATCTTAGAACTTTCTTTCCTTCTAATATACACTGGATTGAAACAGACATAAAGTGAAGGACTAAGGTTCCTGAGTTTTCTTTTTGTTCAAGGCAAACACCTGAAGCCAGCAACAAAAGGATTTCAACTTCACAGTCCAAGACAATGTTACCTGTTTTTCAACATGAAGGCAGAAGAAGGATCTGCATGAAAGAGGAAGAAAGTCAGATCTGATATCTTCATTCATATCTTCTGTTCCCTAATGTATTCTTGGATCCCTCTCTTCCTCCCCCCTACAGACTGATGCCCTCCAAATGTTTTGAGACTGCAACTTCCAAAATTTTCACCAAGCAAAATACAGTCACAATCCATCTAGAAGACATCATATCGGAGCAAACTGATTCAAATCTGTTGAGAATGCCTAAATACAGGAAATGACCTTTTGGTGGAAATGGAAGCAAATCACGATAAATCAATGTTGTTTTATAATACATCAAAGGGGTTGTAAATCCAAAAAACTATAATATTACACATCTGCAGTTTTACCATCCACCGTGCTTTACATTCTAATTTTTTAATATATTCAGAGATATACTGAGAGAAAATCAGAACACACTGTGAGATGAACATTCCTTTTCCAAAATTAATGTTTGGGATGTTGCAATAACATCAACAGCTGTATTGTGTGTGGGGAGGAAGTTTTTCTTACTCTGGAGACTACAATGCATTAACAAAATGGTCCTTGTGGTATTGTTATCTTCTAATTTGTTGGTGGGCAGCTGAAAATAAGGAGCCACAGGAGTCTACCCAGATGTGGATAACTATTCAGTCTCTAAGGCCATGGCATTATGTGTACCACACTAAGGGTCCCACTGGAACCTAAGAGCAGAGCATTCCAATCTCTGGGAAGTAGTAGTTTACATAAGAAGCATAAAAACATTTTACAGAGCATAACTCTGAATGGTGATTATTAGAAGTGGAAGCCTTTTATCTGTGTTTTAATTATACAGATGAGATTTACCATGTTAATGATTGAAAATGAAAAGACTACCTTATTATGAATGACTTGAACCAGGTTTCTTTCTCGAACGTGGTTTGTATAACAGAATTCATTCCTGAAACATAAAAAGTTTCTGTGTGTATGTGTATAAAAGGAGGTGCAATGGCTCAGCAGTTAAAGATGCTGAGCTTGTCAGCTGGAAAGCTGACAGACCACATGCAAGACCCAAGCAACACTTGACTGGGTAAGTTCGCATTACTTGCCCCAGCTCCTGCCCACCTAGCAGTTCAAAAGCATGCCAATGCAAATAGATAAATAGGTACCACTTCAGTGGGAAGGTAATAGCATTCTGTGTATCTTGATGTACAGTTATGCTGGCCACATGACCACAGAAATGTCTTTAGACAATGCTGGCTCCCTCAGCTAAGAAACGCAAATGAGCATTGACCCCTAGACTCAGACACAACTGGAGAAGGGAAAACTTTACTTCTACCTCTACCTATACAGTACATATATTCCTTTCCTTACTGATTATATATCAGTTGAGTTTTGTTTAACCCAGATATCTGAAACAGCCTTTTCTGAAACAGATACTCATTCTTATTCTGAGCCAATCACTTATTCCATTTTTCTCTTTCTACCCATCCATTCATGTCATCTAGCAGTATAACTTTTTTCCTTGAATTACATTCATTCAGAATGCTGCACAGTTTTTCCAAACTTTTCTCCTCATTTTCCATTATCATTATATACTGGAGTGTAACATGCAGTTATAATGAAAGGTTGGATTATCTTTTTCTAAATCTGTTAACATATTAATTCCTATTTTCATATGCACTCACAATCTAGATAACATCAAATAATAATTTCTAAAAGATTTTAGCCCTTTCATTCATTCTGTCTTTTTGAAGTTGATGAAGTTGTATTCATTAACTTCACAAGATCTGATTACCTTAAAGCAAATTTGTTATCATCTTTTCCTTTATATTAATTTCACAGACACAGATATCTATATATTTTCTTTACTTTCTCTCATTAATTTATGTTCTTTATCTTTACTAACCATACATTTCCATTTACAATCTTCCATATGCCATAGTCATCATCAGATGGGAGCACAAATATTGAACTTTGCTGTTCAATTATTGACTGAGGCTGTCACATAGCACTTTTTAGTAGTATTGAGAAGATACAGTTATTATTTTCCCAACAAAAATGAATCAAATGTGGATTTAAGAGATGGAAACTTCCTGGAACACAATGAAAAGAATTAGTTACAAAGTGTCTCAAATGGAGGCATGATCATGCTAATGAGATGTCATAACATTATCAAAAGGATAACTTGTGGAATGATTACATTAAAAAGAATGTGAATGAGGATAAATGTATATCAAAGAATTATTGCTGCAATAAATGAGAACAAGACAAGGATATTGTGCAATGTCTATATGGAAAAAAAGAATTTAAAAAAGAGTAAAAAAGGAGGAAAGGTCATTTTTTAAAAATAAAAGTCTTGAAAACAGGTTTTGAAAATAAATGAAGAGGACTAACCAAGTAACTTCCAGTAGAGTGGTAGAATTTAAAATATCTGATGAAATTATTGGGGATGATACTGAGATGAGGAAACCTAAGGAATATTTTAGAAAGATGCATGTGAATGACAGTGATGAATCAGAAACTGAATTGAAACAAATGATAAAAATATTAGATTGAAGAAATGAATTGACAAAAAAAGTTGTAATGCTGTAAAAATGATTAAGGTACAGAAGATTTATTATTATTATTATCATCATCATCATCATTATCATTATTTTAATCTTCAATTTGATTCACAGTCTGGGATGTAAAAACTTCTGGGATATAAAAAAGTTCAAGTCCTAACCAAGGACCTAAGAGCTGTTAAGGTAGCATCTGAGTATACAGGCAGTTCTGAGTTGGGTGGTTTTTTGCAAAATCAGGATATTCAGGTCTGATAAGTTCAAACTTTTCATATATCTAGGCAGCCCTTTGGGTATTGCTCCAAGGGCTCCTATTACTATTGGTACAACCCTTGATTTCTTCCTCCATAGTCGCTCAACTTCAATTTGCAAATCACAATATTTTGTTATTTTTTTCTAGCTGTTTCTCTTCAATTTGTGTATCACCTGATATTACAATATCAATGAACCAGACTTTTTTCTTTTCCACCATAGTGATGTCAGGTGTGTTGTGGGCCAGATGTCTGTTAATATCATTATCATTTAATTATTTACAACCATTTTATGCTTACTTGCTTCTGATGACCTCATGTCAGTGGTGTAACTGGAGAAAGTGTGGATGTGTATCACTTATGGAGTAGTTCTGCAACTTGTGTGAAGCCTGCACCGATGCATGACTATTAGAAGAATCTTGATACTGTTCCCCTGTACAAAAGGAAAGGATGAAATGCAAAAAGGTACATTGGGGGGGGGGGGTTAGTTAAACATGCCCGGGAAGAGTTTTGGCAGAATTCCAATTGAAAGGATAAGAGAAGTGAGATTGAGCAAAATTTGGGAAGGCAGAGCAGTTTTATGTCAGGCTGTTCATCTCTTTAGCGGGCCATTGAGAAGTGCAAAAAAGAACTGTTCATTTATTAATTTAAAGAAAAGTTATGGTAAAGCATATAAGTTAAATTTTGGAATTTTCTGAATAAGTATGGAGTAGTTGTTGAATGAGAAAAAATATGATGGATATAAGCATGGAATCAATATATGGAAAAAAAAAACAATAGCAACAATTTGCCTTAATACTCTTAAAGTGGAAATCAACATAGAATGACAAGGTGATACAATATCACCTATTATTTTCAAAGCCTGTCTTGCAGAAGTATTTCACAAACTAGACTGGGCAAAAGATAGAATAAAAATCAATGGTGCCTATTTAAACCACTTAAGATTTGCAGATGATGTTGTTCTCTTCTCACAAGACCCAGAAGAGTTACAAAGACACATACGAGAGCTGCACAAAGCAGGAGAAACATTTGGCTTAAATAAACCTAAAAAAGAGCCAAGTTATGTTTAATACATTCACTAAAGAAAGAAAAATGTTTATATCTGGAGAAGAACTAGATGTAGTAGATCACTACATATAGCTTGGCCAACAAGTTCCCTTCGTCCAGTGCGCTCCCACAGGGAGGGTCTCCTCAGGGTGCCGCCGGTTAAAGACTGCCGGCGGGTAACACCCAGGGGTAGGGCCTTCTCAGTGGGTGCGCCTGCCCTGTGGAACCAGCTGCCTGCGGAGCTTAGGACTGCCCCCAACCTCCGTTCATTCCGCCGGGACCTGAAGACCTGGCTCTTCGAGCTCTCTGGCCCAGGCTGAGAATATTTTTAATTTTAATTTTAACTGGGTTTTAATTTTCTCAGGGTTCTATTTAATCTCTTTTAATTTGTTTTAACGTTTGTATTGACTGTTTTTTAAATGCCCTGTAAACCGCCCTGAGTCCTTCGGGAAAGGGCGGTATATAAATCTAAATAAATAAATAAATAATAAATAATAAATAAACAGATCTCAATGGAAGGTGATACAAAAGAAGGAAATTGAACAACGTGTTAAATATGGTTGGCAGGCATTTGGCAAGTTAAGTGTAATTTTCAAGAAAAAAACCTCCTGATATGCCTCGAAGAGAAAAGTTTTCAATCAGTGTGTGCTACCTGTTCTAACATATGCCAGCAAAACATGGACACTAACCTCACAATCAATAAAAAAAGCTATGAGTATCTCAAAGAGCCAGGGAAAGACACATGCTCGACATCACAAGAGAAGATAGAAAGACCTGCACTTGGATTAAAGAATGAATAAAAATATACGATGCCATCAAAAGAGTAAATGAATTGAAATGGAAACGGGCTGGTCACATAGCAAGAAGAACTGATGACGGTGAACTAAGGCAGTCATAGAATGGATCCTACTTATTTATTTTTATTTTATTTTTATTACATTTATATCCCGCCCTTCTCCGAAGACTCAGGGCGGCTTACAAGCTTAGCAGTAGCCTTCATTCTATGTATATGCCTGCTTATTAGGGCTTTCACACACACCCCAAGCGGCATTATTACAAAGTCAGCTTAATTGCCCCCAACAATCTGGGTCCTTGATAAAAATTGTCCACAAAAGAGACCTAAAACAAGATGGATCAACGATATCAGCAAGTATTGGGGGCCCAACTGGCAAAGGAAAGCACAAGACCGTATTGGTTGGAAAGATGCAGAAGAGGCCTTCATCCTGCAGTGAATAGACAATGGCTAGAACGATGATGGTAAATATGCACAGTGATAAATTGAGCAATGAGTGAATAATTTTATAATGAACACGGAGTAAAACAGAAATACTTGGGTAATATATTAATGGATAGAGCTAATTTTGTATGCAGATGTTGTTGTATTGCTGGTTGAACACCTGAATGATTTCCAATAACTGTCAGTCTGCAAATATGGATCACGTTTATTTGCTTACTTATTTAACTTGTATGCTGCCTGACTTCCAAGAGCTCTGGATGGCTCCTGAGATTCAAAACAAATAAATTACAGTAAAACTGATTAAAAGGAAGAAAAAAAAAGATAGAAGATGGCAAGAACAACGGACCAGATCAGGGGTCAGGAACCTGAAACAGTGAAAGAGCCACTTGGAACCGGTTCCCTCACAAAAGGAAAAACTGGGAGCCGCAAAAAATGTGTGCGCATGTGCGTACATGCGCGCATGCGCAGAACAGGGTTTGACTGAAGAGTGGAGCCAAGGCAAGATATGCACCTACCCTGCATATTTGAATTGATTGGTAGAAATTTTTTAGTCCCAGGTTTGTTTTTTTTTGGACTGCACATGGCAGAGGACTGAGAGCCGCAGGAGACGGCTGAAAGAGATGCATGCGGCTCCAGAGCCGCGGGTTGCAGACCTGTGGACCAGATAGAATGAAGTGGGGGATCTCACTCTCCCTTTCCAAAGGTCTGAGCAAAGAGCCAGGTCTTTGTGACTCTTCTAAACAAATCAGATTAGGACCATCCAGATATGAAAATTATTGTATTAATGACAAAGGACATCTGATAGAAAAAAATTATGAGAACAATTTGAAGTTATATGTAAGTGGTTAAAAAAAGCCTAGAGCAAATAAATAGGACTCTGTATGCTAGCAGAATTTTCACATCTACAGATTTGAAGTAATAAAAAAATACACCTCATTTATACAAAGATTTACAAATGTTCAAGAAAGCCACCAAGAATGTTAATGTTCAATCATCCTCACCATCTGGAATATTTTACTTTTGCATACTTTATCAATGACACTTTTGAGCTTCATTATACAACAAACATTAAACTGAATAGTCCTAAATTTAAGAAGCAAATCTTGAAAATAAAATACATAGTTTTTAGTATCCTGTTGCTGACATGTACAGTCACTTGATTTGAATTAAAGTGCACTCTATTTTCTCATCTCTACACTTAAAGATGTCTTGCCTGATTGTTACTACGAATAACTTGAAATAGAGGTCATAATGGAAAGTAAGAGCCCTAAGGGTAAATTGTACATAGCCTACTCAAAAAGTAACTAGAAGACATATGCCTGTAGTTCTTGAGGTTAGCTTCTTCCTTCTTTGCTAAAAGGATCATGCCTAATAAAGTGCTACTGTACATATTTTATCTCTCTCCTTCCTTCCTTCCTTCCTTCCTTCCTTCCTTCCTTCCTTCCTTCCTTCCTTCCTTCTATTCTTTACTTTCTGTATTAAATTATTGTGTTTCTCCCCCTGCTCCCTGACCTTCTCCCTCCCCTTGTTTCCTCTACATGACTAAACGGCTGGTTATTGCTACAAAGGTGACTTCATGTCAAGGGTGGATGAAGTGATCCTTTTATATCAATTAGTAATTACTGTAAAGTGCTTTGGGGTGAAAGGTACTATATAAATGCCAGAAAGGATTAAGATTTCAAGGGATGAATAAGCAGCAGGAGCACATAAATTCATAAGTGGCACAGATCCTATTTTTATACAAATTGCCCTGGTGATAAAGAGTAAAGAAAGGGTCAGGAAAATAAAGAAATATATGATTTGGAAGTTGAATTATTTCAAAACAGAGATTTTTCTTCCAGTTCATAATGTCCTTATATTGTCTTTTAAGCCTATAGCTCCCTCAGCTGATCTGCAGCTAATGTCACAGGAGTTGTATCATTTCAGTTTATTTGACTCTTGGCTAATAAATCCATGCTGGTATATTACAGGGCAGTGGTTCTCAACCTGTAGTCCGCCATGTGATCACAGGAGATCCATGATGGCTTGAAGAAATGTTATGATTCAAATCTTGAGTTAAGTCTTGGGGGTGCATGGCCATGATCTGTGCCACAAAAGGTATTTAAAGGGGGTCCGTAGTAAAGAAAAGATTGAGAACCACTTTTATAGGGCATTCAAAACATTTTGGACCAAAATCACTAGAATTCTTTGCCAAGAAATGTCAAATTCTGCAATGATATGTTGTTTAGGCATAAAGCTCAGATCACTATGAAACTTCTGTTTGATTTCACACATGAGTTCTTCCAAATCCAATAACTATTTGTAAAATCCAGTTGGCTTGCAGTTTTCTTGCAGAGACTTGTAAAGGTGACAGAATGGAAGATGTGTAATTACAATGCCTCTGTCTTAGAAAATGGCTGATTCCAGTACACTGGAGACAGAGGGTATGATAGTGCGCTGCCATTTCACAAGGAAAAGTGAATCGACTTCACTTCATCAGTGCTGCCTGGACAGTGCCCAACCTACTTGAGGTCTTCAGACTAATTAAAGAGTTCAGAAGCACATGCCGTTCTTTCTTCCAACCAAGCAAAATGGCCTGTCCGGTTAAGATGGAATGCTCAGTGCTGCTGCTTTTCAATATAAGTTGCTTAGAGAAGATAGTGGTGTAATGATCTAATCCAGAACAACAACAGCAACAACAACAACAAAAGCCTGCACTAAGCTATGAAATATTTCCATGAAGCTACATGCATGTTTCCAGTATATGCCTATCACTGTAACATCTAGCAGTGTTATTTCAAGGATCTAAATTCTTAAGATTTTGCACAAATTGTGTAAAACTGCAGAAAATAAGAATGTTGGTTAATAAGAGTATTGATTATGTGTGACCTTGGAACAGAAAAGTAATTCTGATTAAGCAATTGAAACTATGGGAGCTGCAGTATGTTTTACTGGTAGGCAATGCTAAATGACACTAACAATATGGTATATGCACAGACTATGACAAACAGGATTTAAAATTTATTTTACTATTACAAAAACAATGCATCAGAATTATCTGACTTGGTCCTTTTCTCAGAAAGCTTTTGAACCAATGAAGTTTTATTTGGAGGACCTCAATTTAAGATATGAAGCAGTGTTATGGTAAAATTTTTGTAACATGACACAATTGGCATAATTATACTATATTTACAAAAAAGTGTTGTGAAAGGAAGACAATTTACAAGAATCACACTTCTAACACTGAAAATCATAAAATAGTGAAATACAGAACATTTTACTTTATCCAGTGATGGGATTCAAATATGTCAGGGGTGTCAAACTCAATTTCATTGTGCCTGTCTATCCTATGCAATTTTATATCATCTATATCAGGGGTGTCAAACTCAATTTCATTGAGGGCCACATCAACATTGCGGTTGCCCTCAGGGGGCCAGGTGGGTATGGCCAGGGTGGGCGTGGCCAGCTCTACATCGTTTGCATCAAGGGTGCCTATGGGGGCCTGGGCAGGAGTGGGACAGATCTGAGGGTCTCTGGCAGAAGGAGGGTCTCTGGGCCAGGGCCAAGGCAGTGGGGGCCGTTACCTCACTGTTTCCAGGATGGCTTTGCGGGCCACATGAAACCACTTCACGGGCCTTGTGTTTGACATGTCTGAAATATGTGAACAACTGGCTTTCTATGTGGATGCCACTTCTGGAAGTCCGTTCTGGGCCTGAGCAACAAAAAATTAGCTGCCGGTTCTACCAAACTGGTGCAAACTAGCTGAATCCCACCACTGACTTTATCATGCTAAAATAGAAAATCTGTCAGTCTTATGAAAAGGGTTAATATCCTAATCCCAGACTTCAGATAAGAAAAGCAAAAATATATTGGGGAAGACTAGGCCTCAACATTTTCCTGTCTTGTACAATTTCTTCCTCACCACCCTCACAGTGACAATAGTGAGTGCTAGGGGAGCTGAGGCCATTGAAAAGTTGCTGTGGAAGTTTCGGCCATTGACTAGAGTTAGTTTTCATCTCTAATATTCTAAATAACCTTAGAGCTTGGATTTTTAAAGTAGTCCCTGCTTAGTTAAAGATCAGCAAGAGAGGCCCCACTGAAGAAACTCTTTATATTAAGGAAGTTCAATTGATGGCTTTCCCTTGTATCACTCCTAAACTGATGAATGAACTTCCTTTAGAACTACATACAATCTCCATTCTCTCTGCTTGTATAAAAGGTGACAGGAAAACATATTTTTTAAACTCATCTTTGTTTTAATAATTATCAAAGGGTATGGTGCAGAAATGCAGTTAAGACCCTTAAATTGAATACATTCTGGAAAAGTATATTTTCCATTAAAAATGAAAATCTTTGCAAAATGAGGGACAAACCAACAAAAATTAAAAGCAATATGCAATGTAAAACAAAGACTTTAGAACATGGAGACAATTGGACCACTTAATGACAAAGAAGTTAAAGGAATCCTAAAAAAGAGATTGCAGGAAGTTTGAATTATTTTAATTTTTTTTTCTTTGCAAAATGTATCCTGGGGCGCAATCAGTTTACTCCATGGCATTCATCTGTAAGCTGATATGATGTAGGCAACAATATGTTGGTCAGCAAAGTAGATTCCATATTAGAAAGTCAAGTTCCAAGAATAAACATGCTTGGAGTAAAAGTAAACTTTGCTAATGCTTGCAGCATACTGGCTCAAATGTGCCAAAACTGACCAACTGTCTTTATTGTTAGCAATAAATAATCTTGTGAAAACCTCAATTAACTTATGGTCCCCTCTGATGAAAACCACAACATATAGTTGGTGGCAACTCACAAGAAGAGTAAGGAATAGAGCACAGATTAACAGATGAAATGAAAGAATTAAAAGTTAAGTTATTAAATCATGTTGTGTATCTATGAAATGAAGAAAAAGGGGAAATGACAGTATTCTTAATTATAAATCAAACTATGCAATCTAGGTTGCTGTCAGACATATGAAAGTAGTAGTCCACAGACTGGTCGCTGACCCACATAATGTTCCTGTTCTGATGATAATGTAAGAATCAGTGTTACGTATTGTGAAAAACTGTGCAACCTTCTGAAAGAATACAATTTGAAAGTTATTTTGTTAAGTGACCTGAACAGATGGATGATAGCAAGATGAGAGGGTACAGAAAATTTTTTGGACCAACTGGACACCCAAGAATGAATAGGAATTGTGATGGCTTGCTGAGAATTTATGTCTTTTTTATGGTTTAAAGTAGACGTCCCCAACCTTTTGAGCACTAAGGACTGGTTCCATGGAGAGAGGTTTTTCTGCAGACCAGAGGGGGCATGGTTTCATGTACTGCCTGCATCCCACAGATGGGGCTTTGCTTCTTTGCACAGACGGTTTCTGGCATGCCACAGCCCGGTGCCAATGCACGGACCGGGGATCGCGGACCTCTGGTTTAAAGCAAAAGGAGAAGAATCCACAGGGAGACAGAAGGGGGCGACACTGTTGTCAGCAACATTGCATCATCTCAATGCAGTCCCTACCCCTTCTCAATATTTGTTGCAACATTGAACAAATGACTAAAAGGGGCAGAACCTGCAACACAATATTTTAGGTATATAAGTATTTATCACAGTATTTCTTAATGTGCGGTCCAAGTACCTCAGAAGGTCCACCAAGACCTTTTCAGAGATATCAGAAATGAAAATTATTTGCCAGATATTGAAGACATTTGCAAAAATTTAAAACAATGTCACTCTTTTCCATTATTTTTAATTTGTTAAAATATTTTTTCATGAATATTTTATATTAATATCCGATGGACCTATATTGTTATTTTTATCTGACTCAATAAGTAAGTATCCTACAAATGCCTCATTTTTAATTTTTAATAAATAAATAAAAGCCATACAAACCAAGGTTCATTTGGTGTCCTCCTTAATTTTAAAAATGATAAGGGGTCCTCAGAGCAAAATATTTAGGAAGCACTGATCTATCAGATTTATAAGGCTGTCCATTTTTCAAGTGAAACTTTGGGTGGTGAACCAAACATTTAAAAAATCAGCAATCATAATATAGACAAAAAAAACCCCTCTGGTTTCTGGTCATTCTGATGAAAGCAGAGAACTTCTTTGAATATTGCTGAGGACAAATCTATTCATACTAAATAAATACATCAAAATCATGATTGCTTTGATGGTGGATGATAAAGGTTTAAGAGTATTAGTGAATGGTATATGGGTGATGAGAGATTCTGAATGTGGAACTGACCAGTATTCAGTAGTGCCAAGACTAGATGCATAGGAAAAAGGAAGGGAAAGCGGCAGGGGGGGGGGAAATAAAAGAACGACCAACTGCACAAAGTGAAAATATGAGTTATGTAAGATAACTATTATAAAACAGATTCATCTCATAACAAAATAAATCAAAAATATATGTAAGGAATATTCAAGTTGCAGAAAACAGAGGGGAAAAATATCTTACAATTATCTCAGAAGAATGTAGAGTTACACTACCACTAGTAGGAAGTAAGAGAAACTAAATAGAAAGATGAAGAAAAAAAAAGACTATGGGTAAAAAAAACACAGTATGAGAATAATTTCTGTAAAAATTAGGATGAGACAAAGTTCTTGTATAACAAATAACACACGAAAAAGAGGATTGTAAAAATGCGTTACTCAAAGAGAGAAAATTTAGAGTGATATTCATAGAATTAAAGTACTATTTTGTAAGTAGGTGAAGACAATTAAATAGGGACCCTTCAGCAGAACTGGAATCAGAAAATACCAGAAAGAATATTTTACAGATTTGTATGGGAATAAAGACAAAGTGAGGAGCAAACTTGAAAGTACTGAACACAACAAATAGTGAAAAAAGAAGTAATTACTGTTGTCAAAATGGTGAAAACTGTCATGACTGTAGGGTTATTAATCTGCAACAACTTGGGGACCACCTATACATAAAAACTCTATGCAAATAGTGCAATTGGAGAAATGTTAAAATAATAGATGTGTGTTGTTTATGCTGTGTTGAAGGCTAAATCTGCTGACAGTGGAAAGAATGCTGTCATTGTTCCCTGTACAAAAGGCAAGGTAGCAAGAATAAGCGCCAAAAGTCCAAGGGGATTAGTTAAGTATGCTTGGGAAGACTTTTGGAAGAATTCTGGTTGAAAGGAATTAGAGGTGACAGTGAGCAAACTCTGGGAAATGCAGAGTTGTTTCATGCCAAAAAGGGGATGCGCACACACCAGATTTACTGTACATTTCTTTACTGTATGTGTGTTAACGTAGGGACAGTAAATAAGCTGGAATTACGGAATGTTTTGCAGAAATAAACAATTGAATGTTAGGTGCTGCTTGTGATAAGAGCAGCATATGATGGAAGTAAACCATACATGAGAATAAATGGAATGCTTAGCAAATTAGTCCAACACAGAGCAGGGACTAATTCAAGAATGTGTGATGTCTCCTTCCTTCTTTAATATATTTATGGAAAAATATATGGGAGATGCTTATGGTGATGGAAGAAGCATATTGATTTGGAATGGGAACATGTGCGTAATTTTATATGATGATGTCATGAAAAGTACTTTAGAACAGGAGTCCTGGTGACAGAAGTAACTAGAGGGAAAAATTGAATCCTGCAAAGGACTGAGGCAAAGTACAGATAGTCCTTGACTTACGACAGTTTGCTTAGTGACTGTTCAAAGTTACAACGGCACTGAAAAAAGCGACTTATGACCATTTTTCACCGTTACCTTTCCAGCATGCCCATGATCATATGATTGAAATTCAAATGCTTGGCAATTGGTTCATATTTATGACCATTGCTGTGGCACAGTGTCATGTGATCACCTTTTGCGAACTGCTGGCAAGCAAAGCCAACGCAGAAGTCAGATTCACTTAACAACCAGGTTTCTAACTTATCAACTGCAGTGATTCACTTAACAATGGAGGCAAGAAAGGGTGTAAAACAGGGCAAAATTCACTTAACAAATGTCTCACTTAATAGAATTTTGGGCTCAATTAGTGGTCCTAAGTCGAGATTACCTGTATATAATTTTGGTTCCATTCCAATCTTTATGATGTGGGTTTGTCTGAGAAAAAGTGAGCAGCTAAGTGTTACAAAAATCCCGTGAGGCAGGTTGGGCTGAAGGAGCTAGAATGGGTTCAACAATCTGGTGAGTTTTGAAGCAAAATAACAAATTGTCCCTGGCTTTGCCCAATCCAAGACCAGCACCTTAACTGGTGTATCTATGCTTGCTCACCAGGGCTCAGATAAGATCTTTCAAGAGTATCCTTAAAGATTTTAATAGAAAACTGTTACTTTCCTAATAAAAATACGTAACCAGAGGACTGTACTATTGACAAAAAAAGCATTCCCCCCCCCCAAATGGTTACAGAATTGATTCAGGAAACAGACACCAACTAACTCTGTTCTGGGCGAACAGATGGAATGCATCTGTTAGCCTCTTATTGAAGACTACTCAACATGTCTGAGGAAGAATTGGATCATACTTGTTTAAAAATAGAAAACATAAAGCTTAGCATAGTGAACAGTCAGAACAAATATAAGTCACAGGGCTTGTGAGAAATATTGCTCTAAACGTATCAGAGACAATCTTTCTCCCCAGTGAATCAAAATGGGGAAGAGCAACCATCTTATGATCTAATTTGGGATTTCTCATAAACTCCTGCAGCTATTGAGGAGATGAAAATGTAGACTAAATTTGACTCTGGTCATTTCCAGAATTAAATTTTTTTTAAAAAAAAATGGTTACTACCTATTTGTTTAATTATATGATATGGTAGTGTTTGAATAGCATTAAAGTTGACATCCAGAGTGGAAGTGGGGATGGTGGTGGAGACGGTATTGTTATTATTTTTTTGAAGGTTTAACGAAGCTAAATATCTTTTTAATTGAAAGTTCACCAAACACAAAGAACTTGAGTCTTGTTAGAAACCACAGTGTGTTTAGGAGAGTTTTATTCTTTCTCGCTCAATGGAAGATCAGCAATAATGTATACTGGGAGGGGTTTCCAGGCTTAGTTGTCATGTTTTAAAAATAAACATTTTTCAGTTAACCAAATCAGATTATTTCATCTCTGATTAGCACTTCTAAACAAATCCAAGCAATTTGCCATTACATTTTCACAAGAACCCTTTCTTTCTTGTTTATCCCATCCAGGGCTTTTTTTCTCATAGAATGCTCAGAACGGAGTTCCAGCACCTTTTTTTGGATGGCACCTTGTAGCGTAAGCAAGGTGGGTTGTATGACGTGCGAGTTCCAGTACCTTTTTCTTTTACAAAAAAAAGCACTGATCCCATCCATCTGCATTGCAAATATTTAAATGTAATAAAATATTAAAAATTCAATCATAAAGCTCCACCAAGTGGAAATTCCTAAAACTGCATGCAGAAAGTGCTCTGGCAACATTCCAGGGAATTTAAATTAAAGGAAAACATGTCAGCTCTTAGCTAGCAACCAAAAATCATCACTCTATATGAATTGCAAACCCATAAAATGGAAGCCCATTTTAAAAAGCCAGGTCTTTTTGTTCCACTTGATATAAATGGGGACTTATGAGCAGAGACTAATTTACTGCTTCAGTGAAAACATCTTCTGACCTGTGGAAATGCCATGCAGAACTATTTGATTTCTTTTCTCAAAAGGCAGTTTTAAGTGTAAATACAGAATTAACAAGCATTACTCTTCTTGGTAGTACTAGAATGTAGAATAAATGGAGGTTGCTAAATGGCTTGCTCTTTCTTATTCTTGAAATATTAAACAGTTGTATAGCTTTAACCACCTGATTTTTTAGGGGGAAGCATTAAAAAGCATAGCTCTGCTCCCCAGCAGGTAGTGCCATTTTTAATGCAATTATCACTGATATAAATAAATCATAACTGGCGTATGCAGTATTAAAATTTTCCTTCAGCCCCAATCAATCCTAACTATGGTGTGTAGTAGGCCAAACTATTTTGTATCTGTTTTTAAAAATGAGCTTATTACTTCATAAAGCTAATATTTACTTCATTTATATGCCTTTCTTTCTGCAAAGGCCTGAGACAAAGTATATAACTTTGGCCCTATTCAGATCTCTATGATATGGATTTGGCTGAGAAAAATGGAGAGGTTGTAGGACAGTGAGATAAGACGGACTAAATGACTCTCCCAAAATTCTGTTTGCTTTTTCTGGCTCAGATTGAAACCCTTGGTTCACATTTGTATCTGCCTGTTCAGCAGAGCGAGGAGCTGGGAATTCATGTGCCGTGAACTGAATTTATTCAAACTGGGCAATTTCAAAAACCTCAGGCCATAAATATCCTGCCCTTTGGACATAGTAGTCTATGTTTGTGTTGTAACATGAACATTTTCTGGAAAACCCTCCATAGGTACCTTTTGCATCTGGAATCGGTGTGAAACTAGGTCCATTCCCCCCCCATCGCATGGCTTATTGGCCTACATGCATTGTGTTATTATAGGTAATCCTTGTTTTACAACCAGAATTACAACCAGAACTTCCATCACTAAGCAAGGCAGTTGTTAAGTGAGCCTTGACCCAATTTTACAATCTTTTTTTGCCACAGTTAAGCAAATCACTGCTGTTAAGGCAATCATGCAGTTGTTAAGCAAATCTAGCTTCCCATATTGACTTTGCTTGTCATAAACTGGCTGGGAAGGTCGCAAATAGCAATCACATGATTCCCCAGATTCTGCAACCATTGTAAATACATGCCAGTTGCCAAGCACTCAAATTTCAATCACGTGACTCTGGGCATGCTGCAATGGACATAAGGACCAGTTGGAAGTCATTTTTTTTCCAGTGCTGTTGCGACTTCAAATGTTTGCTAAGCAAATGGTTGTAAGTCAAGGGCTACTTGGATGCATATTATTCATTTAGAAGGACTACCTGTAAATGTCTCCTCTCTCATAGAATTGGGGAGCTATGAATTAAAAATAGCTGTGGTACCCTATTTTGGCAGCCATTTTGGAAACTTCACCAACAGCATTGAGTGAGAGATTGATGAACTCACATTCATGAAAAGATGTCAAGCACTCTTTGAAGATCTTCACAAACACAATGGATTTTGAACACATTACAGTGGTTAGTTGGTAATCTGCATCTGCATAACCAGTCCAATACCCCCACCCCGCCCGCATCCCAATTTAACTTCTACATATGCTTAGCCACCCCAGGTTGTATTTGCTGAAGTGAGGGTTGCTGAAGCTCATGAAAGCTCATATGTCTTAAATAAAATGTGTTAGTCTGAAAAATATGCTATCAGATTCCTACTAATTTTGGGATAGAAAAACCTAATGTGGCTGTCGCCCTATGTTACCTAACTAGTTTTTCTTTTGTAACAACATGATGTCCATTAAAGAGGGTTTCTTTAAGGAGTCATAGAGATGTCTAGTAAGCACACTTGCACCAGGTGTGAAACACCTTTCCCACTTTGGATCTGAAAAGGTACTCATTCCCACAGTTCAGATATTCTTGTCAGGAGTGACATTCAAACTAATTTGACAGAACAAAGCCACTTTATAGCTCCTATAAAGTATTGCAATGGGAGGATTCTAATATGTTTGGCTTTGGGGAAATTTTATGTGCAACTGGAGCCATTTATGCAAAAATCAATCTGTAAACAATGCAGCTTCAGAACTTCCCAATAGGTAAAATGTCCTCTTCAAAAATAATACATATAATAACTCCCCTAATCCATTTTCTTTCACCTACATTTTCAGTGAGATCAAAAATAACCTCCTCTCAGATCATTGCGCACTCTTTCTTCTCTAGAAAAATAAACTATTTTATTTCTTTGATAGCAAGCACAGTTACAACAATCTAATCAGCCTTTTTTTTTGGAGCTGTCAACTGGAAGAGTTAGTTCCAGAGTTGAGCTTTATGCGTCAGATTTTACTATCTTGATCTCTGGGATGGAAGTTTGGTTTATTATTTTCATTGATGTGCTCAAAATAATTTGCAAAGAGTGATAGTGTCAAACCGAATAATCAAAAGAATAATTGTGATTCGGTATAGCAGGGATACATTTCTGCCATTTTTCGTATTTACCTGGAGCAGTTACTTAAACCAGCTGCTAGCAACACTTCAGAAGAATAATATTGCCATACAGCTTATGTATTATTTAGGTAGATATAGCAAGATATAGTTCCTATAGCTAAAATGTATATAGTTAATTTGGAACTCATATTGCCCACTCTTCTCCACTTCAGCTGCTGCATACAGTATTTTGATATTTTAGAAAAAGGCATCTGATGGCAAAACTGGTGCTATGTTACAATGCCACCCTACGTTCCATACTTTTGAATATAGGTAAAATGATGGTTACAACCTGGCAGAATTAATCAGTGGAATGACTTGCCTTCAGCAGTTGTGGGTGTTCCATCAACAGAGGTTTTTAAGAAGAGATTGGATAGCCATTTGTCTGAAATTGTATAGGATTTCCTGTCTGAGCAGAGAGTTGGAATAGAAGACCTTCAAGGTCCCTGCCAACTCTGTTATTCTGTTATGGTTTGATGGCAGGCAATTTCATTTCATTCAAAATGCCAATTTCCTTGGAAATAATTAGATGTGTTAAAAATGCTGTCTATCATGTGTATAAAAGGTAAAGGAAAAGGTTCCCTCGCACATGCGTGCTAGTCGTTTCCGACTCTAGGGGCTAGTGCTCATCTCCGTTTCAAAGCCAGCGCTTGTCCGAGGATGTCTCCATGGTCATGTGGCCAGCATGACTAGACACCAAAGGCGCACGGAACGCTGTTACCTTCCCACCATAGTGGTGCCTATTTTTCTACTTGCATTTTTACGTGCTTTCGAACTGCTAGGTTGGCAGAAGCTGGGACGAGTAACAGGCACTCACTCTGTTACGCGGCACTTGGGATTCGACCCGCCAAACTGCCGACCTTTTGATCGAAAAGCTCAGCATCCTACATATACAGTACATAGATACACACAGGGCTTTATTTGTCATAGAACGCTCAGAACGGAGTTCCGGCACCTTTTTTGGATGGAACCTTGTAGGGTAGGCAAGGCGGGTTGTATGACATGTGTGAGTTCCAGCACCTTTTTCTTTTATAAAAAAAGCACTGGATACACACACACATACACACTCACAGAAACTAGTGTCAATCTTCTCCTTAGTTGGTCCTAGTTTGATATCACTTACTCATTAACCTCAAGGGTTAATGAGGGAGTTGACCCGCCAAACTGCCAACCTTCTGATCGACAAGCTCAGTGTCCTAACCCACTGAGCCACCACATCCCTACTCATGTGTATAAGGTGACTTTTAAAAAGAAAGAAAGGATTTTCCAAAGTGCTCATCAAATGTTGTTTTTTGCAAGCTCATTTTGGTCAGCTAGAAAAGATCACAGAATGATTCATTGTTTTTCTCCATGCTCCAATATTAGCAGCCATGAAGATGACTGATAGGTTCCTCAAAGGAAACTTCCACTGTGCAGAGTGGAAGTAGCTACAGTTTTCTACTAAGTTGGGAAAGCAGGATCAACTATAACAAAATATGCTGATATTGTACTGGTTTCCTGGTTATGTTTAAGAACAAATTTGTTGTTATCTAGAATAACATTTTTTCTGTAGATCAAATAATAATAGGATTAATGGATAAGGACCATACAGAGACATCAAACATTGCAGCATCAAGTGTACCTTCCTAGGCATTTTATTTCTTCTCTCCAGTATTTTCTTTCTTTTTTCTTTGATCATTCTTTACATCTCATCTTACCAGGCAACCAAAGGCTTTTAAGCAACCCCACATATTAAAAGAAACGAGGTTAAAGATAATGCAGTTGCTGAAGGTTAAGATGGGAGAGAAAACAGAAGACTGAGCACAACCAGCCCATTATCTGAAGAGAGAGAGAAACAAAAAGTAGGGCAGAAGAGAATCTTGATTGATATTTAAAAAAAACAAAACAATTATGTGTGTGGTTCTGAAGTTGAGTGTCCTCCAGTCAGTGCTTTTTTTGTAAAAGAAAAAGGTGCCGGAACTCACACATGTCATACAACCCGCCTTGCCTACCCTACAAGGTTCCATCCAAAAAAGGTGCCGGAACTCCGTTCTGAGCGTTCTATGAGGAAAAGAAGCCCTGCCTCCAGTAGAGAAGTTCAGTTATCAGGACCTGGTGTCACCACTATGGATAGTATATCCGACTAGTTACTGTTTTAAAAAGAATTATGTTTTCCCCCCACCTTTCTAGTAGTTCTTCATTAGGGACTCTAAAGGAAATGTCTGCCATGCAGCTTGTCGGTAGAGACTGGGAAAATTCAGCTCCACGCTCTTTCTTGGAACTGAAGCAGAAGAATATTGATCAGGAGAAATCTGGATAGGAAGCCCACCGGGAATAAATTATTATTAGGAAAACATATGGGAGCAAATGAATCAAAGAAATGATTGAGTATAAAACGAGCCTAATCCAGCAGCCAGGCTGGATTAACTGAAATGCTCACCCAGTTTCCAAAAGGACCATTTGGGTACTTTCATTTCCTGCCACCGTTATTATTTCTTCAGATGTTCATCCTAGAAATAACAATTCGGGCATACATATATGACCTACATCGTCTACAGTGGAATGAATCCACTGAAGAGGAATTAATCTGCCTTGATATTTCTCAGGGAAATTGATTTCTATGCCTGGTGTAAAAGCAGTGTTGTCCAGCAGTAGCAAATGAGAACCAACTAATTAGTTCACTTTTCAGGGCAGGGGGCTATTCAGTGTAAGACCTATTATTTCCTCCATTCTTTCTTTGTTCTTTTTTTGACCTCCTTTCCTCTTGCCTTTTTTCTTGTTTGCTGCTGACCTTGAATTTCTTGAGCAGTAAAGATAAACTCTGATTAGGCATATGCAACCCTCTTGAGTTGAAAACTGGGATATTCCAAAAACATTCTGGAACACTCTCTTCCTAAATTGTGGAGTTTTCCTCTTGCTACACTGTGTCTTTGGTTCCTGTACATGAGAAAGGGAAGATCTACACCTCTATTGCTACAAGGCAGGATAAGCTGCAGAACCCCCAAATCCCTTTTCTATATATTTCTTCTGACAGCTATCCTGCCACTATTCATGACTTATAATAGCACAACCTGAGCCTGAACACAATAGTACAAACATAATAGTACAAACTCCACACACACACCCCTTTTATTTACTTTCCTCTCTTTAAAGACAAAATAAGCATTAGATAAGACCATTCTCCAGGCTAAAGCAATCAATCAAACCTAATTCCTAATTCAGTAAATTTTCTGAAGAATACAGCATAGAGCCATCAAAAGTGCCAGCTGCAGTTTAAAAAAAAGCAAACTGTAGACTTTGCCCACAAAAACCTATCAGGTTTACCTATCTCAGTTTAGCAAGAAGCTTTTTATTATTATTATTATTTCCATTTATATCCCGCCCTTCTCCGAAGACTCAGGGCGGCTTACAAGCTTAGCAGTAGCCTTCATTCTATGTATATGCCTGCTTATTAGGGCTTATTACAAAGTCAGCTTAATTGCCCCCAACAATCTGGGTCCTCATTTTACCTACCTCGGAAGGATGGAAGGCTGAGTCAACCTTGAGCCTGGTGGGATGCGAACCTGCACTAATTGCAGGCAGCTGGTGTTACTTAAGGAGGCATTAGCCCACTGCTCCACCAAGGCTCTTTAATTAAATTTACAAGGTAATTCCCTGTATGTCTATGGAGATTCTCAGTTATCCAGGTCGTAGTTATCCCAAATATGCTTTTTTTCATGAGGCAATTGGATTTTCTTGTTTTTATTTGATGATGTTTCGCTTCTCATTTGAGAAGCTTCTTCAGCTCTGACTGGATGGTGGGGAATGGAAAGATTGCCTAGAGAAAAAAAAAAGCATCTTTGGGGTAATTCCCTGTAAAACCACCAAAGGGGTTTGGATTTTCTTTTTCTCCATCCTCCTCCTGAAGTCCATGAAGAGTTACCCAAATGGGCATCTCCAGCTATAAAGGAGCAGCTTCCAAGAAGAGAAATTCAAACTAACAAAACAGTATTTTAAGTAACCTCTATAGATGTCTGTCAGAGATTTCAAAAATGCTTATTAGATGTAAATCTAAATAAATGTTTCTAGTTATGTTTCAACATCTTCTGTTATAGAGGAATGGTCTAGCCCAGGGGTAGGCAACCTTGGCTCTTTTATGACTTGGGGACTTCAACTCCCAGAATTCCTGAGGCTGGCTCAGGAATTCTGGGAGTTGAAGTCCACGAGTCATAAAAGAGCCAAGGTTCCCTACCTCTGGTCTAGCCGACAGAGATGTGTTCTAGATCCCTCATCTCTTCCAGTCCAATTTTCTATTTTTATAATTTGTACAACATCATGTATAACTCTGAGATTCTTCATGATTCACCCTACCATTGTCTTCAGTGAATGCCTGTGGTAGGCTTTCAGCAAAAAAAAAAAAACCATGATAGATTTTGTGATTTTTAATAAATCTTAATAAATCTTTTTTCAACTGTCTGCTTTCCAATCATCCCAGGAACTATTGTTTTAAACTGGAAATAAAAACATTGGGAGACAGAAAATATAGTCCAGAAGTACTTTAATAATATAAAATCTAGTTTATTATTTGTCTTGTAATTCTGTAAGGAATAGAGAAAAGGAAAACAGCAGGCAGAAATGTGTATGCACCTTCATAGATGATGGTAGGATTTCCTGATTTTTTTTTTCTTTTTGGTTACTTTATATTACATATACAGTATATTAGACTTACAGTACAGTACAATGTTTGTGTCAGCTTTAGTACAATTTTAAACAATGCATCATTGAATCACCCTTTCAAGATAAGATAGGTCAAGAAATAGACATTGCAAAAATTTCAGGAATGTTTGTTGTAGGATATTACAAGTTTTCCTCTCTCACATCTTATACTAAATAAAATCGAGACAGATTATACTGAGTGTTTTTCTCTCACTTGCTTCAGTTTTAGAACTATGTCCCCTCTTCTCTAAATATCTCCTTAACTTCTCATTCCTTCCTCCTCTACAGCCTTTAATGGCTTTTTCTACCTTCTCAAGGAGGCTTCAGGGGCTACTGATAGCACTTAGACTTGTACACTGCTTCATGGTCCTTTACAGCCCCCTCTAAGCAGTTTACAAAATCAGCATATTGCCCCCAACAATCTGGGTCCTCATTTTACCAGCCTCAGAAGGATGGAAGGCTGAGTCAACCTTGAGCCGGTGAGAATTGAAGGAATCAAACTCCTGGCAGTGAGCAGAGTTAGTCTGCAATACTGCATTCTAACCACTGCACCATCACGGTTCTTAAGTAAGGGGGCGTTGTTATTGATTTTTATTTTATTTTTTTCTCTTATTGCTTGTAAGTTGCCTAGAGTCCCTGTGAGTAACTTAATTAAAGTCTAAATTAATAAATAAAAGATTTTCAGACTACTTGCAGCCGTAGAGCTGTGAGTTTCCATCATCACTTTAAAGTTGGAGCTGAGCTTTAGAACTAGGTACCTTAAGGACTTGCATCTTCTCAGATTTGCCTGAATGTTACATTCTCTCACGCCCCTACTCAAATATCTTTTTCAAGTGACAAATGAGGATCAACAATATGCAGAAAAGTCTGGTCAAATAGATTCATTTGATTGAGGCCACATAAAACCATTTGAAATGAATAAACACACTTTCAAATGTGTATCTCAGGTTCTTCTCTAGAGCATTTTGTTAGATAGTCTTAAGATTTAATGATTTTTCTCAAGTTATGAATTTATGAATCCCACCATTTTTATTGTTTTACTTTTATCTCTTTTGTTTTAATTTTTAATGTTTCAAATACTTACATTTATAGAACTCTGGTTAGATTGGGATGATTAAAAATATAATAAAATGTAAAGAAAAGGATATAATTTTCCTATTCAGTTTGCCCAAGCCTTAATGCATGTAACCAAGGTTCTTTTTAATTTGATGGATATTTACTAACTTCTAAGGATTTTCTTGCCCATAATGTTTTGGCCAACAGCAGACGTGTCAAACTTGTGACGTCACATGATGTCACGCAAAGTATCAGCACGGTTTTGCCATTGCCGGCAATGCGTGGGCATGGCTTCCACATGCGGCTGTCAATTTGACACCCCTGGCCTACAGCATTCGGTTATCACCAATTCACCTTTGCTGTGGCTACTTACTCTTTTTGGTTTTATGAGAGACTCAAAATTGCCAGAACAGTAGAGAAACCTTGTGATCCAACTGATTCTGTGGTATTTATTAAAAAAAAAGCCATTTTTAGTATTTTAAAAATATATGTTCAGATTAGAGTCCCACACAAAAGATTCCAACAGAATTTTTTTCTTGTCCCTGAAATATTTTCTTAGCTCCATCTACATTGCTCACCCTTCTCTTGGGCTTGATGTGACTTCCTTTGGATTAATTGTTCACCTTCACATTCCATGCTATTAAGAATGAATTAACAGCCTGTTCATTACCCTTTCTGCTAGAAAAACATTGATGTATCCACCACAAAACACTCTGTCAATGACAGCTGGCTTTAGAATGGATGTCAGTTTGAAACCGGATACTGTTATGTTCTTTTAACAGGCTGCCCCTTTCACAAACAAAAGCCCTAATCTGCATCCCACTTATCCTTAAAAAGACTCAGGCTAAATGGGGCAACTCCAGAGAAAAGAGCGAACAGTCTTGCATATTGTTTGAAATACTCTCCCCCATATAAGCCAATATTTAACCTAATTTTAAACTATTTTGATAAAACAAAATGGTAACCATTTTAAAAAGGTGCTACTGTATTGAATGGAATATGTCAGAAGTTTCAACAACTTCTGAAATCACACTCCCTTCTCATTAAATCATACCCTTCAAAATCTACTTCATTCTAAATAAGCAAAACAGAATTTGAAGGAAATTCAAATGTTATGATTTTTAAATACCCAGTAATTTGTTTCAAATGTTTGTTTCTAATTCTAACTAGTTCAAAATACTGTATATATTTTATGTGACTTGTTTTATGCATCTGTTATGCACTGGTGAACTGAAGTCCTGCAGAACTATTGTGATAGGCGAAAGAAATACTAAGGTCGGCTACATCATCAATCTGAGAGCAGACCTAAAGGGATCTTTCTCATTAAACTGACTCGGAGGCTTACTACATTTCTTGGTGCTCTCTAAGCTTGGTTATTTTCTTGCAGACATTTCTTTACCCAAACTAGGTAACATCATCAGTGCTGGTCTGGGTAATGAAACATCTGCAAGAAAACAAGCAAGCTTAAACAGCACCACGAAGACCTCATGTCAACCCTGAGCTACAAATATTCCCCTTTATTAGTTAATGCTACATTCCCAAAGAAAAGTGATTGGTGACAAGAAAAGTGACGGAAGAGAATGTGAAACCACTTAGCTAGCTGTATACCAACTCTCTCTGGCAGAAATGTTAATGCGCTGACACTGATAGTTATGAACACACTCGTTTAATACAATTATTTTGCAAGCTGCACTGACTTCCAGCAATCTTCCAGGTGCAATTCAATATGTTAATTGTTACTTAAGAGGTTGGTTATTTGTGGAACTATCTGTTATTTCCACCCATCCCATAAGATCTGATAGGGTCAAGATCAGGGGTCTTCAAACTTGGGCCTTTTATGACTTGTGGACTTCAACTCCCAGAATTCCTCAGCCAGGCATGCCTGGCTGAGGAATTCTGGGAGTTGAAGTCCACGAGTCATAAAAGGCCCAAGTTTGAAGACCCCTGGTCAAGATGGTTTTGAATCCCTTCTATTAATCAGTGCCATCTGGTGGGACCAGGAGAAGTGCCTGCCCTCTCACTGTGCCTGCCCTGTGGAACAAAGACTATCTCCCAAGACACAGCTAGTCCCCATCCTGGTCTTTCATAAACCTGTGAAGAACTGGCTATTCTCCCAGACATTGGACCAGGTGATTGAGTGAGTTCATTTTAAGTTGGTTATGTATTCAGTTGATTGCAGGATTTATTAATTATTCATACAGATGCTCGCACAGTATGCTTTGCTATTTTTGTTATTACCCATAATTGTAACTGGTTGTAAACCACCCAGAGTCACATGCTGAATGGGCTACCCTGGTAGATAGGTAAGGAGGTAGGTAGGTAGGTATGAATAGATAGACAGACAGACAGACAGACAGACAGACAGACAGATAGATAGATAGATAGATAGATAGATAGATAGATAGATAGATGGATGATGCATGGACGGATAGACAATCTTCACCTGGAAATTGGTACTGGTATATTTGTACATTGGTACATTTCCTTTTTCCTATCTCTATCCCCTTTCCTTTCCTTTCCTTTCCTTTCCTTTCCTTTCCTTTCCTTTCCTTTCCTTTCCTTTCCTTTCCTTTCCTTTCCTTTCCTTTCCTTTCCTTTCCTCTCCTCTCCTCTCCTCTCCTCGACACACACACACAAACACACATACACAATCTGTGTCTATCTGCCTGTCTCTGTGTATGCATGTACACAGTGTGTTTATGTGTGAAAGAGAATGGTTGGAAAATGGAAAATAAAAATAATTCATTTTATAGCCCAACAAACAATTTTGTCAATTGTTATTAGTTCAACTAGATGTTGGAGATTTGGGGCCCTGCCTTCTACCCTTGGGAGTGTGTTTTCTGTAAATTGTACATAGGTAGATGTTTATTGACCAGGTGGAGAAAATCTCTAAGAGTGGTTTCAGCTAGAGTTGGTAACTCTGCAGTTACCAGATAGAGAATCTGGTAATTTGTCTATGATTAGAATTTTATTTTTGTTTTTTCTTTTATTGATGGATGCCATCTTCTATTTGGATTAATAAAACAGTTGAGATTTAATCAATATGTATTTTCTCAGATGAACACCAGAGGGTGCAGTTTTCTGCAGCTTGAATTTAAAAGTTCACCTGCAAAATCAGATTCTGTTTCCTTGTTTTTGCCAAAATAGGTAGATCCAGAAATCTGGGAAGAGCCATGACTTATCCAATTTTTATATTAAACTGGATTTAAAATTTCTCACATTTTTATGGCACCTGTCACATAACTCACAGTCTTATCAATTGTCTGTAAGAAAAACAAAAAAATTCTGGATAATGGATGTGGCAATATTTTTGTAAGCCCCTCAGAGTCACTGAGATGAGTTGGGCAGCCGTATAAACTTTATTAAATAAATAAATAAATGGAGACAGCAGAATAGAAGAGAAAGAACTTGAGAAAACCATTAAATATAAAGTCTTTAACTGTGGCAAACACTCCCCCCCACCAGGAACATAGTACCAACAGTACCAATATTAATAGCACATTGGGTGCAATCTTGAGCACAACTTGAATATCATAGGCAAAGACAAAGTCACCACCTATCAATTGCAAAAAGCAGATTTACTTGGAACAGCTAACATCCTGCGTCTTTAATACTATCAAACAACAACATCTGCCTACTCCAGGTCTTTGGGAAGGACTTGATAAGTGGATAAAAAATGCCAAATCCAGTCTAAACAACTTTCTAACTATGCAACACACCATAATAAAATATTAATAATTAGTAAATAACAATGAATTATTGCAACTAAGCGAGAAATATATCAGCTTACTTCTCAGATACAGCTGGCATTGTGGAATCATAGAAATGTCAAAGTGGTTTTCTTGGGTGCAAAAATGCTTTAAGTATTTGAAGGTTTTTGAATTTCTAAGAATTCTTCAGCAGCTAAGATGATCAAAACTCTTATGAAACAAAAGGGAGTGGAAAGGAAATAAGTTTGGCGTTGTTGCATTTTAATCTTAAAAGATTAAAATATAAAATATATATAAAATATACAAAAATAGACCTGAGCCTTAAAAGATAGAAAGATATTAAGATGGACCTATGGGAAGGATTTCCAGAATCTGAATATTTTGTATACTCTAATAGCACATTGGAGAAGTAGATAAAATTAATCTTTGTCACTTAAGTCATGCAAGCACACAGTATTTTCCACATATGACTATATTTATGTAATTGCTAGATTTTCCATGGATATTCCAGGCTAATCCCTGGTCCAAAATTTTAATTATCAGAGTAAACATATCTAAGACAGGGGAATAATGAAAACATTACTTGAACAAAAGGCAAATAAGCATGAGAACTATTTTTAATTCAGTCTGTTTATTGTGTACATTTTATACATACAGTTCTCTTATTATTTTTTCTTGTGTTTTTTTTTACTTCTTTTTTCATGAGCGGAAAAGCTTTGTCTTACCTATTTGTCATGTCTTTTTTTCAACTTCAAATGATCTCACATTTATTTATTCCCAAGTGTCTCCCCATATGTTTTATGGTTCTGTAAAACAAAAGTAGCAGTCCCTGAGAAATCTGTACAAAGACAAGTGAACTTGCAGGCATCCTGGCTTCCACATATAAATCTCTCCAGCAATGGGGGAAAGAACACAAAGAGACAAAACTGAAAATTACATTGAAGGAGAACACAAATATTGCTTTAAGACATTCAGTTGCTGATAAGGGTCGAGCAGGAGGAAATCTACTTATACAGCTACTCCCCGAGAACATGTTTTCAAGGCTGCAAATGGCAAGTGCCAGAGGAGTAATTTAGAAGCACATGACTTATTTCAGAACTGGAAAGTCTGTGTTAACTTTCTAGGATGGCTTCCTGGTTGTCTTATCATTTCCTTCCCCTCCTGCTAAAAGATTATACATTTCATTATTGTGGCCACAGTTGACCTAGGTTCTAAGTTTTAGAATGATGTGCTTCTTTCACTAACCTGGAGTAGCTTTACATTTTTTTAATGGTACTTGATTCATGATAGGAGTAAAAATAAAATCAAAGAATGGTGGTTGTCTTTCCTGTAGCTTCCCTTTAGGCACCTGGATATGGTTGTCATGCCTCCTCTCAGTCTTGCGCTGGTAGAGTCTCACTAGCCTAAGATTTTTGCCTATTCATTTTGTTGGTATGGATTTGTGAAAATCATGTACAGCAGGAGTCTTCAAACTTGGCCCTTTTATAACTTGTGGACTTCAACTCCCAGAATTCCTCACCCAGGCATGCTGGCTGAGGAATTCTGGGAGTTGAAGTCCACAAGGCATAAAAGGACCAAGTTTGAAGTCCCCTGATATACAGTATCACTTTACTCCACTAGGGCAAGGAGATTAAAGAGGGGGACATGGGTTTGGGCATACAAAAGTCATCAATGTCTCTAGATGTGGCTGGTAAAGTTCTGCAGCAGACAGCCAGTCTGTCAAAGTCTACTACACTGGGTTAGCAACTCCAGTGGTGGGACTCAATTCTACATATTCCTTCTTTTCTCACCCAACAACAACTATAACAAAACCAGACAATTGGTCTCCCTTGGTTGTTTTCTAGTCATTTTGGGGGGGTCCCATAAAATATTTCTTCCTCTGATAATAACAGTGTATTTTCTTCTTTTGATAATAACGTGCCAACTTGCTATAAGACTAGAAGATTTGATTTATTTATTTATTTATTTATTTATTTATTTATTTATTTATTTATGGGACTTATATGCCGCCCTATCTCCTGAAGGACTCAGGGCGGCTAACAACAATAAAACACAATAATACAAATGTTTTTTTAAAAAAAGATTGCATTTGGCTGTCTTACATGTTACTACCACTTAAGGAATGCTGCATTTTAAAGGGAAGCAAAGGTCATATCAGTTTCCAATCTTATCTTAAAGATTATCTTATCCTATCTTGTGTGTATTTGCTTTTAATCTGTCAGTCTGGTTTGTTATTAGGGGAGTGTAGCATCCACAAAAGACGCTTGCTCCTGGGGAGGAAAGCCATGGCAAATCTAGACAGCACACTAAAAAGCAGAGACATCACCCTGTCAACAAAAGTGCGTATAGTCAAGGCTATGGTCTTCCCAGTTGCAATGTATGGCAGTGAAAGCTGGACCATAAAAAAGGCTGAGCGCCAAAGAATTGAGGCCTTTGAACTCTGGTGCTGGAGAAGACTCCTGCGAGTCCCTTGGACTGCAAGGCGATCAAACCGGTCAGTCCTAGAGGAGATCAACCCTGACTGCTCTTTAGAAGGCCAGATCCTGAAGCTAAAACTCAAATACTTTGGCCACCTAATGAGAAGGAAGGACTCACTGGAGAAGAGCCTAATGCTGGGAAAGATTGAGGGCAATAGAAGAAGGGGACGACAGAGAATGAGGTGGCTGGATGGAGTTACTGAAGCAGTAGGCGTGAGCTTAAATGGACTCCAGAAGATGGTAGAGGACAGGAAGGCCTGGAGGAACGTTGTCCATAGGGTCGCGATGGGTCGGACACGACTTCGCAACTAACAACAACAAAAGCATCCACACAGCCATTAAAGCTCATTCATTAAAGTTAATAACATTTGACTTCCAGATCAGTCACTTTTACCAAGTTAACACAGAAAAGCTTTAGCTTTTGACCACTAACACCACCATCATCACCACTTGTCTTTTCAGTCACCAAAGAGATGGATCTGATGAGAATGGTCTTCTTTTGAGGAGTGAATGTATAAAATCTATTGAAACTATAAAACTCTTTCAACCTCATACTTGAATAATGATGAAAGTATTAAGAGAAGAACTTGCTGAGTCAAATGTCCAATGAAAAACCAACAGGGGTGAGCCTGACTGAAAGTTCTGCTCTGACCTGAATTCACTTGCAAGGGAAATAAGATTTTTTTTTCATTCTTCAGCTCCTATGAGAACAGCCCCGGATTAACCATTAAGTAAAATAAGACATGTTTAGAGCACCAAGGAAAAGGAGGCACCTCAGAGGGTTGGTTTTTTTTTGCTCCTATTTAATCATGCCTTTAACTCTTACACTGCCATAGTCAACTTTGATTGATTTTTTTGTAATTGACCTTATTTGCCATACACTCAATATTAACCTGCATTGTTTTAGAAGTTTTCTTTGACTTGGTGAGTGACTAAAGTTTAAAAGATTGGTTTGAAAATGTCATTGGACATCATATTTATTTCCATCTCATGGGAGTTTCCTTCCATCAAGGGGCACCACTGTTGGGCTGCACTTAAGGCATAAATTGGCCTTAATCTAGCTCTGCACAAGAACATAACAGTAATGTTTTCTCAAAATTTATCAACTTATTAGGGCCTTTTTTTTGCTAAGCCTTACTGCATACTTGAAACTTTCCCCCTAAATATCTGAATAAATATTATTTTATCTGTCAAACTCCAGTTCTTTTTCACAACATCTCCGGCTTTCCTACAGTGGTTTTGATCTTCCTTCCTAACTAAAGCTAAAACTAAACCAATTGGAATGTGTGTAACTATATTTGCCTATAGTCTTGTTTTTCTCCAAACTGTTAAAAACTTCCCAGTTCTTCAAGCAATAATGCACAGGGAGGTAAGCATGCCTCATCTGGCTGGCCAGAATCTAGATGACTACTAGATGGGGAAAAAAGGGACGCGGTGCCTCAGTGGGTTAGGACGCTGAGCTTGTCGATCAGAAGGTCGGCAGTTTGGCGGGTCGAATCCTGAGTGCCGCGTAACAGAGTGAGCGCCTGTTACTCATCCCAGCTTATGCCAACCTAGCAGTTTGAAAGCACGTAAAAATGCAAGTAGAAAAATAGGGACCACTATGGTGGGAAGGTAACAGTGTTCCGTGTGCCTTTGGCGTCTAGTCATGCCGGCCACATGACCCCAGAGATGTCCTCGGACAAGCGCTGGCTCTTCGGCTTTGAAACGGAGATGAGCACTGGCCCCTAGAGTTGGAAACGACTAGCACGCATGTGCGGGGAAAGCTTTACCTTTACTTACTAGATGGAATCACAGATATATTGGCTGTCATCTAATGGGAGTCCAGGTTTTTGCAGCCTAGATATGGTACTCTAAGAAGCAATCAAGCTCTGGCCTGCAACCCACAAGTGAGTCTCAAACCTTTGTTCTATTAATCTTACAGAAGACCTTGGGATCATAGAAGTAAAACTTGGCAGCAAAAGAATTAATACTGATGCTACTGGAATTGCTACAGCAAAGTCCAAAGTCCACAACTTTTTCTTCTGAAAAAAAAGTTTCTTTGGCCACAAGTATAATGGAACAGTTTCAAAGCTTATTCTAAATAACAATACCTAACTAATTTTGGCTGGAACTGGTTGTTGCATGGACAAAAGAACTCCAGGAAATCCAACAGCTGTAAGTTTGTTTTGTGACAAGAAAACCATGTATCTGGGTTCATAAAGTTACTAAGTATAAAGTTGGACTTGAAGATGACTTGGCCTTTACCTGCCTAGGTCAAATTTTTCAGCCCTCGGAGTAAGGATTTTCTTTCCTTATGTTATTCTACACCAGGTCTTTTCAACCGGTGGAATGCCTACCACCGGTGGTACATTGGCACCTGGCAGGTGGTATGTGGCCCTGCCCAGCCTGGCCAAGGGTAGCAGGGGAGGGAACGGGCCAAAGCGGCACAGCGTGGGACTTGCTGTGAGAGAGTTCTCAGGAGTTGCAGGGCTGCTGGGGTGAGGCAATGGTCCCAGGCACTTCCAGCTCACCTGGAAGAGAAAGGAGGAGGAGAGGGTGGAGACAGGAAAGGCTATAAAAGGAGGCAGTTTGAGAGGGAGAGAAAAAAAAAGATGCAGCCTTGGGAGGAAGAGGAGTCAGCTGGAGCTGCACCGAAGGGGAAAGAAGGATGAGGGGAAAGAGGAGAGGAGATCAAACAGGCTGGCCCGGAGCCGATCTACAACTTCAGTGGCAGCCATCCATGCCAGGCACATACACAGGTGGCAGCAACTAACAGGCAAGTAATGCAGCGGGGGAGTGGTTGCCCTCCATGAGGAATGAAGAAAGGCAGCATTGGCTGGAGGGAGGCATGGAGGGAGGAGATGGCAATGAGAAAGAGGGAGGGAGAGAGTAGGAGGGAGGGGAGGGAGAGAGGGAGGGAAACAAAAAAGAGGAAGGAAGTGTTGGAAGAAAAAGCTGGGGGCTTGCTTTCCAGCTGGGAGGCTATACTTTTAAGAGAAAAGAAGAAAAAATAAAGTGCCGCTGTTTGAAATAGGTGAGAGGAAGCTGGCTGCTCGAGAGGAGATGTTTATTGGCAGAAAAGAAGTACCTTTTCAGCAGTTTGGTTCTGGGTCAGCTGAATCCTTCAGTGGAAGGATTCTTATGTGAATTTGTGACTTTGAAGTTCTTAAGGAGAGTTTGGCAACTTCTATTGTGGCTGGTGGCTGATGTCCCATGTTGGATTTTGGGTTCTAATTCTCTGCTATTGTTAGCTGTAAGTTTTGCTGCAAGGGATTTTGAAGGTTTTTTTTTGTCCTGAATGGATTTTGCCTGTAGCATTCCTTTACTTATGAATGGAGCCATTTGGGGAGGCTGCCTTAGCTGGCAGCCAGTATTTGCTACATTTGTTTTTTGGCTTTTTTCCTTAAGTGCTAGCTGGTGGCTCCTTAACTTTCCTTTCTAGCCAGTAGCTAATTCTTAAAGGGGAATGCACCTTTTTAAGCTAGTTCCCTCAGCTGCTTGTCTTTTCAGTCTCTGGAGGCTTTTCCTTGTTTGATAAATATATGAAAGAGGGAAATATGGGTGGAATTTAAAATTCTTCTTTCAGAAGGAAGGTGAGGGGAATGAGAAAGAGGGAGGCAGGTGTAAAGTCGCGTGCTTCACATAGAGACGGACACACACACCCCAATTTTACACTTGTCCCTTTTCAGTCTTAGACCCACATCCCTAAAACGATCGAGTACCGCTCTTAGCCGTGATGCCAGGACGTCCTCCGAGCTGGCCGCTATAAGAACATCGTCAAAATACGGGCAAACCCCGGGGATCCCCTTTAGCGTTTTTTCCATGACTTCCTGGAAAATCCCCGGAGCTACGCTCACCCTGAATTGCAGTCGGTTTACCCGGAACGCCCCTTTGTGGGTGATGATGGTCTGGGCCCTTGCTGCCTCGGGGTCTACCGGCAGCTGCTGATAAGCCTGGGCAAGATCTAATTTCGCGAATACCGCCCCACCTTGCAGGGATGCCAGGATGCTGCTTACGGCGGGAACCGGGTACGAATGCGCACTTAATGCCCGGTTAATTGTCCCCTTATAATCTGTGCAGATTCTAATGTCCCCATTTGCCTTTAACGGGGTAACTATGGGGGTCTCCCAGTCCGCCCCATCTACCCGCGTCAGCACCCCCTGTTCCACTAACTTATCCAATTCCTGCTCAATCTTATGCTTGAGCGCAAAGGGAACTCTCCTCGCCTTCATCCTGACCAGTGGGACTAGGGGGTTTAATTTAAAGGAAATCAGGGGCCCGGTGTACTTCCCCAACCGTTCATCGAAGACATCCGCGAACTCCCTGCAGATGCCCTCCAGGGAGGTGTGGCTCTGTGTTTGGTGGATCCCGGTGATCCCAATGCCCAACGCCCTGAACCATCCTAGCCCCACAAGGCTGGTCCGTTGCCCTTCGATGACCAGCACGCTCAACTTCCCCTTAAACCCTTTGTAGTGGACCGTCACCAACGCCTCCCCCCTGACTTTAATCGGAGAGTTCTGGAAGTCTGAGAGGGTCAGTTTGGATGGCCTCAGGGGAACCCGCTGACGGCTCCGCTTGCAGATCTCGCTGAAAGTCCGCGCGGAGATAATGGATACGGCTGACCCAGAGTCAAGTTCCATTACGCAGGGGACCCCTTGAATTTTAACCCTCAGTTTGATTTTTGGAATAAGGGGTGGGTGTCCCCCGGTTTCGCAAACAGCCGACCGTCCCGCCATGTGGCTAACCGTAAACCTTGGCGGCCGCTCCCCTGTACCTGTGGCCAGCTGGAAATCTGCCTCCACCTCGTGCAGACTGTCCCTCGGCCGGCTCCAACAGACCGCCGCGATGTGGCTGGTCTTCCCGCACGCTCTGCACTTTGCCGACTTGAACCGGCAGGTAGACCGGGGGTGCTGTCCTCCGCAGCTGGCGCAACGGGTAGATCGGTTGGAGGTTCCAGACCCACAGCCGATCCACGGGGTAGACCGGTGTTGACCAAACAAGCCGGGCTGGGTAGGTCTGGGGCCGCTGCCGCACTGCTGGGTAGACCGGGAGCGATGAGTGCTGCCGCCGGAGGGCTAGGTAGACCAGGGGCCGCTCGTCCCGCATCCGCACTCCTGATACTGCTGCTCGGCTGTCGCTGGGCGTTGCTCCTTCACGCGGTCCCGGGAGTAGGTGGTCGATCGCTGTTGGCGGTGGATGGCGTCTACCTCGAAGTCTCCCCCTTCTGCGTCGTCGTGGCCGGACAGCTGATGGATGGCCCCGTTGTCCCTTGCGTCGGACTCCTCCGCTACGTCCAGGCTAAGAACTCCTCCTGGACGTCCTGAAGGGTCAGCTTCTGCTTGGCAAATATCTTCTGCCGCAGCTTTTGGTCCCTTAGCCCGCAGACGATCCGATCCCGCAGACGGACTTCGAGGTCGTCAAAGTTGCAGAGTCTCGCCACTTGTCGCAGGGCAGCCATGTACTGCTTCGCGGTCTCACCTGGACGTTGGTCCCGTTTCTCGAAACGGTACCGCCAAGCTATCTCTGATGTTTTGGGCTTAAAGTGTTCCGTTAGCTTGGATATCAGCTCGCTCTACCCGACGGCGTGAATGTCGTCGGGCGTGCACAGACCGACCGCCAGCTGATACGTCTCCGTGCCACAGCTGCAGAGTAGCGCCGCCACTCTCCGTCGGTCGTCCTTGACCCCATTCACCCGTAGGTAGCACTCGAGCTGACCTACGAACGCCTCCCACTCCTCAGGGCAGTTGCTGTTGAAGATGGGGTATTGTCCCAGTTGTGCCATTACCTCGGTCGGGGTCGTCCTGCGTCGGGTCCTGAGCTGCCGATGGGGTTTCGTCCGCGGCTAGCGTTTTCCGGAGCAGGATCCCATCCTCGTCGCCAGTGTAAAGTCGCGTGCTTCACATAGAGACGGACACAGAGCTGGGGTAGAGATGAGTTTATTCTGAACAGAACGAACTGGGGAAACAGGGAAGCCTGGTGTCTATTTGTACCTGCCCAGGTGGATGGCATCCAATCAGTTCAAACCTGGGCTTCCTGCCAGTGCAGGTGACAATGGGTGTAGATCCTGGCTTCCCACCAGGCTGACCATGCCTGGGGCTGTCAACAGCTTAAGTCATTAGGCTTATCCTGAGTGAGCAGTCATCGCCCGGAGCTGTCCAGCCCCTCTGCTGATCTGCACCATCAGCCTCCTGCTGTGCTGTCCTTTGTGTATGCTGGGAGGCATACACTGCAGCAGGGAAGGAGGAAGGGAGGCAAACAGGAAGGAAGAGAGGAGGGAGATTGGAATGAAAGGGAGGGAGGGTCTGAAGGAAGTCCCGCCTTAGCACTTGGCCACTAGCAGCCCTGCCATTGACTTTGCTTGTCAAAAGGTTGCAAAAGGAGATCACATGACCCTGGGACACTGTGACCATCATAAATATGAATCAGTTGCCAAGCATCCAAATATAAATCACCTGGGGATGCTGCAATGACCCTGGGGATTCTGCAATGGTCATAAGTGTGAAAAATGGTCATAAGTCACTTCAGTGCCATTATAACTTTGAACAGGAAGCTAATTATTGTCAAATGTGAGCTGCCTACTTTATCACTTTTTTCCTTTTTTTTTGGGTCAAGTTTTTGACACCTTGCTAAGTGGTCCTCGAATACTGCCATATCCTAAAAGTGGTACAATCAGTGAAAAGATTGAAAAGCCCTGTTCTACATAACATGGACAGCAATTTGATGATAATGATAAGAGTAGCAACAACATAATTAAGTATCTTAATGTCAAAGTAAATATAGTTAAAACAACAGCATAAAGGTGACTAAATCATTGTAGAAAAACATGAATACTTTGCATCTATCAATTAAACCTACGACTATTCTTATTGTTTAAGAGTTTCACCCTAAAGTACATTTCTAAATTTTATATCTCCTTCTATAAATGGTAGCGCCTGCATTAGTTTAATCTTCCAGCTTCTCATCTTTCCTTATCTACATTTTCCATTTGGTGTTTGACATTCAGTGTCTGAATACATACAGTTCAGAAACATGAAACAGGCATCACTTGAGCAAAAGTGGTTGTAAATTTTATGAGTTGTCATTAAAAAGCACAGATGCCACCAATACCCAGTTGAATTGAATAGTTCTGTTTTGGTACAACGATGGGGTGGTGGAAGAGGAAGCCCAGAACTCGTATTAAAGGATATTTAACAAGAAAAATATTGAAAGCTACTTGAAGTGAATGAACCATGAAAACGGCCTCTTCATTTTAATTAAGCTACTGTATGTAAGCTACCCAAAGTTCTCCGAATGTTATTTAAGTACAGCATAGGCCAAACCAATTAAGTGTAAAATATAAATTGACGTAGCATGTAAACGTCTCAGAGTTCCTTTATTCAGACTTAAGCCCATTTGAAATGATAAAATATGTCAGTTTCAGAAGAATCGAATGCTTTTTAAAAGATATTAAATTAACTCAATATATTAACAGAATTTATTATGTGGCACCAAATACAAAGTATATTGTACATCTCTGCAAAGTAAAAGCAACCAACAGAAATTGAGTAGGCAGCCATGAGCAGAGTGGGCCTTTTTCTGTCCCTTAGATATTTTTCTCAGAAAAAAAAGCTATATAACTTCAGTTCAAAAAGGAAGTAAGTTTATCTATACTAACAGCTGATGGGAGCTAGGAAACCTGCCTTTTCAGAGACAGTCTCTTCTCTGTTGAACACTCTGCCCCCTGAAATTCAGCAGGCCTTTAACCTCTTAGCCTTTTGAACAGCTCTGAAGAGCTAGTTTTTCCTCCAAGTACTGGAATAGGATTGGATAATTATACATTATACCTCCTCAGGGTGCCTCCAGTCAGAGAATGTCGGCTGGTGGCCCCCAGGGGGAGGGCCTTCTCTGTGGGCGCTCCGGCTTTGTGGAATCAGCTGCCGGTTGAGCTCCGGATGGCACCGGATCTCCGCTCCTTCCGGCGCGGGTTAAAGACCCATTTATTTGAACAAGCTGGCCTGGCCTGATGGGGAGTTATTTAGGGTTTTAATATTTATATATATTTTCTATTGTTTTTATTGTGGGCAATAATTTAATTCTTTTTTAACTTTTGTATTTTTGTAGTTTTATGATATGCCCTGTTCACCGCCCTGAGTCCTTCGGGAGAAGGGCGGTATAAAAATTTAATAAAACCTAAACCTAAACCATAAAACATTAGAAGCTTGACTGGGCACCAAGTCTTTTTTTGTTTTTAATGTTTTAATTTGTTTAGTTTTAAAATGATTTTATACGTTGTTTTAACTTTTGCTCGAGAGCCATCATCCAGAGTTGGTTGGAAGATGGACAGATTGATAAATGTGTTAAATAAATAAAGCTTCGTGTATAATAGGTATTAGCATCCAAGCCATTCAACCCTCTCGATTGGCTTTTTGTAAGATGGTAGAAATGGCATTTGCTGACTGGGCAATGAGAGGCTGATTGCTGAAGGTTTATTCTAAGGCACCAAAAGTTGTTTGAGCTGAGCAATAGAGAAATACTTGAAATTAAGATATATGAACTCTGACATCATCACTATAAAAGAGTTTCATACAAATATTTAATAATAAAATTTATGATTATCAAATCAAATAATTATTGATAAAATAGAAGAGCATTTACAACAGGGGTATTCAAACTTGGCCCTTTTATGACTTGTGGACTTCAACTCGCAGAATTCCTCAGCCAGGAATTCCTGGCTGAGGAATTCTGGGAGTTGAAGTCCACAAGTCATAAAAGGGCCAAGTTTGAAGACGCCTGATTTACAACTTGCTGATAGCTATAATTCTTCTTGCATCTCCTCCAAATCCTTGTATCTAAAAATAACAAAGGGAGTCACTGAAAGAGAAGACATAATTTTAATCCATCTGGAACAGGCATGTCAAACTGCCCGCCGTGGGACGGATGCATCATACTGAAACCGCCCCTATCCCATTGCTGGCAATGGGGGAAAAGTTGTGATACGTTGTGCAAAATCACATGACGTCACGAGTTTGACATGCCTGGTCTACAGGCTCCATAGAGAGGTTCTGCTGTCTCCCATCTTTTTAGTTGGTGGGCATCTTGAGAGTTTTGAGATGTTATGAATGCTTGCTGGAGGAAATCTTCCTGGTAACTAGACATCCATTCCCACAGTATTGTATTTCTCACATACATATAATTAGATGCATTTCAGTGACATAATTTATTGTAAACAGCCCAGAGTCACTTGGATGAGATAGACAGTGTAGAAATGTAATCAATAAATGAATAAAATAAAAAATAATAATATAGAATATACTTAGCCCTCAAAATGTTCCATAGTCTACCATACTATGTGATTCAGCAGTCTTCATTAAGATAAACTGAAATCTCATAAACTAAATAAAACCCAATGATCTACTGCTGCCAGAAAATAAAATGAAACTCTCTTGCATTTCTATGCTTTACCCATATCTAAGGAATATCAATCTGTAGTCTTGTTTTGATTATTTTTTTTAATCCTGGTGAACACATAGTAATAAGTAGCAGCCCTGCTCTGAGTGCCTGTAAGAAAAATCTCAAATAGCTTTTCCTAAAAGCCACAGAGATAGCCAAACCTGAAAAAGCAGAAGTGTCATGGAAAATTCAGAGGAAAGGAGTACAGAACAGAGGAGAAATAACCAAGCATTGCTGATTGAACATGCAATATGCAAGAGCCTAACATATGGGGCCTACATATGCCTGACAAGTTCCAACAAGAATGAAACTGGCCATGTAGTGCCTCCTAGTGGTTCATAGCAAAAATCATTACTGTAATTTCCTTCAAATTGTCCTTCTTCCCTTACACAGCTCATGCTGAGCTAAAAGAAAGCATGAATTCATGCTATTCAATTCATTAGACCTCACCTTTAGATTTTAGTCATTGGGAATCATGAGTAGAAGGCAGTTCAAGGGAAGGGATCATCTTATCCCCATCCCCAGTAATAGCATATCACAAGAAGCTTTTCTGAAAGGCTTGAGACTTTGGAATAACATGGGCTGGAACATGGGGAATAGAGAAATCAACCAAAATTAAATATGAGGATTTTTTTCCATTTACAATTCTTGGGATTCAAGTTAATTTAAATGTGTACCTTGTCCATATTTCTTTATATATGGTTTCACAAACTAAACCAATGAGAGCATAAGGACTATACTTTTTGATAATTCACTGTAGCATCTTGTCAAAAGATACATGTGCAGTCAAAACAGAGAAAGAAACCAACATTCCTTTAAGAAGGAAATGTTCTTCTTCAATCACTGCAGTTCCAAACTGCTGGTTTAGTTCTTTGAAGTTTATTATTGTTATGTATTCACATGTTAATGTAACGTTAAAACATACTTTAATATATAAACCAACGGGGCTGAGGTAAACCGCGGCAGCTTTTGACAGCTGTCAAAAGCTGCCGGAGAGAACTACGCAGGAGCTAACCGACTGACAGCTCTCGGCTGTCAAAGTCGCCAGCTACAGCGCACGCGCCACCAGATGACAGCTCCGAGCTGTCAAACCAGCCCGACTCCGATTGGCTGAAGCGAACGAAGCGGGAAACCGGCGCAGCCCCGATTGGTCAGACATCTGACAGCTGCAAGTATAAATAGAGCGATGTTCTTCTGTTTGTTTGCCTGGTTCCTAATAAAGTTAAGTTGCTTAACTTCACTGTCCTGCCTGCTCCTTTAAAGCACTGGCGACGAGGATGGGATGCCTGCTTGCGTAGCTGAAGTCACCGCCTAAGGGGAAAAGAGATTTTTTCCCTTAGCCCGAGCTAGTCACTCGCTGAAGTCACTAACTGGAAGCATAGCTTCCACAACAACGCAAGCAGCACCCACGACCGGATAGCATGACGAACCACGGCCATATTCGTGAATTCAACACCCGCCACACAGAATGCTGGGAATCACACCTTGGCCAGGTAGAAGGGTACCTGGTGGTTAAGAAGATAACCGATGATCGGGCCAAAGCAGCTGCACTCCTCTGGCTCAGCGGGCCGGCCGTTTACGATGCCGCTGTGGGACTTTTCAGTCCGGAACCCATCGCAACAATATCCTACGCAGAACTCACCGAGGGACTGAGCAAACACTTCATGCCAACGAAGTCAGAGCTGTTCTGGAGAGTGAATTTTGCCCGACGCGTACAACTTCCTGACGAACCCACTAATGACTTCATAACCCGAGTCAGACACGCTGCATGGCGGTGTCGGTTCCCCGACCTGGAGGACCGGATCCGTGACCAAATCGTCATCGGGCTTAAAGACGAGCGCCTGCGGAGGAAACTGATCGCCAAACCCGCTCTAACGCTGGCAGAAGTTGCCATGGAAGTCATCGCCTATGAAGATAGCCACGGCGACAACCCCCGACCCCCTGATAGCGGACCCAGTGGGTCCGTGCACCAGGAGGACGGCACCTTCAGCGGGCCAGAGGACGACGACATCTCCACGGACATCGATGCCATTCAGCGGCGATTCGAGAGACTCAAGTCCCAGCGCAACAACCTGTTCTGTACCAGCCTGCTACCGGCCTTGCAGAAAGGCAACCCCTGTAAAAACGGCAGAGGCTGGAGAGCGTCTGAGGCTGGAAAACGTCTGCCAAGATTTATTATACAAACAAGCAACAAAACATGAAACAAGATACCGGAACTTTGATCCTCAAACGGAGCGGTTGCTTTCAGCAACCAGCCCTTCCCCAAACACTCCCTTTATTAGAGTTCAGGGCGTGGCCTCCCTGTGCCTCCTTCCGAGGAGTCCCACAGCCTTTCTCTGCTTGCTCCTGCTTGACTGCCTCCTGCGTCGGGCGTCCTTGAACAGGGCCAGCTGTGGGTCATCATCATCCGCACTGTCGGGCTCGCGCAGCTGAGAAGAGGGGCCTGGCTGGGGGCTCTGCGAAGCCTCCAAGCCATCATCAGCAAGTTCGTCTTCAACACCCTCCTCCTCCCCCTCGTCTGAGTCATCCGAGTCATCCGACCCGGCTGCCGGACCCACAGGCTGACCCTGAATCACAACACTATCCCGCACCGCAGGGCCCTTCCCCCGGGGCTGCCGATCCGGATGCGGTCGGGATGGGAATTGTTCGTGAAAAGCAGTCACCAACGCAGGGGCATGAACGGCAGTCACGTCTTCCCAGGTGAAGTCCTCCGGCCCGTACCCTTTCCACTCGATCAGGTACTGAAAACGACCTTTCAGCCAACGGGAATCCCTGATGCTGGCGACCTCGTACTCGGGGGTGCTGCCTCCATCACGAGGTCCTGATGGGGGAGGTTCCGCTTGGCGGAGTGGACAAGCCGGTTGCTCGGGGACCAACAGAGACCGATGGAAGACGGGGTGCACGCGCAGGGAACGTGGCAGAGTTAAGCGATAGGTGACCGGATTGATGACAGCCTCGACTGGGAACGGTCCTAAATATCGGTGGTCTAACTTCCTCGCCGGCCGTGTGGACGGTAAGTTCCTGGTGGACAGCCAGACCCGATCCCCCACCGATAGTGGAGGCGTGTCCCGTCTTGACCGATCAGCAAACCTTTTGTAATCGGCCTTGGCCTTCTCCAACTGCCGTCGCACCAATCGATGGATCGCCTGTAACTCTGCCATGAAGTCGTTCGCTGCCGGCTCTGGTGAGTCCACGGGAGAAAGGGGGGAAAACCGGGGGTGATAACCCACATTGGCCAAGAACGGTGTCATCTGTGTGGAGGTGTGCTGCGAGTTGTTAAAGGCAAACTCAGCTATGGCCAGATAGTCCACCCAATTGTTCTGCTGCAGGTTGACGTAGCAGCGCAGATACTGTTCCAGGATACCGATGACCTTCTCGGTTCCCCCATCAGTCTGAGGATGATGCGCGGACGAGAGGCAAACCTTGATGTCCAACGCATCTGACCTGACGGAGATGCTGATGATGCGCTTCACGCGACGGGGAGTAAATCAGGATGTCGTCCAGGTAAATTACGACAAACTGGTCCAACAGATCTCGAAAGATGTCGTTCATAAAATGCTGAAACACAGCGGGGGCGTTGGTCAGGCCAAACGGCATCACCGTGTACTCGAAATGTCCATAGCGAGTACCAAACGCCGTCTTCCACTCATCACCCGACCGAACTCTGACAAGGTTATAAGCTCCACGCAGGTCCAGTTTCGTGAAGATCTTAGCCTCCCGGAGTCGGTCCAAGAGCTCGGGGATGAGGGGCAGCGGGTAACGGTTGCGCACCGTAATGGCGTTGAGTTTCCGGTAGTCGCAGCAAAGCCGTAATTCGCCCGACTTCTTTTTGACGAAGAGCACGGGTGCAGACACTGGCGAGGACGAGGGCCGGATGAAACCGCGAGCCAAATTCTTCTCCAGGAAGTCCCGCAATGCAGCCAACTCGGGCTCCGACATGGAGTACAAACGCCCCACTGGGAGAGGCGCATCAGGGACTAAGTCAATGGAGCAGTCATAGGGCCTGTGCGGGGGTAATTGATCCGCCTCTGACTCGCTGAACACATCAGCAAAGTCGGACAGTTCGGGAGGTAAGGAAACCCCTGGGGAACCCTCCACCTGACCGGCACAGATATGGCGGGAGTGGTCCACGCACTGCAAGCTTGGGAAGGTGACCAAGTTCTGTGACCAATAGATCTGTGGGTCATGCGCCCGGAGCCACGCCAGTCCCAAGACCACGGGGAAGTGCAGATCCGAAGTGATGTAGAACTGGATGGCCTCCACATGGGAACTGATGGCCATACATACTGGTTGCGTGGCGGCCGTAATAGGCCCGGACAGGAGCACTCGACCATCGATAGTCTCCACTAACATGGGCGGATCCACCGGACACTGGGGAACAGCCCATTTGGCCACAAAGGCTGAGTCCATAAAGTTTGTGGTAGCCCAAGAGTCAATTAAGGCATGGACTGGAATCCCCTCTGGCTTGCCAGGAAGGATCAGACGTGCCTCCAAAATCAAATGCCGTGGAGGTTCACAGGCACCATCGGAACGGCGTCGCTCAGTGTTGTTGTTGTGGGACGCCCGATCTCTCACACCGTCTAGATCGGGCTCGGGGCGTTTCCCGACAGCAAAGTAGGGGACTGTCTCGGGGCAGACTTGGTCACTGATGCCCGCTGACGCTTCTTTGGGCAAGAAGCAGCCAAATGTCCAGGGTCCCCACAGTAAAAACACAACCCCCCCGATCGTCGTCTGTTCATTTCCGTCACCGATAGACGAGACCTGGCGGCACCCAGCTCCATTGGCTCCTCCCTTTGGACTGGGGGCTCACGCACAACAGGGGCGGCAGGGGTCTGTGGGGTGGCACGGCGACTCTTTCGCTGCTGCAACCGGGCATCGATCCGCAGGCAAAGATGGATCAGCCCATTCAGGTCTGAGGGAATGTCCACACGGGCCAGCTCATCCAACATCTCCTCCGACAATCCATCCTGAAAGGCATCCACGAGCGCAGCCTCATTCCAGGCGGAATCCTGGCTAAGCAGCCGGAAGTCGCTGATATAGGCCTGTAGGGGGCGTTGACCCTGCCTCAGAGCTTTCAGGCGTCGGGTGGCAGTCTGCGTCTTAATTGGGTCCTCGTACATTAGACGCATATGGTCACAAAACCCCACAAAGTTTTCCAACAATGGGCTAGGTTGAGCCAGCAGAGGCGTGCCCCAACGAGCTGCATCCCCCGAAAGAAGGCTTAACACAAACCCCACCTTATCCCGGTCAGTGGGGAAATCAGCCGCTCTCACGCTGATAAAGAGCTGGCATTGTCCCAGGAAAGCAGGAAACAGTTCAGGAATACCTGTAAATTTGTCCGGCATTGCTACCTTGCATTTTCTCCTGGGTGGGGGTGCAGCATGAACCTGCGCTTGCAGTTGAGCCACCTGAGCTGCCAGCAAAGTGAGTTGTTGAGTGAGCTGAGCATTCTCGGCACGAAGCTGCTCCATAATAGTTGTAAGGGGTGGGAGGCTGAAAGCAAACTGTTCTGTACCAGCCTGCTACCGGCCTTGCAGAAAGGCAACCCCTGTAAAAACGGCAGAGGCTGGAGAGCGTCTGAGGCTGGAAAACGTCTGCCAAGATTTATTATACAAACAAGCAACAAAACATGAAACAAGATACCGGAACTTTGATCCTCAAACGGAGCGGTTGCTTTCAGCAACCAGCCCTTCCCCAAACACTCCCTTTATTAGAGTTCAGGGCGTGGCCTCCCTGTGCCTCCTTCCGAGGAGTCCCACAGCCTTTCTCTGCTTGCTCCTGCTTGACTGCCTCCTGCGTCGGGCGTCCTTGAACAGGGCCAGCTGTGGGTCATCATCATCCGCACTGTCGGGCTCGCGCAGCTGAGAAGAGGGGCCTGGCTGGGGGCTCTGCGAAGCCTCCAAGCCATCATCAGCAAGTTCGTCTTCAACACCCTCCTCCTCCCCCTCGTCTGAGTCATCCGAGTCATCCGACCCGGCTGCCGGACCCACAGGCTGACCCTGAATCACAACACAACCGAGGGGGCCCTTCCAACAACAACAAGAGCGCTAGCTACCAGCCTAGCAGAGCCAAATGTGCCAGCTGCGGTGGAAACCACCCGAGGGCATCGTGCCGGTTCCGCAGTGCCAAATGCCACGGATGCAGAAAAACAGGTCACCTCAAAGCCGTGTGCCATAGCCGGAGCCGAGAAAACCTACATGAATTGGAGGTGACGTCTGCAGGTACGAACCGACCCACATCCAGGGAAAAACAAAAATGTAAACCCCTAGTACAAAATGTCAAGGGAAAAGCGAGGGAAAAAATGGTCCACAGCATCCTTAAGCCCAAAGTTAAGGTGGACGTCCTAATCCACGGAGTCCCTTGCGAGATGGAAGTTGACTCAGGGTCCTCCGTCTCTCTCATCTCTTGGCAAACTTACAAGAACATTTGCAGCCGCAGCCGGCAACAACCTGCCTTACGTCCCACTAAACTCCGCCTAGCGGATTTTCAAAAAACGCCCATTAAGCTCAGGGGAAAAGCCTCAGTCCCAATGGAGTTTAGGCAATTTAAAGGACCCCTTACCATACTAGTCACCCAAGAGAACAGGACCAGCCTGCTGGGGCTGGACTGGTTCAAGGCACTAGGAATAGCACTAACAGGCGTCAACGCCACTCAGCTGTCAAACTTAGACTCCGTCTGCCATCAATTTGCGGACGTTTTTGACAGCTCGCTAGGGAAATATACAGGACCCCCGGTGTCACTAAAACTGAACCCTCACATAATGCCCATAAGAATCAGGGCTAGGAGAGTTCCCTTCGCTTTAAGAGAAAAAATAGAAAACGAACTAGACAGGCTAGTTAAATTAGGAGTTTTAGAACCAGTCGAAGGGGCCGAATGGGAAACACCGATAGTGACCCCAATCAAGCCCAATGGCCAAATCAGACTATGCGCTGATTATAAAGCCACCTGAACCGCGCATTAAATGCCCATGCTTACCCTGTTCCGGCTGTCAAAGACATCCTCGCGGCCATTAAGTCAGGCGCCATTTTCGCTAAATTAGACTTGGCGCAGGCGTACTTACAGCTGCCTGTCACCCCTGACACCGCCCTAGCACAGACAATTGTCACGCACAAGGGAGCCTTCAAAATTAACCGCCTTCAATTCGGCATCTCTGCAGCCCCAGGGATCTTTCAAGAAATCATGGAGAAAACACTAAAGGGAATCCCTGGGGTCTGCCCATATTTCGACGACATTCTAATTGCAGGGGAATCAGAAAAGGACTTAGCAACCAAGCTGGCAAATGTGCTCCTTAGGTTCAGAACAGCAGGGCTTAAATTAAGGCGAGACAAATGCTCCATAGGGGTACCCTCAGCGGAATTCCTAGGGTTCAAAATTGATGCAAAAGGGATTCACCCCACTGAGTCTAAGATAAAAGCCATCAAAACAGCACCTATTCCAAAGAATAAACAAGAACTGCAAGCTTTTCTGGGGTTAGTTAATTTCTACCATACCTTCCTGCCACATCAAGCCTCAATTGCAGAACCCCTCCATAGGCTTTTAGATAAGGGCAACCCCTGGTCTTGGTACCCACAGCACGATGAAAGTTTCAGGCTTTTAAAGAACTTACTGACCAGCAACGCCACGGTAGCACTGCTCAATGAACAGCTACCCCTGTGTTTGGCCTGCGATGCCTCTTCCTACGGCATAGGAGCGGTCCTAAGTCACTTAACCAGGGAAGGAACCCAAACTCCTATAGCGTTCTATTCCAGAACGCTGTCAAAACCTGAGCGCAATTACGCTCAAATCGATAAAGAGGCTTTAGCCATAGTGGCCAGCGTGAAAAAGTTTCACGACTACCTCTATGGTCGCCAATTCACCATTTTTACAGATCACAAGCCCCTGTTAGGGATTTTTACAGTAAATAAACAAACGCCCCAAATTTTATCTCCCCGCATCCTCAGATGGTCCACCTTCTTGTCAGCCTATTCTTTCACATTAGAACACAAACCAGGGAAAAGCATGGGTCACGCAGATGGGCTCAGCAGGCTGCCCCTACCAGAGATAGACCCAGACCCCGCACCAGCTGGAAAAATACTAGCTATATCCGAACTGCCAGAATGCCCATTATCAGTCAGGGACATTTCTGCAGCTACAGCTGCGGACAAAATCCTGGGCAGAGTCTTAGGCTACGTCACTTCAGGGTGGCAAACCACACCCCCAGAGCCAGAATTCCAGCCCTACTTTCTAAAACAAAAAGAATTATCCTCCCACCAGGGATGCATATTATGGGGCAGCAGGGTAATAATACCTGAAAAACACAGACTGAAAGTCCTAGAAAGCCTCCACGAGGGTCACCCGGGAACTGTCAAAATGAAAGCTTTAGCCAGAAGCTACGTCTGGTGGCCGGGCCTCGACAAGCAAATAGAAACACATGTGGCTTGTGTGTTACCCCTGCCAACTTGTCAGAGCAGCCCAGCCCCAAGCTCCTGTACACAGATGGGAAACAACAAAAACACCCTGGTCCCGCGTCCATTTAGACTTCGCAGGTCCCTTCCAGGGACAAATGTTCCTAATAGTGGTAGATAGTTATTCTAAGTGGTTAGAGGTGGCCCCAGTCACAAGCACGACCTCAGCAGCCACAATACAAGTATTAAGGGGGTTGTTTGCCACACATGGGCTTCCGGATGTGTTAGTCTCCGATAACGGCCCCCAATTTACTTCCCACGAATTCCAGAGTTTCACAACGGCGAACTCTATTAGGCACACCACCACGGCTCCGTTTCACCCCTCGACGAACGGCTTGGCTGAGGTGATGGTGAAATCAACTAAAGAGGCACTGCGGAAAATCATCACTGGCAATTGGCACCGCAGACTTGCTCAATTTCTATTGGCGCAACACACCACCCTCTGCACAACCACCGGGAAGTCCCCGGCAGAACTCCGCTGGGGCAAACGACTTACGACCAGATTGGATCGTTTACATCCAGACAGAACCCCAGCAGACCCAGAACTTCCCCTCCGGCACAGGACTCTCAATACCGGGCAAGCCGTCTGGGCTAGAAACTACGGAGGCGGGAATAAGTGGACACAGGGGGTCATCATAGAACAGACGGGTCCCCTGTCATACATCGTCGATTCTGGAAACAACACCCACCTCCGTAGACACATCGACCAGTTACGGCAACGCAGCCCACAAAATATGGGGGAAAGGGGGAACTACGAAATGCTATCAGAACCCCCCCCCCCCCGCAAACACTGTCACACCAAAAAAACCCCGAACAAATGTCACCACAGCAAAACCCCGCACAGAATGACTTTCTCCCACAACACGAAAGGGACTCAGAAACGACGGAGCCAAACCCCCTGCCCCCCGAGCCAGACTCTAATAGAAGCAATACACCTAGGGGCAAGGAACGACCAGAGGGGACACCCCCCCCGATGCTCCGAAAGAACAAAAAGACCCCCCACCTACTTGGAAGACTTCGAATGGGGGAACCCGAAAAAGAAACAGTCGGGGAACGTCAACTCAATCAGAGGGAGGGGTAAGGGGTGTTATGTATTCACATGTTAATGTAACGTTAAAACATACTTTAATATATAAACCAACGGGGCTGAGGTAAACCGCGGCAGCTTTTGACAGCTGTCAAAAGCTGCCGGAGAGAACTACGCAGGCGCTAACTGACTGACAGCTCTCGGCTGTCAAAGTCGCCGGCTACAGTGCACGCGCCACCAGATGACAGCTCCGAGCTGTCAAACCAGCCCAACTCCGATTGGCTGAAGCGAACGAAGCGGGAAACCGGCGCAGCCCCGATTGGTCAGACATCTGACAGCTGCAAGTATAAATAGAGCGATGTTCTTCTGTTTGTTTGCCTGGTTCCTAATAAAGTTAAGTTGCTTAACTTCGCTGTCCTGCCTGCTCCTTTAAAGCAATTATTATAGATTATCATAAGCCACCTTCCGTATGAAATATTTTGTATTTGCCTCTTTTTCATGGCTTACACAAAGAAGCCTGAAGATTTAAGATTTTCAATGCAAAACTATCCACTCTTCAAAGTTTTGAGGAAAGCTTTGAGAAAGTCCAGCTTGCCAAGAACTTCAGTTTCTACTAAGCTTATTTCATCCAGCTCAGATAAACCTTACATTCCTTTTTGAATTGGCTCTACTCTTCACCCTACCCCAAAATTTTGAATTATTTTGTGTTTGTTGTCCAACATAAACAAAACATGTTTTGTGAAGAATTCTGACCTCCACTCCTGGAAACCATAACACATATAGCAGATCACTCTGAAGTACTAAGTTTAGAGAATTTGTGCTGGCAGACAGATTCAGCATGATCTAACACTGCTAGGAATCTCTTTGCAGTGTGTTGGTTTGAATTAGAAATGCTCGAACTTTGAACACCTGAAGACCACCTTGGGAAAAACAAGAGATGAGTTAAGATTTATTGTCACCCTGGTGATGACTATAGCATCTTAAACTAATTCATGGAAAGTTAACTCCATCAATGTTTATTGAGTTTCCAGGTTCTGAGGCAAACTCAGCATGTTCTAGAGAACGGATAGGTTTGGACTGGCCATCCAAGAAGCAGAATGCAACATTAAGTGGACATTTGCTCTGAGTAGTAAGATTCTTTGACATAATACACTCTGGTTACTGAATTCATCCATTTTCTAGGTCAAATACTATAGTGAATCAACTAACTAAATGGGCCACAATAATAGTTAACAATATAGTTAACACTAACACAACTTAGCATATTATGCAAATGTGGTCATAAGATGTTCAACCAGTATGATTAAGTGTGTAGCATGAACACAGCTATCTAATATACACATGCACTTAACAGCCACCTTGTTGTTACCATTATAGACAAGTAAATGTTCCATCCTTCATTGCATAGGCTCTCCTACAGTACTAGTCAGCAGGAGATAGGCTTTGAAGTCATTGACTGCAGCTTCCAAGCAAATGGCATTCATACCTCTGAATTTGTATGTGTACTCCCAAAGCCTGCTGAAGATTATGCATAAAGCCCAGAGAATGCAGGAATCTTATCAAGATAGCATAGAGATACAAATGCACACAACACCTGCCTTGCAGTGAACATGCAGTTCTTGAAAAGAGTTATTTGGGGTGTTTTGCAAAGGATTAGCATCACTTCCCCCCCCCCCGTTCAGAATAAGTGATAGATAGCTGTCAGATTTTCTGAGATGCAACCAACTGCATATAGAGATGGATTATATACTTCTATGTATGTGAGCTATTACATCCTTTGTAAGAAAGTAGTATGTACCGCCAGCTGTGTTTTCTCCTGTGCTGCGGGACGGATTTGTGACTTCTACCACTGCTTCATCAAGCTTGTCAGTATAGTGTGTAGGCTAGCCCTTGCTTCCTTTGATGCATCATTTCCTAGGTTTATATCTGAATGGGCGAACATAATATTTTGACCAGACTGGAAGACAACATGCAGGACTCTCTGCTTACAATATAGGCGAATTAAGAGAACTTCTGCCATGAAAAGGAGACGTCCAAAGGTAATCCATTGCAGCACACAATCAAGAGGGATATGCAATTGCCAAGAGGGATATGGCTGAGGATCAAAAATGTTTTACAAAACAGAAACTTTATGATAAGAATAGAAGGATGTTCATTTTCAAGCTGTAGATAAAGATATGAATTACAGTTCTTTTTCTGAAGAGTGCAAGTGAAAAAGGCTTAAAGCCCAAACTCATTCTCTGTCCAGAAATTCATTATGTGGAAGAAAATGTAACCAGGTGTCTTCTGGCCAATGCTACACTTTTGTCTGTTCTGTCTACTACTGTTGAGGTTATCTGGCTTTAAATTGCATCCACATAGAATACCAGCAATAGTAAATAGTAAAAAGCATGGGGCACAGAGCAAGAGGGGGCGGCATTCTGTTCTCTCATTCTTTGTCAAGCTACCAGGGCAATTAACCAGGCCAGATCATGCATTAAAAATGCCATACAAAATTCATAAATTCAGATCAATTAAAAATCAGATTGGAAAGTAAAGATCAATTGAAAGACCTGCAAAATTCAAAAGTTTTAAAGCTTTGAAGGAGTGCTTCTTTGGAACGGAGGTCAGTGCAAAGCATCCCTTCACACTCCTTCATGAAGTCATATGTCCACTACCTATAAAACAGAGCAGCCATGTTGCTTCATTTTACATCCAAGTCTTATCCACCTAGAGAGCAGTCTCTTCACCCTAACAATCTTCCCAAGCGGATTTAGGTTGTTGTTGTTGTTGTTAGTTGCGAAGTCGTGTCCGACCCATTGCGACCCTATGGACAATGTTCCTCCAGGCCTTCCTGTCCTCTACTATCTTCTGGAGTCCATTTAAGCTCACGCCTACTACTTCAGTGACTCCATCCAGCCACCTCATTCTCTGTCGTCCCCTTCTTCTATTGCCCTCAATCTTTCCCAGCATTAGGCTCTTCTCCAGTGAGTCCTTCCTTCTCATTAGGTGGCCAAAGTATTTGAGTTTTAGCTTCAGGATCTGGCCTTCTAAAGAGCAGTCAGGGTTGATCTCCTCTAGGACTGACCAGTTTGATCGCCTTGCAGTCCAAGGGACTCGCAGGAGTCTTCTCCAGCACCAGAGTTCAAAGGCCTCAATTCTTTGGCGCTCAGCCTTTTTTATGGTCCAGCTTTCACTGCTATACATTGCAACTGGGAAGACCATAGCCTTGACTATACGCACTTTTGTTGGCAGGGTGATGTCTCTGCTTTTTAGTGTGCTGTCTAGATTTGTCATGGCTTTCCTCCCCAGGAGCAAGCGTCTTTTAATTTCTTGGCTACAGTCCCCATCTGCAGTGATCTTGGAGCCCAGGAAAATAAAATCTGTCACTACCTCCATTTCTTCCCCATCTATTTGCCAGGAATTGAGAGGGCCAGATGCCATGATCTTGGTTTTCTTAATGTTAAGTTTCAACCCAGGTTTTACACTCTCCTTCACCCACAACAAGAGGCTCTTTAGTTCTTCTTTACTTTCTGCCATTAGAGTGGTATCATCTGCATATCTTAGGTTGTTGATATTTCTTCCGGCAATCTTAATTCCAACTTTTGATTCATCTAGCCCTGCCTTTCTCATGATGTGCTCTGCATATAAGTTAAATAGGCAGGGTGACAGTATACAGCCTTGCCGGACTCCTTTCCCAATTTTGAACCAATCAGTGGTTCCGTGTCCAGTTCTCACTGTTGCTTAAAAGGGGGTAAAAATATCAGACCCTGTGGTACCCTACAAGGAATGGCCTCTCATCCCTCACCAACACCAACTAGCACTGCCCACTTAGAACAGAACTACTTCAAACAGTGGCCCTACTTCCATCTCTTACAAAAAGTCCAGAAAGATATTATGGTTAATGGCATCCAACATCACTGAGAAGGAGGACAAGGAGACACACACTTCCCCCCCCAATCCAAAATAAATCTCAACCAAAGCCACTGCCGTCCCATGCCAGGCTTGAACTTTGACTGAAAGGGGTCCCAATAATCCACTTTGTCAAGACACCATGAAAATGGAGCCAAGAATGTTCTTTGTAATCTTTTCTCAAAAGGCAAGGTTGGAGACAGGTCTGTAGTTGTTCAAATTAGCTGGATATGAGAAAGGTTTCATAATGAGGGTCTGAATCAGTGCTTCCTTTAGAGCAGGGGTCCTCGATCTCTGCTCCGTGGACCAGTACCGGGCCATGGCATGCCAGCAACCAGTCCCCACAAACAAGCAAAGCCCCTTCCGCATGTTGCAGGCAGCACACAAAACCATGCACCCTCCGGTCCATGGAAAAACCTCTCTCCATGGAACTGGTCCCTGGTGCCCAAAAGGTTGGGGAGCTCTGCTTTAGAGGACTTGATATAACTTCTTCTTTCAAGAAAACACTCTTTCCAGATCCAGGCACTTGCATACACATATTCTCCCTCTCCTTCCTCTCGCTCACCCCTCTCACACACAAACACACACACCTACAGAGAGCTCTCTGAAGAAGCCAAGTATAACATGAGTCCAAGTCAGGAGTGGTGGAACTCATGCTAGAGAGCAATCTATCTGGTTTGTTTGTTTGTTTGTTTGTTTGTTTGTTTGTTTGTTTGTTTGTTTGTTTGTCCACAGGGTGGAAACAAGACATTGTCCCTATGCCCATTCCAGACATCAGCCCCAAAGAGTCAATATTCAGAAATATTTAAAGGAATTTATTAACAGACGTTTGTCCAAATAGATCACAGATCCTCCCATTGTTCCCAAAGCAGTACAGCACCTTAAATAGTGTGGCTGTATAACATCCTGACAATGCAATAAGGGTGGAGAAGTACTGTTGTACTGATAAAGTTATTTTCAGAGGTGGCGTCAGACCCAGAATCTAATACTTTACAGATTAAATGTCACACTCACTGTTCCAATTAGCTGTACTACCAAATTGGAAGATAATAAAGATGCTTTAGAATTTTTCTGAGGAAATGAGGACAACACTGTAAAAAAAGAATCACATTTAATGCAATGATCATCGGGTGCCTACTTTAGAAGAAAGAGGGCCCCCTGAACAATGGAAAAGCAAAGATTTTTATAGGAGTTGAAGGATACAAGGTGAGAAATCCTAGGAATGTGACTGGCTGGCCAGTTTTGGAAGGTTGGCAGGTCATTTCTTCAAGCATTTTAATGCTCTGTATTTTAAAATAAAATTATGAGGATACAACATTTTACAACACTGGAAATCCTTTTATATTTTTTCTATATTAATTTCCATTCCAACTATGCACTGTAATGGGTATTTAAGTGGCTTGTAATATTGTTTTGCTCTAATTTTGTTTGAATTACATTACATTGATTTATGGGAAAATATAATGGAAAATGGTATAAATTTGAAACTAAATCAATGGGAGTAACTTAAAATATTTTTAGTGAACTCTTTTGTCTTTTAGGTTCTTTTAGTAAGAGTTTTGATTTGAATAAGAGTAATAAAAAAACCAATGTAAGCACTTTCATAAATCACGGAGAAAGCTCTCAGACAATCCAATCCAATTTCTGGGAAAACAAATTTGTCAAAAGGTTCTGGGAACATCTCCAGTAAATAGGCATTATAATACCAGTAGGTGGCACTCGAGTTTGAGTAACACAATTCCTTTAGAAAACAGGGGGTGGTTGTTTCCTGAAAAGATTTTTTTCATTTGCTAATATCTCTTTCTCTGCCTCTCCCCCACTCACTCAAAACAACTTCTGGAGTTGAAATAAGAGTTTTCCCTTTCAATTATGTGATTGCACAGTCAGCCAAGTGTCTGCTGCCTTCTATACATCTAAAGTCCATAATAAAAACGCTGGCTATATTCATCTTTTATTTCTTCTTCATATTCATTTATCCAAGATTTAACTCAATGGGGTAACAACCCAATTACCCTCTAAATGTGTTGGACCCCAGTTTTGAGAAAATTCTCAAAATGTTGCCCATGGTCATGATGCAATACAATCCATTGGAGGTACAGTAATGTGACGCGGTGGCTCAGTGGGTTAGGACGCTGAGCTTGTCGATCAGAAGGTCAGCAGTTTGGCGGGTCGAATCCCAAGTGCCGCGTAACAGACTGAGCGCCTGTTACTCATCCCAGCTTCTGCCAACCTAGCAGTTCGAAAGCACATAAAAAATGCAAGTAGAAAAATAGGGACCACTACAGTGGGAAGGTAACAGCATTCCGTGTACCTTTGGCGTCTAGTCATGCCGGCCACATGACCATAGAGACGTCCTCGGACAAGCTCTGGCTCTTTGGCTTTGAAACGGAGATGAGCACCGGCCCCTAGAGTTGGAAACGACCAGCATGCATGTGCGGGGGAACCTTTACCTTTACCTTTAATGTGAAGAAGCTTGTCCTGAGGTATAATTTTCAATACATTATGAATATTGTCCCTGTTCTGAAATATCAGCTTTTTACTATATTTTGCAATTGCATTGGAAAAGTTAACAATCACACATATTAAACGTGTGATTTATATCCATATAACAAGGACTCCTCATGGTTTCTTTGATGACATATCCTTCCTGGAACTCACTCTGGCTTCACTTCAGTGAACATTAAGATGTCAAAACCTAAATGATGGGATTCTTTTAATTTATTTATTTTTTAGATCGAACTGCAGCCAAAATATTTTTATACACTAATTTAAATTACAAACTGAGTTGGGTTGAGTTGTACAAATTTCAGTGTTTGTACTTTCATGAATCCCTTGGAAACTGCAGAGCGTTTCTTCATCCTCCTTTGATTCTAAGCAGTTCAAGGAATAGTGTTAAAAGTTCTAGTTTTCCCTTGGACTTGAGATTTCTTTGTACTCCACTTTATATTGCTGCATCTTCAAATGCTCAAGTAAAACAAACTTATCTCAGGAATAATTTTAGAGGCAGAACAGCTGATTTCCATAAAGTAAATTTTGCACCTCTACTGAACATAGAATAACAAGATTGGAAGGAAACTCAATTCCCTGTTCAAGCAGAAGACCTTATATCATTCTGGGTAAACGGTTGTCTAATATCTTCTTGAAAACCTCCAGTGTCGGAGCACCCACAATTTCTGGAGGCAAGTTGTCCCACTGATTATTTTCACTGTCAGGAAATTTTTCCTTACTTCTAGGTTGGTTCTCTCTTTAATGATCTTCCACCAGTTACTTTCCTGCCCTCAGGTGCTTTGGAAATTAGGCTAACCCACCCCCCTCTCCTTCCTTGTAAAATCTGCCCTCTCACTGGATAGGAAAACCCAACCACTCCAGGCAAAGAATGTTGTAGCAATGAAATACACATAATTGCATGCCTTTTCTTCCTACCTTCTCCCCCTCTGGTTCCAAAAGGGTACAGGAGAGAAGAGGAAAACTCCAATTATATGAGTGGATGTCTGCCCACATAATATTGGATTTGGACCATAGCCAAGTGAACTTAAGTCAACAGTGAGTACCTAAAAATAGCTTAATGCCCCCACTTGCGCTGAGTATATTCTCTGATCATCAACAATAGAGTAAAATGTAATAACAAAACTAAATTCAGAATTCAGTTATATTATTTTCATATGCTGTGGTTGAGAAACCAAAGCATTAAAAATTATAAAAATGTATTTACAAGCCAAAAGCAGGGAATAGACCTAATATCAAATGCTTGTTTAAAGGAAAATAATTTCATTAAATAGTAGAATACAGATAAAAAGAAAGGTGGCCTAATATCCTGATACAGAAAGTTCTGCATATCCTTTTGGATCTATATTTCTAATTGTAGTACATCATTCAGATTTTTTTCCCCTACTCTCTGTTCTTCCTCACTGATTTTTCTTCTATAATGGTGGATAATGTATAAAAGACTTTTGACCTCTGACAATAAATAAAGCCAGGTATCTCCCATTCTAAAGCAATGCATTTGATTTTTGTTTTTTAGTGAAAAACATTGTGCCTGTCTATCCTATGCAATTTTATATCATCTACATATTTGATCAACATTCACCTAATCCCATCATCCAAACCATTAATACAATCTTGTACATTAGGAGTAATAATTGTGACACTCATTTGACACCTTTCTCCAATTCAATGAGAAGCCATTGATTAATATTCTTCAATTATAATTTTCAGGTCAGCCATATATCCACTTAATTGTCCTGCCATCCAATCTCCTTTTGGTGTCATGGAATATTCTGTCAGATATGTTGCTGAAGCCAAGACATGCCTGCAGCATTCTCACAATCTATTTAATGAAATAATAATAATAATAATAATAATAATAATAATAATAATAATAATAATAATAATAATAATAATAATAATAATTTGATTTCTATACCGCCCTTCTCCTGAAGGACTTTAATTACCCAATTAAAATGAAATAGAGGGGAAGTTTTTTTCTTGACAGCTCCTTGCTGATGTTTGAGAGTTATCCTACTATTTTCAAGGTATTTAAAAGTACATCTCTGTCATTTTCCAGGTACAGAAATCAGTGGCCTGTAGTTTGTTGCATCTTTCATTTTCCTCTTTTTGAAGGTAGCACCTCAAAACAACAGCACACAAAATGAAGTCATGGCAGCTGATCCTAAAAGTTGGGCAGGTCCATACGTATGTACAGTAATCAAATGCGTACAAAGAAATTAAAGAAGATAGGGAAGTCACCACTAAAACTGAGAACATATTTTATTTATTTATTTTATTTTAATTCCATTTATATCCCGCACTTCTCTGAAGACTCAGGGCAGATTACAAGCTTAGCAGTAGCCTTCATTCTATGTATATGCCTGCTTATTAGGGCTTTCACACACACACCCAAGCGGCATTATTACAAAGTCAGCTTAATTGCCCCCAACAATCTGGGTCCTCATTTTAGGATGGAAGGCTGAGTCAACCTTGAGCCTGGTGGGATGCGAACCTGCACTAATTGCAGGCAGCTGGTGTTACTTAAGGAGGCATTAGCCCACTGCTCCACCAAGGCTCTACATATCATAACAGGGGGGGAAAAGCAAACTTTGTGATATACATATTTTTCTATTGCCTTGTAGTACATATTTGATAGCTGAATCATGCTTGATCCCTTTATATTAAAAGAAATGAATAGCTTTTATTCAGCAAAGAAAACATTGGGGAGAGAAAAAAAATATTTCTTTGGATAAACACATTACATTTTTTTAAATCATATCTCCTAAGATAGTACATGACATTTAGGAAGTATTTAGGAGAAATAGGAAAAGTTCTTTTAAAGACATTTCAGTTACTATCAATCATATTTTAGCAAACACTTAGTTTCTTGTCCACTGCTATCTTCTAGCATATAAATTACAGTCCCCAAATGAGAAAACCAGCATGTGTGATAGAATGTCTAAGAAGACACTCCAGTGTTTTGTGATTCTATTTATAGAAAATTTGCAAAGATTTCCTGACCAACTTTACAAACATAACTCAAGTTCTGAAAGTTGCTACTCTACCATCCCATGTGTGTGTGTAATGACTCAAAATTACCTTCTTCATTGTCTAAAGAGAGCAGATATGCAGGATCTTTTTCTTGGGCAAAAAAAGGCTGAAGCATTTTCTTTAAAGAGATGACATTCTGAAGAGCTCAAACAAACACCTTCCCAATTTGCTGAACTATAAGAGGGAAGAAGGGGTACGGAACATTCAGACGTGCAAGATTCTGTTATTATAGTCAATCTTAGTAAAAATAGTGGAACTGATTTCCTGATCTAGTTTAGTGGAACTGATACCAGCTCACTCTGATTTTTATATGAGAACATCAGAGCTCTCACTCGGTTCATCTAACATGAGAAAAAAAGATAAATGCTCAGGATATTCAAAACCTTTCAAGGATAAGTTCCATGCAAGGAACAATCCTTTCAGGTGGACCATGTCTGGATCAAAGTACAGGTGTTCCATGTGGACCCAGACCCAAGATATGAATGTTACAGTAAGGATACTTTGAAAGGTGGTGAAAAATACAGCTGAAAACATCACTGTTGGTTGCAATTGTGAGGAGTTAGGGAAAATTTGTGGGAAGAATGGGATGAGGTTAAGAGATTTTGATATTTCTCTTGGTTTACAGAAATAGGGAAATGAAGTTACTGAGAAAATGGGAGAGCCAAATTGGTAGTGGCTCAGAGGATGGTGAGGATGAAGAGACTGAGAAAAAGTGGGAATATTTGTGGGTGTTGTTGCCCAGGCTGTATAAAAGAGAGACATGTAGCAACCTTGTCTGTCACAAGACCTCTCTGAAATTTCCCACAGTTGAAACTCAGAACAACTGAGATGATACAGGTTCATTTCAGCCAAAATTCTGAGCTACAATTTAATTGTAACATGTGCAGAACAAAACGTACTTTCTACTTCATACACATCTCTAATAAAGGCATGATTGTCTTGTAAAGAATGGGAAATTCAGTGAAAAAATTGGTTCAGAGGTTCCAACAAGCTTTTTTTTAAAAACAAAACAAAACATTGCAACCACTTGTTCAGACACAGATTACTTGCATAGCATTCTTAAAGTTCTCAGGAATTCCTTGCCAGAGCAAACGGTTTATGCCCTGTCTTTCCAAACTCTCCAATGATATTGTCTAATATACTAACTTACACACTCCCTTGTAGCTGAATGAGCTACAAAATACAAAAATAAGAGAAATACATGTAATTAATGTATTTACAGTTTTAAACGGTAAAAAACCCCACCATCCTTGAGGTTAATGAGTAAGTGATATCGAACTAGGACTGACTAAGGAGAAGATTGACACTAGTTTCTGTGAGTGTGTATGTGTGTGTGTATCTATGTATATGTAGGACACTGAGCTTGTCGATCAAAAGGTCAGCAGTTTGGCTGGTCGAATCCTGAGTGCCGCATAACAGAGTGAGCGCCTGTTACTCGTCCCAGCTTCTGCCAACCTAGCAGTTCGAAATCACGTAAAAATGTAAGTAGAAAAATAGGGACCACTATGGTGGGAAGGTAACAGCGTTCCGTGCACCTTTGGCATCTAGTCATGCCGGCCACATGACCACGGAGACGTCCTCAGACAAGCTCTGGCTCTTCGGCTTTGAAACGGAGATGAGCACCAGCCCCTAGAGTTGGAAACGACTAGCACGCATGTGCGGAGGAACCTTTACCTTTACTTTATAAGTAGTTTTATTTCAGGGTTGGGGAAAAGGGTATTTTTAAGGTGGAAATGTATGTGTTGTGCTTCTGGTAACTTTAGCTTCAATTGACCTGCTCACTGAAAGCTAAAAATCATGTTGCAGAAACTTGACAATTTTGCTCCAAGGGTGGCCTCAGGGTACTTAGCATCATACGTAAATACTTCCCATCACATTGTTCCCTTCTGCAAAGTGCAGAGAAGTAGGATTAAAGCAAGTAAGACCTGATGTAAGAAAAATAGAATGAAACGTATATTGCAGCCAGCCTTTGACTATACCTTTTTTTTCTTTCTATCCTTGCTTCTACCATACCCATAGACAGTCTCTTGTTCTTAAATTCATTTCTCACTTTTTGAAGGTTTCATCAACTGCATTCCACCATAACATTCTCAGTGGGTTTGTTTCTTCAAATTCCTTCCTTCCTATATTTCTTTTATGATTTGGCCCACATTTCTTCTTTATTGGACCAAAACAGTTCAATGTATTTCCTTATTATTGGTCACTAACTTTTGTATTCAATCCAATTCCTTCAGCACCCAATTCATTCTTGATCTGTCTTCCCTTGTTTTACCATGCACTCTCCTCATTAACCCATTCCCTCTACATTCAACTTTTAAGCTTTTTTAGTAAAGGTAAAGTTTCCCCCGCACATGCGTGCTAGTCGTTTCCGACTCTAGGGGCCGGTGCTCATCTCCATTTCAAAGCCGAAGAGCCAGCGCTTGTCCGAGGACATCTCCGTGGTCATGTGGCCGGCATGACTAGACGCCAAAGGCGCACGGAACGCTGTTACCTTCCCACCGTAGTGGTCCCTATTTTTCTACTTGCATTTTTACGTGCTTTCGAACTGCTAGGTTGGCAGAAGCTGGGACGAGTAACAGGCGCTCACTCTGTTACGCGGCACTCGGGATTCGACCCGCCAAACTGCCGATCTTCTGATCGACAAGCTCAGCGTCCTAACCCACTGAGCCACCGCGTCCCTTTTTTAAGCTTTTTTAGACACGCCCAATTCTCAGTTCTATTTAGCCAAGGTGTTAGCTCTTCACTCTGTTGAACACCTAATTACCATAGTACTGTCTTCTGTCTAAGGATATTTACCCCTGTAGTATGGCTGTATTACTGTTATTCTTCTCATTTTTTCTACTACCTTCTCCGATTGGTATCTTATGAGTATATTACTTTGTTGTTTGCATGTACACTGAGAGTTTATGCATCAGAGACAAATTCCTTGTGTGTCCAATCACACTTGGCCAATAAAGCTATTCTATTCTATTCTATTCTATTCTATTCTATTCTATTCTATTCTATTCTATTCTATTCTATTCTATTCTATTCTATTCTATTCTATTCTATTCTATTCTATTCTATGCTATTCTATTCTATTCTATTCTATTCTATTCTATTATTCTATTCTATTATTCTATTCTATTCTATTCTATTCTATTCTATTCTATTCTATTCTATTCTATTCTATTCTATTCTATTCTTATCCTAACCTATTGTCAACTAGGACAGAAGCCTGCTTTTATATGCAGCCATTACATTCATTACTCTCTGTAATCCACTCACTAACCTCTATGAATATTTTTGGGTCTGAACAAATTACACTTTTTCTTTCTACTCATTCATTCATGTAGTAAAAAGGTGTAGCTTCACACCCTTTTAAAAAACAAATTGGAATCCATTCATTCAGAAGGTTGTTCAATTTTTGCCAAAATTCATTCTTAATTCTTCCATTATCACGAGCATAATATGCATGAACCTATGGACTCCAATTTGTAAATTTCTGATGTATTCTTTAAAATGTCATTCATGATTAAAGCTAACCTTTTTTTATTTAGTTTCTTTTATCATAGTTTCACAGGCACACAACATATATATTTTGCCCTTTCATTTAATGAGTTTTTCATTCATGTGCTTTTCCTTTTGTTTCATGTGTCACACACCTCAGCATTTACGTACATATATTACTAGTTGTAATATTTCATATGTCATGCTCATCACTATAGAGCTCATAGATAGTGACCTCTACTGCCCATAATCACTTTGGGTTCACAGAATGTCTTTCAAGAAGATACAGGACTATATTACTCCCAGTGTAAACCCCCATGCCACATGCATCATTCCCAGCAAATGGAAAGAACAGCATGAGTCTGTTTGTGCCAATATTCTACAAATGCAACACAAGTCCAGTTTTTTACCACATGTATGCTCAGGCTATGCTATGTAAGCTAAAATGAACTAAAATTAAAATCATTTGGTTGTTTTTGAGAGCATTGTCACTCAAAAAGACATTTAAAAAGGAAATATCCTATCTACACACATACAATCAAGAACTAAGTATTACAGGCAAAACTTCATGGAGTATTTCATATGTGTCAAAACAACCTTGAATTGACAGTCCCAGGATCAGGCATCATCTCAGACTGATGCATTATCCTACTTTGTGGTAAAGACCACATAATCCTAAATCAATGCAAAGGAAGAGAAAGAGATTTTGTTTAAGAAGAGAAGCTGAGATCAAATGAAATTCTCATTTAGTGTAGTGCACTCAATCAAATGCCCTTCTTGAACTGCAGCCTTTCTCCTCAACTGATAATTGGCTTTTGAAACTGAGTAAATTTTGACAAGGCTTCCTATTTTTAAAGAGAAGCCTTCTGTTTTAGGGACCCTAAATAAACCTCTTGTTGAGCCCTATGAGCTGCGATTAATTTTGCTCCATTATCTACCGTTTTCTTTATGAGCGTACCAAATTTAAATAAACCAAGTGGCAAATCTTAATAATCACAAATATAATGTGATCTAGAATCATTTCCTTTCAAACAATAATTACATCATACATTGCAATGTAATGTATGAATGCTACCTGACACTCAGTATTGATATAAAAATTTAGGGGTACACCCAATCCTGCATTTTCCTCTGGTTAGAAAACTATTAAAGACTTCATTTATCAAGTTTATCAAGACATACATTCTGGGAACCAATCTGGCAGATTGCAATAAATGGCCATCTGCAACCCTATATTCCGTTGACTTAATCTGTTGATGTGAATGAGAATAGTGGCCCCCAAAGCTATTTGCAGATGGAAGTTCCTGTAATTTATTACTGAAGGAATCTTGTGTCTAGTAATAGGTTTCTTCTTTCCCAAAAAAACTTTAACAAACCATTGACCAGGCAGCGGAATTCTCACCATCTCACTTTCTCAGGTCACCCACAAGCACTTCAAGATTTATGTGAAGAAGAAATAGTGCTGCTATTTTAGGTGGTGGTGTTTTCTTAAGCAGAGCATCTCTGATCGAGATTTATTCCACTGGGGCATAGCAAGGGCCTCCGCTTTGAGAGAGCTTGGTATGAACTGGGTCACACAAAGGCAATTAAAAATCGTAAAGCAGATGTATCGTGTCTCCGTTCAATCTCTTTGGTTTCTGTCAAGAGGTGAAATCATTGCATGGTACTTGCTGGTGCATTTTCTCATTCCAGAAGTAGAAACTCTGTAAACAAGGAGGAGGGAGACACTTCCCCATGTACTATGTATTAATTTTAGCAATGAATTTATGAGTCAGCTAGTCTTCTTGATCAAAGTATGATTCTATAAGGCATGGATGGGAAGGCTCCTGAGCTCAGGATTATCTGAGTTAGGTAACCACTACAATTCAGCATTCCTAAACATGAGAGGAAGGTACTGAAAATCTTACAATATTTATGTAAAACATGTCTTTCCTCCGGATTACGAAAATGTAATTGACAGCACCAGAAAATAATAATATAGGGCACTTCAGTTCCATTATGCTTCTGCTGTCCTCCACATACGTTCTAAATTTACTGTGCTTGTGATGGCTTGGATCATAAGAACATGAGAAAAAGCCTATCATCTAATCAAACATTCTGTGTTGTATTGTGGTCAACCAGACGGTCTGGAAGCTCATAAGACATAAGGGTGACAGCGTTTTTCTATTTTTGCATTCTGCAAAAATGGTGATATTTAAAATATGCTACCTTTGATCCAGGTGGCCATTTACAGCTATCAAGACTAATAGAAATTGATAGCTACACCTCCCATTAATTTGTCTAGTTTAAAACAATCCACTGGGTGGTCATCCCCACATCAGATAAAAGTTTATTTATGCATTGTGTAAAGAAGATCCTTTATCAGTCTGGAATCTCTCCATATAAGCTTCAGTGGGTAGCTCTGGGCTATATAGCAAGAGAAGAAAAAACAATTCTATTCACATTTCCTATGCCATGCCTAATTTTATATGCATGCATAAAATCTTTCCTCTAATCTACTTTTTTCTAAGTCCCCCATGCCCTTGCCTTTCCTCATATGGGAACTGCCACAATCCCTAATCATTTCTGTTATCTTCTTCTACATTTTTTCCTGCCATTCTAGATCCCCTTCAGGATTCAGTAACAAAAGTATACCAAGTGCATTATTACACGAGGTCATAACCAGTGCTTTTTTTCTGAAAAAAAAGGTGCCAGAACTCAGAGGTGCTGTCACTGGGAGTGATGCCGGTGTCTTGCTATAGCGTCACTGCCCATCCTTTGCACCCCTGCCCCTGCGGCTCAGAGCCACATGCTGCGGGGATTCCCCTCCCCCCGCAGTTGCCACGCTGCGGCCCATGCTGAGCCCCCACCCGGAGCTGCTCCAAACCCCGACCCAGAGCTGTGTTCCTCATGGCAGTGGTCTCCAGCGCTAAACAGCTGATGGCCTCCGGCACCAGCACTCGTTCACTTACTGCCCCGTCGCTTCCAAATGCAGTAAGTGAATGAGCGAGCAACTGGTATTTGGAAGCGTTTGGAAGCGATAGGGCAATAAGTGAGTGAGTGAATGAGCAAATGGCATTTGGAAGCGTCGGGGCAGTCAGTGAGTGTGTGAACGAGTGTGCACGTTCAGCAAGTGTGATGTATTTCTGCTGGCATTTTTAGGCCTCTCTCCAACCACATCCAGAAAAATTTGTAACAAACATTGGAATTCTCAATGCCATGTTTGGTATTTCCCAGCAATCTGTTACTGGAAGGAAAAAGCAATCCCTTCTGCGTTACTGATCCCAGAGAAGCATTTGCATGTATGCAGGTATCCTTAGGGTGCCATAGTAATGGATGAGAAATATTGGTTGCAAAGTTGGCATTTCTAGATGTAATACAGATATTTTGGACTTATTTTTGTTTCTTTGCGTGTTTGATATTTTTCAAAAGGTATATGCTAGTGACTACACTTATGTACACATGTAACATCTTTTGCTAGGATACATGACCACTGCTTTTCCAGAATGTGAAAAGTGAAAGATTGTGACTAAACAAAATTTTAATGTACAGATAATACCACCAGAAATTATTTTAGCCTTTTTAATAAATGTTGTTATTGATGTTAGCTCACCATGGAAAACATCATATATTGTTATGTATATACTAGGTTAATTATTTAAAGACTGAAGTGCAACATAACTAGATTCTAAATAATCTATTTTTCAAAACACACAACAGTCCAAACAGTAAAAGTAAAGTCCAAATTAAGAATATTTCATTCTTAAGAATTGTTTAATTTAAAGTGGTTTAGTTGTAATAGATGGTTATAAATTCAAAATAGTTTTCAAGAGTATTTACAAAAGATACTATTTTTTTCTAGCATCAGCTAAATTAGACATATTACATTGAGAAAAATGTTTCTCATTTCTTTCCTGTTACCTTTATTGATTTCATTGCAGAAATGTTAACATAGGAAATAGATTATTTTGTTATCTAATTTTACCTTCCAAAAGACAGAAGCAGATGAAAAATGTGAGGTTCTTTCCTGTTGGCTTTTTTGAATTAGCTGTTTTAGATTCTACAAGTTTAGTTCCTAAAGAAGTAACCTTGTAAATAATTTTAATGTCCTCCTCTAGTGCAGGGTAGGCAACCTTGGCTCTTTTATGACTCAAGAACTTCAACTCCCAGAATTCCTGAGCCAGCATGGCTTGGCTTGGAAACCTCTTTCTTTCCCCTCAGCGTGGCTGGCTCAGGATTTCTGGGAGTTGAAGTCCACAAGTCATAAAAAAGAGCCAAGATTTACCCCTCCAATAGGCTTTTGAAAGCCAATAGAGGGAGCTTTTTTTTTCCAGAAAGAAATGTGCCAAAATGCTGTTCTGAGCATTCTATGAGAAAAAAAGCCCTGGTCATAACTATTTTGGCAGTTTTGTTTTAAGAATCACAGATGGAAGGGACCTTGGAGATCTTCTAGTCCAACCCCCTGCTCGGGCAGAAAAGCCTATACCATTTCAGACAAATGGTTGTCCAATCTCTTCTTAAAAATTTCCAGTGTTGGAGTATTCACAACTTCTGGAGGTAAAGTGTTTATTTATTTATTTATTTATTTATTTATTTATTTATTTATTTATTTATTTATTTATTTTTATATACCGCCCTTCTCCCGAGGGACTCGGGGCGGTGTACAGAGCAAGGTAGGTATACAGTTAAACAATAGTAAAAAAACAGATGAAACCCCAAGAGCTATCAGGCCAGGCCGGACTGCTGGAACAGGTAGGTTTTTAAGTCGCGCCGGAAGGTGCGAAGGTCGGGGGCCATCCGGATTTCGGTAGGCAGGCAGTTCCAGAGGGTTGGTGCACCCACTGAGAATGCTCTCCCCCTGGGGGCCACCAGCCGGCATTCTCTGACCGGTGGCACCCTGAGGAGGCCTTCTCTGTGGGAGCGCACAGGACGGAGGGGTGTTGACGCTGGCAGTAGGTGCTCCCTTAGATAATCCGGACCCATCCCATGAAGGGGTTCCACTGTTAGCTGTTCTAACTGTCAGGAAATTTCTCCTTAGTTCTAGGTAGCATCTCTCCTTGATTAGTTTCCATCCATTGCTTCTTGTCCTGCCTTCAGGTACTTTGGAGAATAGCTTAACTCCCTCTTCTTTGTGGCAACCCCTGAGATATTGGAACACTGCTAACACTGCAATTACTGTATATATGTATAACTATTATTTCTTAGTAAGGTTTTTCAGAAGTGGTCTGCATTGCCTGCTTCCTAGGACTGAAAAAGATAAGGTCAAGAACAAACCCCAAGTTATACAAAGCATTCATATAAAATAAACTTTCTTCAATGTCCTTTTTTTTCAAATAAATAGAAAACCTAACAATAAGATAATCTTAGTGTTCTCCAAATTCCAAAATAGAGATAGACTGGATCGTACTTAGATAGCAGATAATCAGAAAATATCTTGACTAGACTAGGAAGTTGAAAAAGCATCCTGGAAGTTAATGGAAGCCATCTCCATATTGTAGCTGAAAAAACCCCACATGGATATGTCTGTGAAGACATCATGGAGCTGAGCTCCACTTGAAGGAAAAAAAAACCCTAAGCTTTTTTATACATAAACTCTTCAGCTAAAAGACAAATTGTTTAGTACACTTGGGAATGTTTTTGTTGTTATTTTTAAACTCAGTTTGCCAACACTAACATAGTTTGTAAGTACATCTAAAATTAATAGACTTTGCAAGCAGGAAAGGAAGTAGAAATAGATTACAACATCCCAAATCTACTGATACTAAGCACAGAGTAGTTTTTTTAATGCCAAAAAGCAGGCTGGCGGGATGGGGGGGGGAGGAATATGACCTGGATGTTGGAGAACTTAGAAAGCATTGCTTCACTGTTTAATTTTGTTCCTCTCTGGCGCATGCATGCTTTCTTTCAGTTCACTGGCTAGGCATTTGGACACAGATGTTGACTGTCTCCATATCAGAGATAATGACCTAGTCTTCCAGTGATTTAGCAAGACAATTCTATGCAACCACTCATCCAGTAAAGCTCTTATCCCTTAAAGGTAATTTCCATCACAGCATCTCAAAGAATCAACAATATGGCAAATTGTACTTGCATAATGTCCAGTACTGTTATCTTATTCAGAGGTGACTTCCCACAAATTAATATGGCATTTCAGGAGAAAGAAAAAGCAGATAGCTATTAAGTCTTTTATGAGAATCTCAATAAGGTGAGATTTATTTATAAATTAATTATTTAAAGTGTTTCATTCCTTTAAAAGTAGTTGGCCATCAAGGAAATTTTATTGAATAATATTTTCCCCAAAAGCCTGGTTAATTATTAGACCACAGAAATGCTTTGAAAGCACTGAAAGGTTTTCATAAAGGTATTATTATTTCCTATTTTTATAAGAAAAATTCCTATAATAAGTATTAATTTAAACCGGCAGAAGGGAATATCTGTAGCTCAGGGTGGGAATGAGAGGTCCTTGGTGCTCTCTGAACTTGGTTGTTTCATTACCTGCCTAAATAACATATACATTGTTACAAAGGAGCAGGGTTTGTTCTCTATTTATATCCTGTAGTTTGTCCTGCCAAAATAATTTAATCCTCTATAGCTATAACAGTAAGTACACACCACACAAGTTTCATAAATACAGTGATGCTTGCTTCAAGTAACCATTCCTAGAACTGATACAAATATTATTATTATTATTATTATTATTATTATTATTATTATTATTATTATTATTATTATTATTATTATTATTATTATTAATTTTATTTATATACCGCCCTTCTCCCGGAGGACTCAGGGCGGTGAACAGGGCAAATATATAAAAAATACAAAAATACAAAAGTTAAAAGGAATTAAACGTATGCCCAACTAAAAACAGTAAATACAAATATTAAAATAACAATAAAAACCCCCACCCATCCCCCATCAGGCCAGGCCGGCTTGTTCAAATAAGAATGTCTTTAGATCGCGACGGAAGGAGCGAAGGTCGGGCGCCATCCGGAGCTCAACCGGTAACCGATTCCATAGCTCCGGGGCGCCCACAGAGAAAGACCTCCCCCTGGGAGCCACCAATCGACATTCTCTGATCGGTGGCACCCTGAGGAGGCCCTCTCTGTGGGAACGCACAGGGCGGAGGGAAGTTGATGCCGGCAGCAGGTGTTCCCTAAGGTACTCCGGACCCATGCCATGTAGGGCCTTAAACACCATTACCAGTACCTTGAATCTCACCCGGAAGACAACTGGTAACCAATGCAGCTCACGGAGCAGAGGTGTAACATGGGAGTATCGGGAGACTCCCAACACAACTCTCGCGGCTGCATTCTGTACCAGTTGGAGCCTCCGAGTGGTCCTCAAGGGCAGCCCCATGTAGAGAGCATTGCAGTAGTCCAGACGAGAGGTCATGAGTGCGTGAGTGACCGTACATAAGGCATCCCGGTCTAGATAGGGCCGCAACTGGTGCACCAGGCGAACCTGGGCGAAGGCCCCCCTAGTCACAGCTACTATGTGGTCTTCCAGAGTGAGACATTTTTCATGTTTGTTTGTGTTTGATTCCCAAAAATAATCAGTATGATCTGTTTAGTTATTTTAAATATTCTTATTCCTGTGCATATATATTTTCTGTCACTGTCACTATTGTTGCTTGTTAATCATTTCTTTGATAAAGGTCACTTTATCCCTGCTTTGTCTTCAGCTGGAGAGGTTGTTACTTTTCTTACATATATTTCCATTCCATCCAAATGTGATTTTGGTTGGGAATATTGAGGGGGGTTTTCTGACTTTAATTTATACAGGTACATCTCACCTATGTAGTATAGAAACAATTAACATATTTCACTTTAGCAATGTGATTTTTACATCTATAACAGTATCTTAGTAAGAAAATTAAGAATTTCCTTTTGTTATGACACAATATTTTCTACCCCCCCAGGGCAGAGAATTTGTGGGTCCAATGCAATATCTGGTCTAGGGTACTCCACTCTACACACAGCCCTACTGTAGATCCAGATGAATTCTTGAAAACTGAGATGTTAAACAACATACTAAGAATGGAACACCTGTAGTACTTGGACAAAAACATATTGGATACAAAATCCAAATATTACTTTTACTTTAAAAATGCAATCTTCTTTAAACTGATTAGTTCTTAAATGCTATTTTCTTTGCTTTCTGTCCTGTATTCTTCTACTGTACTGAAGTGATCTATTAGTTATGTTTCAGATGCAGAACAAAAAGTCCCATACTTTGACAGAATCTTCCTGCTTCTAAAAATAATATGTTGGCGTCCTTTTATTTTTACACTTTGATTAATTTAAATAGTAGTGGGCATATCTATTAATTCAAGTATCTTGAGCTTCCTCAATAGTTTTTGGTGAGGGACTTTTTTTTAAGTGCAAATATACCATGCCATCTGAATATCTACATTGTCCAATAATTGTCAAATAGTGCCTATTTTCTCTTTCCCTCTCTCCATAACGGCAAGCAACAAATGAGGTTAAAGGAGGGCAATCTCTGTTCTGCTGCTTGTCCCTCATCACAGTAGTAACACTAGACCTAGACACTAGATTCTGTTGCCCAGATAGATAGAAAGCCCTTGTGATAGTATTTACATACCTGTATACAAATACACAACCTGATTACATTCTCCAGATTAAGTACCTATTGTTTCAGCATTAAACATCTTGATGAAAAGTTCTAACTTCTAAGGAATACAGAAGTGTTCAAAAGAATATAGAAAAGGCTGACACAAAGAAGAGCAGGCCGGGCCAACTTATTTTCCAAAGCGCCAGAGGGCAGGACAAGAAACAATGGATGGAAATTAATCAAGGAGAGAAGCAACCTGGAATTAAGGATAAATTTCCTAACAGTGACGACAATTAACCAATGGAACAGCTTGCCTTCAGAGTTTGTAGGTGCTTTATCACTGGAGGTTTTTAAGAAGAGACTGAACAGCCACTTGTATGAAATAGTATATACAGCAGGGGGCTGGAATAGAAGACCTCCAAGGTCCCTTCCAGCTTTATTCTATTCTACATATTTACCTCACACTATCATTGTTTGCTTACTCCCCCATCTCACTCATACACATACATCATGCCTGGGAGGTTTGGTTGTACTTTTACCAGAGTTTCCAGATTGTATGGTAAATATCTGTGTGTGTGGTAGAAGTTTCTGTAGCTCTTTGTTGCCATCTAGTAATCTCTGGATTTTTGCAGCCCAAATACTGCAATCAGCCAGCATCTTATGATTGAACGGGAATAATGCAGTTTCTGAACTGCTGAAAAGCCCTTATGTAGAGAAGTTCTAACTCCGTTTGTGCATTGATCTCTGCCACTGAGTCTTTTCCAGGGCAATTTGCTGCATGTGAGGCTACCTTGAAAAATATATGGAAGTTGCACTTGGTGCAAAATATACAGCAGCAATTAAACCACTAAGTAGTTGAAGACACAGGGATGGTCTTGAGCACCATGTTTTTTATTATCATTTGTTTATGGTTGGTCACATAATCAGCCAGATATTTAGACTGGATTTGACATTTTATTCATCTCAAGGACCTGGAATAAGCCAGATGTTGTTTGAGGGTGTTAAAGATATTGTTGCAGAATGTTCAAGTGAAACTGTCTTTTGCAATTATTATTTATTTTTGTGCACTTTTATTTATGATTATTTTGATGCTTTTATTCTTGCTCACAGTCACTTGTGAAAGATAGATGGCCATATAAGTTGAACAAATAAGCTTTCCAGAAATCATAAGATACTTGGCTAAAAGATCTACTTTGGACACTAGTTGTTTGCTAAGCACAGTTTAAGGTGCTGATGTTACCTTTAACTCCTTAACAACTTATGGCCTAATTTTATCTAAGGACCATCTGTCCTGCTGTAAACATGTCAGGCTGATAAGATCTACAAGAAAAGTTCTTTTGAAGATGTTATTGTCAAAAACCTTTTTTTTTGGCATATAGGAGAACACATTTTCCTACTCTGCTTACAGATTAAGTTAGCATTTAGAATCTCTTAATATCCAGAAAAAACTGTGAAGATGTTATCTATTTTTATCAAGCTGTTAACATTAATGCCAACTTTATTGTTGATTTCAATCTATGTTTTTAAACTTTCTACCTCTGTTTTTCTTTCTTAATTTAATTAGCTGACTTGAGTACTTGTCAGAGCAGAAAAACAGAACATAAATCCAATCAATGAATGAACAATGAGTGCTCAGCAATGCCAAAAACATTATGACATGTATAACACTGCTGAGAAGCGTGTGTCCTATCTCTTGCTATTAAAGAAGAACTGACTGGCCCTAGTCCTAGAATCATATGTGTACTAAACATGACCCTTTATACAGAAGACAAAAGTGTCAGCAGCCTTTGAAAAACCATCCCAAAGTTGGGAGGTTTTTTTTAAAAGAAAAAAACTTTATAAAATATTTGAAATTCTAGTACCAAATTAAAACAAAATTAAAAAATATTTGAAGTTCTAGTACCATTTTACGAAGTCTTAGTGAGTCCACACTATTGCATTCAGTTCTAGTCACCACAATATTAAAAAAGATGTTAAGACTACCTGGGAAAAGTGCAAAGAGCAATAAGAATGTTTAGGGGGCTGAAGGCTAAAACATTCAAAGAACAATTGCAGGAATTGGGTATGTTTAATCCAGGGGTCTTCAAACTTGGTCCTTTTATGACTTGTGGACTTCAACTCCCAGAAATCCTCAGCCAGGCACGCTGGCTGAGGAATTCCAGGGGTTGAAGTCCACAAGTCATAAAAGGACCAAGTTTGAAGACCCCTGTAATAGATGGAGAATAGAAAACGATGACTTCTTCCTGTATTCTGTATATAGGTAAAGGTAAAGGTTCCCCCGCACATGCGTGCTAGTCGTTTCTGACTCTAGGGGCCGGTGCTCATCTCCGTTTCAAAGCCGAAGAGCCAGCGCTTGTCCGAGGACATCTCCGTGGTCATGTGACCGGCATGACTAGACGCCAAAGGCGCACGGAACGCTGTTACCTTCCCACCGGAGTGGTCCCTATTTTTCTACTTGCATTTTTACGTGCTTTCGAACTGCTAGGTTGGCAGAAGCTGGGACGAGTAACAGGCGCTCACTCTGCTATGCGGCACTCGGGATTCGACCCGCCAAACTGCCGATCTTCTGATCAACAAGCTCAGCGTCCTAACCCACTGAGCCACCGCGTCCCTCTTGAGCCACCGTGTCCCTCTATTCTGTATATAGCTGTTCCTAAATTCTACAAACCTTCATCAACGTTACTTCCCTCTGAAATATTTATTCAGACTACAGTATTTCTTCCATGCAAAACACAAAAGGCATCTCCCATTATGCATTTCACTGAAGACTTTCTAAAGTTGACCAAGGGACAGGGGACCCAAGAGTGAACTAATCTTTAATCACCAGCAGAAGCAGAAGCAGCAGCAGATGTAGTGCACATAAACAGGTGATAAAAGCAGATAAGAAAGATGACAAAAATTACAGAAATAAAAAAAAACACTGCTGTAAAGATTTATGGAGCAGCTAAAGCCGAGCTAAATAAATGATAAAGCCACTGATAAAAAGAAAAGGGACATCAGCCATATAAACACTTGGATGGAACTTCAATGCTTCTGTGTGTTACTATGACACTGGTTTGTTTATGCCAGCATTGACCTTGGACTCCAGGAGAAGTATATTAACCATCTCTGTGTCTTTTGTGTTGTTTTACTCCTCAAGTTGTGTAGGGCCAATTCTGATGAATGGCGTTTGCCAAAAGTCACGTTATTCTTGACTGGATGCAGATGGCCTAGTTAAAAAGTGAATACTTGCCAGCAGACCTCGCTTTTTATCAGTTGTAAAAGTTCAGCAGGGACTAGATTTCATTTCTGGCCAGAAAATCCCCAGACTATATTTTCAGCACCAGATCTCATATTGTCCTGACGGATTCTTGCAATGGAGCTCAGATAAATAAGCTTACATACAAGCAATTTACAGCAGTTTGGCGCATGGTACAGTATTTCCACATGCAGCTTGAGTTCTGCCTGGAACAGATATCAGGAATACATAGAGCTCAGGCAAGTTAGACTGTTGCTTCTCCTGTGGTGTCACAGATCACAGTTCAAAGGGAAGTCAGCAACAGATTGGCCTGGAACTCCTGCATCTTGGACAAAACAGGACAAGAGATCAGTGCACACATTTACACAGTTACTGGGTACCTCTGCCCTCTCTGCAGGCGTCAGAAAAGGACTAATTAAAGGACAAATAGACTCAAACAGGAGTTCAGGGTTTGTTCTGATACCATTTGTTTCAACCAAAGCAAACCTTTGGTCTTCTGAATGACTCTTCTGTATTATGTGGGAAAGAAATATTGGTTGTACTCCGAAACTCAGGGCAAAGTGAGTTTTCAGGTTGTTCTATGAAAGGGGGAATAAATGAAGAGTAGATCTGGTGTCTAAAAAGGGCTGAAGACTTTTGAAATATTGCTGAGATTGCTTCCCATGTATTAATAGCATAATACCACATATTCTTTGCTGAAATGTTTGGAGGAGACTATGCAGTAATTAGTTTTGCGATATAATTTTATCTTCCCCTCAGTTTAGGTTGGTATCTAACGTGACATTTAAGGGGAAAAATATTTTAATCTTTAAAGGAAAAAAAATCCTTAGCAACAGGGATCTCCCAAATATCTCAATGAAATCTGAGTAGGTTGCATTTTTTTATGCATGTTATTTATTAATGGAAGCACGGTGGCTCAGCAGTTAAAGACATTGAGCTTGTCAGCTAGAAAGCAGATCACCCAGGTCTGAGACTCAAGTGGCATCTGGCAGGGTGAGCTCCTGTTACTTGCCCCAGCTCCTGCACACCTAGCATTTAGAAAGCATGCAAATGTGAGTAGACCAATAGGTACCACTTCAGTGGGAAGGTAGTATTCCGTGTGTCTCAGGCTGTAGTCATGCTGGCCAGAGGACCACAGAAATGTATTTGGACAACACTGACTCCCTCCACTTAGAAACGGAGATAAGCACCGCTCCCTAAAGTTGGAAATGACTGAACAGGGGACACCTTTACCTTTAATCCATAGATGACAAAATAAACATCAAGGGTTTTAAATTCCAAGTTGCAGTAACTGGAAAGGTCACCTACCATATGTTTAGATGATATGAGTAATGGCAAACCACTCCAGTATCTTTGCCATGAAAACCCTATGGACAGTACCAAAAGGCAAAATGATATGACGCTGGAAGATGAGCCCCTCAGGTCGGAAGGCGTCCAATATGCTACTGGGGAAGAGCAGAGGGCTAGTACTAGTAGCGCCAGAAAGAATGAAGCGACTGGGCCAAAGCCGAAAGGACGCTCAGCTGTGGATATGTCTGGTGGTGAAAGGAAAGTCCGATGCTGTAAATATTTTTTCTCCATAGGAACCTGGAATGTAAGATCCATGAATCAAGGAAAGCTGGACGTGGTCAAACAAGAGATGACAAAACTAAACATCGACATCTTAGGTATCAGCGAACTAAAATGGACAGGAATGGGTGAATTTAATTCAGATGACCATCAGGTATACTACTGCAGGCAAGAATCCCTCAGAAGAAATGGAGTAGCCTTCATAGTCAATAAAAAAGTAGGAAAAGCAATACTGGGATACAATCCTCAAAATGACAGAATGATCTCAGTTCGAATCCAAGGCAAACCATTCAATATCACAGTAGTCCAAGTCTATGCCCCAACCACCGGTGCTGAAGAGGATGAAATTGACCGGTTCTATGAAGCCCTACAGCACCTTATAGAAGTAACACCCAAAAATGATGTCCTTATCGTCATGGGGGATTGGAATGCTAAAGTAGGAAGCCAAAAGATAACTGGAATAACAGGCAAGTTTGGCCTTGGAGTACAAAATGAAGCAGGGCACAGGCTGATAGAATTTTGTCAAGAGAATACGATGGTCATAGCAAACACTCTTTTCCAACAACCCAAGAGACGGCTTTACACATGGACATCACCAGACGGTCAACACAGAAATCAGATTGACTATATGCTCTGCAGCCAAAGATGGAGAAGCTCTATACAGTCAGTAAAAACAAGACCAGGAGCTGACTGTGGCTCAGACCATGAGCTTCTTGTTGCAAAGTTTAGGCTTAAATTAAAGAAAGTAGGGAAAAGCGCTAGGCCACTCAGGTATGAATTAAATCATATCCCTGTTGAATATACAGTAGAGGTGACAAATAGATTTAAGGAATTAGATCTGATAGACAGAGTGCCTGAAGAACTATGGACAGAGGTTCGCAACATTGTACAACAGGTAGCAACCAAAACCATCCCAAACAAAAATAAATGCAAGAAAGCAAAATGGCTGTCTGAGGAAGCTTTGCAAATAGCTGAGGAAAGGAGGGAAGTGAAAGGCAAGGGAGAAAAAGAAAGATATGCCCAATTAAATGCAGAATTCCAAAGAATAGCTAGAAGAGATAAGAATGCCTTCTTAAATGAACAATGCAAAGAAATAGAAGAAAACAATAGAATAGGGAGGACCAGAGATCTTTTCAAGAAAATTGGAGAGATGAAAGGAACGTTTCATGCAAAAATGGGCATGATAAAGGACCAAAATGGCAGGGACCTAACAGAGGCAGAAGAGATTAAGAAGAGGTGGCAAAATTACACAGAAGAACTATACAAGAATGAGCTTAACATCCCTGACAATCACAATGAGGTGGTCACTGACCTCGAGCCAGACATCCTAGAATGTGAAGTGAAGTGGGCCTTAGAAAAGCTGAGCAACAACAAAGCTAGTGGAGGTGACAGTATTCCAGCTGAGCTATTCAAAATCTTAAAAGACGATGCAGTAAAAGTGCTACACTCAATTTGCCAGCAAATTTGGAAAACTCAACAGTGGCCACAGGATTGGAAAAGATCAGTTTACATTCCAATTCCAAAGAAAGGCAGTGCCAAAGAATGTTCAAACTATCGCACCGTTGCACTCATTTCTCATGCTAGTAAAGTTATGCTTAAAATTCTACAAGCTAGACTCCAGCAGTATGTGGATCGAGAACTACCAGAAGTACAGGCAGGATTTCGAAGAGGCAGAGGAACTAGAGATCAAATTGCTAACATACGCTGGATCATGAAGAAAGCTAGAGAGTTCCAGAAAAACATCTACTTCTGCTTCATTGACTATGCTAAAGCCTTTGATTGTGTGGATCATAACAAACTGTGGCAAGTCCTTAAAGAGATGGGCATACCAGACCATCCTATTTGTCTCTTGAGAAACCTATATGCAGGCCAAGAAGCAACAGTGAGAACTGGACACGGAACCACTGATTGGTTCAAAGTTGGGAAAGGAGTCCGGCAAGGCTGAATACTGTCGCCTTGCTTATTTAATTTATATGCAGAGCACATCATGAGAAAGGCAGGGCTAGATGAATCAAAAGTTGGAATTAAGATTGCCGGAAGAAACATCAACAACCTAAGATATGCAGATGATACCACTCTAATGGCAGAAAGTGAAGAGGAACTAAAGAGCCTCTTGTTGCGAGTGAAGAAGGAGAGTGCAAAACTTGGGTTGAAACTAAACATTAAGAAAACCAAGATCATGGCATCTGGCCCTCTCAATTCCTGGCAAATAGATGGGGAAGAAATGGAGGTAGTGACAGATTTTATTTTCCTGGGCTCCAAGATCACTGCAGATGGTGACTGTAGCCAAGAAATTAAAAGACGCTTGCTCCTTGGGAGGAAAGCCATGGCAAATCTAGACAGCACACTAAAAAGCAGAGACATCACCCTGTCAACAAAAGTGTGTATAGTCAAGGCTATGGTCTTCCCAGTTGCAATGTATGGCAGTGAAAGCTGGACTATAAGAAAGGCTGAGCACCAAAGAATTGAAGCCTTTGAACTATGGTGCTGGAGAAGACTCCTGCGAGTTCCTTGGACTGCAAGGCGATCAAACCGGTCAGTCCTAGAGGAGATCAACCCTGGCTGCTCTTTAGAAGGCCAGATCCTGAAGCTAAAACTCAAATACTTTGGCCACCTAATGAGAAGGAAGGACTCACTGGAGAAGAGCCTAATGCTGGGAAAGATTGAGGGCAACAGAAGAAGGGGACGACAGAGAATGAGGTGGCTGGATGGAGTCACTGAAGCAGTAGGCGTGAGCTTAAATGGACTCCAGAAGATGGTAGAGGACAGGAAGGCCTGGAGGAACATTGTCCATAGGGTCGCGATGGGTCGGACACGACTTCGCAACTAACAACAACAACCCATGGTTGAAGAGGTTTGTGTAATAGTAATAAAATGGTGGAACATTGATCCAGTCTAAAAATGCAGGGGAACATCCCAAAAAAGTAGATGGAAGTTCATTTCTTCTTTTAAAAACAAGCAAGTGCCACTCTGTTATAAAAGAACAACAAAATATCGTGAGATCAGGCTCTGCCTAAGCCCCTCCATGGTTACAGGCTTAGGTAGACATATGAATTCTTGCAATCTCCCTACCATTGTTTTAGCATAACATGTGAACTATTAGAGATAGATGTGAGAGGGGGGGATAGGTAAATGTTAGATATGGATAGATCGATGGATGTATGGATTGATAGATAGGTGGACAGACGGATGGATAGGGAGAGAGAGAAGATACACAGATAGATAGAAGGTAGATGATAGATGTTAGCTAGCAAGATATGATATAGCACATTCTGAATGATTTAAGACATATCCCTGGCTATTTAAATCAGGATAATTCTTATTTTCAAATGCCAACAAAACTCCCTGATATTTATTTTATAATTCATTCCCTTGCCATCGTATGCAGTTTTGAAGAGAATTAGAATGACTATTTACATCTAGACTTTCGATCTTGTTTATGCTTATGTTCTTCCTATCAATAACTTATATATACAAATTAATTAGTCCTATTTTAACTGACATCTTTTTCAAAGGAGTCACCTTTCACAGCTCAACTCTAAATCGTAATGAAGGATGGGAAGGTGAAAACCAGACTAAAACATCTTACAGGAGTCTGATCCTGTACAGCAGGGGTGTCAAACTGCTGGCCCGGGATGCATCATAGCGAAACTGTGCCCACCCCATTGCCAGCAATGGCAAAATAGTCGTCATACATCGCGACACGTCACGTGATGTTGTGAGTTTGACACCCCTGCTGTACAGAAATGCTGGTTCCCCCCTCCATTGTTATTAACATCAGTACTTTGAGTGAATTATGAAAAAGTTAGATTGAATGATTAGTTATGATAAGATAGTTTTTGGCCAAATTTTGCTGGTTCTTTCTTTTAAAATCCTCAAAATTAAATGAACTTTTTCTTAAAATTTATACAAAGCAAGATGGCTTTACTTAAGATCATTACTTAAGATATTTTGTAGAAAGATACTAGATTCATTGCTCTTTCATTCTTTTTTTAATTATCTCACATTCAAGAAATCACAGGCATAAAATCCAATACAAGTCATAATTGCTATTTCTATACTTGCAAATAATCAGTTACTTTATCTCTAAACTTTGCTTATTTTTGCATTCAGTGAAGTTGGATGCTTGCATTTTTTCCCCAATGCTTTCATGTTTGTGAAAACATCAAGTCTCTTTTGCTCATATTACTAATTAAGAAATCCTTTTTGTTCAATTTTGGCAATATGCAACTAAATAAAATACTCTGGGAGTGAGCCATCTAGTGGTTACAAATTATTAGCCAAATAGAATAGTTTCTACTACACAACTATGATGTACTTTCACCCAAGAAATGTGTGACGAATCATGTGAGATGCAGATTTGAAGGGACTAGATTGAAGCTGACTGCTGGAATCAGAAAATAATGTAAATTCAAACTATGGAGTCTGTTAATAAGTGAAGGAAAGATGGAAGCAGACTTACTTACTTTACTTTACTTTACTTTTATTAAATTTATATACCGCCCTTCTCCCGAAGGACTCAGGGCGGTGAACAGGGCATATATAAATAGCAAATACAAAAATTAAAAGGGAATTAAACAAGTGCCCAGTTAAAAAATACAATAACAATATAAGAAACCCATTAAAAAACCCTGACGTCCCCCATCAGGCCAGACCAGCTAGTTCAAATAAGTGGGTCTTCAACCCGCGCCGGAAGGAGCGAAGGTCCGATGCCATCCGGAGCTCAACCGGCAGTTGGTTCCATAGAGCCGGAGCGCCCACAGAGAAGGCCCTCCCCCTGGGGGCCACCAGTCGACATTCCCTGACCGGAGGCACCCTGAGGAGGCCCTCTCTGTGGGAACGCACAGGGCGGAGGGAAGTTGATGCCGGCAGCAGGTGGTCCTCGAGGTACCCCGGACCCATGCCATGTAAGGACTTGAAGATCATAACCAAAACTTTCAAAAACGAACGTAGCTTGTAAAAACAGTCCCTTGTTTAAAAAAAAACAACCAAGATACCTGTACTCTAAAAAACATACAATGGTGTAGATTGCTCCTATAGAATTATGAATCTAATCCCCTTTCCCCAATGCACATCCATGTTAGAGTCTCAACCTGAAAAGGGAGGAGGAAGCATTTTACATGCATGTGTGCGTGTGCGTGCATGCGGGGCCACGAGCAGGTGCATGCTGCAAATGGGGCAGGGCTAGCACCAGCGTGATACTCACTAGCCCTGCTCCATTCTTGCAGCCGTTTTTGTGCCTTGCAGCACAGTAGTGGCCTGTTTTTGTGCCCCGTGGCGTGGCAGCGGCCTGTTTTTGCACCTCCGCAATGCGGCAGTTGCCCGTTTCCATGCCCTGCACCTTGGCGGCAACTCGTTTTTGTGCCCCACAGTGCAGCGGCACCCATTTTCACACCCTGCAGTGTGGTGGTGGTCTATTTTTACACCCCAAGGCACAGCAGCAACTTCCCGTTTTCACGCCTGAGGCACAGTGGTGGCCTATTTTTGCGCCCCGTGGCACGGCATCCTGTTTTTGCATCCCGTAGCCATGTGCTAGCACAAGTGAGGAGGTCTGTGTTCACATGCGGGCACACTGGCCAGCTGTCCCATGACCTGGTAGCCAGCAGGCCACAGACAACTACCAGGCCGTGGTCCACAGGCTGGGGACCCCTGCTCTAAAGCACTGTGGAAGGATATATAAGTCTGTGTGCTATAGCCATTGCTATTGCTATCAAATCAATCTCAGCTCTTAGTGATTACCTAGCTAGGCAGTTTTCTAACAAGCTGTGTCCTCAACCTGGCTCTTTGGGTCTTCCAACGTTGCTTCTTTCACTGTTCTAATTGAGTTCATCTGTCTTGCTGCTGGGGATTCTCTTTCCTTCTACTTTTACCAGCATTATAGATTTCACAAGAGAACTTGATCCCAATACAATATGTTCAAATATGATAATCTAAGCCTGATCGTGTATGCCTTGAGTGAGAACTCTGGGTTGATTCATTCAGTGATCCCTTTGTTTGTTTTCATGGCTATCCATGGAATTTTCAGAGTCTTCTCCAAAGACCAAAGTTCAAAAGCATCAATATTCTTTCTGTCCTGTTGCCTCAATGTCCACCTTTCACTTCCTTAGGATATTGCAAGGAAAACTGTTGTCTGCAGGACACCACCCCATAAGAAGGAACTACTTAAGGATCACCACAAAGAAAAGAAGTGCATAATGAAAAAAGAGAACAAGGGAGCATACATACAATATGCACACCCCATTTTGTATTTGCAGTGCAGTTATAGAAATTACAATATCAATACGATGTAATTCTTACCACTGTGTGACTTTTGTCTCTACTGTCTCAACCAATCATGAACTAACTGTTGTTAGGCCATTTCAGAGACTCTGCGCTTCAATCTTATACTCAAATAAGTCAAGATGGCACTTCCAATTATGTAATTAAAGCCAAGTCTCTTTTCACTAATGTAAAATGTGAGGGACTTGGTATGGTCCTATCCCAGGGGTGTCAAACTCAATTTCATTGAGGGCCGCATCAGCATTACGGTTGCCCTCAGGGGTCCGGGTGGGTGTGGCCTGGGTGGGCATGGCCTACTGGGTGGGCGTGGCTAGAGTGCGTATGGCCTACTGGGTGGGCGTGGCCAACTCTACATCGTTCGCATCAAGGGTGCCTATGGGGGCCTGGGCAGGAGTGGGACAGATCTGAGGGTCTCTGGCAGAAGGAGGGTCTCTGGGCCAGGGCCAAGGCAGAGGGGGCCGTTCCCTCACTGTTTCCAGGATGGCTTCGCGGGCCGCATGAAACCACTTTGCGGGCTGGATCCGGCCCCCTGGCCTTGTGTTTGACATGTCTGTCCTATCCCTTTTTAGACATTAGAGGGAGGGAGGGACTTGGCACAATCACTGTTAGCAATCTGCCTTCCCTGTAGATACTCTGCAGTCTTCAAATAGAAAACCTCTTCTGTAAAATAGGGCACATAGCCACTCTGAAAATACCAATTGGGATGATTTATTTCACAGAAAAACCTGATTTAATATGTACCAAACGATAATGAAGCAATAAATTTTAATATTAATTATGTTGTGTTAGGATTGAAGAAGTGAATGCCTGCATACATCCGTTTTTGAAAAGACAGATCTTTTTTGCTCCTCCTTCTCAAGAATCTTGCTTTGAAAGTGTCTTGAGTATCTTGAGAAAGTGATGCATTCATACTTCATATGAAAATGGGCTTAAGATTTTTTTTTAAGTCCAGTAGATGAGAAATCAAATTAAATTGGAAAAACGGGTTTTATCTGTGTTCGGCTCAGTATTCAAATATCCCTATGGAATACGAATTTTAAAGGTCTGCATTATACTTAAAATGACATGTTTCAGTCAGAATACAGCTGGAAGGGACCTTGGAAGTCTTCTAATCTAACCCCCTGTTCAAGCAGGAGACCCTATACCATTTCAGACAACTGGGTGTCCAGTCTCTCCTTAAAAACCTCCAGTGAAGAAGCAACTTCTGAAGGCAAGCTGTTCCACTGCTTAATTGTCCTGACTGTTAGGAAGTTTCTCTTAGATCCAGGTTGCTTCTCTCCTTGATTAGTTTCCACCCATTGTTTCTTGTCCTGCCCTCTGGGGCTTTGGAAAATAAGTTGGCCCACTCTTCTTTGTGGCAGCCCTTTCTATATTCCTTTGAACACTTCTGTATTCCTTTGAAGTTAGAACTTTTCATCAAGATGTTTAATGTTGAAACAATAGGTAGTTAATCTGGAGAATGTAATTAGGTTGTATATTTGTATACAGGTATGTAAATACTATCACAAGGGCTTTCTATCTATCGGGGCAACAGAATCTACCACTACCACTGGTGTGTGAGCATCTTCTCCTCCCAATATTTCTTTCCTTACATCTTATTTTTTGTTTTAGTTTTAGGGGTTTTTTTTGTTTTTAGATTGGGACCATGAAGGCTGCGAGCATCTGATTATTCATTTTTAATAGGGCTGATAATGCTGGCTGAAAAGTAGGGGGAAATAGCTTTAAATTAAAAAAGGTGTATGGTAAAAATGAATATATGTGCATACATAGGCCAAATCTTTTTTTTTTTTTGCCATTCTTGCTATGAGTTTCTCCAGAGGCACGCTGTCTTTTGACAGCAAAAGATAAAACTGACCGATACAAATGAGTCACAGTTCCCTTGAAATAGTGATTAAATTCCCAAGCAAGAAAGACGAGTTGAAGAATTAACTGTTGTGTTATCCTAGAAGATGCAGCTGTACTCAATGAAGGAAATTAAGCCACTTCACTTTAGTGCTTTTTGTCTTATATCTGAATACAGAAAAATTGAATGTTGTCATCATATCTTTAAGAAAAAAAATATACAGGTTAAATTTAAGATAAAAAAAATTAAAGCCATATGCCCAAGCATATCATAGCTGCTTGGTAAAATCCAATGGTTTGGCTGCAAATATATTTTCTCCTCATTTTTATACTTTACTACCTGTAACAAGAATATTCATGTCATAAAATTACTATGTAAAACATTTATCATATATGTATCAAAATAAATAAGTAGGTTAGAATATTGGCCAAAGTTGTTTGGGATAATGGAAGTTATAGCTTCCCAGCTATTGAATAAACATCTAATAGGCAGGTTTGCATTGCATGTTCTCCATAAAAATGACTAGGAGATCTTGATATATGCATTCTTTCTAAATCAAACTATAATTAAGAAATGTTACTAGGATAAACACACAGTTATGTTCATTTTTCATGTGATAGCATGGCTTCACTAGAAGAATTTTGTAATGAAAATATATTTCTGATTAACAATATAGAGCACACACCCAGTTTTGTGAGGATTGTGGAATGAGGCTATGATTTTAAAGGGAATAAACTGAAATGCTTACCCTGGCATTCCTACATTACGTTTGTACTGAAAGTGGTGAAATCTGTTCCAAAATAGCAGAAATAATTCATCGAAGGCAAATGAAACCAGTACAAGTGTGGCTTTTGGGTCTTTTTTCTTAAAGCAGTCCTACCAGTGCCTGGAGAGGAAAAAGTGAAGTTCTACAACATAATATGAAATGTGATACTGTTGTCAGTACAATTCCCCAGGGAGAAGGATAGATTGTGGTCAAGACCTAAACAGGTTAACTAGTGGTCACTCTGATTGTTCTTTATATACAAAAAAGTCAACACTATTGAAGAAATTTGAAACCTAATATGCCATGAAATAAGACATCTGTTGGACTATTATTTGTTTCTCTTTAAATGGGCTTTATTTGAAAGCTCAGTGAACAACACAGGTACAGTCTTTGTGGTATCCATAGTTATCAGGAATTTCTGATTCCAAATCTCACGTTTATTTGCTTTTTAAATTATTTAAAAGCAAATACATTACTTGATATATATATATATTTATAGATAGAGATATATACACCATTTCATTCAATTAATAGTCAATAATAAACCTCAAATCCTGAAATAAAATATTTCCTTACATTGGGCATTTTTAAATTTTATTTTTGGGTTTCTTGCATGTATAATTGTAAATGAGGTTCAAGTCACTTAAGAGCTATCTGTTTAAGCTTAAGAGCCATGTGTTAATGGAAAATCTGGACCAGTCTCTTAAGTTCAATTTTAATTTTGTACAACGCGCTAGCCATATAACCAGCATGGCTGCATGGTAAAGAAATCCTAAATTTCTAGAATTACATATGACCGTATGTTGTGCAAGGACCTATTCTCAATGTGAAATAAATTTAGACCAGCTTCACAATATAAAAAAAATATACAATTTTTCTACATGACAGCTATTGATAAAAAATCAGTTACCTTCGGCGCAAGAATCTCATTTTTAGTACAAAAAAATATTGAATCATTTTGTATTACCAAATTTGGAAAGGACATCCTGTTACGGTCACAGAATGAGAGTACTAGGCTACAGAATGTTTCACAGCACTTTCGAGTAGATTAACTCAGTTGTCTGTCCAATTGAGTTCAGTGGTGCTTATTTTCAGGCTAGGACTGCATTGTCAACTTACTGAAAGGATTTCACATACAATGTCACTTTCTTCTTTTCTTATCAGGGCAAAAAAAGGAATGATAGATTGGATATCTAAATGCAAATGGGATGGGATAAGATTAAAAAACAGACTTGGGGATGATTCCCTACTTAACTGATACTAATGATGTCAGTATTATCTGTTGCTCTTCCATAAGCAGGTTGTAGAAAAATCTCTTTCAGCTCCTAGGTTTTCCAAAAATAAAATAAACTAGAAATTCATCATTGTTTCATTATCAGTCTTTACAGCATATAGATGACAGATCATGTTTACTGAATATACATAGGATCATAGTGGCAATTGGTCAGGAGTAATGCATAATCAGGATTTGCACACCATATATAAATGTATGACTATGTGTACTAGGCTGTCCCTGTATGATAGGGAACCCTTCAAAGGCAAAATCCCCAATTACACAGAGAAAGAATACACATATATAGTATAAGCTTATCATCTCTATGCAGATAAATAACTGTGTATAGATCAAAAATGTTAACAGCATGCACAATCTGACTTATACACACACAAACCACATGCACACATGCACACACAGAAGCATACACACAAAAATATTCAATGGAGTTTGAAAGGCCTTGCATGATAGGCAATTCTCCCTATATATTCCCTACCTTCAATGTAGAGATATGTGGGAACATCACAAAATAATTGTGAAATGCAACATTTCAATGCACAGTGGGAGATGCATTTTCCCTCACCTCTCAAATGTGTTGCTTATATCTATATAAAAAATATTACATCCATGGTTCTGAGAGGTGCCAGTGAGGATTTGGATTAGTTCATGGCAAAAATTCTCCAAAGAGAATAAAATTGTCCTGCCTTGGGTAATGCAAAGGTTATTAATCTGACTATGTATTGTACAAGACTGCAGCATTTTGGAAACCTTGTTATTCACAATAAGGATATAATGTACATGAATTGACATTTACATATACCATTCATTATGTATGAGTATGACTGAGCACTGTGACAAATTTCAAGTAAAAATAAGTACAAAAATCTTCTGAAGGAAAGAACAAATATACATAAGCTAGAGTCTATAGCAAAATTTGAAGTGTAACCTAGTCAACAAAGTTACATAATAATGTTACAAATTTAAACCATTTGAGGTTTGGAATGGAAAATTCCAAAGTCCAAGCTGAAGGCATCTTAAGATTTCCTTACGAGCAAAGAGATGATAGCTGAAAATGTTTGCAACAGTTCATAGAATTCCATCTGGGTTGTGCAAAAAGCATGAAACACCTAAAGGGTAAGTTGAAGTTTAGTCATGTTCCTGTTGTGCATATTATGATGACGGACCAATTCATCAGAACGAGCAAATTTCTTTTGACAGCTGGGCCACCGACAGCTGAAAGGTTTTTCACCTGTTAACAAAATGTACAGTTATACATTATCATCATAATCCTAATATATACTATTGCCTTATCCCCTCCTAGAACTCTGGTTAAACTGCAATTGCACTTAGACTTATATAATGCTGCATAGAGCTTTAGAGCACTCTCAGTCTAAGTGGTTTACAAATATCAGCATATTGTCCCCAGTAACCTGGGCCCTCATTTTGCAAGGATGGAAAGCTGAGTCAACCTTGAGCTGGTCAGGATCAAACTTCTGGCTGTGGGCAGAATTAGCCTGTAATACTGCATTCTAACCAAGGCTGTACCACCAAGGCTCATACTATATTATAAGTATTATATTTATATTATATTCTCCCTGTTTGACAGAGAATAGTTGCTTAAAGGAAAAATGGCCAGCTTTACATTACATTTTATGGTACTAACTACCATAGCCTCTTGAAAGTTTGCAATAATAATATAAAAACAACATTCATAATAAAAATATTAAAAGTACAATTAAAATATTTTAAACCATCATTAATTTAAATTAATGCCTGTGTCTTAAATGCATATTTATGCACGTGTGTCTTAAATGTACATTTAATAACAGGGATTCAATTCCCTGTTTAATCCCTCAATTGAATCATGGTCCAGAGTTCCAGGTGGTTAAAAAAAAGTCTCAGTCCTAAATTTGTACCAAACAAGCACAGCATCTGTGTAGATAACCTTCCCCCTCTGACCTCAATGAGTTTTGGCAGGGTAAGGGGGAAATTAGCTAAAGCCATAAAATGCAACCCTGGACATTGCTTCCTCCTAGGAGGTGGAGACAGTCAAAGCCAGAAGCCCTCTGTCTTTCACATTGGAAGGCAGCATTTCTATTCCATAAATCAGATAGAGAAACAACAAAAGAGAATGAAAACTCTGGAGGACAATACTGCCAGAAAGTAACTTTGCTGATTGGGCCCTGTAAAAGCTGTCCTTCATTGTGATATCCATAGGCTTCTCTTTTCTTCTCCTTATTTAGCTTTAAACCTACCCCAAAGAGTTCAGTTTGTACCAAGTTTGCATCATGGAACAGCATGCATGTCCTGAAGAAATTGCCACTCAGGTGTTATTTTTCCAAATGACTGCTCTCAGAATAAATAGCAGCTAAGTACAGAGAGTCAGGTTGGTGTAGTGCAAGGGTAGGCAACCTCGGCTCTTTTATGACTCATGGACTTCAACTCCCAGAATTCCTGAGTCACTCAGGAATTCTGGGAGTTGAAGTCCATGAGTCATAAGAGAGCCGAGGTTGCCTACCCCTGGTGTAGTGGTTAAAGCATCAGGTAAAAACCAGGAGACTAGGAGTTCTAATCCCATTTTAGGCATGAAGCCAGCCGGGTGACCTTGAGCTAGTCACTTTCTCTCACACTGGGAAAGAGACAAGGACAAACCACTTCTGAAATCTTGCCAAGAAAATTGCAAGGACTTGTCCAGACAGTCACCAGGAGTCAATACTGCCTTCATAGCATTCTTCCCCACCCCCCAAAAAAGACTGTCAGATGTTATTTTTAATGGCAAAGCAGTCCAGAGAAAAAGTAGCTATGTTCTCAGTCTAGATCACCACTATCTCACCATTTCCTGTATCTGTTTTATTGAGGAAAAAAGGGTTTGGGTTTTGTTTGGGTTTTTTTTTAAAGTATTGAAATGGAATTTAACACTTTTTATTTGTTCTCAAGGAGACAATTTAGGAAATATTATGAAATGGAAACTTCAATCTAAATTGTTAAATATTTTTGTAAATGGTCCACTGAAAAAAATATCAGGTGAGTAAATTCCGATTAATATATTCTCCAACTTCAGTTATCTTTATTTTAGAACCTTAAGATTAATGATAATTGTGAAGAATACAATACATGCATTACTAGTTTTCCACTAGTTTACCTTGCTACATTGGACTATAAATGGTGAACTAGAGTTGGTGTGTATAAGTTCTAAAAAGTCTTGCTGTTGGGATATTAATCATTTAGAGTCTTTCTCCTGACCATTTCAAAATGTTGCCTGCCCATTCTAGAGAGGGCACAAAGGAATCCTACCATAAAAATAGTTGTCCCCTTAGCTAACCCCATTCTGCCTCTTTAGTATCTGCTTGAAGTCACTGCTGCATGTTCTAATTTGTGACTGTTCAATAAATACAGGCAATGTCTTTCATTGGCTTTATTGATATTTCTTTGCAGTATGTCCCAAATAGGGCATAGAGAGATCCACTAAATAGGGCCAGCAACAGGAATGACATGTATGTGTGTGCACGATTTCAGAACTGTGCCTTCTCTAGGCTAGCTTGCCTCTCCTCTAACATTTCTTTGGGCATCTCCAGAATACAATAATGTGAAAAGGTGAAAGACACAAAAGCAGAAATAAACCTCAAAAAGGAGGGCTGACCTTGTTATAACAACATATAGACAGATAGAGCACAATGAGTGAAATTGACTAGGTCCTAGAGAACTGCCTCTCTTATTTCAAGGAGGTGGAGATTCAGATAGCAGATTAAACACACATATGTCCCTTCTTCCTCAGATTAAATAATAGTTTCTTCTTCTCAACTTTGCTGAGAGCAGGGAAGATGATGATTATGAAATAAATTTATATTTTTAGCTTCTGTGTTCTGAGTGATTTCAGGGCTGCACAAGTGGTGTTCAGGGCCCCTGTGGTCAGGTTGTTCTCCTCTGGGACCGAACCTAAGATTTGAGTCAGTTTGTCCTATTTAGAATGTTGGCTAGAAGTTGCAGCCTCAAATTAAGTTGAGTTAAAAAGACAGATTAACCCAACTTAAACTCTTGTCACCTGAACTTAATTCTTCTGCCAAAGGATGATAGTCATGACTCTTGATTTTTCTCTAAGCCAGATGTGTCCAACCTTGGCAAATTAAAGACTTGTGGACGTCAACTCCCAGAATTCCCATGAATGGCTGTGGAATTCTAGGAGTTGAAGTCCACAAGACTTAAAGTTGCCAAAGTTAAGTACCCCAGCCCTAAGCATTATTTTCTCTGTAATAGCTAAGATATATCAATATCACATACACCCAGAATAATTTCCAAGAAATATCATAATTTAACTTTCAATAAAATAAATAAGAATATATAAATGGGAAAAAAGTATACGCACTTGTTTTACCTGTATGAGTCCTGGTGTGAGTCTTCAGATGATCAGATCTGGAGAACTTTCTCTGACAGGTTTTACACTGGAAAGGTTTCACACCTAAATACATAAAATAAATCTATTCTTGTATTGTAGTACCTTTACAGGAGTATAAGAGTATCCATTCTTCTGAATTTCAGAAACATAGACTTTTACTTTTATTTGACAATTGCCATTTCCTCCCCTAAGTACAAACCTTCACGGCTCAGTCTCATTAATCAAGCAACTCAACTATCTGACCTTATTCAGCCTCCTTGTCCTTAACTTCATTTAGTGCTTTTACCATGCCTTTGTTTCTGGCAAAAAAGGAAGCATTAATTCACTTTGGAGTGAAAACTTGAAAAATTAGAAATAAGAAACATCATGTGATTATGGTTGTTGTTTCTACAAGCAATACTGTCCTTTAATAATGTGTGCTTTTTTCCATTTCAGTTCAGTACATCATTCTTCACATATCCAAGTACTTTTTAAAAACGTTATTCATGATGTGATTTTTTTAAAAAAAAAGAAATCTGAGTTTATTTTCTGTACTTAGAAGATTCTTTAAAAAATTAACTGTGAACACAATATCAATCACAATATTCCACTTACCTCTCTTGTAAGCTTACTTACGATTGCCCATAAAGGAGCTCCAAGTCTCTGCTAGTATGCTATTTTATTTAGTTATTTGAATTAAGATATTTTAAAATATGAGCAGCCATATAACTACGATGAAATTAATAAATACATCATACAGTATTACTAATCTGTAGATGTCTATACAAGCATGTCATTGCATAGAATTATTTTCTCATTAATTCTTAAGATACCAGTTGTGTTTTTTTTAAAGTACTAAGGCTGAAGTCTTATATTTACTTGCCTAAACCTGAACTTAATGAATTTTATTTCTGTTTGTACAATTAGATATTTATCCAGTGCTGTGATTTTTGTTGAAAATATCTACAACTTTCAAAATATTTATTTGAAACATGCTCTCAGTCCTGTAAGGTAGACCAGACCAAGAATCTGATACTATTTATCCTATTTTTATTAGAGTGACTATAGTATCAGAATCAGGTTAATTCTAAATATGCTTCCTCTCCTTCCTTTTTATCTTCTTGAGAATTAGAGAAGTGATGGTCCTTATTCATACATTCTTCTTTGCATGGGCTTAAGCTACATTTATCTGTTTGTTGCTTTGATAATGGATCTTCCCTCTCTCCCTCAAGGTCACTCTCTATACCCTCTACACACGCACAAGAGCTTTTATTATTATTATTATTACACTGCAGTGCAAAGTAAGCTGTGGTGGGACTGCAAGGAACTGATGGAACATTTGTATTTCTCCTGTAAGATGGTGGCACCAGAATAGGACTTTTTGCAAGGGCTCAGTGAAGTTTGACGGCTTCTCTGCAGATTCCAAACTTATAGGAAATTGGAGGGATTATGGTGTATGGTGTAGAGCAGGGGTCTCCAACCTTGGCAACTTTAGGACGTGTGGACTTCAACTCCCAGAATTCTGGGAGTTGAAGTCCACATGTCCTAAAGTTGCCAAGATTGGAGACCCCTTGTGTAGAGTGACAGGACTGGGATGTGCTCAGCACTATTTTCTTTTGGAAAGAGAAATTTATTGAAATTGAGATACAAATGTGCTTGCATGCTTTAGGAACTCTGGGAGCCTTCTTAGCCCTAAGTGCTTTGACTTGACATGCTGGCAATGGGGGAAAATTTGCGATACGTAACGTGGCATCACGAGTTTGACATGCATGCACTAAAGAATTCTTTTAAGGAATAATATCAGAAATGAAGATTGGCTGGCTTTTATTATGCTTTTGCTTTCACTCTGTTGTTGCTTTTGCTGCCACCTCAGGAAGCCCAGTGATTCAATGTAAAACTGCAATGCCACCTCAGGAAGCCCTAGCTGCCCCAACCCCAGCCACTTTCACTGCCCTGCACTCACTCTGAGACCCCTCTTATCCTGAACTCTGCCATCCGAGTTGACCGTCTTCTTGCTCCCACTAATGATGAGTTATGCCAGGGCTGGTCCTTCATGAGGCAACTGCTAGCCATATGAGGCTGTCTGAAGAGGCAACCACTGTGTGAGGCCTGGTGAAGAAAACTTCAGGTGGCCAGTGGTTGCCTTGCAAAGGACCAGGCTGGGTATGCTTTGAGCAGTAGCAGCTGCAGCAAGAAGGCTACAAAAGACAGCTAGGGTGGCAGGGGCCATAGAGAGCAGAGGGCCAAAAGGGCAAAAATAAGGAAAAGATAAGTGGCTGGGTAAAAGTTGAGTGTAGACTGCCAAACATCCAAATTTTATTCACATGACCATGGGACATTGTAACAATTGTAATATCCAGGACTGGTTGTAAGTCCCTTCGTTCAGCACTGCCATAACTTTGAATGGTTGCTAAAGCAATAGTCGTAAGTCGAGGATCATCAGTATCATTTATAAAAAAAATGTATTAAATCTCTTAAGGTTTGTTAAGTAGCTGCTATTTCAACTATCAAGGAGTATATTCAGTATACCTCCACACATTATTTATCAAGCATAGGGAAAAAATTACTTTCCAGTGTCTCAGGCCAAAGGGTTAGTTTATAGCAGACATGTCAAACACAAGGCCCGGGGGCCGGATCCAGCCTGCAAAGTGGTTTCATGTGGCCTGCGAAGCCATCCTGGAAACAGTGAGGGAACGGCCCCCACTGCCTTGGCCCTGGCCCAGAGACCCTCCTTCTGCCAGAGACCCTCAGATCTGCCCCACTCCTGCCCAGGCCCCCATAGGCCCCCTTGATGTGAACAATGTAGAGCTGGCCATGCCCACCCAGTAGGCCATACGCACTCTAACCACGCCCACCCAGTAGGCCACACCCACCCAGGCCATACCCACCCGGCCCCCTGAGGGCAACTGCAATGCTGATGCCGCCCTCAATGAAATTGAGTTTGACACCCCTGGTTTATAGGATCACCTATGCTCAGCAGATATGGTTAGAAATAATCAAATTATACAACATCTAACTACATCTAAGGCACAAATCCCTTCCCAAAATACAGTCTAACTGATCTGTACTAACATTGCTATATTTTCAAGGGGCATATAAATAATCACCACCTAAGTTCAATACTGCTTCTTTGTAGTATATTTCTGAACTTATACAAACACATAAAAGGTCATAGTCCCAGCCTTTAGTGCTCTTAAAAGCAAAAAATTACAACTTCATTTCACAGACTCTTGATAAGGGAAACTGCAAATTGCAACAAATGTCAAAAGCTCAGATATACAACAAACCTGTATGTCGCCTTTGATGCCTTTTGAGTTGATCTGAACGAGAGAATCTTCGTTCACAGTCCTTAAAGTCACACTGATACGGTTTTTCTCCTTAGAAAAAACATGTTTATTTGAAGGAAGTAAATAACGTTGTCGACATTAAATAAAACTCCAGTCAACATAACTAGAACAAAACTCACATACTGTATAATACAGAGATAGTACAAATGATTATCTTTAGAGAAAAGATAATATAAATGTTTAATTTTTTTAAAAAAAAATCAATCTCCACTTTCTAACTTAAAAATAAATGGTTGGAATTGTGTAAACAATTTATTGTGCCAAGGCCTGGGTCTGTAAATGTGTGAAGAGAAGATGGTGTTAGCAACTGTGGAGAGGGTTTTTTGGCTGCTATTTATTGTAATTTTATGCAGTTGTGATATCTTACAACTTCTTACATAACAGCTTGCCAATTGTATTTATCTTTTTCACGAGGCAGGCAGTGGGGACTTGCTACATCTCATCTCCAAAGGAATTTGGCATGCCTTTTCTGCTATAGCCCCTGCCCTCTAGAACCGCATTATGTTATTAGTCCCATCTCTGTTAGCTTTCCAGAAGACCATTGAAACATTTTTTTTCCAGCCCTGGGGATCCCAGAAGCAGCCTACAAGGTGGCTGTATGAAACTACATAGAAAATTGAGCTTAGCTTAGCTGATCCAAAAATCTGAAGTAGCAACAGAAAGATTTTACCAAATGTGTTTTTCACATTCAAGCTATAATTCTGGAAGTGCTAGCAGACTCTGAAAATTTAGCATCCCTACCAAGTTCTCCCACGTTCTTGGTTTTTACAGGTTTATTTTATGTGTCCTTTTTATATGTTTTATGTTTATTTTATTTAGTTTTTACTGATTTTCAATTGCTATGGAGCTTTTCTGTTACATTGTGTGGTGCCATGAGTCACATTTTTGTGAGATGGTGGGCTATAGAAATATGCTAAATAAATGCATGAATTATGTTAACTTTTTTAACTTCTTATTGTTCACTATCCAAAGCCACTGAGTGATTAAAATGAGTGATTAAAGATGAGTGATTAAAAAATAAATAAAATATTTATAAGAGGCAGAATAGCTTATGCAAGCAGCACTTAAAATCTGTGAATTTGCAACTAAATAATTCCAGCACTTGAATACTTATATTAGAGCAATGAACACTTGTCACAAAGAACCAGTCCTAAAAAAATAGGGAAATGTTCAGCAAGTGAGTTGAACATTGTTTACAAAAAGAAACCATGAAAATCTTGTTTCATTGCTTTGTGGTTATACTGTAATAAAGAAACACCTTTTTACAGACACTTATTAGTTAAGCCAAAGGACTGCATTTTAATGTAAATTTCTGAGGAAACAACAGATTGTTCAGCCCTATTTATGACTTCTTCTGAGGATATACATTCTAAACACTAATTGAGTAAAGTCACATAATAAGCGCCCAGCTAACAACTACGTTATGAAAGTTATGAGGCGTCCCCAGCCTGATCACCTGATCTTTTAATCCTTAGCACGTATCAACACATGGAAAATTGAGCTTCACAGTGAATTCCTCCATTAGCTTAGCTCATCCAAATCTGAAGCAGCATTAAGTCCCAGCGACAAAAGTTTTTATAAAATGTGTTTTTTTGCATTCAGGATCTAATTCTGGAAGTGCTAGCAACATCTGAAAATTTGACATCCCTAGCAAATTATCTCAATATAGAACCCAAGCAGGGTGATGAGCATTAGGTTCATGGTTTAGCATGTTTTCAAGAGTTACAGGCAGGGGTGGGATTCAAATTTGTGAACAACCAGTTCTCTGTGTGGATGCCACTTCTGGAAGTCCATTCTGGGCCTGGGCAACAAAAGATTAGCTACCAGTTCTGCCGAAGTGGTGCAAACTGGCTGAATCCCACCACTGGTTACATGTTTTGGTATTTTTGCTCATCAGTAGTTAGTAGTCTGTGGTCTCAGCAGATGGTGAACCTAGTCAACCAGCCAACCTTGGCTAATCTTAAAAGCTAAGCAGGGTCAGCCTTAGTTAGACTTAGATGAGGAAAATGCCTGTGAATTCCAGGACTGCTGGATAGACTGGACAGTTGAGAACACCCTGGAAGAAAGCAATGGCAAACACTTTCCATAATACTGCCAAGAAAACTATATTAATGTAGTTAGGGCTAACTTAGGCATTTATACTTTTAACCTATTTCCCCATCTTTGATAACCAGAAACAATTGTATTATAATCCCATCATCTTTGTTGTGGGTCATACTGAGAGACAATCCATTGTATGAACCAAGTTTTAATTAAAATTGTAGTTACAATATATCTGGAGAAAACCAAGTGGGAGAATCTGACCTCTTAGCAACAAATCAGCTCTGTAGTAAAGTCAACAAAGAAATTCCAATCGTAAAAAATGAGTTGAATGGGTTCAAATTTTAGTTTTGTATAAAGGAAATCAGAGAGTTATGATTGTTTAACTTGCATACATTTTTCTATTTCCTTGAATAGTTGTTATGACTTTTTAAAAAACCCTTCCATTAATATAAATCTTGTTAGTTAATGAAATTATTATTTTCACCATAGATAATCTCTTACAAAAATTTTATCTTCAAATGATGAGTTACTGTATTCAGTTTGTTTACAACTGAGTTTTGCTGGGAAGAAAAAGCTCATTGCAACTAAGTATCACTTTATGTGTTTAAAAAAATATCGTCCAGTCATATATCACTTGCAGACTAATAAATCATTGTTGTTACTTCATTAATGATGGGTGAAAGTGGGTGCAATATTATTGATAAAGATTTTTTAAAATACATTATTTTGACTGTTCCAAGAAAAGAGTATCTTTTTATATCTGGGTCGACAGTATTAATACTTTGGAGGGCACTTAGTAAACAACCATAACTGAGATGTCAGCAAAATTTGTGCTGAAGCAGTGATAAGCACTGATACAAATTCCAGCTTTGTGCATCAGAGTTCCATAGATAGTAACACTATGTAAAATAACAATTTGCAGGAAGTGCAATGAATCAGTTGTTTTATAAGGGGAAATCTTATGACCCACTCCATTTTCTTCTTTTAAAAAAAAAACAAACCAAAACATTAATTGCTATTCAGCTGTTCCATTTCTCCACCCTATAAAATTTGAAGCTACATACTTAAGAACCATACACTATGAGAATATTATAATTATAGCTAATATTATCCACTCAATTTAGAATGATGGATTAATCCCTTTTTTAAAAAAAATATCCTGAGGTACCCAAAAGATTAGAGGATATATTATGATGCATACTTCTGTAAATTATACCTCGCTTCACTGCGATCTGTAAAGTTTTATATATTCATGTAGTTCTGTCCTGATTTTAGGGCCACATCTTTTTATAACATTCAAATGTGAAATTACCGGTAGTCCTCAAATTGCAATCCCTATTGAACTTCAAATTTCCAATGCTAAGCAAAATGGTTGTTAAGTGAGTTTTGCCCCATATTACAACCTTTCTTCCCACAGTTGTTAAACTGAATCACTGCAGTTGTTACGTTATCATGGTAACATGGTCCTTAAGTGAATCCAGCTTCCCCATTGACTTCGCAAGTTGTAAGGTCACAAAAGGTAATCACATGACTGGGAACACTGCAACTGTCATAAAGACATGCCAGTTGCCAAGCATTCAAATTTCGATCAAGTGACCATGGTGTGTGTGTGTGTGTGTGTGTGTGTGTGTGTGCTGCAACAGTAATGGTCACAAATCACTTTTTTCAATGCCATTTTAACTTTGCACAGACACTAAATAAATGGTTGTAAGTCGAGGACTACCTATATATAATTATCCCTCTGAGTCTTTTTGTGAAAGGAGCTCCACGCACCACATTTTCATTAGTACATGACACCACTGAAGTAACAGGTTAGCAATTCTACTGCCAGAGGCTCCCAGAATGCTCAGTCCTAGAAAGGCCACGAAAAGCTTCCATTACCACAGGAAGGGCTATGAGACACTGGATGTGGCAACTATTTCAGAGAAACTATGCACTCCATGTAGATACTTACCAGTGTGTTTTCTACCATGCATCTGCAAATGGGACAGTTTAAAATATCGCTTGTTACAGCCAGGATACACGCACATAAAAGGTCGCTTTTCATTTGTGTCACTTGCTGATCTAACAATTGTTGGAGCCACTCCAGACATCCGCCGCACATCCTATGACGGCATAAAGAAGAGGGTTTTACATACAATATATTCTGGGCTCATTAGAGAACTGTAGAAACTATAGGGCAGGGGTGTCCAACTTCAGCAACTTTTAAGACTTCCCTAGCCAGGATGGCTAGCTGGGGAATTCTGGGAGTTGAAGTCCACAAGTCGTAAAGTTGCCGAGGTTGGGCACACACTCACACACACACACACACACACACACTGCTATAGTGCAACAAGACTTCTTACAGTCATTTAAGTTTCCCCAAACTATAGGTAATAGCAAATCGTGACATTGTTATTTGTTCCATGTCACAAAGGAAATTATAATACAGTTTTCCATAATCCCAAAGGCTGTAGTAGGTTTTCACAAGAGAAAATGCTTGGTCCTTTATTTTTCCTCACATTCATTTTCTGCTTGGCAGAAGGCCCTCCAGGTATTGGACTACAACAACACCCATAAATCCCCACCGTGATTTTTATCCAATGTTGCTTGGGATTCATGGGAATTGTAACTCGATATGGATGGAAGATTTCTCAGCAAAAGGGGGCAAATTAGAATTTGTCAGAAATAGACATTTTCCATTTAGTTAGTATATAGCGAACACTATATTCTAATAAAAAGAAAATATAGTGTTTCCTTGCTATTATCAAAGCAACCAGGTAATCAGTCCCAAATTACAGTATATACTTTGCTTAATATACTCACTTGAATTCCTCTAAAAACTCCATGGGTATGTATTCTGTACTGGGCCCCACAGCTGTATAACATAGGGGCTGTGTGATTATCACTTTCATATCCAGTTGCATGGCTGAAAATAAAAAGAGGTCAAAGGTTGGAAATTAAACTTAATTCCTAAACCTTATTAGAAAAATGTTTGCAATATTTCTTCATTTATGCTAAAACCATTTCAAACCATTTCAACAGTTTTAAAGTTCAAACATCCTATGCAGAAAAATACCCTGATTTTGCTAAAAACTTGGGCTGCAAAGAAAGAATGTAAGTTTGGTTCACCTATACTTACAATGACCATATGTTCTTTGTTATAAAGGACAGTCTGTAGGAGATGACCAGGCTGAGCCCAAGGGAGGGGTCAATGCGTCATCAGTCTTGAGTCCCTTCGTGCCCAAAGAAACCTAGGTCCAGCCTACCTTGAATATCATTGGTTCTTATCTACCGCTGCCAATTGGCTTTGACCATTAGTAGTTCAGATTCTTGTAGAGTGCTTAACCTTGTAATAAAACTTTGTGTTCATTTGAACTGCTGGGTTTCCTGATTTCTCACACTTGACCCAGTCCTTTATTTCAGAAAGCTGTCCTTTAGTTTTATTTATTTTTTTGAAAAACTCAACTTTTGTCTTTTATTTTGGTCATTTTACTTGTCTTGTATAAATGGTACCACTTAATGCACCATTAAGTGGAAATTGAAAAATGTGGAAACTGAATTGTCTTTTAAATAGTTTAGATATTTTTTTTAGAATATTTAGAATAGTCAAGTTTTTCTTGTTTTTGTTCTTTAATTTTCCTTCATTAAGCAAAGTTATAGATATAAACAATTAATATTTTTTATCCTTATGAAACTCTTTCAGCCTTGCCCCCTTTTCAGGTTTGTCCTTTATTTTTTCCAAGAAAATATGGTCATGGTAACTTATATTTTAACAACTGAATACTGAAACAATTTTTTAAAACAATAGCAAAAAACAGAGCCACAAAAAGTAATGTTCCATATGTGCAGGTTACTTATCAGTTAAATGCCAAGTTGGTAATTACTAATATCTTTGGAATTAGCAAAATGCCTCAGGTTTCACATTAAGTGCAGTGGGCTTTTGTCAGCACCTCATGACTCAGATATAAGCAGATAGGACAGAGAAAGTGATGACATTTACAAGAAGAGCAGAACTGTAGGCACAGGATAGGGTTACAAATCAGCGTCCTAACTATTTTATTCATACATCAGCTTAGAAGATGAATTGTGGTTTAACCTTTAGCCAAATCAACAACCAGAAGGAACTATTCCTGATAGAAATCAATGATCTCTTTTATTTCCAGCGAGGCAACTACATAAAACTATTTTATTTTACTTTTGAGATTTTAAATTCAAGGGTAGAAATCTGTTCACATTATTAATATGTGTTCTGCAATTCTCCCCAAATTTCAAATAATCATGATCATTATAAGAATTTATGGTGGCCTAGATCCAGAAATATTAAACATCAATGAAGTTAGTAAAATAAAACAAAACTTTGGATGACATCAAGATGATCAACCGATAAACAAGAGTTGTAATTATGGATCACTTCGCATTAGTGCTTCATTTTCATTCCTCCTGCTGCATAGTATTTTGCTACGATTTGGGTTAGAAGGGATTTGAAGTCTGAAAAAAGTATATTCATATGAAAGTCATCTGTTTTCCTTGTGGAGGAAACTAGGATAAAATGTAAATGTTGTGGATGTCCCTGTGGATGCCATAGTACAGGGGTGTCAAACTCAATTTCATTGAGGGCCACATCAGCATTGCGGTTGCCCTCAAGGGGCCGGGTGGTTATGGCCAGGGTGGGCGTGGCCTACTGGGTGGGCGTGGCTAGAGTGCGTATGGCCTACTGGGTGGGCGTGGCCAGCTCTACATCGTTCGCATCAAGGGTGCCTATGGGGGCCTGGGCAGGAGTGGGACAGATCTGAGGGTCTCTGGCAGAAGGAGGGTCTCTGGGCCAGGGCCAAGGCAGTGGGGGCCGTTCCCGCACTGTTTCCAGGATGGCTTCGCTGGCCACATGAAACCGCGTTGCGGGCCGGATCCGGCCCCCGGGCCTTGTGTTTGACATGTCTGCCATAGTAAAATAACACATGTAGAACTGTTTCAATATCCATGGATATTGAAATTGAACAAGATATTGAAATCCTATCGGAATATAGAAATATTGAAGTCCCATGGGCAAACATGGTTTTTGTATGAGATCCTAGAATAGTTTTCTTGTAATAGTACCCAAGGAAAAACATTATACCTTAACTTCCTTTTATGCTAAGCTATTTACCTTCCATCTTGACCATCCAGGTCTTGATTGTCCTAAAGGTGCTTTTCAAAAAGTAACTGGGATTTCTTGGGGTTTGTTTGTTTGTTTGTTTGTTTGTTTGTTTGTTTGTTTCTGAGAACGTTTGAAGAAAAATGCTTTTCAAGCTTTGTGGGTGAGAAGTGAATTGAAAACGCTGAAGAAGCGCATAGAACTGAAGAAGCTTTTTGAATGAGAAGCGAAACACTCTCTAGAAAAAAAAATCAAGAAAGTCCAGTTGCCTTTTGAAAAGCACCTTTGGGACTTCCATCTGAATACCATTTAGCCTCTGCAGAAGTATACCTTTGGCATGATCATACCCTCAGGGATCGCCTTGCTAACCTCCATGTCTTTTGTTTTTCTTCTGTGACATTGAATTTCAAATAGTTGAGGTAGATTTTTTTCTTCAACTAAAAGTCAAAGTCTCTTAGAATAGGGGAAAAGTGCTATTTCAATTGCCTTTTTTCAATTACATATGATTTACCTTGTATAATCACTGATAAGCCAAGAATTTTAAGTGCCAAAATATACTTTAAATATTGGGTTCAGCTTATCTGCAGATGGGCTTATACATGCATGTGTACAGTGTAAGAATTATTTACCCTGAAATGAGATCAGGACTTTGGGTTCAAATGGGATTTGGCTCCATTTGAGTTGCAGCCTCATAAGATGGCAGGCATACTGTTGAAATTACTGAACTGGGTGAAGAGTTAAACTTTTATTCAGCCAACTTTGTTAAGTTGGTTCAGCGTATGGTTTTAAGTCACACAGAGCTCCTCTTTAACTAGGAACTATGTGACTATTCCAAAATCCTAACAGAGAAATCTTAAATTATGTCAAAGCATTAAACTCTGTTATACCCCAAATTCTATTGTTTACGGTCACGAATGACAAAGTAGAATCATTTTATTTTTATTTTTTTATCTACAGCTTGTTTAAAATCAGTTCTATTACAGGGAATGGAATGGAATAGAATGGACATTTTTATCCATTAACTTTATCTTTAATATTAGCCAGACAACTGTCTAAATCTCTCACGGATGAGGGGCAGGGCAATGACATGTGGACCTTATAATCCTTCACAAGGTAGGAAGAATCCACCACTGATGTCTGTTCCAAATAAACAGAACTGGATAAGATTTATGGAGTTGAATTTGTCTTAGACATATCAGTTGATTTAATAATTTCCAGAGCCAAACTCTCCATAGAAAAGTAATAATTGAACAATACCACTATGTGAAAGTAACAGTTAACAATTTGCACTAAATCAGCCTAAGTGTTCCATCTTAAATAAACTTTTTAGAGGCATCACCAATTTAAAACAGCTAGTACATTCAAATATGCGTGAGTCATGGTTAAAGTCTCATAAAAAAGAAACTGATTAAGTGCCAGAACAAATTATTTTTATAATGCTAATATAACATGCTCCCAGTTCTGATATTTAGCGCCAAGTGAAAAGGAGAAAGAAAGACAGAAAGACAGAAAGAAAGAAAGAAAGGAAGGAAGGAAGGAAGGAAGGAAGGAAGGAAGGAAGGAAGGAAGGAAGGAAGAGGAGAGAAAGACGAAAGAAAGAAAGAAAGAAAGAAAGAAAGAAAGAAAGAAAGAAAGAAAGACAAAAGAAAGAAAGAAAGAAAGAAAGAAAGACAAAAGAAAGAAAGAAAGAAAGAAAGAAAGAAAGACAAAAGAAAGAAAGAAAGAAAGAAAGAAAGAAAGAAAGAAAGAAAGAAAGAAAGAAAGAAAGAAAGACGAAAGAAAGAAAGAAAGAAAGAAAGAAAGAAAGAAAGAAAGAAAGAAAGAAAGAAAGAAAGAAAGAAAGACAAAAGAAAGAAAGAAAGAAAGAAAGAAAGACGAAAGAAAGAAAGAAAGAAAGAAAGAAAGAAAGAAAGGAAGGAAGAAAGAAAGAAAGAAAGAAAGAAAGAAAGAATATCAATACGTACACATGTCCTAGCAATCAATGAATATACAACAAGGAAACAAAAAACAATACCTGAAAAATGTCAAATAAAGGCTATTTAGCTATCTGAAAATCCCTTAAAAACCTTTCTAGTCAAGGCAGAATGTATTAAATTAATTAATCATAATGTTATATAGTTTGTATATAAGTGGTAAAACAGAATATAATGTGTGATGAAAAACAGAGCAGCTCTGAAGACTCACTTTAGTGTGGTTTTTAAAAAAAATCTTGAAAGATTAATTTCTAATCTGAAAAGTATGAAACTTTCAATTACTTCATTACACCACTGTTATTTTTGTTACACTGGCAAAATTTGTATGATTCATAGCCTACATTCCCAAGTTAATAAAGCTACACTAAGCATTTCTGAAGAACACAGTGACAAGTTAGCAAACATCAGCATGAAACATGAATACAGAACAATTCATCATAATCAGACTTGAATATTTTAAAAATAGTTGGGGGGTGGGTGGGGGTGGGAAGAGTTTACATAGAACAGACCCTACATTAAGCTATAACATTTTAAAGAAGAAATTGGCATGCTTGCATATAGAAATAGCCAAAAATATGAGGCACAGGAAAAATGCCATTTTGGTTTAGAAACAAATGAAGAGGAGTTTCTTTTCACCAGTTTACTTAAGATATTTCTTATTGGAATACGTGAAAATATCCATCATCTTTTTTAAAAAAATATATAACTATTAAAGCAGCTCAATTAGATTCTGGGGCAGGCAATATGCTGACTCTAAACTGCTTAGAGAGTTCTGTAAAGCACTATTGCTATTGCTATATCAAAATGGGTTAGGATTTTTAAAAAACGTATTTGCTGAAGTATCCTCATTGGTTAAGATCAGCGTTGTACCCCTTGCCTTTGCCTACAGAGTCAGGGTTAGGATGCTCTTACAGTATATCCATTCATTTTTAGTAGCTTTAAGCATGTGAGAGGGGATTACATTAAATTAATCCAATATGTTTTTGTTTTCATTCAGATAGTGGGGTAGGTAAATTTGTTGCCTTGAGTTATTTACAAAAATATTAAAAGTGAGATTAAAATAAATAAATAAATAAATAAATAAATAAATAAATAAATAAATAAATAAATAAATAAATGGCCTTTTCTACTGATACAGGTTGTCCTCTCCTGTTGAAGACCCACATCACCATTCCATTCTCATTCCATTCCTTCACATTAACCCCCATAGACAGTTCTGGATACTAAGGGCCCCAGTGACAAGGTAGTGGCGAAGGCGGTTATTGTATGAGAGTTCTTTTCATGCATCTAAGGGTGCAAACCATGGTTATTGCAGCACTTGTTACTTTTAGGCTTATTGGCTCTGCAGCTGTGCCCTGATTCATCTTGAATTATATTCAGACTTCCAATAAAATTGAATGCTTCATTGTACTGCCTACTGATAGTTTTGGTGATCCTGTGTTCTCACACAATGCTCATCACAATACTCATCAAGTGTATTGATTTGCAGCAGCAGCCAAAAAAGCTAATACAATCCTGGGTTGCATAAACAGAGGCATAGAATCAAGATCATTGTTGTTAGTTGCAAAGTCGTGTCCGACCCATCGCAACCCCATGGACAATGTTCCTCCAGGCCTTCCTGTCCTCTACCATCTTCTGGAGTCCATTTAGGTTCACGCCTACTGCTTCAGTGACTCCATCCAGCCACCTCATTCTCTGTCGTTCCCTTCTTCTCTTGCCCTCAATCTTTCCCAGCATTAGGCTCTTCTCCAGTGAGTCCTTCCTTCTAATTAGGTGGCCAAAGTATTTGAGTTTTAGCTTCAGGATCTGGCCTTCTAAAGAGCAGTCAGGGTTGATCTCCTCTAGGACTGACCGGTTTGATCGCCTTGCAGTCCAAGGGACTCGCAGGAGTCTTCTCCAGCACCATAGTTCAAAGTATTAGTACCGCTTTATAAAACCCTGGTTAGACCATACCTGGAATACTGCAACCAATTTTGGTCACCATACTACAAAAAAGAGGTTGAGACCTTGGAAAAAGTTCAGAGAAAAGCAACTAAGATGATCAAAGGCCTGGAGACTAAAATACATTAAGAACGGCTGCAGGAAATAGGGATGACATGATAGCAGTATTCCAGTATTTGAGAGGCTGCCACAAAGAAGAGGGGGTCAAATTATTTTCAAATTTTTAAAATTAAGAAAGGCATTTATAAAGAATAGAAATTCCATCAATAAAAATATATAAATGTATTTGCAGATGGATTTTTATGATTCCTAGTTTCTTTTGATGTGCAGCACAGAGGAGAAGTTGATTAATATGGTGAGAAATATAATGAATAACAATTGATGGGTGGGAAATTTCTCTGAGAATAACAGATTGCTTTCAGTTGTTTGAGACAGTTGCTTAGTTACCATTAGATTTTTAAGTCACCAGTCAAAAATCTTTTCTTTTGAAAGAATTTTTGCTTTGTTTTTAATGTAATGGTTACTAGAATATGTACTATAAATTATAAATAATAAGGATTCATACATATGAATGTATGAATGGCGAAGTTGACGGCGTCAACTTCCCTCCGTCCAGTGCGCTCCCACAGAGAGGGCCTCCTCAGGGTGCCGCCGATCAAAGAATGCCGATTGGTGGCCCCCAGGGGGAGAGCGTTCTCTGTGGGCGCGCCAGACCTTTGGAACCACTTACCGGTCAAGCTCTGGATGGCCCCCGACCTTTGCTCCTTCCGGCGCGATCTCAAAACCTTCCTTTTTGAACAAGCTGGCCTGGTCTGACAGGATGGGGTTGGGTTTTTATAAATAGTTTTAATTTTAATATGTATTAATTATTACGGGCATAATGGTTTAATTACTTTTTAATTTTTGTATTCTGTTTTTTATTATGTATTGCCCTGTTCACCGCCCTGAGTCCTTCGGGAGAAGGGCGGTATACAAATTAAATTATTATTATTATTATTATTATTATTATTATTATTATTATTATTATTATTATTATTATTATTATTATTATTATTATTATTATTATTATTATTATATATTTTGTCAATAACAGATAAGGATAATAAGGATTCATACATATATTTTTGTCAATAATTTTTGATGCAATTGATTTAAATAAGAACTGCGAACATTACTTAGTATCAAGAATACTTAGCATTTTACAGAACTAGTGTCTGCTTAGTGTTTACTCAGTTCTCCATCATGCACCACAAATGTGTATTTCTTCATTGTAAATTGGACTGTTCAAATGGCCGTCTACCTTCCCAACAATTGATAAAAATTGTACTGCTATTCATTTTGAAAATAAATGTTTGAGAAAAGATGCCTTTGGGTCTATGAGAGGGTCATGAGGCATTTGATATATAGTGTGCAGAAATAATGGCAGCAAAAAGATAGTGAAAACTATATTTTCTGCTTACAACTGATGGCTGTCCACTTTTTTTTGTAACCCATTTGCAGACACAGATGGCCACCAAGTAGGGAAAGACTTTTAAAACATGATTTATGTATGAGAAGGTTTTTACTGAACCGTATATTACAAAAGTGAGCAAGTATATAAAAGATATCAGTTCTGGAGGGGGAAAAATAAACTGCATATTTCAGTATAAAGGAAGATGCCAATGTTCAAAAACTACTTCAAAAATAAAGGAAAATACCTGAAATACTAAAATCCTGGGAATCCTTGATAAGCAGTCTATCAATGTCTTTTAAAAGATGTTTATCTTTGCAAACTAGCTTATGACCATGACAGCTGAAATTGAAGGCATTGTGTATTATAACACTCTTCACCAGAGAAGATAGATAACTGTTTTGGCATATATTACAAGCATTGAGATTATATTTAGTAGTGATTTTTCACAGATTCTATAATCTTGGCATATGCCAAAATATTTAAATTTGCTTCTCCATAGATAGTTAATCTTAATTTAATCTTCTCTCTGCCTTTTTCCTCCCAGGCATCCTAGGTATCATCAGCATTAAGTGTCAGCATTTACAGAAGCTGGAATACCATTTTATTTCTCCATTATTTTTAAATTCTTTTATTTAATACAAGAGGCACAGATCTTTGAAAAACAATTATCTTCCTTTCATTTAAAAATGTTAAGTACCTTGCAGAACTAATACAGGGATTATATGTAAGAGTAGCAGAACTATCAATACTTTCTTCCTATTTGGTTGTTCTAAAAAGATAATAAATCAAAACCTCATAGTGCATGTGCTCTGTAAAAGATAGCAAGAATATATGAACAGCAGCATTATATTGTCCATGGATGTGCACAGAGGGGGGAGGAAGGAAAGTGCAATGCAATGTTGTTATCAAAACCATGACCGAAAGTGGCACAGTTTCAGATGTTCCACTTACCATTTTGCAGATTTTGACCCCCTGAAAATGCCAGTGGCACTGTCACAACTCAAAAAACCCTGAAGGAAGGGTATCAGAAGCCTTGCCAACATCTAGCACAAAGACAATTTGACTTGCACAGTTCCCAGCAAACCATTCACCGTGAAACAGTCAACACTTGGTCTTCTCTTTTTTCTCCATCAAAATTTAATTATATGAACAATAGATAACCGGACAGGTACATTATCCAAAACCATAGTTGGCTTAACAATGATTTCCCAAATAAGCTGCAACTGGATGACTTCATAAAACCCTTTAAGTTAAATTGGGAACAAGTGGCGCTCATTATTTATTACAATTATGTTCATCACAAGTGTTATTCATATCTTTATCATTATGTGGTTACAGTATTATAATATGCACTACATGAAACTGTGTCTGAACACCACCCTTCAGATAACCCCGATCTAATCTAAATATTCTGCCCTGTTCGAAATGGCCTTTGAAATAAAGAACTGCAGCCTTACTAGTGATATGCAGGTTCCTTTCCTGCAGAAAGTAATGGGTGCCCCATTTTTTTTTTTTGTTTTTACATAAAAATTGAAGTAAGCAGGCCTTTCTATAGAGTACAGTTCATAGTCAACAAGGATATATCCAGTGTCTTCTGTGACTGGTGCTCCACAAAAAATGCACAGTCTTTCTTCAAATGGAACTTCATGAAACCTCCCCTATCTTTCCATGGAGTCCAGTTGTTTGAAACGAGCTTTAGAAAAAGCTCTTCTGTGATGTTGAGGCATGTAAGTTGCTAAACATCTTTATAACTGGGAGGATTTATCTTACTGGAAATAAATACTAAAAAATGTGAAACAAACATTGCCATAAACACATTAATAATATGGCCCTGGGTTGTTGTTGTTTTTAAAAAAGTGATCATTTCTACAGTATGTTTGCCAGTATGCATTTATTATGATTAAACTTGCTTTCAGAATTGGACATTTCTTTATAAAAATCTGCTCCATATCATTTTGAAATATTTTGTAGTTTTGTATTTTAACTTTTTTTAAATAATAAAAATAAAATATTTCAAAACAAAAAATCTGCTCCATATCAGTACACTGCCCAGAATAAAATTGTATTATCTTTCTGCTGACAATTATATTTGCAATGACCTTTATTTTCCCATTTGGTTCAAGCTTCATAAAAAACAAAGAATACGATCCAGAACAGCTCCCACATACTGTCCTCAAATATTTCACCTATCATGCAGCTTCCTCAAAAAGAACTTCCTGCTTCCAGGGTAACAGGAAACATTTCTGGACAAGAAGTGATTTGTCTGAAGTCCACTCCCTATAGAAGCGACATTTGAGGGATCAAAGCTCTTTAGGGAGGAAGCTGAGGAAAATGGGAGGGAATAGGAAAGTATATGCCAAAACAGTGAGAATGGTGAGAATTCAAGGTATTAAAAGGATAAATGGTGTAAAGAAAATAAAGAACTTAGAGGAAGATTAACATAAAATTGGGAAGGAAGTTGAGGGTACAGCATCATCACTGTTCCAAAAAGAGGCTTTGATGTGTCCTATTGTACTGTAAACTATCTCATCTACCCTGCACCTTTCAAGATTAGATAAACCTTTCAAGATTAGATAAACCCTTCACCTTCCATTTCCCACCTCCCCTACAGTATTTCTGTATCAGTTGCCAGGAAAAAAAAATGAAGTGGGAAGAATTTTCCCAAGCTTTGGAAAAATGAGAACTTTGTCTCCAAATGTAATCTAAACTGCTGGACCTGGACAGCCTTGAATCCTCAATTTTCAACCTAAACTAGAGTTAGTCTAAGCTAAGCTAAGGTTCTATCATTTGGACTTTTCACATGAAATCCCTGGTTTTACTTTCCCTGCTTGTTAGCTCTCTAGGATGCTGCCATTACAACTATACTTAGGATAACACATCTGTTTTCCCTTCATTTCTAAAAAAAAATAGTTCCTGGATTAGGGATGTGCTGACTCTTAAAACAGCTAAGGAAAATGTTTTAAGGTGGATCAAGCTTTGAGCTAGGTATAGTCCAGAACATGACCAGTCAGTGAATATGTGCTTCAGTCAGGATATTATCTTTGCATTATAGTTTCCCAAGTCCCAATGCAAAAAAATTGGAAGGAAAGAAAGCAAGTGAATAAACATAATGCAGGCAAATGACTCTCTGCCCAAGGCCTTATGGGTAATGTTCTTGTCTTTTGATTTTTTTTTCTGGACCTTCCTTTTTAATAATGCCATTATTGATTTCAGTTTTTTGCTTTACTGTTTCATTCCTGAGCCACCTAGAGTCATAAAAGACTGGAGCAGCATGTAGATTAAATAAATAGAAACCAGCGTTTTAAATGTGCTGATAAGGTGATACCAGAACAGCTGTTTTCAAGGAAAATATCTGAGTATCATCTCACAAATATATTGCAGAAAAGTCATCATTTAGCATGATCTAAAATGGACATCAGTCTTTCATTTAAGTAAACTGTTATTATTATGTGCTTCTCTTATCTGCTAGAACAGAGATATGGGAATGTTCTCCTTTATTCACCTATTTCTTTTTTATTATTATTATTAAAGAGTTTTACAAAAACAAAATTTTACAATATATCCCCAGATCCCTCCCACCCCAAACCCGCCCACTTCCCCCCCCCACTTCCCAGAGCTAAATACAGGATTATAGTTACAATAATCATATTCTAAATAAAAATTATGCATAATATACAATTCATAATGTGCTTTAACTCCCCTTTAACATAACTACAAACAACGTACCAATAACAATATCCCACTAAAATCTACTCATAAGCTAAATGGAACTTTTTAGTCCCATATTTGTTCTGAATATAATTTATCCATCTCCTCCAAACTGAAATATATCTTTCCTGTGAATGATCTTTCAAATAAGCAGAAATCTTAGACATTTCTGCAAGATTCGAAACTTTAAACACCCATTCTTCTATAGTGGGCAAACTATCCTTCTTCCAATAAAGTCCCACCAGTAACCGTGCTGTTATCATGTTCAACATCAAGTTAGTTTCTTTAACATCATAATCTACAACAATACCCAATAAAAACAATTGCGGAGAAAACTTTATCTTTCTCTTAAAAATCTTTTGAATGTTCCTATTCACCTATTTCTTGATCATGCTTTTATTAATTGCCCACTTGGCCATGTCTTGCATTTCTTTCTATTTTTCAATCTCAGTTCATGCTTTGAGCAGCATAGGCCAATAAGGGCTAGTGGATCATATATCATTAGGCAACATGGAGAAGCTGTGGCATAAAAAGAAACAGATACTGGTAGACTGTAAATTTGGGGAGTAAATAAAGAGATGAGTTACTACAGGATAGAAAGTTAATTATGTTTTAGAACTGGGATAGGTAACAAGTTTTGAGGAATATAGATCTACACAACGCTGTTATTGGAAGTGAAATGTTGGTAATGATGTTCTGAATCAAAAGGGGTTAAAATCAGTGTGTTTCTTTGGCAGGAAATCTCCTAGCAAAGTTAGGTCCCTGTCACTAGCCACTGGTGAATTATTTGGGACCAGTTAAGGTACCAGTATGGCAAGGATACAAACATTGTTACAGATATGTGACTCATCCTACTATGAGGAAGTGGCAGGAATTCGTTCATTCATTCATTCAATTTATATGGTCACCCAGTTCATTAGAGCAACTTTAGATGGCTAACCACAGATAAAAACTGAATACAAAATGAACAACAATAACGCAAAAACATGTAGTGCAGATAGGTAAAACCCAATCAACAATAAATTAACAACTCTTCATGAAGTCGAATTAACCTCCTGATTCACATGCCCAGAAAAATATCTAGTTTTTAAAGCTACCACGCTAAATCATGCTACAAAGAATCTTTTCATACAAAGTGGTGTAAGAGATCAATGAAAGAGATGTGAATAGGTAGTCGACTTTTCATATTGAAATATAATGCAATATTAAAATCTCACCCCAAAATCATGAAAAGTGGTAGTGAGAGCAAATATTTCAGTTTTAATTATTAATATGGTATACCGGTATATTGATAAATACAACCAATACAAACAAAAAATTCTTTGGGATCCTCCATAATTTTTAAAAGTAGGAAGGGATCCCGAGGAGAAAAAGTTTAAAAAACACTATTTTAGGGGAACTAAAGAGAAGGCCATCTCATGCTGTGTTTTAATGGCTGTTTTTATTCTGAGCTGTTTGTTTTGTCTGTGTATTTGATGCAAAGCTCAAAGGTCAAGATGCATATACTTAAGGATGGGTTTGTATAATAATATCACAGACTGCAAATAATAATTTTTCCATCATCATGATTTGCCATGAGTACATACAGCTGGAAAACTACAAAAAAACAAAATAGTCAGATTATTAATCTATATCACCCCCAGGAAGCCTTGGAAATATAAAAATTATGGAATTTATTTCTGAACATAGTTTATATAAAATTGCATGGTAGGTCAATAGCCACTTAAAATCAATTGCATCATCTTGTTATTCTCCAATAAAATGATTACATTATTTATAGCAACATAATTAAGATAAGTAAGATACTAAAAAACAAATGGAATATAATGCTCTAGTATAGTCTCAAAAATGTGAGCTTCAAAGAAGATATTGGTATCTGATAGAAAATATTGTTTTTGTGTCCTTTCATCGTCTTAAGAAAATTGAATAAATTTAGTAATATTGAGCATAAAAATATTTTATAAAATTAAAAATGCCCAATATAATCAGTGACAAATCTCTTTGAGGATTTATTATTTCCGTGTTTTACTTGTAATAAAAAGTAATTTATAATTCTTCATAAATCTATGGTGTAAGATTTAAAAAAATAGCAATCTTACCCCTTAAGTGTGGATCCCAAGTTCATTTGGTTCCATGTCATGCATTCAAGTTGAGAAGTCATTTGGTATATATTGTCACTGTTATGAAAATATTTCCAGTTAGTACTAAAATTATATAATCTACTTCAAATAGTTCACAGAGAAGTAACATTATTTCCTTTTTCGAAACAAAAATCAAAAAGCAATCTAAAGCAATAAAGTAGATATACTTTGTAAATTTGTACACAAATTTATAAAAATAATTTATAGTTCATAAATTTTAGAGAAACAAGATAAGAGTGAAAAAGGAGAAAATATCACGAGAAGATCTACTATGGAGATTTGGAGTTTTCAAAAGGCCCACAAAATGATTGATAGAGAGATGATAGATAGACCCAAAGATACTACCCTGGTTTAAAATATCTGTAACTTGTGGAAGCCCTGTTTAAATCCAGTATTTTGTTTATGACCATATACAGATTATTCTACCTTTTTACAACTCTTTGTAAGTTACATTACTGAAAGATTGTGAATTTGTATTAAGTGTTTCATTATCACGTGGGCAGCCCAGTTGGTGGTAGAATACCATCTTCTTATCATCTTTACTATCTCCTCCTATTATGATGATGATTACTCTGTTGCTCTGCATGTAGACAGAGCTTCTGCACTGGAGACAAATTCCTTGTATGTCTAATCATACTTGGCCAAATAAAATATTCTAATATTTTCTACTTTTATTAAATTGAATACAACTGTAAAATTATTTCTGTAATTTTACTCCCAAGAAGTAAGAACTATAACTGGTTTCATTGTTTCTCAATATGTAATATTATTCCTTGTTTTGGAAGAACAAATTGTTAAAATATTCATCAAAAACTGTGTTACATAAGTAATTATCTGATTTAGCTAATCTGACACAATATAATATAATATCATCAGAAAATTATTAGTACTAGTCAAAGAGGAGCAAGAAGAATTTAGATTTCTTTTTCTTGAATACTTTTTCCATATTACAATAGTTAAGATTCTTCTCTTTTTCTGTCTTTTTCATTTTTTCTCAAAAGGCTGACTTCTTCTACAACTCTAGCTGAATATGTCCCTCAATCACAAATACATTTTAGGCAGATGCTCAAATTACCCAGATAGATACTCATAGCACATCTTTACAAACATTGGAGAAGACAAATTATCATTTGAAAAATCTCCCTTTATATCATGACCTTTTCCAGAAAAAATGTTTTGCTGGCTAAGAAGTGAATTAAACATATTTACAAACTTCTAAATAAATACTCTGTCTAGATAAAAAAGAATATCATTTCTGTATGTGTGCATGTATACTCTCTACTAGTTTGTATCACGCTCTTAATTATGAGACAAAATCTTTCTGTAAAAACTTTAATGTGTTCAATATTTCCTAAAAAAACATACCGTACTTATATGAATCATCCATTTATTGTAAATTCATCTACCTTGTTTTCTGAATTAGAAGCAAAAGATAGCAAAATATGTTTTAAATCATTTTCTCTACAGCGATCTGGAGTGTAAATTTTGCCAAAATATTTTTACACACACACACACACACACACACACACACACACACACACCTGAAGAAAATAAAGTTAGATGATTTAAATTGCAAGGTATGTGTAATACTATTTATCATTTCCTCAGCATACTATTATTCATTACAGTGTCCAAATTACTATTATGTGACTACAATGACCTGCATATCAGCTCAGAAATTGTTAAGATACTCCTGCAGTTTTCTTTTTGCAACAGAAGCTCGTGCTGGTCTGTGCCATCACATTTTACAATTCCATGCATTCTTCTTGTAATGCTGATGTAATTAATTCCTCAAGGGTCTTGATTTTTATTAGAAATGCCAGACCTTGCATTTACAGCAGGAGATTTTCCTTTAATTTTATTTCATTTGACAGTTCATTTATTAGAGCCTCCTCCACAAAATCTCTTTTTTTTAATTTGCTATTTCATCAAGTCATACACTTACTCATCTTGTCATCAACAAAAAGACACAAAAATTGCCGGGCCTGAGAAGAGAGCTAGAACTTGAACATTACTGGGGGATAACTTTTTACTTATAGTAATAGAAAACCAAATTTGATGTAATCTTCTTAAAGCACACTGTTATGTATTTATATAGATTGGGCATGGAGAAGTGGAACAAATAAATTAGAAAATCGAATAAACTTCAATTCAGTAATAAATTGCACTGCAGATAGTCTTTGACTTAAAAGCAGTCAATTAGTGACTATTCGAAGTTACGAGAGTACCCAAAAGGAAATGGCAACCCAGTTTCAAAGTTCCATGGTCACATGATCGTGTCTTGGGCATTCGGCAACCAACCCACACTTACAGCCATTTTCAGGGCCTCCACAGTCATGTGACCATGATTTACAACTATTTTGCCATTAACTGGCATTTACTTCCAGCTTTTGGCGAAAAATGTTCCATAGCAAGCAAGTTAACTTAATGATTGCCACAAAAAAGGTTGTAAAATCAGATCTGATCATTGGTGACCCACCTTACAACATTATGACTTACAACTGTAATTGCCAAGGCTCAATTAATGTTATAACTTGAGGACTGCCTGTATAAAAAGAAACCATAGATATCTGTAGGATCAAAGTCAATACCCATCTAGTGTTCATTTTCAGACCACCTAGCTAGATGCTCCTTGAGTCACAAAAGTAACTGAAAAGTACCCAAGACCATAGCCAGGTTCAGACATTGAGCTAAGCCAGGTTTTACATATGATTCTAGTATTCTATGAAAGGAATGCCCTAAATATTCTCCATGACCATACATTCAGTTTTAGCTTTTTCTCATGAGGGAATTGCTACCTCTGTCATCATTCTGGATGATGTTTCCTTCAGACCTTCCTGCTCTCTAATATTATGAATTAATGGCAACACCTATAAAGTTTCCCAGCATTCAATCATTCAAAAGCTGAGAAATGCAGTTCACCATGCAATCAATGCAAATTATCTGTCAGTATGAATTTCAGCACAGAGAAACTATTTGGTGACAGATGTAATCTAAGCCATTAGAAAAACAAAAGGTTGTATACTAATTTTAACTTTTCCTTTACACTGCAGACTTCACATTGTTCGCAAATATTTTGGGTCTTGTCCGAAATATTTCTTAAGTGTATCCTGTTGGAAGTTCTGCAAACGTGCCTCTTGTCATTCTCATGAAAATCCACTGTGTATTATGTTAGGAGGCTTCATTGTTTGTATTTTAATTAGTAACCTTTACCTAAGGCCAAATATTATGAAAGATGCCAAAATCAGATCAGTACTTACCTCTTAAAAGAAAAACAGTTGTTGGAATGTTCAGGTTACATCAGGCAAGCCAACAGAGAGAGAGGGAGAAAGGAAGGTGATTCATCTGTCACATTTATGAATCGCTGCTTGGCGTCCTCTCCTCGAAGCTAAGTGCTTTAGGTGCTGCATATGGAGTGCTGCATACATTTGTGTTTCATGCACCATTGTGCATACCTGGCAGAAATCTTGATTCATTTGTTTGTATGTGAAATATGGCATGAATGTGTGAATCTGTCTGCATTTCAGAAAATTTTCAAGGAAGTTTCCTTTAGTGTGGTCATGAAACATGCTAACGTGCAGACTTGCATGTGAAACAATGATTCTATGCAGGGCTTTTTTTTGTCATAGAATGCCCAGAACGGAGTTCCGGCACCTTTTTTGGATGGAACCTTGTAGGGTAAGCAAGGCGGGTTGTATGACGTGTGTGAGTTCCAACACCTTTTTTTTTTACAAAAAAAGCACTGATTCTATGTATATGCTGTTGCAGGCGAGTGTTTCTGCTTGTGACATTTTGCACCTGAATTTATAACATCCTTTTTGATACATTACTACTTTCAGAATTTGCTTTTAACCCTGTACAGCCTACTTCCATATTTTCATTAACTCATTTTATGTTTTCGAGAAGGCAGAAAGTGTCATTGAAAGGTTGGAAAGGCTGTTGGGGAACAATCTCATCAAACTGTCTTAAAATAAATGGATGTTTTTTGTGAATGGTGTATCATAGCAGCCATCTAATGAGATAAGCCAACATATATTTTCAAGATTCCACATAGGCCCACCAGCTCCCAAAGGTTGGAGATCACTGGGTTCAGAGGCATAATCCATTTTTTGAGATAATGTATAGCTATCATGACTGATGGTACTACCAAAATTTTCTGCATTTTAATAATCTCCAAGCATGTCCAGTTCACCAAAACAAAAATTGTATAGACTCCGTGTCTCTATATCTATATCCCACTTTTAGGGAGACATTCCATATATTTACTGCAAATAGCCCATAGTGCAACTGTTGATACATTGCCTCATTAGGACTGTGGTGTTATTTTTTTTCTCAGGAACAGAAAATGTTGCTATTGTTGTTATAAGGGCAGACTTGATTTAAAAAATAATATCTTTTTTTTAAAAAAAACAGGAACAATTGCAGTTTTGAAAGATGCAGATAATGCTTGTCCTTTTTTCAAAAGAGTAATAGAATTCCAAACATCTGCTTACTCAAAATTTATCTTAAATTAAGATGTGCTATATTTGAATCAAGGGACGCGGTGGCTCAGTGGGTTAGAACGCTGAGCTTGTCGATCAGAAGGTTGGCAGTTTGGCGGGTCGAATCCCAAGTGCCGCGTAACAGAGTGAGCGCCTGTTACTTGTCCCAGCTTCTGCCAACCTAGCAGTTCGAAAGCACGTAAAAATGCAAGTAGAAAAATAGGGACCACTACGGTGGGAAGGTAACAGCGTTCCGTGCGCTTTTGGCGTCTAGTCATGCTGGCCACATGACCACGGAGATGTCCTCGGACAAGCGCTGGCTCTTCGGCTTTGAAACGAAGATGAGCACCAGCCCCTAGAGTCGGAAACGACTAGCACGCATGTGCGGGGGAACCTTTACCTTTACCTTTATATTTGAATGATCATTATGAATATTATTTAAATGCTTAAGTGATATAATAGACTGACTGAGGTTCAATAAATTCCCTCTAGCACAGGGGTGTCAAACTTGTCACGTGACGTGTCGTGACATATTGTGACTTTTTTTCCATTGCCAACAATGGGGTGGGAGTGGTTTCAGCATGACACATCCGGCCTGTGGGCCAGCAGTTTGACACCCCTGATCTAGCAAAAGGGGGACACTGGTTGTGGTGGTTCAACTGTCTAAATAAACAGTACCCTGTTCTGGAGATGGATATAAAGCCACTTTAAATATAAGTGTACAGTTTAAGAATTTTTAACCCATAATTGTTATCAGAAGCCCTGTAATTTTATTTGTGCCTTTTCAGCTCTGGATAGTACATTCACTGAGTTAGACAAGATGGCCAGACTACACTCCAAGGCCATTACATGGTCAAATCTCCTTTTGAACAGTATCCGAAACAGATCATAAATCCAGCATAAAAATTGGTCTCAAGACCTTATAAGCTACAATCTCTGAATCCATTTAACTGAATGAAAAATACTAAAATAGGCATTTAAACCCATTGATTTTGCTTCCTTTTTAAAGCATAAAGTACTGTATCCTCCTCTCTCAGTATCAGGCTAAACACAAAATGATTACCAAAATTAATTCTCATTTATCCAATTAATCCACATAACAAGGAAGTATGGCTACACAGTAAATTGGGGGCACAAATAGTACATAAGTGTTCAAATTCTGCATTTGAAAAATGAGATTGCTTCCCATTCTAAAAGTAATAATGTGTAATGAAAATGGAAATCAAGAAAACCTTCTAAAGATAAATTGACAGAATCTTATCTGCTCAACTAATCTCCTAATCATCATGTCTAGAAGAACAGCAAAAAATATTTGCTGTATTTTGCTACACAGAAAAAAAAATAACATTTCCTGGGACTAAATCCCATTACAGTCATTGGGGGTAGCTTCAATTCAAATAAGTATGAGTTTCCATTATAAATCTAAAGCAGTAGATTTACTTTTGAATAAACATGCATAGAAGTCCATATATATTTCAACTGCAATTAATAAAAATTAACTGGAATACAAATCTGAAAAATCCAGATTACTATGCCTTTTAATTTATGAGGGAGTAGAAAATAGCTGCATGAGGTTATTTATGATAGGATCTCAGAGGGATTAAAAACTGTATTATGTAATTTATTCACATATAATTTAAATTGTCTTACAACTCTCCGTACAGAAAAATACATTCTTGGAACCGATGACCCTTTTTTCAAATATTTGCTTTAAAGCAAAATTCAAAAGAATTAAATTCAAAACAAAATCATTGCAATGGTTTGAAATGAATTTTCCAAATCACTGGAGATTAACTACTTAATTTTTTTTTAGAAATAAAATAAGGAAGAGGAAAACATTTGTGCAGGCAGAATTAATGTTAGCTGGAATGAAATAAAAGGAAATTAATACTGAGGGGGGAAAATATCTTAAAAGGAAGCCAGTAGTAGATCACAAAGAAGTTTGTTTTGGCCTGTATTGCAGCCTAGGAGTTTTTGACCTTGGTGCAGAAAGAGCTATAATCTGAGCTGCAACTCCTCCACTGTTAAAGGCTTTGCAAGTGTGACTCATAGTAAATTTTCATTTTCAAACATGTTTACTGTATCAAAATGCATAATATAGAAAAGTTCATAGTGTAACTTGAATAGAGTATGCCCAGTGAATATTTAAAGCCAGTGTTGCTTTGCTTTCATCTGCCTGGCCATTGTACACTAATGCCATATTCCCAACAGATGAAGACTTATGTTTTTACATTTAATTCAGTGAGCCACTACCTAGGCCAGGTATAGGCAACTCGGCTCTTTTATGACTCATGGACTTCAACTCCCAGAATTCCTGAGTCAGCTATGCTAACTCAGGAATTCTGGGAGTTGAAGTCCATGAGTCATAAAAGAGCTGAGGTTGCCTACCCCTGACCTAGGCCATACTTCCATTTTCATGGATCTGGAAGGTTAGGCAAAGATTTACCATTTTTAAAAAAAGCAGAGTCCCCAGCTACTTCCTCCAATCCTGTCTGATACAGTATGAGCTAGAACAGGGGTAGGCAACCTTGGCTTTTTTGTGACTTGTGGACTTCAACTCCCAGAATTCCTGAGCCAGTATGGCTGGCTCAGGAATTCTGGGAGTTGAAGTCCACATAAAAGAACCATGGTTGCCTAGAATAATGACAGGGTTTCATTGGACCCCTTCCTCGTTAGGCAAGGAAGCAACAGTAGGCATTACTCAAGGGTTGTGACCAATCAGTGTTTGAGAGATATATTTTAGTTTCTGGGTATTGGGTCTGCACCTTTGTTTAACTTTCTTGAAGATTGACTGTATTTAGCTGACTAGATTTTTGAAATATCACAACATGGATGACTTTCTCCCATATCTACCTGGGTTAATAAATCAACTAAGCACGCTAAACTTTTATTAATCTGTCAAGCATATTGTATTGTGCAAATTCAATTATGGTTTCACAAGCCATCTTACCAATTCAACTAATTAACAGTGTTGTTCTTTCTTTTACATATATATTTATAAGAAATATGTTACCATGCTCAATTTTTTTTCCTGCAGTCTCACTGTAACAAGAGATGCTACATCTGGTTCAGTTCTAATCACTTTAATGAGTGATAGTATGTTTGTCTAAAAGAGCAATCTTAAGCATATAAATGTTTGGTCATTGAGCAAGGCAAAAAAGTTTTGAATTATTAATGAACTTACAACAGAGTTCACCACTCTTAAAGAACAAGCAGGAAAAGGTCTGTCTCATTTCATAATAATATTTGGCAATCCCAACAATTTATCCATAGTACTTCTACTACACTTTCATTCCACACTCAAAGACAAAAAACAAACAGATGTCTTCAGGGACAAAGATCAGAGGAAAAAGAGAGGAAATTATCCAATGTTGCTTCAGTTTTATATATCTCATTCCTAGATATTTTTATTTAAAATTGGATTCTAATGAGTTTAATAAACAAGCTTTTCAAGTGAGGTTAAGGAACATAATACATGGAAAGTTAAAGATATTCGGGGGGGGAAATTTAAAGACTTAAATAAAGCCTTCTTGTCCCTGCAAGAAAGGCTGTGCTGACTAAAGCCTCTTTTTCAAATTACAGAAAGTAACAATTTTATTGTGTCCAGCAATAATTCTACAACAGTATGTTGTGTGTCTTGTTCTGGCCATCATACTTTAAAGAAAGATTCAAACAAACAGAAACAAATGCAGACATGGACAATAAGAATGATCAAAACTTATAAACAAAGTCCTAACAAGAGAAATTGAGGTAGATATGAGAGATAATAGAATAACAAAGTTGAAAGGGACCTTGGAAGTCTTCTAGTCCAACCCCCTGCTCAAGTAGGACACCCTATACCATTTCAACAAATAGTTGTCCAGTCTCTTCTTAAAAACCTCCAGTGTTGGAGAACCCACAACTTCTGGAGGCAAGCCCTTCTCGCTGATTAATTGTTCTAACTGTCAGGAAGTTTCTCCTTAGTTCTGAGTTGATACTGTCTGATTCCCCTGCCCCATACCACAAAGCCCCTCTTCATTCTGTTGATGTAATAAATTCTAAAAGCAAGAATGATCCCTCAGTTCATTCCAATACATGCAGAGTTTGACGAGACGACAGATTCCTAATCTCCAAAAAATCATACAAACTGAAAACTGATGTGGAGAAAACAATAGATAAATGGAAGCAGAAGTAAGCAGGGTAGCAATCTGAGGTGGTTTATTTTGTATTGCTTATGCTTAGTTAGACACTTAGGTGCAACAGAATAAATACGTTGTCCAATTTGTATAATATCCAATAATAGCATTGCATAAAAAGGAAAAGTGCTGCTTCAGCAGGGAGAGGGGAACTGCCACTTTTAAAAAATCCAGTAGCATTTAATGCCCTTTCTAATGTATCTAAAAGCATGTTCTAAAAACAGGACCTCTTCTGAAAGGTTTGGATGTAGATTTATGTGATGGAGTAATCCCATAAAAAAAATAAACCTAAAGGTTGATAAACAGTCAGCAATCAACGCAGATTTTCAGTGAACAATAATAATCAATTATAATGATGTAATCAAGCTAAGGCATAGATAACTTCTACCAAATCCCATCTGCTCAATAATAATTACAGCTGGCATAGTCTTTATCAATACAATCTTATGGAATCTAGAAAATCCAACACTATTGGCTGAATTCCAATATTTTCTGCATGCTCATGGACACCAAAATCAAGACTTTGCATTTGATTTTACTTTTGTGTTGTAGTTTTTTTAAAAAAATTGTTCACCGTTGACAGATCATTTTTTGTTCCTTTAACATTAGCTATAAAGGAATAATTTATATTATAAGAGTTTCTCATATTGAAAAATGTAAAGTAGCAAGAAAGGAAGGTGGAATCTTCAAAGTTCCCATTATCTTCTGCCAGTGGTAAAAATGAGCAAGGAGAATCATAAGTATATAGCTACATTGGGATATAACTGCAAGAAAACGGTGAGGAAGCAAAATACCTTTTGAAGAGATACGTTAGAAAGAGTAGATATTTAAGGAAGGTTGTGGCGTGATCAGAGAGAGATAAATGCATTTGGCAACTGAATGCCATAAAAGGGATAAATGAGAATAACAAAATTCATAGAAAAGTTTGTAGTCAGGCATGGATCAATATTGCTTCCTGAAAGGCAAGGTGAAAGACATATTAATAGCTTTGAGAAATATGGAACTGATGGTTAGAATGGCAATTTTGTCTTTTGCCACTTTGTTTGTTCAGAATCTCTAGGCAGAGCTAGAACAGATTAAGAGAAGAAACAGGCATTTTGAGCATAAATGTAAATGAAGACTCAATCATTCAAGCCAAAAGCACCCAAAAAGGTTAAACCATGGCAACTAGACCAAAGTTCATTAAACTGAGCTCTTTCGTTATTCATTCAAGTCATTTCTTCAGTCAAAATGAAAAAAATTAAGTTAGGCAGAGAATCAGAGGGTTGCTGGATTGCACCAACTCTTGCCATAACAACTGCAGGGGTTTCTCTGGGATACAGTACCAGATGCTTTTGGCCTGGATGATTGAGCCTTCATTTACATTTGCAATAAATACATTTTGGGAAGAAAACCCAGCAATGGTTATGGCAAGAGTTGGTGCATTCCAACGACTCTCTGACTCTCTGCCCAACTTAAATTTTTCATTTGGACGTTACTTGGATGAGTAAAGAGACATCACAGTTTAATGAACTTTGGCCCAGTTGCCATGACTGATGGCATTTTGAGCATTTTTACAATATAATTCACCACCCTGTTCTATATAGTTTTATTTGCACATTCAATTTTATTGAGTTCTTTGTAGTAATATGTATAAACTGAAAAATTATCCTGTTTTTTTATTTGAATCTAAATCAATAAGCATTCAGAAAAATAAAGCCAAATTTTATTATATCTCAGTATACCATTATTATCTTTAAAAATCTACATTATGAAATTACGTCCATAGGCACTACAGAGCTTCAGCAGTTACTGGAAAATCAGTTATTTCAGGTCTGTACATTGAAAAAATAACAATTTTCCTCATTCATTCAATCAGGATTCTGAGACATCAATGCTTTTTGGAGTTCTGATTAAAAGCTACAGATTTGAAGAGTTCCAATCAGAGACCAGACTGCAAAATTTATACAAGATATATAATTCAGATTTATCAGAAATCTCAGATTGGGACTTTCTCTTTCTCTCTCTTCAGATATGCTATCTGTAATTTGTAACTGTTGGCTGTTTTAAATGATGTTTTAAAGATTACAAATAGAAATAAAAACTAATACAGACTGCAACAATATATAGAATAAAAAAGTAAATATGTAACTGCAGTGACCACCTAAAACTTTATAGTGAAAGTGAGGATATAAATACTTTAGAGCAGACATGTCAAACTTGTAACGTCATGTGACATCGCACAACGTATCGGGACTGTTTTGCCATTGCCGGCAATGGGATGGGCATGGCTTCCACGTGACGCATCCGGCCCATGGGCCGTCAGTTTGACACCCCTGCTTTAGAATGAGTGAATACATAAAAAGTTTTCAGTTATGATTGGAGAAGAAAGTTTGCAAAATTAGCTGCTAAGAAAAAGTAATTTTTGTGTAGATATATCTACAAATGAGCCAACATTTATTAAAATAAGAGAAATCGTTAGCAATTGCTTGGACAAATGAGGTTCATGTAAGTAAAAGGTTATTTTAAACCAGGGGTCTTCAAACGTGGCCTTTTTATGACTTGTGGACTTCAACTCCCAGAATTCCTCAGCCAGGCACCAGAGCAGAGGCTTCCTGCTCTAGGAGACACAGCTCCCATAATTCTCAGTTCACATGGCCATGGTGATTAGGAATCGTAACAATTGAAATGCATCTGAAGGATGCCATTTTGGGAAAGGTGGAATCTGACAAGGCCAGATCTTTGCCTAAACAACATCTTTTTCCAGTCTATTTGTTGCTTTTTAGCACCAGGCTGTAGATGTTAGGGATACTATTCTGTTCCACAGCTGACCACTGATACTCCACAGCTCAGCTGTTGTTCATTGAGCTTAATGAAGCAAAGCTCAGTGTGGCCTTGGATCTGCCTGCAAATTCCTAAACAGTCATTTACATCTCAGGTGCTCTGTGCTCGTGCCTGCTTGGCCTTGATTATAACAGAACAGGGAATTGCCTCCCTTTGACCTGATTTTAAGATTCAGCTTTGTGCACTCAGCATTTCGGGTCATGAAATTTAAACTTACTTCTGATAAGATAGAAAGTTCTGGATCTAATTTTTTGGACTCTCATCCTCTTTCCCCATCATCTCTGATTTGTAACAACTTTCCTGACTAAAGGTTTTAAAGAACTTAAAAGCTTGCAGTGCTTTTGAAACTGATCATGTTTGGTCTAAAGGTAGTAAGAATTTTGATACGGGTCATTAAAATACCCATTATAAATCTAACAGATACATTGTTAAGTCTGGATTTACACACACCTCACTCTTTTTGCCTGAAAAAAATTGTCTTGCACTGTTCTGTTATTCCCCGATTTCTCCATATGAATAAGACTAATTGATTAACTAATTTCTGACACTTGACATCATTGCAGTTCTCTAATACAGCAAGAGTAGGTTTTGAGAACAGGAGGAGAGATGCTGACATTTTTCTATCCATTAATCAATCCAACTACACAGCCAGGCATATTCCACTACAGCAGAGATCCTCAACCTTTTGGGCACCAGGGACTGGTTCAGTGGAGAGAGGTTTTTCCATGGACCAGAGGGAGTGTGGTTTTGTGTGCTGCCTGCGTCCCGTGGATGGGGCTTTGCTTTTTTGTGCAGACCGGTGGCTAGCACGCCGTGGCCCAGTACTAGTCCACAGACCCCTGCTCTACAGTACAATTAAGCTCTATTGCAGCTCTCCAGCCTAGGATGCACCAATGTGCTACAGCTATAACTTCTGTACTGACTAAGAATTCTGGGAAGTACAGTCCCCGTTCCTATGGAGGGTCTGCCTGAAGTGAGGGAGAATGTTTTATAGTTCCTCTTTGCAGAGCTCCCTTTTGTTACGTGCATAATATTTCTCAGCAGTTTCTGAGATGTAAGATTGTTCCAAGTTCACCAAAAGTTGAAGAATAGGAGGGGGAAAGGGAAGGGAAAGAGGAGACTTTAGTTCTGGCTGGTAAGCAAGCTCAAAATAAATGAAAAGGTGCTCTCCCCCTTCCTCCCCACAGGTCCGGCTCCATGGTCTTATCCAACAAAACAGCAAGGGCTGCTGGCACCAAGGATGTGCTGATTTTTAAAAATGTATGACGATCAAACCTTAAAGCTCATTAAGGATGGATAGAAGCTAACTGCTTGATAGCTCCGATTTGGTAGGCAGACAAGTAATTCTTCTATTTGTCATCTCAATCATATTCTTAGCCACAGTTGCCATCGCTCTCTTTAAGATTCACCTTAAAGACCCAGAATGCTATGTGAGAGTAGATGCACCCCACATCTCTCAGATATAAACTCTGAAAGGAAGGTTTCAAGAATGTGCTAAGCAAAATCCAAGAGAGGAAAGAAGAATGAATGGTGCATTCTGAAGTAGCAACAACCTACAAACTTAAAATAGTAATGTTCTCTTTTCTCACAGTTGGTGAGAACTGCAGCAAGAGGCCATTTATCTTGATTAATTTTAAAACTCAAGAATTCTGGGGCACTTTTCTCCTCAGAGATGCCTTTAAACACTTTTAAGTACCTCTGTTTCTTTCTGTCCTTCTGTATTAATGGAAAGGATCATACCCAATACCCATATCCTTCCTCCCATGTTTCAGGAGATGGGCTTTTGTCACTGGCTAGAATGAAGAAAAATTAGGGAACTAAATTGTCAGTCCTACAGCTTGCTAATTAGCAGTTGAATGTGTTCTGTAACTTTCTATCACACTTCCATCACCAGTACTTTTTCCCTTAAACCAGATTAGTCTCATTCATTTCAATGCGTACCAGAATGATATATTGCAAACACTTCAGAGTGAATGCCCTGGAAAAAAAGTCATTCTCTCTTTTGAAAAGTCACATGTTTCTACCAGAGGACAAGAGCAGGTCTGAAAAGAAGGATCAAGCAGAATGGCAAAAAAAAAACCACCCCAACCTCATCAATTTTTGGCAGTCATCCTACTGGGAAAGTTTTAAAGAAATATCGTGCAGATTTTCAGCCTGTGTTAATGATAAAAGTTGACACGGAAGAGAGTAAAGTTCATGATGAGAGTAAAGTTTGCACTGAACTTTTCCAGCCTGGTGCCCTGCAAGGATTGAGACTCTAAAGCCCATCATTCCTTGCCTACATTGCAACTGGTAATTACTCAGAGAAAAAAAATCCAAGTCCTATTTTTGTTTAGTTGCTACATGTCTTTTTTTGTTGTTGTTGTTTTGTTTTCCTCTACTAGTCCGATGGGATCATCCCTTCAAAAATAATCTTTGGCTATAAGTCAGGACAACCTGGAGGCACAAAAAAGACTCCACTGTTGTCTGTCAATTTTTGTCCACACGTTTTCATCTTTAATAAGCCAGTTATATCATAATTCTCCCTCCCCAGTGTTAATTATCTTTCCTTCCAGAGAAAACTAGGGGTGGTGACATGGTAAGCTCTTTTTTTAAAAAATTCCATTTATATCCCGCCCTTCTCCGAAGACTCAGGGCAGCTTACAAGCTTAGCAGTAGCCTTCATTCTATGTATATGCCTGCTTATTAGGGCTTTCACACACCCCCCAAGCGGCATTATTACAAAGTCACCTTAATTGCCCCCAACAATCTGGGTCCTCTTTGTCGTATTAGAAGAGGAGGAGCTCTTTGCTTCAGTGAAACATTACAGCCCATCTCAAAAGCTGATTTGCCAAGCTTCAGGAGGCAAAAGAGGGTGGAGGGTAGAGTAAAGATTCGCACCTGTTGTAAGGGTTCCTCAGCAGAAGAGCCTGGCTGCTGGAGCAACTGTCTGTGGGAGTGTGGCAGCCGTACACTGGGGGAGGCATGGAATATTGTTGGTCACCTGCAGATAAAACCATAAGAAATTCACAATCTCGCAACATGACTCATTAATGTCACATGTTGGGTTGGAAAGGCAGTGTTCTCTTAGTCCAAGGGTAGGCAACCTTGGCTCTTTTATGACTCGTGGACTTCAACTCCCAGAATTCCTGAGCCAGCCATGCTGGCTCAAGAATTCTGGGAGTTGAAGTCCATGAGTCATAAAAGAGCCAAGGTTGCCTACCCGTCTTAGTCACTCTCAAACTGCAATAGTCATCAACTGGAGCAAGGACCACTCGCCAGATTATCCAATCTTTATTTCAGTCGTAGCATTCATTTGTGGGGATAATAAAAAGTTTAACAAAATGTAAAAGTGATCCAAGAGCTGTCTGATGAGTCAGCCTTGTTTCAGATTGTAATTCATTTATTTTTTATTTTCTCTAAAATAAATTTATATTTTTCCTGTTTTTAATATGGGCGCAGTGATATTGGTAACCAATTTTATAAAGCTGCCTCAATGCAGTTTTTCCTTTGGAAGAAATCCTGAGCACCAAGCATAGCAAATGCATCATTCCCCATGGCTGGGTTTCCACAACACACTGAATAAAAAATTACCATGTTTTACCTGGTATGCTATGTGAACACTGCCATGCCCAGTATAGTTAGCCCAGGGTTCAAAGCACCCTGCAAACCAGAAAACCCATTTAAATGAGTGTGTGTGCTACCTTTGAAGTCCCATTTGCTTTTGTTAATACTGAAAACTGGTGCTTAATCTTGAGATCTGTGCCCAAATAATTTAGCAGTAACATGAAAATAAGATTATTTTTGTGCCTTACAGTAGAAAGGCTGAATAATAAATATAATTATAACAATAAAGTAGCAATGTCAGAACCAACAAGATTCCAACATAATTTTGAGTTTTCTAGATCTAGAATTTAGAAACCCAAAAGACTTTTTGCAGATAGTCATTGACTTCATTGAAATGTACTACTTGCTGAGCTCAATCTTAAGTAGATTCACACAGTGGTAACCAGAGGGACATAAAAGATTACTATCAGGTAAATGTGTTATCAAGTTTGGAATACAATGGATTCTGGATAGACAAGAGCTAGGTTGCAACTGGCTTAATTTAATCCAGTCTTCCTTCCCCATTCTGATGTCCTCCAAATATATTGAACAACTACTCTTGCTATTTTCAGCCAATCTTTGTCAATACTGACTAGAAATTCTGGAAGCTAAAAGGCCAAATAGAAACCTTGGAGGGAATCATATTGAGGAAAATAGGATTAATCTGCTGATGAAGAATTACTGACATAATTCCAAAGATTGACAATTTGGTTTATGCTGGTGGAAGGTCTCTTCTGTGCCAGTGAAGTTACTACTGGCTCACGGAGGAGTAAAACAGTGTTACAATATTCCCACAGAGTTATCCCAAAGGTGCTTTTTCACAAAGCAACTGGACTTTTTTTTTTTACATCTCATCCAAGAAGCTTTTCATCCAAGAAGCTTCTTCTTGGGTAAAAAGCAAAACGTCTTCAAAGAAAAACAAGAAAGTCCAGTTGCCTCGTGGAAAAAGCACCTTTGGGATAATTATGACCTGGATGACTGAGAATCTCCGTGGACATTCCCACAGAGGTTTCAAAGCCTCTTGTAATTCTTACACTTTTGTTGACATCCGGTCCAGTCAGTCCCCAGCTTCCCAATTATCCAACTGCTCTTTGCCGTTAGGATGAACCGGACGACAAATCCTCTCAATTGTTAGTACAGGCAAGGCCCCTATATTAAACACTCTCTCTCTCTCTCTCTCTCTGTCTCTCTCTCTCTCTCTGTCTCTCTCTCTCTCTCTCTCTCTCTCTCTCTCTCTCTCTCTCTCTCTCTCTCTCTCTCTCTCTCTGTGTGTGTGTGTGTGTGTCTGTGTGTCTGTGTGTCTGTGTGTGTAGCAAACAACTTCCCCCTCTCCCACCGCGATCAGTTCCTCGGTTCCTCGCCCAGATGTTTTCCGCTACCGTTACCTAAAGGCGTCTGCTGGCCCATGGGGTCCTCATGCTTGAAGGAGTGGTTTGTAAACTGTGCCCCAGGGTGAGAGGGAGTATGGCCGTAACTTGGAGCTCCATCAAACGCCACTGTGCCGTAACCTGCCAAGAGAACAACAGGGTTGGTTGGAATCAGGGGCTGAATTGCCTGTCCTTGAACTTTCTTCCCGCAAGAACCTCCCTCTAGACAGGCAGGAGGCGAGAAGTTGTCAGAAATAGGAAGCCTCTACTCTGCACAGCAGCAGATGGCTTCTTTCTGCCAAAGAGAGGGCCAAATCCATCAACTCAGAATCACCCAATGTGGATGGCAGGGTTCTCATTGAATCGAGGGCGCGGGCTTGTTTTCCCACAGTGCCTCCTAATTTTACCTCTGAACTCAGCAAAAAAGGGCTGCTGCCCATTAAAAAGATAAAAAGTTGATTTTAGATGCCCATTCAAAGCAGAGAACAAGGCCACGTGTCTTCAAACAAATCAGCGGTGAAGTCAAAAGGCATGTAAGCCTAAATAAATAAATCTAAAGTGTAATAAATAAATTACACCAGCCCAGAAGGGTAGGGAAAAGGTATGCAAGTTTTCCAGTTCTTCAAAACTCTTCATCCAACAGTGAAAAATTCTGGGGAAGTCGGAAACGTCTACACCATTTTCTGACTTTCTGATTGGTCCCAATAAAAGTTTTACTCAAGCATGGGATTGGGTTTTGTGTCCCTGCATTCTTTTGATAGAGTGATAAAAGCTGCAGAAAACTACTGGATCCGGTGCCTATTAGATGTTGATTCCAGTGTTTAAAACTTTTGGCTCCAGCAACAGTTATGGCAACAAGTCTCAAAGGATATTCCCTGTTTTGAAATCCACACGGGGGTTTGGCTATCTTCTAAAAGCCCGTGTCGGCCGTTTCCCGCAGTAAGCAAAGTTTTCATTAATAGTCCCCGGTATACAGTATAAGAAAAAGTCCTGATCTGCTGAATAAACTTGTCTGCCCATTCCACATGTTACAAGTTGCCCTTTAATCTCGTTCTCGCTGGCTTCTCACTTGTTTTGTAAGGTTAACTTTCTGAAGAGCCTGCAATAAAAATGGCAGCCCATTAAATGAAAAATAACCTCCTACTTTAGCCGAAAATTACTCGCTCAAATAATAAACAGCTTATTTTAAAAAGAAAAAGAAAGGAGCGAATTCAGATGGGAAAAAAATCGCCTATTGTGACCTCAGGGTGAGACCGAATCGTAAATCAGGCGTTTAGACACCAACTTTCATTAATTACGTGGAGCCAGTTAAACAACTTCGGCTAAAAAGTAATTACAAAGTAATATTATCTTTAAGACTTCTCCGCGCATCAGCATTTGCCCTAAGACCGTGAAATGTTTGGCGTAGCGTCGCTATGAAATCTTTCTTCCCTTGCTTTCCCAATACCGCAGCAAACGCTTATTTAAAGTAAACAATCACTTTTTGGGAACTTCGCTTCCGGAACGTTGAGTTAGAATCCCGCAATTTCTTTTAAACTCGCTGCTCTTTGCAGAAGAGGTTTGCACATTCAGAATACAAGTCGATAATAAGAGGAGCAATAAATCGTAGGCTTTGCTGGAGAGGAAAAAAAAGGCAAATGCCTTTTCTGCAGTTACCCTACATACAACCTGCTTTTCCGGACGAACCCTCGGCTGTCGGAAAAAGCCGTTTACGTTCTTAGAAAAAGGGTCGCGACAAAACTGAAGAAACGGGGGAGAAATTGGAGGAGGAGGGGAAGAGGGATTGCGGATCACTCGCATAAAAATGCGTCACTGAATGCCCACGAGATGCCATATAGTTCACCAGCTACTCAAAACTTGAGAAAGACTTTGCTAAAAGACGACGCAAACTTGCGCCCCTCATTCATCAAGCGGCCGTTTCGGTTCAACCGTCCCCCCATTTACTCTTGCTAATATGTTAGGCGGACCAGCCTTGCGCGTAGTATTGTCACCTTGGGGACGCAAATTTTTTACTTTTGACTTTTCTCGAGGAACCAAAACTTGTGTGGGGGGGGGGGAAAAACCCGCGCAGTCTTTTAACGGGGATAGACAGCAGGAATAGAAACGTTTCGATCTTCGTTTTATTCTGTTTTTGTAATCTAGTTCTCAGTTTTTGCATGGGACGATAGTTGCCAGACGTGGGCTCGGAGAAGTAAGCTATGGTCCTTCTCAATTCAGAAGCTCACTTTTTCCTAAAGGTCTTTATTTATTGAGAAGTACTGGCGACGTTTCAAATTTAACGTGCTCCTCCTGCCTCTTCTTGAAAAGTAAAGCCTGCTCAATTCCATTGTCTGAAATCTATAAACCATTTATTTTTTTTGCCTACATCAGCTTTCCCCAAGTCTGGGCCTCTCCAGATGAATTTCAACACAGGGAAGTGAATCTAACAGCAAATCTATAGATATTTCTAAAAGGAAGGAAATTGAATATAGAAGTCTGCCTGTTTCAATGGATTTATTTCGCAGGTAAGTTGCTTGGATCATAACTATTAATTCTTCCAAAGGTTCCTGGACTCTGGAGCTTATGGCGTTTACAGAGTCATGCAAGCCTGGTCCAAAACTTTGGGATGACACCTATGGTATGTCCGACTGCGGCAGCTTCATTGCTCCCTAGAATACCAGCGGTTTTAAGGCGCTTCTGAGGGATCCCGCTTTTATCAGCACTTTTCACTCTTTTAAAGAGATACCTCACCATTCAGTTTTCAAGTCAACACCCCTGATCTTAAGTTTATTTATCCTGACTTCTTTTGGGGAAAACAGTTTTATTTCAGTCTGTCTGTTCTGAAGTCCTGTCGAGTTCAGGGGACCCTGCTGTCAAGAAAGTGGGGGTCAATCAACCTTCTCCTCTCTAAAATCACCTCCTTTACTACAAAACCCGAACCACTGTGCCGAAGGGGACTCATTCTTGAACGTGTGCACATGGGGCTGCTGTAACTCAAAACTTTCCAAAAGCCTGGCAGGAAACGGGCTTCAAGTCATAACAGGTCCGTTCAAAAAAAAAGAGAGAGGGGGGTGGGCGAATGGACTACTTTATTTTGGCGTGCCGCAGGGGGGAGAAAAAAAGTCTTAAACGGCTTTTGAAATATTCAGGCTTTTCTGCTTTCCCAGTCCAATTTATAATAATAATAATAATAAGTTGGAAGGGACCTTGGAGGTCATCTAGTCCAACCCCCTGCTAAGGCAGGAAACCCTATACCATTTCAGACAGATGGCTGTCCAGTCTCTTCTTAAAAACTTCCAGTGTTGGAGCATTCACCACTTCTGGAGGCAGGTTGTTCCACTGGTTAATTGTTCTAACTGTCAGGAAGTTTCTCCTTAGTTCTAGGTTGCTTCTCTCCTTGACTAGTTTCCATCCGTTGCTTCTTGTCCTGCTTTCAGGTGCTTTGGAGAATAGCTTGGCTCCCTCTTCTTTGTGGCAGCCCCTGAGATATTGGAACACTGCTATCATGTCACCCCTCACCCTTCTCTTCATTAAACTACACATACCCAATTACAGCAACCGTTCCCTATATGTTTTAGCCTCCAGTCCCCCAATCATCTTTGTTGCTCTTCTCTGTACTTTTTAATCAATGTGGTGTTGATTAAAAAATAATACCATTAACCAAATGCAAGAAATCCGTGGGATCAAGAGTGGAGATCCCAGTGCATTGACCTGAAGGTAAAGGGGGGTGAGGGGTGGTAGAAACACCTTGCCCAGTAAATTGTCGTTTCTCCCCCCGCCCCCCCCCCGCCCCCCACTCTTTTCCTCCCACCCGCCGTCGCGCCGTGCATTTGGCAGGCAACTAGGAGCTGGCGCGGCCTGAGCCTTCAAAGCTGCCGCATGCGCCTGGCGTGTTCTGGTGCTTAAGCGTCCCTTGTCTATTCGGCCGAGGAACAGTGATGACAGGCCGATGCCCAACCCCTGCGCTTCCAGGCATCAGCTGCTCCCGAACTGCCTTATCTTAGCGCATCACACACAAAGCCGAGGGCTTCCCTCCTCCCCTTGGCTCTCCAAAGCTCCTCCAAGCCCTGAAAGCTCTAGATCCGGAATTCCCTTCGCCCAGCAGTTCGGTGGCCTTCAAAACGCTGCCCGGAGCAGACTGGTGTTTTGGCCACATTTCCCGGCGTTGCATGACCCAAAACTTCAAGAATGCGATAAGGAGGTTGGAGTTCTGAGCCAGCCCCCTTGATAGCGAGGTCTCTTTTAATTAGGGCTTTATCAGAGGCCGAGCTGATTAAAATGTGCTGAAAATAATTGCAACGTGGACATCTGGCGAAGAAGGTTACTCTTCTGAAGGGGTGCAATTGTTTAGGGGGACCCAGCTGCGTGGCGGGGAGGGAGAGGGAGGTGACGGAGAAGGGGGCAGGCGGCCTGGCAAAAAGTTCAAAGCAGAAGAATGCCTTCTCCCGGAGAAGACTTGGCAAAAACGCCGAGGCAACTTCTTTCCCACGGTGAAAAGAAACCCCCGCCGTCCAGCCTTGGTAGACTCAGAGCAGAGAACGTTACGTTCATTACTCAAACTTACCAACGTCCCCAAATTATATCTCTTTTTTTTCTTTTTATCACAAATTTTTGTGTTTGTGTGCTGGATGTGGTGCCCGGTATTTTCCCTCTCCTCCCCCCCCTCTTCTTTCCCCGTTTTTGCTTTGCAGCAACAGAGCATTTTTCACGACTTTTAAAATTATACTTGCTTCTCACACTTCCGAAGTGGCAATTAAAAAACAATTCTTTCCTCGCTTTTTCGGAACTCTAAACCAATTGTGTTTGGCTAGACCTGTCACACAACAGGAGCTGAAAAGATCAGCAGTCCAGATTCCTCAGCCCATTCTTTTAAAATCAAGAACACTTTTGGAGTAAGAATGGAAGACTACGTTTTCAAATGTAAAATCAAATTAAGTCCCAGCTCTTAAATGACACCAGCATACATAGCATCAAATATATCTAAATCTCTAAATCTTCTGATTAAAGTTCTACTTTGGGCATAACTGCCAAAGGCTGCAGATGAGAAACCTCTTTCCCGAGGTTTTTGTTTTTTGTTTTTTGCTACTTTCTCCCTCACTAGAACAATCAAGAAATGCAGTTACACAAAAAAAGTTTCGAAAACTTTGCATATGTAGGTAGCCATTCGTATATGCAAATGGGAGATTTTCAAAAAATCAGTCCTTTCTAAGTGTACATACATGCATGCATATACTTTTGAAAGAACTGAGGAGTGTTTTACACACACACACACACACACACACACACACACAAAATCTTATGAATATTATAAGAAAAAATTCTTGAGGCTCCGTTATATTAAACTCAGTTAGATGGTAGTTAATGATATCAAAAATCTTTCAACTGCAATTTAGATTTTTAATAGTTTTACTGATTTCATTGAAGTGGGATCTCTTCTCTTGTCCTATAAAAACACATGCAATTTTATTCAGCATCCTTATCACCTGGAATAAAGATGTTTCATTGTTTCAAATATAAGCTGGGTCCGTACCTACATTCCAGAATTCCAATTTAATCAATGTGGTGTTGATTAAAAAAATAATACCATTAACCAAATGGTATGCATGCATATACTTGATCAATGGGATCAAGAAGAGAACAGAAATTTAGGGAATGGAATGAAATGAAATTCTGAAAGAGTACAAGAAATTGCCTTCACAACTTAACATCTTGCTGAGTAAGACAGGTCAATGTATTGGAAAAACACTGACCTTTTTACTATTTTAGATGCAATAAAAGTAGAATCATTAAAGTTTAATAAAAACTTTTTAAAGAATTGAAAATCATATAAAGAATATTAAAGTGCAGCATTAAGAATAATAAAAATAAATGTGCTATTAAAAATATTCTCTCTATTACTCTGAACTGTTCACAATTACACACCCTTCCAAAGCACTACTTCTGCAACGGGTTTAACTACAAAACTAAATGCAAATAATTATGAAATTCACCATTAACTGTTTTCTGCCTAATAATACTGTGTATACATCTGCAGAAGTAAGCTATTGCCTAGAATTACAATGTAATGGTATTGTAATTCTATTGCACAAGCCCATCAAAAAATTTGTCCTTTGTTTTTAATTTTTAAGATTTTTTGTTGAGATCAGTTATTTTGTGGTTCCATGAATTTCACAAAAATATTCTTTTCTTCTTTCATAAAATATCTAGGAAAAAAACTAATGTTTTAGGACAAGACTTGCTTGATCAAGTTGTTTCCATTTTGTAGGAATAAGCAAAATATTTCATCATACCTTTATCCAGCAATGGTCATTTCTTCAATAAGGTACTCTACTCTAGGAATGTAGTTTGAGTACTGTGTACTTTTTGGGTGCAATTTTCCTTTACAGCCTAAGAAACATATATGTTTCTACACATACTTGCTTAAGGCATGGTGATGCTAAGTGTCAAATCCGTAGAATTTCGGTTTATTGAAAAATATAAATGAATTCTGAAAGTGTAGTAGTGTAGTCTCAGGTATAAACCCAGCATAGGTTTGCTGAGATGAATGAATGGCATCCATTCTCTGATTTCACCATAGCTCTCACTGATTTCAATAAGATTAGGGAGCCAAATTACAGTATTTCAGAAAACTAAATTGGTGTGTGATTTTTGCAATTTCTGTGGGTTAAACAAATGATAATCCAGGGAACAATTTCCCCTTCTTCCTGTCCATATAATTCCCTCTGCGCAGTTTTAGCTTCCTAAAATATAGAGATGAGCTAACATAATAATCCTGACTGTATTCCTTCACTGTACATTTGCTGCATTAAAAGCCATATTAGGTCATAATTTATCTTCCCCACCCCCATCAATATCCATTTAACACTATTTGCTATATCGATACACCATAACTTTAAAAAAAAATATCTCCACAGGAATCAATTCTTTAATCCTGGTTGAAAGAAATCATTTCAAAGTTGGTTGCAGTGACATTAACTAAATGAAGTGTTAGATTCATAAAGAACGCTTTTTTGTGTCTTCAGTCCAGGTGTAAACAAACTGCAGTATCTGCTTGCTTAAAGCAATAATGTCTGCAAGAAAATACCAAGTACAATTCATAAAGACATTAGGAAGTAAAGAGAAACTAACAGGAAAGCCATATGTGAAACAATTATTAAAGGTAAATGCCAAGCACATTAAAGTTGTAATAACAACCCACTGAGTTTACAGTCCCATGCACTTTTATGCAGAAATTTGGGGCATGTAACTCAATAGGTTCTCTTCTTGGATAAGTGAGAATAACCAGATTGCTAATTTGGGTTTAGACTTGTTGATACCCTTGTTGGAAGATAATGTACTTTTGCATGTGCACATTCCTGATCTTAATCCTGGAACGAAACAAGTCCGACTTAATTCAGAATTGCAAATGTTAAGAGTTTCTTTTCCTGAAGCTTGGCTGGATTTCACTCCTAAGTAAATATATACCACTACAAAAGGAGAAGGTGGAGCGATTGTATGATTCATTCAGTGCTTGAAAACCCGGTAAGCGTAATATTACAGAAGGGTGTAGCCATATAGAAGAGAGCATAAAGTAAATCCATGCCCCCAAATTCCACTCATTGGGACAAATATGGTTTGCATCAACACAAAAGCTCTTTCAGTCCTTAACCCTCTTTTTCCAAATAGCTTTATCAGGACTTTCATGGGAAGACTTCAGAGTTATGATTAGAAGCAACAAACCCACAAGCCCTTTAATCCATAAATATCTGGTTTTGTTTTGTGTGTGTGTGTTTGTGTGTGTGTGTCAGATATACTGTATGTATAAAGTAATCAGCACAGAATTTGTTAAATGTATATATCTATTCAATCGGAACCTATAACAAATTGTAAATTAATGGCACATCTCCGAATAAATTTATTTGGAACCTAAGTTTATTAAGTTTAATAGGGCATTCTGACAAATTTACATTTTAATCACAGGTTTCCTTTCCAGGCGCGTGAAGTACGTTCATCTACTACACCCGCTGAGTCCAAGACCAACACTGAAGCATTTAGCTGCAGCCTATTCAAACCGATAAGTTGATTTACCCACCCAGTACTCTGTGCTAATTAGATGTGCTAATTTTACACCCTAACAGCCCTATGCACATGCACTGAAAAACTTTTAACTCCAACTAGATTTTCTACACGGATATTTAGGACCAGTGATTGATTCCTAGCCTAAGAGGGTTGCAGTCCTTTGCATCCTTTATTAACAGCCATCCTAGCATATGTCCACGCTATCGTGGTTACGAGTTGTTCATTACCACGGTGTTAAACCAATTTGCCCGCCTTGGAAAGTTGTCCCCCTTTAATAAGCGTTGGTTACTTTGTGGATTAAATATTATAAAGAAGCTCAAGATCAGGTTTACCACCCCCACCCACCCCCCACCCCCGAGGCTTGTCACAATTCAGGCTCGGGAGCTAGCCAGGGATCGCTTGCACTCCCCCCGCCCCCCGTCCCAGGAAGGGCTCGTTGAACGCCTCCCTATCCCTTCTGCCGGCGGGGCCGTGAAAGCGAGGGGGACCCCCTGGCTAGGTAAGAGCGGCGGGTCCTTCCCCCCAAAAAAAAGCGCGGGCTCCCCCCCCCTTCCCCTCGGCTTACCTTGGTTGCGGATGGCTTGCTGGCTCTCGAGGCAGTTGGGCAGGTAAGGGCCGTTGGGGAACATCCGCGCCTGGGCGGCGGGCGCTTGGCTGGGCGGCGGGGGCGGCGCGAAGGGGCCGTAGCGGCAGGCGCCGGCCGTGCCGGTGAACTGGCCGGAGAAGTGGACGGTGAAGGCGCTCAGGCACTGCTCCTCGTGAGGCTCGCCGGAGCTCCAGCTGGGCTCCTGCTTGATGAAGGCCGAGGGCGGCGGGGCCAGCGAGCCGTAGGAGGCCGCCGGCGGGAAGTCCAGCACCGGAGCCCACTGCGCGGCGCTGCTCACCGGCATGGAGCAAGTCCCGTTGCCCGGCAGGGGAGGCACCGAAGGCGGCAACAGCGCGTTGAGGTCGCGGACGTCGGAGCCCATCTGCTCGCCCGCGCAGACTTTCCGCCGCGGGGCCGGGAACCACTCGCGGCTCCCCCCGCCGCCGGCACCCCCGCCGCCGCCGCCGCCGCCGCCGCACTTGTTCCAGGCGCTCTGAGCCCGGCTGGGGTCCGGCTGGAGGCACCAGGCGGCCGGGCTCAGCCCTTTCGGGGAGGCCGGCTCGGCGGCGGGGAGGCAAGGCGCGGGCTCCAGCCCCGCCGCCGCCGGCAAGAGCGAGAGGGCCAGGTTGGTCTCCAGGGTCGCCGCCCTTTGGCCCGAACGGCGCGGAAGGAAGGCTCGGAGCCCCGAAGTGGAGGAAGAAGGAGGAGGAGGAGGAGGAGGAGAGCGAGGGGACCCGACGGACGGACGGACGGACGGGCGGGCGGGCCTCCCAAAGGCGGCGGAGGCGGCGGCGGCGGAGGCTCCGGAGCGGGGCCCCGCGGGAGCGCTTCGCAGAAGCCGCCTCGAGCTTCTCCCTTCAGCCGCGGCTTTGCCCTCCGGCCCCGCGAAGCTCGGCTAATTGAGAGCGACTGGCGGCGCGAGACGGAGGAGGAGTCAGCCGCGCGCGCGGACGCTCCATTCACACTTCCCGCTGCAACGCGGCCTCCCGGGGGGGGGCGCAGAACGCTCAGGCGACGCGGGGGGGGCGGGGGGGCGGAGGGAGGGCGGGAGGGGCAAGGGACCCGCGCTCTTCTTCTCCCCCCTCCCCCCCCCACCACAAGCCAAGGAGCGTGGCAGAGACCCGGGAAGGGTAAGCCTCGCCCCCCCACCCACTCACTCACCCACCCCTCGCCTCGCCTCGCCTGGCACAGCCCTCTGCATTCGGGTGTGTGTGTGTGTGTGTGTGTGTGTGTCAATCAATCAGAATAGAGCTGATTGGGACCCCGGAGGCCTTCTAGTCCAGCCCTCTTGCTCAAGCAGGAGACCTTATACACCCGTATCAGACAAGGAGGGGCTGGCCAGTCTCTCTTTGAAAGCCTCCAAGCCGCGGAGCACTCGCAAGTGCCGAAAGCCAGCGGTGCCGCTGGTCGGTTGTCCCCACTGTTAGGAAGTTTGTCCTTCGTTCCAGGTTGCTTCTCTCCTTGATTCGTTTCCATCCTCTTCTTTCTCCTCTTGCCTTCTGGTGCTGCCTGGTCTTCAGAAGTCCGGGTCTGTTAAAGCGGGAGGGGTGAAAACTGCGCCACAGGGAACGGGGAAGGAATTCTTCTGAAAAGGGGCTTCTGTGTGGAGGAGATGGGTAGCCCTCTCCTCCGCTTACAGAAGATGGAGATGGGTAGCCTAACTTTGGTCAGGGACCACTCGAAATGTTGGGTCTTCGCCCGATTTAAACAAGGAGGCAAAGGTTAACCTTCCCTCCAAATACTTTCTCAAGTGTGCCACAAGGTGCCCATCGGCCAGCCGGCAGGACTGCTTCCCGAACTTCGCTGCACCACCTCGAAACAAGCACCCGGGTCCTCGTGAAATCTTTCAACTCAGCCGCCCGGTTGGACGAGTTCCGAGTTGGTTGGTGAAGGCTTTGCTGGTTAAAAAAAAGGAGCTAAGTTGGCTCACCTTCTGCCAAGCGATTGAGCTGACCCCGAAATCTTTTTGCCCCGCGCCCCTGAGCGCAGCGACCCTCTCTCCAATAACGGGGACGTGGCAGGTTAGTTCTGGAACCAGTTAGAACTAAGGATTATTATTATTATTATTATTATTATTATTATTATTATTATTATTATTATTATTATTATTATTATTATTATTATTATTATTATTATTATTATTATTATGTTGGAAGGGATCTTGGAGGTCATCTAGCCCAACCCCCTGCTCAGGCAGGAAACCCTATTATACCATTTCAAATCAAAAGGCTCTAACAAACTGCCTAGACTACATCAGGAGTGATAGGACCAGCAAAACCAATCTGGTTTGGCTTTTTCTGCAAAAAGCGGGGTGCTATTCCGTCTGGAATCAAGCTTGATTCCTGGTGACTATAGGGAAAAACATTCACAAGGTTTGCTTGGCGACAGCAGAAAAGCGATTTGTCCTTTTTTCTTTTCTAGATTTTTGTTGCTTATTATTTATTCATTTATTTTCCGGTCTAGTCTTTTAACTATAAGAACTCCTGGTGGTCTCCCATCCGCGGACTAACCAGGTCCGACCTTACCTAGCCTTTGAACGGCGATGCTGCCCTCTGCTGCAGGCCTACAGAAGCAGAGAGTTTTTAGAGTTGGCTACTAGTCAGCATTGTTGACAGCTGTTGTTTATGGTATGGTAACATACTCTTCGGTAAGGGAGGCAACTCATAAACTACCTCTTAGCCGTCAGTTACCTTAGCAGCCATGAATTGTCTAAAGCTACCCAGGTTGGTGGTCAGCATCTAGGTAAATGGACAGGGGGAGAACCGTTAGTTGGCCAACCCGAGGCGGGGAGGGAGGGGGAGGTGATCTGAAGCCTTTTTCACAGGAAAGATGGAAAGAGACTTTTTAAAGGAACTTTTTTTTTTATGGAACCAATTCCTTCCTTCAGGCTGAATTCGCCGCCCGACTCTGCTAAAATAGGTCAAATTCCAAAGAAAGGGATAATCGGGGCTTTCCAGCAGAGTTTAATACAGTTCAGGAGTTTTCCCTCGTGGGCGCTCCACACTCCCTGCCAACACACGGTAAACTCGCTGCCCCGAACAGCTGGGCTGAACGAATGGAAGGCGATGGGAAACTTTATTCCGTCCTCTTCCGTTTCCAGCATTTAGCCTTGAACTGCTTTCCACCGCAGGCAATTCTGCCCATAACCATCCCGGATCCGCTCAAGGGTTAATCTTGTGCGCAGATCCTGGAAAGACGGTCCCTAATCTCAGGTATTCCTAAACTTGAAACGTCCACCTGAAACTTCGCAACTTTCCCTCAAAGTCTCAGCTATCTCGGGACACATTTCACGCGTTCTTCCACATCCTGTGAAATGCACTTTTTGTTATTTCTGCATCCCTCCGAAAACCTCCGTCAGCCATTTTCCGGTAAAAAGGTCCCGATTTAACTCCCCAGGAATCACCTTCCCGAGCACCGGGCGTTTGAAAAAAAGAGTGACTTTCCTGCCACTTGATAGGAAGCCAATGAGATTGGGCGAATGGGAGACTAGCTCGCAGCAGATGCTGCAGGCGCAGCTGGCAACTGTTCACCGGGCTTCCCTGTTGCCAGGGGCGTTTCAGTGGAATCCAACGAGCAGGCACAGACGGGTGAATCCCTAAACTTTACTAACCCCAGGTGCAAGTGCTTGCGGGACGATCTTCAGGTTGCAGAAATATATTTTCAGACGACCCGCCGTGTTGATCTGTGGCAGCAAAAAGCAAGTGAGCCTTGCAGCAGCCGCCATTCCACGAAGGCTTTCTTGAGAATTAACCTGTTGCTCCCTTAAATTGCCCGCTTCTTCGTCAGATTTTAAAGGGGGATTGGGATGAGAGAGAGTGACTGGCTGACTCAGAGCTGCCCACCAGCCTTCCGCGGCTGAGCTTTGGACTGAACCCTAACTTCCCGCAGCAGTTTAATCCTTGCACGACGCTCCTTCGTGACTTCTTTTTACAGCCCATCTTAACCATTGTGTAGTTCTGGGCGAACCCTTCGGTAGAAAGAGAGCGCCTTCCCATCCATCCGATGGCCTTATCAATCTTAAGAACCGTGTGAGCCTACTTCTAAAGCCCGCGATAGGGGAAATGCGCGCGATTCCTCTGCCTTTCGTCCGTTTGGATTCGCCTGAGCTTTCAAAGGCGGGTATGGAAAAGGGGCTGCGGAGGAAGTCCCACCGCCCCTTCTGCCGAAGAGTGGGATTCGGAGACACCCCGAGGAATACCTGGAACCTGGGGGAGAAATAAAGGATGAAGGGGCCACAGAACCGGATGCCTGTTCAGTCTTCCTTACAAGATCGTTTATATATGGCTTGTGAGCTGTTGCTCTGCGCTTTTTAACGGACGGCGGAGCTGCAACAGGGCAAGCCGAAAAAAGGGTTTAACGGTGGCCCTTCTATGACGCTTCCTTTAAATAAATAAATAGACAAACAAACAAATTTATATATATATATATATATATATATATATATATATATATATATATATATATATATATATATATATATATATATATATATATATATATATATATATATATATATATATATATATATATATATATATATATATATATATATATATATATATATATATATATATATATATATATATATATATATATATATATATATATATATATATATATATAGAGAGAGAGAGAGAGAGAGAGAGAGAGAGAGAGAGAGAGAGAGGCATCAGACTGCACTGGGGATTGTTTTTAATCAGTGCCTTGGGAAATAAGATAAACACATAGTTGAATCTCACCGCGAGCTTTTTCTATTTCCCTAAGCTCATATATATATCTGCATTAAACTGACCTGTGTAACCAATGAACGTCTGGGTCCCCCCACCTTCTCTCCAAAGTGCTAATGCCTTGGGACAACTCTGGATTTTCTTCTCAGTGAACCCTGGGGGGGGGCAAATTTTACTCTAAATAGTTAGATTGCAACCACCAATTTACCTGGGAGTAAGATCTGTTGACTTTCTTAGCTTTTAGTTTTGACTGGGCATACACAATGGCACTTGTCCATCTGGATCCTACTTTATGGCCCAAGTCCTGAGCATCACTCAGCCAAATGAACTGAAGCATCACCACCCAACAGAGCAAGTTTGGCTTACTTGGAGGGCTTATATTTAAAAAGCCTCCTCCCTCTGCCAGTTCAGAATCCAAGATTGTCAAACTACATCCTGGTCCTAAAAGTTGGACCAGTGAAGTCTGATCCGAGGCCGATGGAGTTACATGCTCCCACAGCCTCAAGATGGCAGCCTGGGATGTTCTTGACATCTGGCTCTGATGACAGCTCTTAACAGATGAAATTTAGTGCAATAAACTTGCTGGTGTATGTTACAGGAGAGGAAGCAAAACGTTGCAAATCACTCTTCCAATGTCACTTGGAATTTTTTCAGCAAGTATTAAAGAGCCTAGTTAACGCAGGGCTCCCAAGGGGAGCAGGGTTACTTGGTACATGTAAAGGGCAACCTCTAAAATTTCAGTCTGAGTGTAGACGTTGATGTTTTCTTTTTAAAATGAAGAGTAAATGAGACACCTTTAGTTGATGCAATGTAGTAAATTCATTTCCAATCTCAGCAGTATTGAGAAAGATTGCTAAAATAAAACAAAGTAGCCAGTGAAGTCTACGTCATTCAGAAAAATGAAGTAAGCAGTTATTAGTATTGCAAAATGGGATTTTTAAAAACCCTATTTTGCCCTTCTTAAGATTTCCTTTGGACATAATGTTCATCCCAGTAGCGACATTAATTTTGAAAGGAATTGGTACATTTGAATAGATAAATCGAAAGCAATGGTAGAGAATATTCCTATTGCCAATTCTATATGCAAATCTAATAGTAATAACAATGATAAATGCATACCTGGCTCTGATCCTATAAAACTGTATGGGTAGTTTGGAAATAATAAGAGACATCTAATTTCTGACAGTTGATTTTTGAGCAGATTTTGTTTCAGACATTTCATTCAGATCAGAACAATAAAATAACAACAGCTTACTTTACCCATGTGCTTAAAATTCTTATCTATTTAGCTGGTATGTGGTTTTTTTTTAAAAAAAAAGGTGTAGATCCTTTCACTGCCCATTCTAGTCCAGAATGAAATATTTCCAAACATGATCACGTTGAACAGGCGATCCAGTTGATTATGGCAATCCATTTACATTTAGGGAAGTGAGCAATTTGGGTAAGGTGTTCCAGCTGACAGGGGTGTCCCAAAACACTGTTGTACTTTTGGAGAAGGAAAAGACTCATACCCCTTTTTTCCCATAAAGAAAAATACCCCCACTGCTCTGTCACTTAGCGGTGGTTTATTTCGAGGCTGGTGTTAGGAAAACACCCTTCACTCCATCTGAAGGGCAAGCTGTCAGCACGGTTACCCCATCTGGAGATGGCCTGCATTGACCCCTTATTAGTTACAGTATTTCTCTCTGCCTACTGTGAGTGCTGGCCCTAACAACTGACTTATGTTCAGAGAACGTTTAACTTTCTTTTAACTTTCCAGTTGGAAAGATTTTTCAAAAGTCTTAAATTTTGTTCGACTGTCATCATTAAAAGACTTTTTTTTATATAGATAATTTGGAAAGGTTAAGAATTCCTGTAATGTAGTTTGTCCATCCACATTTTCAAGATGGTCTGTATCTCAAATTTACCCATGATCATAACCAGGGCTTTTTTTGTAAAAGAAAAAGGAGCCTTGGTGAAGCAGTGGGCTAATGCCTCCTTAAGTAACACCAGCTGCCTGCAATTAGTGCAGGTTCGCGTCCCATCAGGCTCAAGGTTGACTCAGCCTTCCATCCTTCCGAGGTAGGTAAAATGAGGACCCAGATTGTTGGGGGCAATTAAGCTGACTTTGTAATAATGCCGCTGGGGGGGGGTGTGTGAAAGCCCTAATAAGCAGGCATATACATAGAATGAAGGCTACTGCTAAGCTTGTAAGCCGCCCTGAGTCTTCGGAGAAGGGCGGGGATATAAATGGAATTAAAATAAAATAAAATAAAATAAAAACTCACACATGTCATACAAACCCGCCTTGCCTACCCTACAAGGTTCCATTCAAAAAAGGTGCCAGATCTCCGTTCTGAGCAGTCTTTGAGAAAAAAAAGCCCTGATCATAACAAGGTTCAGCTGTAGCCCTTGTTGCTTTTAACCCCGTGTTAACGTTTCCTGTTGCCCCCCTCCTCTGTCTTATAAACGGGACAACAATTTATTATTTTTGAAAATAGTAATTCTCCTTTTCTGTTTTTTCAAAAGGGAATCATTCTTTCCTCGACCCTAAGAAGCAGCAGGGTACACAAACAACCAACTGTACACGGTAGTTCTGTCGACCAGAACTCAGTGGAAGGAAATAATTGGGATGACTTGTGGGGCTCCGTCGTGGGTCACGCCTAACAGAGTAGTTTCCTCGGAAATGTGAAATTACGACTCCGCTTCTGCTCCTCCAAACTGATCACCAGTTGGGTTAGGAAAATAAGATTCCAGAAACGAGCGGGTAAATTAAAATCCCAACACCAATAGCAGTTCAAGTGCTTGCGATCTTCAATTTTTCTCCCACCTTCACAGTGTCAAGGAAATGTTAATAAAAAAGAAAGGGGGGGAAAAAACCTTTCGCATTAGGAACGATAGCCACGGGAACAGTCGCCCGTTCCCGCCAAAAGGTAGGGAAGTGTTAACATCATGATAAACCCAGGGCTTTTTTTCTCATAGAACGCTCAGAACGGAGTTCCGGCACCTTTTTTGGATGGTACCTTGTAGGGTAGACAAGGCGGGTTGTATGACATGTGTGAGTTCCGGCACCTTTTTCCTTTACAAAAAAAGCACTGGATAAACCTATGGCTTATTCGCGCGTGTAATTCGCCCTTTGTTTGAGAAGGCCACTTGAAAGGCCAACGAGCAAATCGGCCGTTCTTTGAACCTCACCAATCTGAGCAGCACCCATTACAATGGGAGCGGAAGCAAGAAGGTGCTGGGCCGATTGGAACTCTTCTCCGCACTCTCTAGCTAGGCGAGTTGAGGACCCTGATGGTCAGCTGGTCTGAGGCCGCGAAATCCCCTTTCCATCTAATCCTACGGAGTGAGGAGGGAGGGAGGGAGGGAGGGAGGGAGGGGGAGGGGGAGAGAGAGAGAGAGAGAGAGAGAGAGAGAGATATGCATACAGAAAGAAAGAGATTCAGCCTTCTCTTCAGATCCTTTATTCCTCACTGCCGAATCTCTGAAGGAAGCGGAAGATCTGTCTCCTCTCACTCCGTTCAGAGTTTGATTATTTAAAGTGCCAGCAGCAGGAGAAACAAAGCTGCGAACCAGCCACAGGCAGGAGCTGAACGAAAGGAAATCAATCACCGGCAACCAGCCTTTCTCTCCCCCCACTTCACCTTTCCCCCCCCCTCCCCGCCCCGCTTCCCCCAGTTCCCAGACGCGAACTGTCACCCAAGCGAGCTTGGAGGGAACTAGGGGACAGTTCCGAAACGGCCCGCCTGGGCAGCGGCAGGAGCAACGGGGCCAGCGGTGGTGGGCGGGATGAGGCCGGGCGGCAGAAACTTCCGGGAAGAGAATGGTCAGACCAGGCCAAGCTAACCTAAATAAATTATTGCCTCTCTCTCCTTCCCTCCCCCGATTTCCCAGAACTGCTTTGCAGCGAAAAGCAACGTTTAAGCAGCTCGGCCTTTTCCTTTTCCTCGACCCGAAGGCCAGGAAGGGGGGGAGAGAGAGAGAGAGAGAGAGAGAGAGAGAGAGAGAGAGAGAGAGAGAGAGAGAGAGAGAGAGAGAGAGAGAGAGAGAGAGAGAGAGAAACAAAGAAGCTCTTCCTACCAGCATTGTTTTATATCTTGCCACCCCATTCTCGCCTAATCCTTACCAAATACATAAATAAATACATATGTGCAGACCTACTGGTGGCACAGATCTCTTCGTCAAGCAGAGATACGGTGGAACCGCGACCTGGGTGCAGGTACAGGATTTAACTTCCAAATGCAATGCAGGATAGAAAAGAAAGTGTAGGCCCGAGGTGCACATTGCAGACTGTTGGGATTATCCTATACCAGGGGTAGGCAACCTCGGCTCTTTTATGACTCATGGACTTCAACTCCCAGAATTCCTGAGCCAGCTTGGCTGGCTCAGGAATTCTGGGAGTTGAAGTCCATGAGTCATAAAAGAGCCGAGGTTGCCTACCCCTGTCCTATACTAATCAACAAAGCACCAGATCTCTGGAACTCCTTACGCCGGGATACCCCAAACCAGGTGTCTAATTCCCCCCACCCCACCCCCACCCCCACCCATCTTCTACCTTTGCTAGTTTCACCCGAAATCCAAACCACCTGCTGAGAACAGAGAAAAGACCCAACATAGCCTTTCCATCCTTTCGCAAGTCACAAAAAACTCGGGTTTGGGTATGTTTTGCCTCATTGCTCTAAAAATGAATTTTTAGGGGGAACAGTCTTCGCACCTACTTCTAGTTGGCTGCCTACCAGCGCGGTGGAAAACGAGTCTTGCCTAAAACGCCCGAGCGAGCGAGCGAGCGAGCGCGCAGAAGCCACGCACCGAAGCTCCTCGCCAGGGTCTGTAGTACGTCTGAATGAACATGGCCAGACGCGACACGCGGTGCCCTCTCTAACATAAACCTCTGAGGCAGAAAAAGGAGAGCGATCCTCTCTGGCAGAAGAGTGGGGTGTGTGTGTGTGTGTGTGTGGAAACGAACGTCCCTGGCTGAGTTTGGCGAAGGCAGGAAGCCGCCGCGTAAAAGGAAAGTTTGATAAACTGACATCAGCACTCGAGCTGATCTGTGTACATTATCGGGAGATCAAAAGGAACGCGCTGGAAAGGAGAGGGGGGTTCCCTCTGCCCTCCAACTCCTTTTTTTTTTAAACTTTGGCATGTTGTCATCAACATCTAAGCGGAGAAAGTGTGGGGTTTTTTTTGATGGTGGGGTGTGTGTGTGTGGGGAACAGCCGGGGCTCTTGTTAGCTCATCCTCGCCAGGGAATTAAAAGAACTTTGAGCCCGTCGCTTCCCGCTTCCTCTGTAACCTCAGCGGCAATGTGCAACTGTAAAAACAGACAAGAGGCGAGTTATCTGTCAAGATTCATGAACTCCTTAGGGCTGGAACTTAACAAAGTAATAAATAGCCCCAGTGGCCTCCCTTTGGCCTCAGCCAGCGCCCAAGTATGTATTATGGGATCCCAGGGCAGGAATGCAATTGGACTCCACCACTCTGCCAGTCCCCTAGATGTTGACCAATTAAATATAGGAGGGAGCTGAATTCATGCCCATCGCGCTGGGAGAGCTCGGAGGTGCCCAAAGACCCAGACCCAGAATTATTTGCGGAGCTACTCATAAGTAACTCCGACTGATTTCCCCCACCTAAACCTGTGTGTAGGGCTACTTTCACTAACTAGTGCCATCTATTCCCGCCAGTCACAGTCATGATAATGAACCTGATAGTCCATGAGCCTCCTACTAACCCATCTGGAGGGTGCCAAAATGAGAGAGAAATGATGTATAGGGCTGCAAATTCAGGACATATCCACCCCAATGTGTTTAACCAGAGTGCCATCCTGCACTTATGACAGGAATGTCCTTTCCTGGCCCCATAGAAGTCAATTGATCTCAGATGCAGCCTATTATGTCATCATTAGTGGTTCCACTTTAAAAATAGCGTGTTCCATGTTATTCTACCTTATTCCACTTTAAAAAAGTAGTATGTTCCACCTTATTACTGAATTGAAATGCTCTCCACCCATTATTGAATCAGGACAAAAAAAAGTAGTATGAAATTCTATCCTGCCTCCTTTGGATATCACTGCAATTCAGAGGTGCCCACTGTGTGTGAGAGTGTGTGTCAAAACTCACAACCATGGTAGTGGACCTTTGCCCATGTACATAAAAACATGTTGGGGCTCTGGTTACATAAAAACATGTTGGGGCTCTGTCATTTCAATTCTTTTTTTAGCCTCCCTCTGCAGACACCTAGCCCCCTTCAAAGTAATAGGTGTCTTCGGATTGTGTCAGAACAAGGGGAAAACATTTCTTGGATGCTGTTATGGCTGAGAATGATTCAAATACATTTCAAGCATAGAGTGACAAGAACCAGTTTGGTCTAGTATTTAAGACACTAGGCTATAAAGTTGGTTCAAGTCCAACATTAGCCATGAAAGCCAGCTGGGTGACTTTGGCCCAGTCACTCCACCCCACCAGGTTGTTGCTGTGGGGAAAAACAGATATTTGAGTTAACTATTGAGTTATTTGTAAAAATAATAAAGGCAAGATATAAAATCAGTAAATAAAAATACATAAGATGAAGACAGTATCATTGGGATAGGACATATGTTGTGGGAGTGGGGGAGGGACATTTGGATCTTGATAAGGTGCTGATGGGGAAAGCCTTGTGAGATCAGCCTGGACAGTCTGCGGATGAGCTTCGAAGTGAATTCAACTGACTCTTAGTGAGTATAAGCAGAGATCTGTGGGGAATGTTGGGAGGCCCAGATGCCCCGTCCTTCCCCCTCCCCCATCACTAGCCATCCATCACTAGGTGTTTTTTTTCCTCCCCAAATTTGTCCTTTCTATTAGCACTTCATCTCCAATACAATTTTTTTTCTCCCAATTTCAAAGAAAATAGAGAAGACAAGCTCTGCTATTTTGTTTGGAGAAGGATACGGGCATGTGGTTCAGCCCATATCTTAATTATGGGGGGTTGGGTCCTCAAATTTGTTATTTATTGTTTTTCTTGGATGTTTTGAATCTTGTTTTTATTTTCTGTTATCTGCCCCAGGTGGATAGTCATGTAAATTGAGTTAATACATAAATAAATTGAGCAGGTTATTCAAATAATCTATAATTTGGTTTGCACAATACACTGAACCACAAAATAAAGGGATTGGGTTTGTGCAATGTACTAACTCATTAGAAAGGCATATTCAAGGGTAAAGTTAATCATGTTTAATGGGTTATGCATAGGCTGCCATTAGGCATTTACTTGACCTGGTTAACTGGGTTACATGAACACATTCTCTTTATCAGACGTATGTTTGTCATTTCTAAAGCAACCTTGGTTTTTTCCCCCCTCTTATTTACATCCACCCCCTTTCCTTCTCTCAGAACATCTCTGGATCACTGTGCTATGCATTTGATTCAGTGAACTGTGATGTACATAATAAGTTAGTCTTTTCTTTCAGGTGCTATGTTTGCTGCTTTTCTTTAAAAAAAAACAATGTCTGCCATCCTGAAAATGAAATGATATCCTCATTCAATGTCTCCATGTCAACTGGTGCCCCCTACAGTTGAATCAGATGGGGAAATCTGAATGTTTGTGGGATGTTTAGATATCTTGTTAGGAGACAAAGCTCTCACCATTTATTTCCCCAAACACTTCTAAAAGTAAATGACTGGAATTGTGATTTAATGTTATTCAAAATCCATTCCTACAAGATCAGCAGGACTCGATTCCAAGTCCGGCAGCCTTGAATATTGATTTCTCTTCCTCTGCGTGTGTCCAAATTTTATGGTGCTCCTGCATTGGTCCTTTCCAGAATGCTCTGCCAAATGAGGCATAGTCAAAAATTACTAGACAATCATGTTTGGGTGATGGTCCTCTAGCTCAAATGTACCCCTTGAGCTGCATTTGAGGTTCTTAGTAAAACAGGGTTTTCCAACTGTGAGGGGAAGGCAGAGGACTGAAGAACCTTTCAATCAGAATAACAGAATTGAAAGGGACCTTGGAGGTCCTCTAGTCCAACTCTCTGCTCAAGCAGGAGACCCTGGCCTATACCATTCCAGACAAGTGGCTGTCCAGCCTCCAGTGATGGAGCACCCACAACTTTTGAAGGCAAGCTGTTCCACTGATTAATTGTTCTCACTGTTGGGAAATTTCTCCTTAGTTCTAGGTTGCTTCTCTCTTTGGTTAGTTTCTATCCATTGTGTCTTGTCTTGCCTTCTGGTGCTTTTTTTCAAAATAGGTTGACCCTCTCTTCTTCGTGGCACACTGCTATCATGTCTCCCCTAGTCCTTCTTTTCACTAGACTAGACATTCCCAATTGCTGCAACTCTTTCCAGAGTCTCTACTTCTTTTGTACGATACTGGGATGCAGTATTCTAAGTGTGGTCTTACTCAGGCTTTATAAAGGGTACTAATACTTCACGTGATCTTGATTCTATCCCTCTGTTACCACATTATCATATCCCTTCTGCGATTATATAAAATAGATAATAATCACATTATTCCGATAAATCCATCTTTACCTACGTTCCACCGCATTAGTCCAATGTTCATTTTGAAGGTTTGGATTTTAGAGGAGTGTGGACTTTAAGATTTAAAAGAGCCTTGGTGGAGCAGTGGGCTGATGCCTCCTTAAGTAACACCAGCTGCCTGCAATTAGTGCAGGTTCGCATCCCACCAGGCTCAAGGTTGACTCAGCCTTCCATCCTTCCGAGGTAGGTAAAATGAGGACCCAGATTGTTGGGGGCAATTAAGCTGACTTTGTAATAATGCCGCTTGGGGGGTGTGTGTGAAAGCCCTAATAAGCAGGCATATACATAGAATGAAGGCTACTGCTAAGCTTGTAAGCCGCCCTGAGTCTTCGGAGAAGGGCGGGATATAAATGGAATTTAAAAAAAAAGATTACACCACTGTAACAGGAGGTGTGGAGGCAAAAAGTTTAGGAACCCCCTTCTCCACGCTGATCTTTTGCTTCTGTTTCCTAAGGAGTTTGCATTAATAACTGGCCATTTAAATACAATCGCGACCTTTCTTAATCTGATTTGGGCGCAGGCTTGCTGCCCTGGCGTTTTATGGATTCCGGTCCCTTTCACAACCCCCTCTGCCCCCAAAGAGGGCTTTCTCGTTCACCCACTACTAATGTTTACCTCCCCCCCTCCCGTGGGCTACTGAACCCAAGCAACCCCCTCCGCCCCTCCCTCTTTCTCCTCCCGTGTCCTCGCTGCAGAGCGTCCTTCTGGCCCGGTGCTCGCGCCGCCGATTCTCCTCCTCCTCCTCCTCCTCCTCCTCCTCTGGTTGGGCGGAAGGAGGCCAACGGGGAAACCCGCTTTGTGGAACTTGCTGCTCTATTATCTTACCGTAAATCTTAGGCAATCCTGGAACTAATTATCGAGAGGATATGTCTCAATTTGTTCTGCATTAATGCCACGTTGGGAATGGAGTCGGGGCCACAGCCAGAGCAGACACTTGAGCACATGAAATTGATGAACTGAGACTTGCTCCGAGTCCCCAGCACACCATCTGGAATTCCAGTCTGGGGTTACGATGAGAATTTCTGACCCCAGATTCAACTCTGGAGAAGAACCAGGGAGGGGGGGGGGAAGGAAAGGAAAGGAAAGGAAAGGAAAGGAAAGGAAAGGAAAGGAAAAGAAAGGAAAGGAAAGGAAAGAAAAGGAAAACTTGAGAAAGGGGGGAAGAATAAAAGAAAATGTCATTTCTGCACCTGTAGGAAATAAACGCTTTCTAAATTCCTTTTCCCCATAACTTTATTCCCCTTGAAATTAATCTACATGTGCTTATCTCCACGTCTTTATATTATCCATAAATATTGAAAGAAAGGAATTTTACAGAAACGATTCCTGAGCCTTTCCCCTAAACTCAATCCTCTTTCTCAGAGTTCGTTGTTGTTAGCTGCGAAGTCGTGTCCGACCCATCGCGACCCTATGGACAACATTCCTCCAGGCCTTCCTGTCCTCTACCATCTTCTGGAGTCCATTTAAGCTCACGCCTACTGCTTCAGTGACTCCATCCAGCCACCTCATTCTCTGTCGTCCCCTTCTTCTATTGCCCTCGATCTTCCCCAGCATTAGGCTCTTCTCCAGGGAGTCCTTCCTTCTCATTAGGTGGCCAAGGTACTTGAGTTTTAGCTTCAGGATCTGGCCTTCTAAAGAGCAGTCAGGGTTGATCTCCTCTAGGACTGACCGGTTTGATCGCCTTGCAGTCCAAGGGACTCGCAGGAGTCTTCTCCAGCACCACAGTTCAAAGGCCTCAATTCTTTGGCGCTCAGCCTTTCTTATGGTCCAACTTTCACTGCCATACATTGCAACTGGGAAGACCATAGCCTTGACTATACGCACTTTTGTTGACAGGGTTATGTCTCTGCTTTTTAGTGTGCTGTCTAGATTTGCCATGGCTTTCCTCCCAAGGAGCAAGCGTCTTTTAATTTCTTGGCTACAGTCCCCATCTGCAGTGATCTTGGAGCCCAGGAAAATAAAATCTGTCACTACCTCCATTTCTTCCCCATCTATTTGCCAGGAATTGAGAGGGCCAGATGCCATGATTTTGGTTTTCTTAATGTTAAGTTTCAACCCAAGTTTTGCACTCTCTTTCTTCACCTGCAACAAGAGGCTCTTTAGTTCTTCTTCACTTTCTGCCATTAGAGTGGTTCAGAGTTCAGGTGTTCTTAATTAGGACACCTTCCCCCCCATCCCTGTTAATTGCTGTGTGGGGAGGCAGTGATCCACACACCTTTTTGGATGGAACATGGAACTGGGCATCTCAAAGGGTTCATACTGTATAAGGCTTGATGGCTCAACCATCCAGATTTGAACTGGCCTTTGTGTTATTCTTGTCCCTGAAAGTAAGTCTCAGACCTATTTGCTGGAATAAGTCTTGCTGGACCCAGCGTTGTTTAGCTAGAAAGCCAATTCCACCTTGGCTTGGCAGGGATTGAAATTCTGTGCAAACTGACATGGGAATAGGACTCATGGATCCCAGCCTAATTTACCTTTGAGTCTATGTGTTTAGACCTGCAGTCCAGGTGGACGCCAATAAACAGATGGAATAAGCTGATTTTCATATTGATACCTGTGGGATGTTTACTCAAACCCACGTTACATAGCTTGGAAGTAAATCTGGGGAACCTTATTTTGTGGCTTGTTAGAGATGCATCTTGATTTCGGCAGAAGTCGCCTCTAGTAGGTGTAGGAATATGAGGCCATAAAGCAATAAATGAATAACTTTCTTAATTCCCATGATTGGTTCATCAACCATGAACCATTGTGGATTAGTGTATTTTGTTTTTCCATTTTCGGGGTCCAATTTCCCCCTCCCCATCACAGCCATGTCTCTCACCTTGCACCAAGCTTCATTTTACATGAAGGCTGAGGGTCTTAGAGAGGTCTTGTTAAATTTATTAGCATATTGCTAGGGCAAAGCTGAACATAAATTACCAGGATGTGTAAAGCTATAAAATATCCCTCCACAGACTCTGGTGAACAAGAGTTCATACACCAGTAAGCACTGGATCATTGTTCAGATCACTGTGACATTTTAAAAGTCTCTGCTGCATAACTGGAGCTGTGCAAAGATTAGCTGAGGGCACTCAGAGAAGGCGTTCATGATTAAGACCTCTCAAATAGGTAAGAAAAAAAGAAAGTGGCTTCCTGTTTAATTTCAGCATTACACCAAGCAGTTGTAAATTAATGGTAATAGTCTTATCTTCAGTTAGAAGGGTATTAGTGAAATTATTGACTTCAATAGGATCTGATTTCCAGGCTGGAAGAATAAGGGCATCCCACTGTTATACCTTTCTCCCTATTGTACCATGTGTGCTCATCTTTATGTGGCTCTAAATGTAAAATGAGGATACCTCATTGTTAATCATTCTTAAAAGGCATGTTCTCAAGATGCCACCTTCCTCTCCTCCCCACTCCATAGCCTGTTTAGCTGTTCCAGTTTAAATGTAACATTTTCCCTCCTCTCCTAATAGAAGGTTTGCCATGAACATGATGTACAACATTACATCAATCATGCTGATGATGATACTTTCAAGGGCCAGGACTGGCCACATTAGACAGACCTGGCCATGCCTTTCTAAATCAGTTGCTGCTGAGAACTGCCCCCCATTGCTCTTTTGGCTGGAACCAGATGAAAGAGTGGCTTTTGCAGAGACATTTACCTATGTGATGTCCAACTGGCACTTTCTGAATTTAGTTGTCTGATGTTACACAGGTTTCTTGTCTTTCTTGTCTCTCTCTCAAAATCAATCAATCAATCTATGACAGTGTGTCGCAGTAGTTAAAATGCAGTACTGCAACAAACTCTGCCCACAGTCTGGAGTTTGATCCTGACCAGCTCAAGGTTGATTCTGCTTCCATCCTTCCAAAGACAGTAAAATGAGGACCCAGATTGTTGGGAGAAATATGTTGATGCTGTAAACCACTTAGAGAGTGCTGTTCTATCTATCTATCTATCTATCTATCTATCTATCTATCTATCTATCTATCTATCTATCTATCTTCTATCTATCTATCATCTATCTTCATCATAATCTATTTATTTATTTATTTAGATAATGCCTTTATTGTTTTTATAAATAGCTCAATATGATGAACAAAACTAATATTCCTTCCTCCTCCAATTTTTACCCACAACAATAACATTGTGAGGTGGGTAGGACTGAGAGAAAGTGATTGGTCCAAAATCACCTAGTCAATTTTCATGCCTACAGCAGAACTACTAGAACTCAAGTCTTCAAGTTTCTAGCCAAGTGCCTTAAACTATTAAGTTTAAGTTTAAGTTTTATTAAATTTTAGGCCAGACTGGCCTATAACTAACACAGGCTTACTAGTCTTTGGAAAGAGTGCTCGACCTATTAAAAACAAAACAAAACAGGATGTATGGGTGTTAACAAAGCAGAGAAATTGACAAGAGCTGCAGGGTCTGGGATGATGGAGGAAAAGATGCTGTTCCCAGCCAGATAGCATTCTCAGTCATGTGGTAATTAATTAGATAGAAAGTTTTTTACAAATCTTCCCACTCCCCAGTTTAAACCCATTATTGAACTCTCTTATTTTCCTCCAAAATCTTTGGTTTCACATGGAAAGGAGGAGCCATTATATGTTTAAAGGCAGAAGAAAGAGGCATACGTTGCCTCCATTATATGATTTGTCAGTATTGTGCTCTCTCGTTGTTATTTTTCTTTATTATTATTTTTTAGCAACCTGTAGGGGTTCCAGCCACTGAAATTTATTCAGAAAGTCTTTCCATACCCCCACCTTTCCCATCTGCCCTGTTCACCGCCCTGAGTCCTTCGGGAGAAGGGCGGTATATAAATAAAATTATTATTATTATTATTATTATTATTATTAATATTATTATTATTATTATTATTATTATTCCATCTTGCAAGCAATCAGCCACTTTGGAAATGATACTTAAGCACAAATTTCTCTTTCTTGCAAAATCGCTCTGTTTTAGTACAATGCTATTTCAGAATAGTGTTATTCTGAAATAGCATAAACTCATGCTGACTTTAAACACGCCCATATAAAACACTTGCAGAAAAGCAGAACAAGGTTTGACAGAAGGCTAAACCACTGATCTAGTTAACACACCTCACCTCCTGTTAAAGGGAGCAATTGATGGATACTTTCCTGCCTGCTGGTGACATTTGCTAAGAGGGCAAAAAAACTGGAGAAACCCACCCATTGCTTTTCTTAACTTGTCCCTCCTTAAAATGGTGAGGTTATCAGCATTCCCAAGTAGGCCAAATAGGATCCCCATTGTAGACAATGCAATGTATCTGGCATATTTTTCTGTTGCCCCAAGGACTGAAGGAAAGCCCTTTAATGTCACTGTGAGAAAGAGCCATTTATTTCTTTATTTTAATGGACTGACCTGATATTTCCCAGATCTTAGTAAACTAGTAAAGGTACAACTGAAAGGTGCAATAGAAAGACTTTAGAGCAAGGGGACAGGGTAATTGAGAAGGGAAAGAGCAGTTTTCTCTTGTTAATTGTGAAATACATATGGGACTCCTCAGAGCACTGTAGTATGAGGAACTGGTAACAGATAGGAGGGAATGTTCAGGTCAGGAGATCAGGAATCAATCTTTAAATCTAGAACAAGATTGTCTATGGAGATTCTCAATCATCCAAGTCATGGTTATTCCAAAGGTGCTTTTCCAAAGACAACTGAACTTGCTTGAAAATCATTCACTTCTCATCCAAGAAGCTTCTTCAGTTCTGACTGTTGCCTTTTGGAAAAGCATCTTGGGGACTAGAACAAGATTGAGTAGATGTTGCTACCTTAATAATTACTATTTTAAAATGGGAGGCAATAAAGCCTTCAGAGTCAGAATCTAAAATGACTAAGCTGGATTACTGGCTATAAATTGTGAGCAACGGACTGTGATGTAAATTAAATAATTAAAATACAACATTAGAATTTGATAATTTATTCCCTAGAAGCAGCTTGATCAGCTCCTTCACAAATACAGATTTGGATAGAAAAAAATATACCTCTTTCTTACCTGAAACTGATTCTTTGGCTTAATATTTAATAAACTAAAAATATTCAGGGGAAAAAACATTTATATGGTGATGTTCAGTATCGTACAGAATTAAAGTTTACCATGCTAGAAGAATCTCAAGGACCAGTAATCAAACTGAAACCACAATAAACCACATTTTACAAGGATGTATAAAATAAAAGGAAAATGGGGAAAAAAAGTTCTGCTAAGGAGCTTGATCTGGGAAAAACTCAGAAGACCAAACTGCATACACTTAAGGAAATAAGGAGTATGCTAGCTGTACAGCAGCAGATTAATTCTTATGCAAAACAACAGGAAACCATAAATGAAAGCTCACTGACTATTCTTTAAAAGAAATTAAGACATTTTCTAGAGAGTAAACCCTACTGAATGCGATGTGACTTTGAACTTATTTGGACTATGCCATATGACGATGAACAACATGGAATTGTGATATGGGATACAGTGCCGTATTAACTAGCCTGTTAGCAGCACTTGGATGACCTTTGTTGAGCTTGAAAAACTAAGGAGGTAGGACTGTGTTCTTGGAAGGAAGACCATCAGGAAACACCAAGCTGTAAGCTACACTGAGAAATCAGCAAAACATTCAAGAACACTACGGCAAATTGCTTCTACAGTATATTGTAATTAAGAAAACTCCATGGTCCTCCATTTGTCATCTTCAGACACAACTTGATGAAGACTTTTGTTCTATCTTTCTGGTGTATTATTGCTTGTATGCACACTAATAAAACATTGGTGCATCTTCAAAATGGTTTGGTTGCTTTAGATTTTGGCTGCATCTCATATAATCCCATTTTAACCATCATTTCCAGGCAATTACAAACAAATAAGAGTGCTAATACAGTATCCATATCCATATTCTATTCATTCCCCCTTCTCAAATAGGACATTTTCTATCTTGATCTTTGGACACAGGATAACGTCTATCATGTATTACAAACTTTGATGCAGTTTTCTTCATCTTATAGCAGGAAAGAGGGGAAAAAATGTAAAATCAGATTAAAGCATAAGCATTTTATATATCCAGTAGTTTGAAAAATGGTGGGATTCTTTCTTTCCCAACGGTATTCTAGAGAGACAATTTTACACATTTAATATTTTGAGTTTAATTCCTATGACCAAAGCACTTTCACAACAATAAAAAACACTCAGATGAAACTAGCCCTACCTTATTTGGAAGTTTGTGTCAAAATTTCATTTACAACTAATATGTGTTATCAATGAAATTTTGACACAAACTGTGTCTTTCAAACTTTAAAAGTACTTTCCCTTTTGCACATGCAATATGTCATTTTTTGGCCTGCCTACCAAGACATGAGCTCCCTGAGCTCCTTTTTGCCAGCAAAAATATTTTCCAGTCCTTGCTGATAGATTTTATATCTTTCCTTTCTTCAGCAATCATCCTGCTGTTTGCTATTAGATGAGAAGATATAAATGTCCTGTAAGTGGTTGGTAGCATTTTATTTCAACAGATATAAATCATAGAGTTTCCAAAAGCTGAGGTTATGGCACATAAATATGGAGGAACATAATTGTTCTTATTTTTATTCTTACTGTTGTTGGAACCACTGTTTTCATAGGAGAAGTCAGATTGTGGAATTTGGAAGAGATGGAGGATTTTCACCAGTTTTCACTTTCTCCCACAACTCCCTTTCTATAATAATCAGAAGAAAGAATGACATTATTCAGCATTAAGCAGTAGGCTCTCACTGCTTTGTTAAGATTTGCTATTGTTGCCCTCTCCCTTCTGCATCTAGCCCAGGGGTAGGCAACCTTGGCTCTTTTATGACTTGTGGACTTCAACTCCCAGAATTCCTGAGCCAGCCATGCTGAGGAGAAAGGGAGAGGTTTCCATGCTGAGCCATGCTGGCTGAGGAATTCTGGGAGTTGAAGTCCACGAGTCATAAAAGAGCAAGGTTGCCTACCCCTGATCTAGCCAAACCATTCTGGAAGATCATCCTGTATCTGGGAAAGATTTTGAAGTTACAAAAGGGAATATAACCGTCTATGTTTAAATCCCTGAGCGGTTATTAATATGATTACTTGTTAAATGTATTAAATCTTAAACTAAGGTGGGCTAATGAGAGAGAGAGAGAGAGAGAGATAGAGAGAGAGAGAGAGAGAGAAAGAGATAGAAAGAGCACACATCTAAAAAATGCTATAACGTCTCCACAGTAAATTTGAAAAGTAGATTTACTTCCTCTTCTCACAGCAGGAGTTGTTTGTTTGTTTACTCAATTTGTGCAGCCACAACTCTGGAAGTATATATCAAATAAAAACCAAACAGACAGCAATGATTATAAGTGGGGGGAAAACATACTCCCCCCCCCCAATAAAACAAAGAACAAAGGAACAAAATCCATAACCGGCATACCAGGCAATGTACAGCTGGGGTCAACCAAACACACACTTCACCTCTCAGAAGATGGGCTCATCTATCATCTTGGCCCAACGCAAGGGAGAAAAACCAGGTTTTTAACACTCTCCGGAAGACTAACAGTTGAACCTTCCATTGTGACCACTGTTTCAGAACAAAATTATTCCATCACTGCCATTTTTCCTCTACCACAAAAAAAGTAGTTTCCTGATAGAAAATCTGTCTGCTGGTGTCAGGCCACAAGCATTTCCCTGTGAGATGCAAAAATATAAAATGCTATTCATAATTAAAACATTGACAATATCCATCATATGGGTATTATGATGGTCCTTGAATTACCTATAAGAGGCAACAGTTATTTCTGTTTAGTGTCTTTAGAAGTGAGTAATCAACAGTTTCAGTACTTCTATATCTTGGGAGAAGGGCAAACATTTGTTTTGGATTCTTTGCAACTCAGCTCCACTTTATGGAGCCTTCCCTTGACATGGTGTCCTAGGCTTCCTCTAGCCTACAACTGTGTATTGAAGTATATACAGTTACAAGGCAGCCTTTCCCATCCTTGGATTTCCAGATCTGGAAATACAGCTCTGGTAATTTCCAGCTGAGATTGATGGGACTTGGAGTTGAGCAACATTTGAAGGTCCAAAGATGACCTCTCCTGCATTAAGCAGAGTGATGAAGCTACTGTTAAATGGCATGTGCTGACTTGTGAGAAATTAGCCGTGAGGTGTTATGGAAGAGAAATCCATATAGTTCAGCATGTCTTGTTGATGTAGCCTGATACTAAGTTGGAAGGAGGATTCATTGGCCAATTCTATTGATTTTTCTCTATGAAATTACGCGAGTCAGTTCTGCCAGTAATTAAAAAAATATAGAAAATGACAATAACCACAATCCCTCTAATTTCAACCTTTTAGAAAGAGACTAATGTTATCTTCTTCGTGTTCATTCTCAAAATCTTTGCAACATTTTAGAACTTCACTAAAACTTCACATTCCTCCTCTATAACTACTGTAGCTTTCACCCAAAGTTATTGGTGGATTAAGCAAAATATTATTTGCAATGAAACTAGCCCCTGCAGAAGAGAGCAATCCTCCACATGTATACATAGGTAATATAAGAGCCTTTTGCAATAATTAATTCTGCTCCAGTCTAACTACTTTCATAAGCTACATCCAAACATATTTGGAAATGTAGACTTTAAGGAGCAAATTTGTATCTGTCATTAGGAATGCATCAGTCATAGAACTGCAGTCATGGCCTCTTAGCACCAGTCTTCTACAGCAAGAAGAAGAACTCCTTATGATCCTAGATTCACAATAATAAAAGAGGTGGAAAAGAGTGACTAGGCCATGCAGGTCAGGTCCCATCTGGCAAATTCAGGATTACTCCCCATGGTACACATTTCAACTCTTTGTCAAATCTCATGTTATGTTTCCCACACTGTGGGGCTTCCAATGTGTTAATCAAGAAATGCATTCACACAATCTAACAGATCTTCTTATTCAACTTTCCTTTCCTTTAATTACTTCCATTATTCACTATGCCATTGTGAAAAGTGAATAAAGTGTTTTTAGCTTCTCTGCTTTATTGTTATTTTATACTCTTGCATCGTTCTAAAAATTCTGAACTGTGAACAGTTCCTCTGCTTCACAAGGATAGAGAAAACAGTGGACATAGAAACTGGTCTAGTTTATTTCACAGACCCTTCTTGTCCCCAATCTGGATCCTTTCAGACATGCTATATTGCTACTTTACAAGCAACCTCACCATTACGAAATAAGATTGAGGATGCCCACTTATGTCATGAATTGCACCTTTTAGCCTCAAATCAAACTTTGTTAGTGAGGAACTTAAAGCAAAATCTCAATTCTGAGCAATTATTGATCCCATTCTGGGATTTGATATTATGTATATACACTTCACTTTCATACTGTTTCATGAATCATTTCCTACAAATACTGTGTTTGATTGCAGTCTGATGTGAATATGCAGTAGATCAACTAACCTGCACTACTTGGTTGAAATAGAAATGTGCAACTTCCTGAGTAGTTGGGCATATTTTTTATTTTTTTCATAAATGATTATAATAGATGCTAGCAGAAAATAAAATCACACCATACATCCATTCAAATAAATAAAAAAAATCATGGTTTTACAATGGGTTGCCTCTACTGGACAAAAATGGAAGCATTGATTATGAAGTTCCTCATCTGTATCTACTCACTGCATTCATTTTAGAAAGCTATAAAAATAGGTGTAAACGCTGTGATTTGTACATATCTGTCTATACCTAGCAATCACCATTACACTTCCTTCATGCATTGCTATGCAATTAATCAGAATTTATAATATTGTTTAATCTCTCTGTGATCTCAGTTTCTTTGTCTAATCTAATCTCTAATTTCAAAGCAATCAAGTGTCCTGTCAAACTAACGTCCACGCCGGAGAGCGCAAGCCTGAAGAACGACGACGTGGTATGGTTGACTGCAAGAAAACCTTTACTACGAAGAGATCCATGCAAAAGCAAAGTCAGCGTTGGGAGTCACTCACCCCCAACGCGTCTTTTAAACGTTGCCAGTAATTGGGCAACAGCCTCACCCGTTAGCCCCACCCTTTCCCCCCGCGCAGACCAGCATCCGCCTGAGCTGCGTAAAAACCCCACCCCCCTATCCCGTCGTCCCACGCCCTGCTTCTCCCCCTGACGCTGAGGTCCATACAGCGTGGAGGAAGGTGTAAGCCCAGCATCCCCCTCCCCCATACTCCAAAGTCCCCATTGTGCTCCCCTCCACCATCTCAGTATCCAGTGCCACACCCGCAGCCCCCGGCAGCCCCCGTCGTCCGAGCACAGCTGTAGAGCGCCCTGCGCTGCCGCCGGAATGCGAGCAGCTGAAATGTCCGGCTGTAGCGGCTGAGGCTCCGTGAGTCTTGCGCGGCTGCCGATGGTCGTTTCCAGCCGCTTCACTGCTGGTCGGGCAGGCGTGGGTCTTGCGCGGCTGCCGGTGGCCGTTTCTGACCGCCACACAGCTGATCGGCCAGGCGCGGCTCCTGCGCGACTGCCGGGGGCCGTTACTGGCCGCCGCACAGCTGATCGGCCAGGCACGGCTTCTGCGCGGTCGCCCGCGGTTGTTTTCGGCCGCCTCGCAGCTGCTGGGTGTGGGCGTGGCTGGACCTCCTCCTGGCCTGCGCGGATACTGCTTCTGGTGCTCCCCTGAGTCCCGTTGTGGTGTCGAGCCCGAGGGGCTTGACATGTCCTTTTTATGGATAATGAAGAAAAAGGAATCCATTTGCTCTGTATAAAGTGGCCTGAGTCTTTCCATTAAGCAACATTTTTACTTTACATACAATAAATACAATATACACACTGCTTATTATCATTGTTGTCTGCTACTTCATCAGCAAACCTCTTCCTGGATTCTGCAGTACCATATAAAGTACAGTAATGGCACATTCTTCTATTCAATAACTGGGATTACATTTTACTACTATTTTACTCTTTTGAGTGATGAACTATATGCATGCAGCTAATACATAATAAATAAGCATTACCAATATTTTCAGTTTCCTAGCTCTAAGAAGGTGTGTAGATCACCAATCAATTAGATCAATCTGTCCCACCCAGCCAAGTTAGGAGGACATGATGCGTATCCAGTCGGTTAGGAAGTTTCAACTGGAATCTAGAAGGAGGGCCTTCTCAGCTGTTGCCCCCCACCTTATGGAACATCTTACCCCCAGAGGTGAGGTGAGCCCCCTCATTCTTCTGATTTTCTGTTAAGATCTGGCTTTTCCAATTAGCAGTTGGGGGGAAAACGACTGGAGGCCTGAGGACACTCCCACTGCCTTCATAACCGCCTAGCCTTTGAATTTTAATCTGATTTATTTTTACTTGTAAGTTTCTAACACTGTCATTTAAGGTACGCTTTTATTTATGTAAGTGTCTGATGTTTTGTGTTGTTGTAATCCACCCCGCATCAGTTACGTGAGATAGATGAAGTAGAAATTTAATAAGTAAGTAAGTAAGTAAATATCACCTGAGAATTGTTCTGAATCAGTACATAATTGGTATCTACATACTAATATAATGTAGAATTTGTAATGTGCAAGCTTTGTGAGAAGGTTTTAGGTCTGAAGATGAAGAATACAAATCTGATGATGATGTTTGTTGCATGTTGCTAACCTTTGATAATATAAACATACTTGAAATTCCACTCATTTATCTCAATTTCTGGAAGTTCCTGTGAAGGGCTTCTTTCTAGAATGATCTGTAAGGGGCCTTTGTCCCTCATCAGATAGCTGAAGTGCAGCCAGTAGTTTTAATAAAATCTTATTTTCCAGTTACTGCTTCAATTCTTTCTGAGTTCTTCCTTATCACAAAAATATTGGTTTTTCTTACATAAATTATTTCGATCAGACTTAACTACAGTATCCCCCTCAGTTCAAAATAATTTCTGAATGACTTTTTTTAAAAAAAAAATCTATGCTGTCATTCACCTTTATAAAAAAAATACTGCTATCTAGGGGTTCAGCTGTTATGGCTGTCCAGCCTATATTCTCTTCTCTTCAGTTATTGACATGGTTGACATTTATCAGCTTGTTATTTTTTTCTAGCCATGATTATAGTTCTTTAGAAATTGAAGCTTGCCTATGATTCAGTGTCTTCTTCCATTCTCACATTTCCATAGCTTCCCAAACAGGGCACTCTCCACAAATGCATCAGCCAACCTATGTAACCTGAAACTTCTGTATCATATTTTATATTTTCAGTCTGTACACTTTTCTTTTGGCTAGTTCATCTTTCCATCTGCCCAACCTATTGGGACCAAAAATGCTGCCATCTATCAGGCATTAGATAGGATTATATTTTTTTTCAGATTAGTTATTACAAATTAATTACATATTCTGGCCTTAAGAACACAGCATATATCCTAAAAGAGTGACAATACATTTCTAAAGACAATTATTGTTTGTTTTAATATACATTGGAATTCAATGAAGGAGGGTGTTGACCAATGGAGAAAAAATACCAGTTTTAATAAAAGCCACTCAGCAAAACGTAAAAACAAAAAGTATTTGCCCCCATTTTTTGTTCTTCTCCCTGAGGAACCACAAGGCATTTTGTACATGTCCAAAGAGACATTAAAAATAATTATGTGGAAGAGTAATAGCTCCCTTGGTTGTTTTAATATATTTTTGTCTACAAACAAGAAAAAAAATATTTAATCTGCTGTCTTGGCATTGCTTGAAAAGTTTCTCAAGCAAAAACATTTTAAGTAACCTTAAATATTATCAAGTGAGCAAGAACAATGAATGTGAATATTTATGCAACTTTATACACAGATCCCAGAAAAGAACACATATATTAGGAGATATGTTTAAGAATAGGGGTTTTTTATTTCATGGGACACATAGAAGATCTCTGGAATTTAAATTCTAAGATGAAAAGAAATTCTAAATTATTCTATAAAAGTTCTCCCAAAATGGTGATATTCTTACACCTTGTATAATGTCATGGTTTTTTGCTGCAAATACTGATTATATTACTTTATTTGTGTTCTAAATTTTGCAAGATAAAAAAATCTTAGTTTCTAATTAAAGTATTGCTGAATTATGCAAAGAGCTATTTACATCAAGTCAAAACAGTTACAGACATATTGTGATTGTTAGATGGTAGACTCAATAACTGATAAGTATATCAAAAGGTTTTACCAGAATATTATTTCATAAGAAAGTGATATTAAAAATTCTATAGCAGCTGAAGAGGCCATCTATTGAAAACTACAATAGGTAGTCCTTGTTTAATAACCACAAATGGAACAATTTTATTATTAAGAGATGCAGTCATTAAGCAAAACAACAAGTGACCATGACTTGTAATTTTCTTCGCCATTGACTCCGCTTTTGGAAGTTGGCTGTGACACTGCAATGGTTGTAATTGCCTGTCAGTTGTGATGCACCTAAATATCAATCACGTGACCATGGGATAATAAATAACTACTAAAGATACAATGATAATAAGTGTGAGGTTTTTCTCTTCCCCCCCCCCACACACACCATTTTCTTACAGACTATAAACAAGAGCCCATCCTGAGGTGTTTTGATGCCAAACTGAAGAACTGCCCCACTGCACCTCTACCACCAGCCCTGCTGAAAGTCCCACCTCTGGAATTTGACAACAGCTGGAGCTCCTGAAATGTCATCATGTCATCATGTCAACTATCTTGATATAACTTTAAAACTTCAAGGCTAATATAACACTCTGGCCTTCCCCTCTCAACAGTTCCAGAGAAGAGAAGTTTCAACAGTGAAATCAATTTATGAAATATTATATATTATTAACATGGTTGCTAAATTGACAAATGCTTTGCTTTGATATTTTAGAGAAAAACCTACGTTTTTCCATTTCAGTGCCTTGCTAAATATTTAGTACTATGTGTTCATAGAAGCTTTACACTTAGAAGTAACTACAAATGTATCCATGCTTAATGGGCTAAGAACCATGGAACTTCTTGGACCTTATTTTAAAGGAGATACATACACAACTGGTGAAGGGTTTTGATGCCAGAAAATAACTATGGCCATATGGTTAAGCAACACAGTACTGATGATGTTACCTAGGTTGTTAATGAAACATCTGCAAAAAAACAACAAAGTTCAGACAAGGACCGCTCAGCAAACTATATTACTTAAGAGACCATACTAGACTTCCTCATTCTGGAATTTTAATCGAAAGGATATCTTATAATTAGGATAACCACAAGAACTCACAACCTACCCATGTAAATGTCATCAAAATATTTTTTTATCACTAATGTTGTCTAGGATTCTCTGTTAGGAAGTAGTATTTGGGGACATTTTTATTGATGTACCAATAGCAGGAGAAGTAATTATTATTGGTACTAAGGCATATATAAATTACTTCTACCCAAAGTCCTCATATAAAAACTGTTTCCAAGTCTCATTGGCAAAAGAAATTTCTCACTTTTTAGCCCCGAGACATATTGAAATTTACAAAGATTACAAAACCATGTGTCCTTCTCCCACCTTAAACAATGACTGTCACATTGTAGGTTAGTGCTCTTCAATCTGCCAGCTCCCAGATATATTGGACTATAACTTCCATAACCCCTAGCAGCAAGATCTTTCCAACACATCTGGAGGGCTGGTATGATAAAAGATCTAATGTGTAAATAATCAATTTTATCTAAATTTGCACAGAAAAAAAACAAAGTATCTGGTATTTTGCATACTTTTATGGGTTCAGTCCTAGTAGAGTTTTTAAGCTATGCTTTCAAGCAAGATCCCACTTCTATCTCCATCCCATGCTTCAAGGTCAAAATATGCAAAGAGATAAAAGTTCCAGGACATGAACTCTTGGGTCTCTTTCTGTACTCCATTTCTTAACTGCAAAAAGTAGTATGAAAGTTGGGTAAGAATCCAAACTGAGCTCAATCAGATTTGATTCAAATCATCCCTACTGAGACCTGGCACCCCACAACGGCCATCTTATCTTTAAAAAAGTAAATGCTGTTGCTGATCCAAAGACAAACTAGAATTAACTCATTTTAGCAATCAAAGGTCCCACTTTGTATGGAAGGAAAAGAGAGAAAAGGCCGGGCAGGGGGAGAGCCCCACTCTCTGCACTAGAAGCTGCATCTGTAGTCTCCTTCATTTCCTTTTTAATTCTGGCAGCTCTATCATTCAGTACCGAGACCCACCTCCTCATGGACCATAAAGCAAAGCCAGGCTAATGGGTATGCATTCACCCCCAGAGAACAATACAGCACGTTGCTTTTTATAAAGTGATATAAATAGAAATAGACATAACTTCTTCTCTGGTTTCTGTGAACGGCTGGCATTGCTCCATGAGAGACTACTAAAGTCTGTTTTGCACTTTAGGGCAGCAGGGAAGAGGAAGGGAGGGGGAAGCGAGTCATGGGATGTTATCCAAGTCTGCTCAGAGGAACCAGAAAAACATGGATTGAGGAGCCAAGGTGGTACCGCCAGCTGCAGGGCCATTAATTAAAATTCCGAGGTATGTAGCAGTAAGAATGACCTTGGTACTTGTTGAATAAAGGAGATAACATTTACAGAGAAGCTCTGCTTGTCCTACCTAGGTATATTTATCCAAGAAGTAGCTTGCACACTGCCCCCACGGCTTTCTCCCCCCTTCACCTCAGCTCTCAAGGCTGTAAATTAATTCTAATTGCAGAGATATGTAATAAAAGCCGTGTTCTGCCCTTGGGTAGTATTTGAAGATTTATTTTCAGGTTTTAGTTAGCTTTGAGCATTTAACTTAAAAAGAAAATAGGAACATGAGAGAAAATGTAGGTTTTATGGATCTATAAAATTACTCAGCTTCAGATAAATGTATATTCCAATACAACCAAACCCTAAACAGCCGAGGCTGGCAGTGCAATGCACTGTATACATTATAGAGCATATTTTCCCCACATGCAGTTTGCCTCTGTGAATATAGACACAATGAGTATTACCTTTATCTCTTTGGGGGAAAAAATGTGTGTCTGCACAGCACAACATCAGCAATCTGTCTTGGCCCAGAAATAGGTATTAAAACAGTGAGTTAAATACCAAGACTTCTCAGAGGATAAAAGTGGAATTCCTTTGTCCTTGCATTAAGTGAAATTGCAATTGACTTTCATGAAGGCTGTTTTACTCTTCTTTATCAGCTCCCATTCTAAGGTTTGTTATTTTTAAAAGAATGTTGAAGTGATCAAGAAGATGTCACGTATTTTATAATTTGTCCTTGGGAAGCCTTAGAGACACCTATGCTTAGAAATGGGTAGAACTGCTGGTGCTTTTTTTCAAGGGCCACATGCAACAGCAGCTTGTTTACCAAATAATAGGTAAAGGTAAAGGTTCCCCCGCACATGCGTGCTAGTTGTTTCCAACTCTAGGGGCCAGTGCTCATCTCCGTTTCAAAGCTGAAGAGCCAGCGCTTGTCCGAGGACGTCTCCGTGGTCATGTGGCCGGCATGACTAGATGCCAAAGGCACACGGAATGCTGTTACCTTCCCACCAGAGTGGTCCCTATTTTTCTACTTGCATTTTTACGTGCTTTTGAACTGCTAGGCTGGCAGAAGCTGGGACGAGTAACAGGCGCTCACTCTGTTACGCGGCACTCGGGATTCGACCCGCCAAACTGCCGACCCTCTGATCGACAAGCTCAGCGTCCTAACCCACTGATCCACCGCGTCCCTATATATATTAAAGGGACGCGGTGGATCAGTGGGTTAGGACGCTGAGCTTGTCGATCAGAGGGTCGGCAGTTTGGCGGGTCGAATCCCGAGTGCCGCGTAACAGAGTGAGCGAAGGCCATCCACAGGCAGTAGTCACAACAGTGACAGCTGTAATATATATATATATATATATATATATATATATATATATATATAACAGCTGTCACTGTTGTGACTACTGCCTGTGGATGGCCTTCGGTTAGGCCGAAACAGGAAATAAAGATTTGTCCCATGTTTGGGGCCTAGCAAGGTAATCTAAATAGTTAACAAGCATTTAACATCTCCCCTTGCTTCTCTGCTAACAAAGCGAGAGAGATCCTGTGGCTTAGAGGTGAAAACAACTGCCTAATGTGTAATCAGTCCAGGTTCAAATCTCGGAAGGGTACGGCTGACTGATGAAAACTAATAAGTTTAAAATGCATATCAGTCTCCCTTAATTCTTTGTTAGCAATTTAAAATTTACACAAATATGAGCTGTCACCGGTGTGACTACTGCCTGTCGATGGCCTTCAGGATAGGCTGACACAGGAAATAAAGATTTGTCCCATGTTTGGGGCCTAGCAAGGTAATCTAAAAATAGTTAACAAGCATTTGTCATACATATATATATATATATATATATGTGTGTGTGTGTGTGTGTGTGTGTGTGTGTGTAGATCCTACAGCAAAATATTATTCTGACAAAATATTGTTCTGCTCCTCTTCAAGGATCCAGCTAGCCTACCAGGAAATTAGATTCCATCGCCCTCTCCTCCATCCCTCCACTTCTCTTGCTCTATAATCCCTCTACGATATGTTCAGCTAAACTGGGTTGGTTTAGCGGAAGGAGTTTTATCTCTTTAGTGTTGATTGTAACAGTTTTATATTTTATTTTTGCAAATCTCACAGTTCATCCAATCATGTGGAAAACTGGTGTTTCTCAGAGTCTATTTGAGCTCTATTTCTGCTAGTATTTCCCATCTGGATTTGTTGCTAGACCTAAAAACAAACAAAAAAAACCCATCAATAAACTGATATTCCTATAGCTTAATCCCATGTCAGTCCAGAGGATAAATGTGTCCACAATTTCTACTACAGATTTTTCCCCCCTTCGATTCCCTTAACTCTTGCAAATTAGGTAGAATATAACAATGTGCCTAGCTTCAGGATCTATTCTCTACTGTTTTAATACTAAAATGACTACTCCATTGCATGAACATATTTTAAAATTATTAATAGTTCAAATTAAATGCAGTGGAATGGAATTTAGAAAGATGATACCCAGAGACGCTCTTCAAATCCAGTTTGTAGCACCGTTTCAACTAACAATTAGCCTGAATAGCGAAGTAGAAGTAAACTGAAATGATGGTAAACGATTCAGGAATATAGGGAGGAACTATCCCTCTTTATGAAAATAAAAGTTCAACCTCATCATTCCTAAAACAGTGCCAATTTCTACTCTAATTAGACTTGCAATGGGGTGTGTGTGTGTGTGTGTGTGTGTGTGTGTGTGTGTGTGTGTGTGTAGGGTTTGCAAGCAAAGGAATTATAGCTGAATTTTCCCCTGAATAATGAGGCTGGGCTGGGTGGACTTCAAAACAGGAAGGACTTCTCACTCCTGAAAGAAAACAGCTGAATTTCTGAGAGATCAAGCAGTTGCTCAAGCATCCGTTGAAATTTAAGCCAAGCTCTTGATATAATCTTACTTCTTTATCATTTAGTGTAAAAGGTTTGTGTGCTTTTTAACAGATGGAAGGTGGAACTGCAACGCTTTCCAGTGTTTCTCAAAGAAGACATGAACAAGCTTTAGCCTCCCTCAGGACTGGTATAAAATGAAAGTGGCTCTTAGCACACAGGCTTGGCTTTGGGCTGACTTTTGAAGATAGGACCATAAACTCTGAACCTCCCAAAGTCACCGGTGGTAAGATAGGCAGTCACAAATTTGATTGGATAGATAGATAGATAGATAGATAGATAGATAGATAGATAGATAGATAGATAGATAGATAATGTAACAGCAGCAAATTGAATAGCTGAAAGCTATTTTGTTCCCCTGGGCTTCCTGGGAAACCTGAGGCTTTCCAAATGGATGCTGGAAGTGGGAGAGACTAGTATTCCTTTATGCCAGGACTGTAAAATAAAATGTAAAGCCGGTGGTGACATCCACTGCAGCCCTGACAAAACAATGTGGATCATACTGTATAAATTCAATAAATCTAACCTAATGGCTCCCGACCTTCGCTCTTTCCGCCGTGATCTGAAAACCTACTTATTTGAACAGGCCGGCCTGGTCTAGGGTTGGGGTATTTTTAACTATTAATTGTTAGGGCTAAATTAATTTAATCTTACTTTTAACTTTTGTATGTAGTACTTTTATTGCCCTGTACACAGCCCTGAGTCCTTCAGGAGAAGGGCGGTATAGAAATTCAATAAATAATAATAATAATAATCTAATCTAATCTAATCTAATCTAATCTAATCTAATCTAATCTAATCTAATCTAATCAACCTCTGCTTTCTTCTCCCCACCCCCACACCTTTACATTTCACAATGTCTCTGCCACAATTTCCTCCTCAGTCCTTTCCTTCTTTCCTTGCTTGCTGACGTTCCTGTGGAGGATGCACAACCTTTTCTGAACCCCATCTTTATTATTTTTATAAATAACACCAAGAGTCATTTGGTTGAGTTGGGCAGCTATAGAAATTGACTGACTGACTGAATGAATGAATGAGATTCAAGGCAGCAAACATAGCAATAATCCTTCCTCCTCCTATTTTCTCCACAGCAACAACCCTGTGAGGTGGGTTGGGCTGAGAGAGTGACTGACCCAAAGGCACCCAGCTGACATTGAGGCTTAAGGCAGGACTACAATACACGCTTTCCTGATTTTTAGCCTAGTGTACTATGTAGATGATTGGTGGGGGGCACACCTACTAAATGTGGGTGTGCAGAGGAGACATGTTCAGAGTTTGACATTTTTTTTCTTAAACTAATTCTCTTTTCTCCTCAGGTTAATTTCCCCCCATCCATTGCTCGCAACCTAATTGGTTTTAAAACCATACTTTTAACATACTGAAACTTGGTGGTAACTGGGTGTGAAGATGGGAACCACACAAGAAACCATAGTGATGTCAGGCAGGGGATTCACAAAGGAAGGGAGATGATCTGATTGTGACTGCAATTTAATTATTTTTAATACTCCCCTCTTGCCCAGTGACTGGCCTGGCCTCAATTATCTGCACATGTGTTAGGCGTTCAACTACGAGATATTTCCTTCGCCCTCAAACCAAAAAGCATTAGTGATCCTACTTGCTATCAGTCCTGCTATGTCTGCTTCCAGCCTTGTTGAGAAAACAACAAATTGTAAATCGACACAAGCAGCTGGGTGGCTTTTTGTTCCCTAACAGGGAATGGAGGGGTTGAGGCAGCAATGCGAGAGATAATGGTTTTTTGTGGTTACACATATTTTGAAAGGTGAGCTGCAAACTTGTTTATAGAACAGGGGGGTTTGATCTACTTTATTATGACTCATTGTAATACCAGTACTGCTACAATGGCATTAAAGTTCTATTTTAGAGAAGGGATTATCCAAGGTAAAAGAACGTACAATAGTGCCCTTTTGCCCTAATGAAATTAAACAAATGCCAATAGCTAAACACAATATAAAGCAATAGAGAATCCAGTTGCCAATCTTTGCTTGGTTACTGTATTTGTATGCATTATAGATTGATATTGGGGCATCTGTTCTGCATAACCTAAAAGAGGATTTTGTTAGGATTTAAAAGGGGAAATAAGGAGGGGCATGTGTAATGCCCAAAAACTTTAGGAAGAAAAGTAGTGTATAGCTGTAATATACAATTCTCCCAAATATTTATAGAATCATAGGAATGGAAAAAAACCTCAGAGGTCTTCTAGTCTGACCTGCATACTCAAGGCAGGAGTCTTATACCATCCCAGTCAAATAGTTGTCCAGACTATTTTTGAAAACCTCCAGTGATGAAGAACCCACAACTCCACAAGGCAAGCTATTCCATTGGCTAATTGCTTTGATTGTCAAAAAAAAAACTTCTAGATTGGATCTCTCTTTAATAAGTTTCCACCCATTACTTCTTGTCCTGCCCTCTGATGCCCTAGAGCAGGGGTGTCAAACTCGCTGTGTCATGTGACATTTTGCAACGTATCACAACTTTTTTCCCCTAGCCAGAGCTGGGGTGGGCGCAGCTTCTGTGTGATGCATCTGGCCCGAGGGCTGGCAGTTTGGCACCCCTGCCCTAGATAATACAGTAAGTTAATCTTCTCCTCTTTGTGACAGCTCAAGTACTGGAAAAAATGCTATTATGTCCTCCTTGATCTATAGGAAATGACCAGGTTCAGCCTGAGGGAGGGGTCAAACGCATCATTTTCTACATGATCCAATTCTTTGATAGGCTAAACATATCTAGGCCCCTCAGCCGTTCATCATATGATTTAACTTCCAGACTCTTTATCATCTTTGTTGCTCTTCTCTGCACACTATCCAAGCTCTTAACATCTTTTTTGTATAGTAGTGACCAGAACTGGACACAGTACTCCAAATATGGTCTCACCAATGCTGTGAAAGAGTACTATCACTTCTCATTTTTTGATGCTATCTTCTGCTGAGGCAGGCTAGGACCACATTGGTTTTTTGGCAGCTGCAGCACATTGTTGGCTCATACTTAAGTGGTGGCAACTAGGCATCTAGATCCCTCTCACAGTTACTACTGTTGAACCAGGTACCACCTATTTTATACATATGTGTTTGTTTTTTCCTGCCTAAGTGCAAGACCTTATTCTTCCCACCACTGAACTGCATCTTGTTGGATAGGGCTCAATGCTCAAGTCTGTCAAGATCCTTCGGCATCTTGAGCCTCTCTTCCAATGTATTAGCTGTTCCTCACAACTTGGTGTTGTCTGCAAATTTGATGAGTTCCCCTTCTATCCTCTTGTCTAGATCATTTATGAAAATGTTGATCAGCACTGGGCCAAAGACTGAACCTTGAGGTACCCCATTGCATGCTTCCTTCCATGTAAATGTTGAGGACTATCTGCTGAGTGTGGTTGGTCAGCCAATAGTGAACACATCTAGTGGTGGGACTATCTGTCCCATATTGTTGTACCTTATCAAGAAGTAGATTGTGGTCAACTTTGTCAAATGCATTGCTGAAGTCTATTATAACCACAGCATTTCACTGATCCACTAATTTAGTTATTTTATAAATAATAAAAAAGGCAATATGGTTTGTCTGGCACCATCTGTTTTTAACAAACCCATGCTGGGTTCTAGTAATCATGTTGCTTGTTTCTAAGTGTTCACAGATCCTTCATATGATTATCTTTTCTAGGATTTTTCCAGGTATTGATGTCTAGCTAATTGGCTAGATTTTCCTGGATCCATTTTTTTCTCTCCTTGTCCTAGATTGGAACCACATTGGCTCTTTTCCAGTCTTCTGTGCTACATGAGCCTTGAAAGATTACATTAAGTAGCTCTGAAATTACAGAGCTAGCTAGCTTGCTCCTTCAAAAACCTTGAGATGTAAGCCATCTGCCCCAGGTGATTTGTACTCATCCAGGGTAGCTAGGTATTCTCTTGGTAGTTTGTTGTCTGTTTTGACTTGCATACCTGAAGGAATCCTCAGGTATGAAATCATTGCCTCCGAAGTATTTATAACTGTTCACTAACTATCTTCTTGCAGCTAGCTACTTGCCTACCATGAGTCCCTTAATATATGCTACTGGATCTCTTCAACCATTTAAAAATAATAAGCACAATGAAAGAAACTAGGATATAAAATTGAAATATACTGCTTTCAATATTGTACTGTACTTTTCCTTTGAATAGTGCAACATGTGGCTTTTAGCATCAGAGAAGCATCTAAAACATTTTTACTGAGTGAGTTGGAAATGGTTATTTTTAGTTCTGCTGTGATCAACAAGAATTGACTTACTTTTAGGTTTGAAGTGGGAAAACAATGTTGAACTTTTTAAACTGATCCTTTTTTACTTGAACATAGCAGATCTTACAAGGCCTGTCAACACAAGCATCATTTATTGTGAGACAGAGGAAAATGGAGCCCCACTAAAAAGTTCACATGAGTTAGGCTACTCCTACAACTCTTCCACTTTATTACTCTCCTGAGCAATTCAAATCAGTTACAAAAGCTAGGTAAAAAAACTGACAACCCTATGTCAGGTGAAGAAGTTTCCATTCTTTGTGCATTGCAGTTTTTACTGTCTGGAGCTCATTCATTGTTGACATGCACTGATAGTCCACAAAAGAAGTTTGGTTCCTGCAGTCCATTAACAAATAAGTCTTATTTCAATACTACATGTTGTTGTTGTTGTTAGTTGCGAAGTCGTGTCTGACCCATCGCAATCCCATGGACAACATTCCTCCAGGCCTTCCTGTCCTCTACCATCTTCTAGAGTCCATTTAGGCTCACGCCTACTGCTTCAGTGACTCCATCCAGCCACCTCATTCTCTGTCGTCCCATTCTTCTCTTGCCCTCATTCTTTCCCAGCATTAGGCTCTTTTCCAGGGAGTCCTTCCTTCTCATTAGGTGGCCAAGGTACTTGAGTTTTAGCTTCAGGATCTGGCCTTCTAAAGAGCAGTCAGGATTGATCTCCTCTAGGACTGACCGGTTTGATCGCCTTGCAGTCCAAGAGACTCACAGGAGTCTTCTCCAGCACCATAGTTCAAAGGCCTCAATTCTTTGGCGCTCAGCCTTTCTTATGGTCCAACTTTCACAGCCATACATTGCAACTGCGAAGACCATAGCCTTGACTATACGCACTTTTGTTGACAGGGTGATGTCTCTGCTTTTTAGTGTGCTGTCTAGATTTGCCATGGCTTTCCTCCCCAGAAGCAAGCATCTTTTAATTTCTTGGCTGCAGTCCTGGTCTGTGGTGATCTTGGAGCCCAGGAAAATAAAATCTGTCACTACCTCCATTTCTTCCCTATTTGCCAGGAATTGAGAGGGCCGGATGTCATGATCTTGGTTTTCTTAATGTTTAGTTTCAACCCAACTTTTGCACTCTCCTTCTTCACCCACAACAAGAGGCTCTTTATTTCTTCTTCACTTTCTGCCATTAGAGTGGTATCATCTGCACTACATACTCTGACATTTTTGAACATCATCAGGATCCTGAATTACAATAGCCAAAAAGAAAGAGGCAATCTGCCAAGATAAGTGATCTGAAAATAAGGTTTTCAATGTAAACTAGGAGCAAGCCTTTCAGGCTTAGAAGCCGTTCTTACTATAGTTGCTGTCCTTGTTTTGGCTTCTGAAGGCCAAAGTAAGTAGGGTGGTGATGGTGGGATTCCACAAAGGTGACAGGGTGGCATTTTCAGCCAATTTTTTTCACATTTGAATGTGATCATTTTTCATTTCCTGCTACAAATCCAGGGAAAAACCACCACTGCTGTTTGAAAGTTGACATTTAACATGACTCATGATTCTTGGGCCACTGACTATTCCCTTCTGCGCTAAGTAATGGAGAACTGTAATTCTTGGTCAACAGGACTGATATCAGGAGATGGCATAATTGGGCACTTGCTGAGGTTGATTACCCTGCCTAGGGGCTATTAGTGATTTTAAAAAAAACTTCCTGGAAGCATTGTGTCTCTTCCTTGCATCTCAGTTCTTCTTCTAGGTAGCAGGCTGGTAAGAGAGACAAAAGAAAAAGGAGAATGGGGCCAAGGCCTTCCAATATCTGGAGTTAGATGTTGTCAACCAGATTGCTAAGATTTTTTTGTGTCAAGGTAAACTCACAACTCCAAGTGGCTTAGAAAGCCTAAACAACTTCAACATCTCAATGCACAAAAATATGCCAAGTAAAACAATAAGGTAATATTTTTTAATAAATAATCAAAACAATCAGGAAATGGTGTGTAGGAACTTCCTAATCTTGTTTCTCAAGCAGTTCCCCTTGTTAACTTTTAACACCCTTGTTTTAAATATGCATCCAGTCAAACTCAGTAGGATTCGTCTGGATTGCAAATAGAAAATAATTCCTGTGTGTAAATTCTGCAGACTAGCAGAGATACATTTAATCTGTAAAGTGCTGGATATTAAAATGGATGATGAAGAAACAACTAATTAAACTGACAGATTAGGCTTCAAACCATAAGATAAATATTGCCAGTGCATCAATTAGGAAAGCCATTTTAAATGGCCATGGGTAAGATATAAACAAAGAGCTTTATCTGAGGTTTGACTACTAACTCAGAGCTTGTAATATTCTTTCAGATAACATTCCAAACCTATCCTTTTAAGCTTCCAGCCAAGAATTTGTTTCTATAATTTCTTTACTGTTGCTCAAAAAATATTTTCCACGTTACTCCAAGTTCTCCATCTTTTGCTATTTGTTGCTGCCTAATATTTTTAGACTGAAACCCATACAAACAATTTGAAAACCAAACATCTCATTGCCTTTCAACTTTCTTGCTTGTCCCATTGAACAGCAGGTCTGAAGCCACAAACTGCTGTCAATCTGAAGAAGATTCACCATCTAGAACTGTTAACTGGAGTCCAAAAATGTCTCCAAATCCAATTAATGTTTTCTAATAATCATTGTCAGAATTATTGAAATCTCCAGATGATATATCCACACACTTAATAATTGAAAAGATTTATCAATGAGGGAAAACCATTCTTGTCTCTACAAGGCTCCCACTGAATTTAATTGTGAAACTCCTCGACAACCCCAGTGGGAGTAGAAGAGCAATGAAAGTAGTTTATGTGGTTTCTGCCCTCCTATAATATTAGATGGGGATTCTAAGTTGTGATGAATGAGAGCAAAAATAAAATAAAGCTAGAACAGTTTTCTCACTCCACAGCCAACTTCACTTATCATATAACTGAGTCATGGGGCATGGCATAATTATTAGGGATGAACAAGAATGGAGCAGTAGTTGCCTAACTTATCCCTTTTCATCTAGATCTGTATTTATATTTATATAATGTACCCTATGTGGACCAACTTATTTCAAGTAATGTTAGGGCTGGAATGTTGTGAAGGAAAGTAGGAAATGGTGTCCTGGTGTCAACCAGCTATCATCTGGTTGGTCTTAGCAAATGAGCCCATCCTTTGGCACTGCTATTCTAGGATTTAATTTTTGATTATGCTACAGCAGCACAAATGGAGAGTAACATAAAACAGTTGCTTATTCAGGCTCTAATAGTATATTATGGGTAACTGGATTAAAATAGGTTAAAATAATTATTGGCCAGTTCATGGTCAAGTAAAGATTTATGCTGCTTTTTATAAAATGTACAATGATATTTCTTCCATTAAACATGGATATGTTAAATTGTGGTTGTTAAGGAATTTGTTGTGCAGAGGTCTCCTTGTGCTACCAAAGAGTTGCACAGACAAGGAAGGGTACTGAGAGCAGCAAGAGTCACACAGTAAACACAAGAGTACACTGAGTTGTAAAAGCAAAAAGTAGTTTACTTTTGAGGTGGTGTAAAAACAAAAATGCACAGTCAAAAATAAACAGTCCAGGTAGCAATCCAAAATACAAAGTCTTCTTACCGGTCCAGAGGTCAATACACAGTTCAGGTAACAGAGCAAAAACAGTAACAGTAGAGAGCAGTGCCATGAAGAGCCACGGTGCTGCAGTGGTTAGAATGCAGTATTGCAGGATGACTCTGCTGACTGCCAGGAGTTCGATCCTGACCGGCTCAAGGTTGACTCATCCTTCCATCCTTCCAAGACTGGTAAAATGAGGATCCAGATTGTCGGGGGCAATATGATGACTCTGTAAACCATTTAGAGAGGGCTGTAAAGCACTGTGAAGTGGTGTATAAGTCTAAGCGCTACTGCTATTATACTTCACAATAAAGAGTCATAGAATCATAGATCTGCAAGGGAGGCAGTAGTATTTATACCATCCTGGAAAAATGGTTGTCCAAACTTTTCCTAAATAAAATTTAGGGCATCAGGGAAAAATAGAGCATAGTAAACATCTACTATCCTCCTGTGTGCCTAAGGGGGGGGGGGAAATAAACAATTTGCAGTAAGTTTCTAATTTCATCTGACTTAAGCATCTGTACGGAACATCCTTAACAAAACAGGATACAAAATCATAGCTCAAACTTGATATGAAATACTGATTTATAATCTACTAATGGTTGTCCAAATCCCAGTTTTATTTTAGAGGTAGTTTACTAAAACCTCATGCCAGAAGGAGAAAAATAGAGAGCAGAGAAAAACAATTTAAGATCGGCCACAGCACATTCTTCTTATAGTAAAACATGGTTATTGAGATGGTAGAAAACAGACATTTCCCCCCTTAAATTCTTATATCAAGAAACAATTTCTTTGTTTTCCTTTAGGTGGTGCAAACACTGTAGCTGCACAGTGGAGAATAGACACAATAAATAGTAAAGGAATAATAAGAATATTTTAACTTGGGATTTGCTTGTAGATAACATAGTATGTGAATAGATAATACCATCTCAGTGGAAAAGTCCAAAAATAAAAAAGCACACCAAGCATGTCTGCTTTTATAATCTCAAAGTCAAGAGCTTCTAGGCTGCAGGTACAAAGTTAGGATTCATAAATACTTACATTAGTTAAAAAGCTGTTTGATCCCAAATAAAAACCAACTTTTAACAACAGGCTGAAAACAAGTTTAGAAAGCTGGCGGGGGTGGGGGGGTGGGGGGGTGGGGGGGATGGGGATGGTACAGAGAAAAAGAAACGAAACTAGGCAAGTGAGCACATATTTTAGGACTGCAGTCTTGCACCTCTAAGGTGAAGGACACCCAATTCTGAGGAGGAAACATTTTGTTTCTGCTGTTTGCAATTAAACAATCAAGGTCAGACTGAATTCTTCCTGGAAAAAAAAACTCCCCTCTCCCCGTTTTGTAACAAACACCTGTTGTATATTTGTGATACAACGCAAGTATTTGGTCTACAGATCAACCTCAGAAACAAAAACTGAACATATTGTCACAACCTTATGTAGAACCCAGATTTTATGAATGTAAACATATTCTAAAAGTTGTGAGAGGCCAAACGAAGCAACACATGCAGAGACACATAATGTGGGTGAGAGACCTCTTTTAAATTGGAACAAAGCTTTCAGCATGGAATGTTACAATATACTCTCTATCGCTATCCCTTTTCCCTATCCTTTCTTTCCTTGTCCAAACAATAACCTATGGATTTTCCATTAGGGTATTTCAGATGCAAGTGTCTAAAACCTGGAACAATTAAGTAACAAAATTTGCAAAGGAAAACCTCAGAAAAAACTGAAGTAATAACCTGCTTTGTTTGCATGGCCCCCGTCACATCTCTGCAGAGGAGATCTTTTATTATTAATTTTATTCCATCTTTTTTTTTAAATACTACTCAAAATGGAACAAATTAATAGTCCTTCCTCCTATTTCCCCCCCCCAACAGCCGTATCAGGTGGGTTGGGCTGAGAGAGAGAGAGAGAGAGAGAGAGAGAGAGAGAGAATGACTGAACTAGGAAGCTTTCATGTCTAAGAGAGATCTAAAACTTACAGATTTCTAGGCCAGTATGTTAATCTTAAGGGACGCGGTGGCTCAGTGGGTTAGGACGCTGAGCTTGTCGATCAGAAGGTTGGCAGTTTGGTGGGTCGAATCTCGAGTGCCGCGTAGCAGAGTGAGCACCTGTTACTCATCCCAGCTTCTGCCAACCTAGCAGTTCGAAAGCACGTAAAAATGCAAGTAGAAAAATAGGGACCACTACAGTGGAAGGTAACGGCGCTCCGTGCGCCTTTGGCGTCTTTGCTCCTAACCCACTGAGCCACCGCATCCCTTAGGTGTGTGTCATATATAGGATTTATCCCACATTATCTTCATAAAGGTTTTGTGAAATATGCTAGTTTGAGAGTGGTTTGCTCAAAGTACTGCTCAGTGGAATTAAGTTTTAAATAATTTGAACCCAGCAGCCAGATGAGAGCAGTAAGATCAAAGTGTTAGGAACTTTATTTGTTCAGGCTATTGTATTATTCATTTATCAACATTTGCAGCAATGAATGTTTTGGTGTCACAAAGAGTGAAGTATCGAAGGACTAGCTTATCTAAAGATTGTGTCATTTTAAGACAATGCTGCTGCAAACTGAAAAGCTAGAAATAAAAATACAAAATATTGCAGATAATATAGATGGATAAGTCAGCATTATACCCATATCTCAACATCTAACTTATTTGGGCAGCTGCTATGTTCTTAACAGGGCCAATTGCTGTTTCTCTTCCTGAGCAATTTACCACAAATTGAATTCCACATAATGGGGAGATGAATGTGGCTTGAATCAAGGCTGTTTCTGCTTCTCCCATGTCGTACAGGTCACACCCCACAGTCCCATCAAGGATGGAAATGGCTAGTTAGAGAAAACTTTGCTCAGGATTCCCTTAAGCCTGGTGCTAACTCTAGAAGTCAATTGCAACAGAGAACAAAATCCAGTTTCTCTGGAAAAAATTAAAGAGAATTGGAGAAGGTGGTGAAAACAGAAACCATACATGTAGCTGATAAGAGAATGGCTTCTTGCCAGCATATATGCAACAGGTAAAGAAGCTTTTGGGCTCAGATCGGCAAGCCAGACCATGCCCAAACTACCCCTCCCCCTTCCCATAGAAATACTTCATGTGTTAAAAATAATTCCCACAGCTGCTGTCAGGGCAGCTATTTAATTTTAAAACACCTGATATGCATATCCCATCTTATCAACATCTCTGGTTTAGACTCTCAGAATGCTGCCCTTTGTATGGCATAGACGTCAGTCCATAAATGAGTCTCCAGAATACAGGGATAAAGATGACGTTTGCACTTTGTGTTGTAATTTAAGCATGTAACTGTATTCAAAGAGGACAACTGTCTTAATGTGGATTGAAATCATGGTCCGGGGTCCATAATATAAACATGTAAGGCAATTAAATCCTAGTAGTGAACACAACAAACTAGTTGTACTTCTGGCAATAGTGGCAATTCCACTGATCTTTGCAAGAGTAACACCAAATTCTAAGATGACAAACAAAAATTACAATCTTCTCTATTAAAAGCATAGGAAATGCACTGCAGAGGTGATGTTTACATTTTAAAAAAATGCATTTTGACATTTTTAAAATATTTGGCTGTTTCAAATTGATTCCAAGTGTAGCATCTATCTTTTAACAATCATGAGCTAGGACAGAAGATCTGCTACCAATTCCTCTTATCTTATATAGGAAAAAGCTTAATTCTTTAAGCCAAGTGTGTAAGATGGGGTCAGGAGGTCAACTTAATCTTACAAATAATCTTCGCAAACTGGAAGAAGATTCTCCAGGAAACTTATGTCCTGGTTTTAGGACAGTCATTTTAGTTAAAAGGCAGGATTAGAGTTATCAGGCAAGTGTTTTAAATTTTAAGAGATGGACTATTGATCATTATGGCCAGAATACTGGCTTGGATAAGCAGCACACAGGAAAGATTCCCAGTCCACCCTCTATGAAATAAAGTGACTGCACTTTTAGTTAAGAGCTTTTCGAGAGTACAAATTCCCTTTATCAATAAGATACGAATGATGGAAAAGACATGTGCAATCTATAGAATGTACATAGTTTCATGAAATAATTGCTGTTTGCTCTGCAGTTTATAAGATTTGCTAAACTAGAGTAGAAAAGAAAAACCTGACATGATCTTTTAACTTAGGAACTGTATTTTATATACCCATATGCACATTAATACACTTTCAATAGAACACCACTAAAATTAGTAAGTAAGAATGCATTAGCATTTATTAAATAAATGCTCAAAAGGCTAACGTCCATCAGCATAGATTCATTGGGTTATTTCTTCCGTGTCCATGCATGAACTCCAAGTTAGGGCATAAAAATTGTCACAAATTGTATTCTTTAATATATCTCACGCATCTAATAAAGTTGTCCTATCATGTCCCTTGATCCTGATTTGACTACTTTTTAAAGCGTTATTCGTGACATACCATCTAAAAGCCCAAAGCCCAAAAAGTTCTGTACTTCTCAAGTACACTTCACAATGCTAATTATGACGGCACAAAATTTCAGATTCAGGTTAAATTTCTAAACCATGGTTTGGAGCACAGCTGAACTGAATTGAATGATATAACATCTTTCCCGGAAATATTTTTCTGTAAAAAAAAAAAACAACCACCGAAATATGGGAGGCACATGCTTCATTCCTGTTCCTGTATATTCTCAACTTTCTGTAGATCAAGGCAAATGCATATTGCTCTAATATTAATATATTCTCTTTAATTTAAAATCTTTGGCCATCTCACATAGATAGCCACGAGACACTGTTTCCATAAACCTCCTTTCCAAGATTATTGGAGTACAAATTAGGTACTCATCAAGTTGTCTAAACACCCTTGTTGTACTTTACCATCATAGTTGTAGAAAAAAACATCATTATCATCATCACATCATCATCATCATCATCATCTGAACAGCAGTTAAAGGAGGGGAGGGTCCTGATAAGAGAGTTGTTGAAGTTTAAAGAAAGAGTCCAAATGTTTTCTTCACTCTATTTTTTCCTTATAATGGAAAATACTTCAAATGGGGAAAATGGAATAGTTACCCACTGTTTTGTGATTAGTGTCTTTGCATCTATTCAGGAAATGCAACTTTTTGGCAGCCAGGGGTCACATTTTAAAATGGGGAGGAGAAAGCATGAGGTCCACTATGGATGATGTGATGTCAGAAAGCAGAAAGAACCGTGCTACCTATATGAATATAGCCACCATTTTCAGTTGTTTTAATGCAGGGAAGGTAGTTAGTATTATATTCACTGTAAGACCATATTATAGTTTTAGTGTATCAGAAAATTGTGCTCTTTGCCTCAGCAAATTAATAACACAATATACCAGGAGTGTCAAACTCAATTTCATTGAGGGCCGCACCAGCATTGCCGTTGCCCTCAAGGGGCCGGGTGGGTATGGCTAGGGTGGGCGTGGCCTACTGGGTGGGCGTGGCTAAAGTGCGTATGGCCTACTGGGTGGGCGTGGCCAGCTCTACATCGTTCGCATCAAGGGTGCCTATGGGGGCCTGGGCAGGAGTGGGACAGATCTGAGGGTCTCTGGCAGAAGGAGGGTCTCTGGGCCAGGGCCAAGGCAGTGGGGGCCATTCCCTCACTGTTTCCAGGATGGCTTCACGGGCCGCATGAAACCACTTTGCGGGCCGGATCCGGCCCCCAGGCCTTGTGTTTGACATGCAATATACCATTCTTATTTTAGTATTTATGCTTCTAAATTTGAGAGGTAGATGGTAAGAATTTATATATAAAGTATATACTTTATTCTAAAAACTAGATTTGGTGAGGAATTGTCATAAAGGAATTGTGGTTAATTAAAAATTTGGGAAAAGTAAATATAAATTTAAATACAGTATTAAGGGAAAACTAAAACTGAGAAAAGCTTATTAGATTACTGACCGGCTAGATAGTAGATATAAAGAGAGAAAAAGAGGAAATATTAAATATGAAAATAAAAGAAATTTTGGTCATTAAACTTGAGATTTTAGGAGACCTGAGAAACTATTACCTTATATTCTTAATTTGGTGATACAGATTGCGAGAACCTATATAAATAAGAGGTATACTTTAAACATTAGACTGTGGGGGAACTGTGATAGAAGCTGGGGTCATTTAAAACTTGGAAATGATAAAGATCAACATTAAATTTAAAATATCAATGGAAAATTAAAATTAAGAAAAACCTATGAGGTCATTGATTGTCTAAAACTTTGAATGTTTAATTAAGATATACATAAATTGAAGATTATTGGTGAATATTAGAAAGTTATTTTTTGCTTGATTGACAGAGTAAGAATTTTATTGGTTTGTGAAAGAGACACATACATACTAAGGGGGAAAGAGAGAGAATTAGTTACTGTTAAATTTTGAGATTGGTGTGGATGATATTCAATTGTAATGGAATTATTGTACCCAGCCACCACGTTGCTTTTCCAATATGTGAGTGTAGTATGAGAAAATTAATTAAAAAAACTTACAAAAAAAAGAAAATTGTGATCTTTGATGGCTGTCCATCAACTTTCTATAGGAGGACTGGAGAAAGCTACAAGGATTGAACAACAGTTTGATGACCACATACAGTGCTGATACGAAATGATGTGGAGTGAACACATTTTCAGCACAGTATTATTTCAAAACAAAATTCATAATTTTCATTACAAAACTAATTACTCCACATATTCATTGAATGTATATACAGTGAGATAAAGAAATAACATAAGGGACGCGGTGGCTCAGTGGGTTAGGACGCTGAGCTTGTTGATCAGAAGGTTGGCAGTTTGGCAGGTCGAATCCCGAGTGCCGCGTAGCAGAGTGAGCGCCTGTTACTCGTCCCAGCTTCTGCCAACCTAGCAGTTCGAAAGCACGTAAAAATGCAAGTAGAAAAATAGGGACCACTACGGTGGGAAGGTAACAGCGTTCCATGCGCCTCTGGCGTCTAGTCATGCCGGCCACATGACCACGGAGACGTCCTCGGACAAGCGCTGGCTCTTCGGCTATGAAACGGAGATGAGCACCGGCCCCTAGAGTCGGAAACGACTAGCACGCATGTGCGGGGGAACCTTTACCTTTACCTTTTAAAGAAATAACAAGAGTAAGATTCTTACTTAGAAAAGTAAACTTTTACTTTGTATTGTGCTAAAAAGAGTCAGAAGTCAACACCTTTTTTTTCTTTTCCCTTGTACCTCACTCCTTCTCTTCCCCTTTCCTTTTCCCTCCCTTAATCCCCTATTTCTATTTTATATTTTATATGTTAAATTAAAAAAAGTAACTAGAAAAGTAAACTAAAGAAAAATGAAGATGTCTGCATTACTTAGACTGTCACAAACCTTTCCTAAATCATATTAAAGCAACATGTGTGGCTACTGGACCAAAACCAAATTTCCACTCAATTCATATCTATTGACCTTATGCTTTTCTCCCAATAAAATCATAGATATTTCTGACTGAGCATAAAAAAATTGCATGTTATTAAAGAATTGGATGTTACTCCCCCACTAAGCCTTATTCTGATCAAGAAATAGTTTGGCACATGTATACTAGGTGGCGAAGACAGAACTGAAATCCTATCGCTTGATTTTTATATCTGAAAGGTATCATGTACAGGTAATCCTCAATTTACGACCACAATTGAGCTCAAACCCTCTTTCTGCTGCCAAATGAGACAGTTGTTAAGTGAACTTTTCCCATTTCACGACTTCTATTGTCATAGTTGTTAAACAAATCTGGTTTCACTGTGGTTGTTAAGTTAGTAACACGGTTGTTAAGTGAATCTGGTTTCCCCATTGACTTTGCCGGTCAGGAGATTATAACAAGGTGATCCCATGACCCTGGGACATTGCGACCATCATAAAAACATCCCAGATGCCAAGCGTCTGAATTTGGCCATGGGAAAGCTACAACGGTCACGTGAAAAAGGTCGTAAGTCAACTTTTTCCAGTGCCATTGTAATTTCAAATAGTCGCTTTAAGAGCTTGCTGGGCGTCAAGGATTACCTGTCGCAATTTAGCTGTCAGACATTAGAGTTGCTACCCTATCATTTTAAGAAACAAAACTTTTGAGTGTTTTTGAAAACTAGTTTTTCGTATAGCAGATAATTAACTAAGCTTTTGTAAAAATGCAAATATATGACCTTGTGATTAATACATGCAACACGGTAGCTCTGTAGGCAAATCGGAACTTTCTTCTAATTGAAAGCTTTAAATGTCTGAAATGAGTCTGCTACATCACAGCTATGTCATAGTGATGTTAGCTATAACATAGCAGTGGCTTAGCCCAGGGGTAGGCAACCTTGGCTCTTTTATAACTTGTGGACTTCAACTCCCAGAATTCCTGAGCCAGCCATGCCTACCCCTGGCTTAGCCTTTAAAGACACTAAGTTGTCAGCTAGAAAGCTGACAGCCCGGTTCGAGACTTGAGTGCTGCGTGATGGAGTGAGCTCCCATTACTCGCCCCAGTTCCTAGAAATTCGAAAGGTACCATTTTGGTGGGAGGGTATTAGCATTCCATGCACCTTGGAGTACAGTCATGCTGGCTACATGACCATTTAAGCATCTTTAGACAAAGCTGGCTCCCTTGGCTAGATGAGCAGCACCCCCTAGAGTCGAACACAACTGAACAGGAGAAACCTTTACCTTTATGGAAGAGCTTCTTGATGCAGGTGAAGAAGGAGAGTGCAAAAGCTACCGGTTCTGCCGAAGTGTTGCGAACCGGCTGAATCCCACCCCTGGATTCAAGCCGTTCAAATGATTGCATACAACATATAAGAAATTCCAAAGCAGATAGAAAAGTAACTCTTCGCTCCCTACCACATTTGCCCTGAACTTAGAATACCCTCTTTGTTTATGATTTATTTTTGCAAAGCAGTTAGGTTGTTTTTTTCTCTCTCTTTCTTGTTAACATGTTTTACTGCAACCATGCTGTTGATCACTGGGAGTCATAGCAACAAATGCTACAGTAGTAAAAAGGCATGCTGGGCTTAAAATATGATTAAACAGGTCATATATCTTCTTACCAAGGATACATTAGACAAAGATAGAGTAATTAAAATGGTCAAGAAGTACTTTATCAATATCATGTGAGATCTCCTTTCTTTCTCTCCCTCTCCCTGGAAGTCTACATACAATACTTTAGTTCATAACCTTAACCTATTTATCAATATTTTATCTAGTTAATGTATTTATACAAATATGTATTGTTTCTCCATTATCCAGTTGATCTCAGGATTGGTTACAAATCCATGAAATAAGCAAGGTAAGTCAAATAAAGTAATGACTAAATTTAATTTAAGTATACAATAATCATATAACAAGTGCTTAAAGTACAAAAGGAACAGGAGAAGTTCTGGATGTTAAAACTCAAAAGCAAAAGTAGCAGTCAGCCTGTAGCACCTGTTCTCCATGGGAAAAAGAGCATTTAAGGCTGTGGTGCCACCACACAGAAGACCCCATACAATGTCTCTACATAATTCATCTCTTCCATTTGTGGGACATTAAAATAACTTCACATTCTGCAAATCTGAAAGATATCCTAAATCTTTAAAAGCTCTGAATATTGTCCAGTCAGTGTAAACAATTTAGGTCTGATGTCATGTGATCTCTGAAGAGTGTTCTGGATAACACCTTTTCTGGGGACTGCTGATGTCACCTGGATTACCTATCTAATTCTCTATCCTCTGAGCCAGCAACCTCAGTTGGATAATCTTGGGGATAAATTGGGATAATCTTGTTGGAGGTCAGCTCCAGTTTATTGGCCTTGATCCAACCCATGACAACAGTCAAATACAGGCCCAAGTTTATAATAATAGATGAAGAGTTCCCTTTTGTTCTTTATGTTCTGTACAAGGCACTTTTAAAATCTACACATTTTCAAATATTTTTTCTCTTCTCTTCCCCCAAGTGAATACAAACATTTTAAAAAATACGAGCTTGACTATGAGGAATTGCCTCTTTGATGTTTGGAGAAATCCCAGTGTTAGAAAAGGAATCCTTTACACTTTTTCAAAATCATACGCTTCAACTTGGGTTTCCTGTTCCCCACCCCTCCCCCACTTTGACAAATCTTCCCAAAATTCTTTGATGGATAATCCCTTTTGCTGCAATGACATCTACTGGATGTCAAAAGTGATGAACAACAGATCCTCCTACTGCTTTGCTTAACCAGATCCATGAACAACTAAAAGCTCCAGAAGTAGTGTGTTCCTAAAGGCAGAACTCCAAGTGTATTAATGGAAGGTGGAGGGGGTATTGTAAGATTTGGAGGGGGAGTAGGCTACAAGCCAGAACTTTCTGGTTATTTAAATTCCAGTTATTTCTCTGAAGCAACTGCCTGTCTGTCACTTCTCTAATCTCAGGTAACAAATTTCCAACCTGACTGCAGAGAAACTAAGATTTTTTTAGACTGTACAATCAAAAGCACTATAACTAAGTCAATGTGCTTCTAGCTACTATTTTAGAATTATGTACATAATATAAACCAAAATTATTAAGTATACAAGAAATCTGCTAATCAAAACAATGAAATGCAGGAGAGATCTATTGAAAATATCACACTTAAATTGTGAAAAACCATACTTTAGTCCCATTGCTTTCTGCATGAAAAGAATCTAATCTATTGAAATTAATTTCATAAATACAAATGAGGGATATACAATGGGAGATATATATATGAGGGATATATGGTGATATATTTGCTATTCTTGCTAAATGAAATACAATGCTTCCCAAGTGTTTGATACCTCAGTAGTATCCCATACATCCCCAAAAATGCTTCCCGTTCCTATGAACAAGTGAGATATTTCAGGATCAGAATTCATTCATTCTTTCATTCATTCATTTATGAAATTTCTACACCATCCATCTCACCCCTGTAAATCTAGAAATTTTAGCTTGCTTCAAATGAAAGCAATAGAGGCCTTTCAGTGGAAAGCACCTTTACAATATCTTCCTCATGTTCAGATACAGAAGCAAAGCATACATTCCTAGAGGTAGGTAGCATATCTTGGATTGGATTCCCAAAGATTTGGTGTGCTTCCCGTTCTTGCTAACTACAGGGAGGGGGAAAAAAGCACTTCTCTCCCCCCCTCTCAATTTAGCATCCAGATTCCTGCCTCCCAGAGCAAATTACGCATTTTGTTAAAGTCATTAACTAGCTGGGTATATTTATTTTAAAAAAGAAAATACAAGTCCTTCAAATTAATTGTGGCATCAGAAGATGTGATGTTTAACCCTTCACTCTCTGCAATTTTCCTTGTCAAAATACCCTCTCACCTTATCTACAAATATGCCATGGGCCATATGATAGCAAGGAAGCAGAATGGTAGAAGAAATTAATCTGTCCTTTTTTATATATCATAATTCTGAGATGGACAGAGAAAGGGACAGCATCTGTTTTTTTTAAAAGAGACCACAGATATCTTTACAATTAATATCACTAATGTAAGATAACTTACCAATCACATATAAATCTACAGGATGCTAAATTGTTCCAAATGAAATTGCCTGTATAGGAAGCATTTATAGTGGTGAAAGAACATTAAGATGACCTACACCCACTTACTTTAAAATAAATTCAAGGATAAGATATAGACAGGACCGCATCAAATTCCCTGGATGTTGACAGACTATTTTATAGTGATTGACCCATTCCAAATAATCAGAAAAGGGCAAACTCATAAATGTATTTCATTTCACAAGCAACTGAGACCGAGAGTCGTAGGTTGTTGAAAGCTGAGCACAGGACAGATCAAGCACTAATGCATTTTAATCACCCTTTTCACCTCTTTATATAATAAGGCCTCAGGAATGACTGCACTATAGTTGTCTAACACTACAGATGCTGAAGTGATTTCCCTATACATCCTTGTCAGAGGAGCCTAATATTTTCTTACAGAATTGTAGGAGCCCTACATTTTCTTACAGAATTGCATCACTGCACATATTCTGTTAAAGATGATTTGACTTGAACTGTTTCAAGGAGGATGAAGCAGAAACATATTCAATATGAAGGTGTAATTTCAGTGTGTCTAAGGGCACATACTAGGGAAGATAATTGCTTGCCATTATCTTTCTATGGAATTGGGTTGTTAAATCTGGGATATCCAATTGCTGATTTTTGGAAATTGAATTTTAAGATACCAAAAGGTGTGGGTCAACAATGCTGATCCTTAACCCTATGTCCTGGAATTATAGCCAAAATTCTCTGTCTTGGTGGCCTGCAAACTGCCCTTCCATTGGCAGTAAGGAAGGGTAGAATTCAGCTAAGAGTAGCAAACGTTTGCAAGTCAAAATCTGAGGTGCTTCAAATATTTATCCAACACTTCTCAAACATTCCTTTCATCAACTCTTTTTTCTCTTCCGCAGGATGCATAACTGTATTGGTAGACATGAAGACCTATGGTTTACATTCATGTTTGTAGCTAACGTATGAACGGGTTTCACCTATGGTTAGGTGAAACCCGTTCATATGTTAGCTACAAACATGAACATAAACATAAGAACGGGTTTCACCTATGGTTAGGTGAAACCCGTTCATACGTTAGATACAAACATGAATATAAGGACTTATTGAAGTCCTGCACTACTTGCTATCAATGAGTAATCATCACTAGCACAGAGACCTCAATAAAGGAAATCAGATTAACAGGACAGAATAATAGCTCAGGGAAGCAATGTATCACTGCTGAATGCTGTGACAGTGGCCATAAACCTTTGGATCCTGCCTAGCACCCACAAGGACAGCAAGAATCTTCACATCTGGAAGAAAGGCAGTGAAAGAATCACTAAGCATTTATTTATAATTCCTCTCCCCTAAAAAGCATTCTTTGATAGCCAAGAAAAACAAACCTACATGTGACTTACACAAAGAAAAGGAAAACATACCCTGATTATAAGTCCTTGCTCAACACTAATCAGATATAGCTTACTCAATTAAGAATTCTTAATTAAAATTACACTTAGTTAGCTTGTTTCATCAGAATTAATAATATGTAGAATTGTAACATTTGGATTATATCCCATTACGATTGACCATCAGAACAATATAAAATGCTAACATATTGGAATCTCTTGCTGTTTCTCTCTTGCAATTCCTACACATATCTGCTCTGGATGATTCAGAAAACTTCCAAATAAAATCTGAGAATCCCACAGGAGGATGCAAAGGATAAGAAAGCAAGGAAATCCCTAACTGCATAAACTCATATTGGGTGTAGTCTGTGGATTTCCTACCATTAATAAATCCATAATGATTTATTTTGAATTTGTAGCAAATACCTTATTAGAGTAATAAACAAATTAGCTTGCAAGAAAAAAGGAGATCATGATGAAAGAGAGCCATCCATTATCATTTTAAAATAATTTTTAAATGTTTAAAATATCAAACAGCAATGATGTCTCTATTTCATCTCCTTTTTATGTCATTTTCCTGTATTTAATTCAGGCTGTAAGAATTTTAGGTTGGAAACCATCAAACCAGATTTTTGTTAAAGACCATATATAAATATTGAAGATGTTCATATTCAAACTGTTATGTATTAATGTAAATTACTTAAAAACTGTTATTAATAGTTAACTGCTGTGTCTGTTTAAACTCCAGACTGCTTGTGTCCAGAATTGTTAGCTTGTGTTTTGAGCGGGAAATACTGCTTTAATTCCATTGGCCGCCGCCTATCAGTGGTCTATATAAATAGAAGTTAAGCGGCAGTTTGTGCTGCTTCTGTGTTAACTTAATAAACATGTTGCTGCTTTTCACCACTGCTTCGTCAATGCCTCACCGATCCCAATACTTAACACAATTCTCAACAAAAATCTCCCAAGAGCACGTCACTCATTAAAACAAAAACTGCCCATGAATCTTCTTTAGCTGTGAATCCAAATAAGCTCTTAGAACTAATGGTGCTTTCTCCTGCCATATGATGCAATTCCATTTATGAAATGTTTGATGAGCTCATATTGGCAAACCCTGTGATCTGGGAGACAGTCCAAACTCTGTATAATATGTCAGCAAGAACCAATTGACAATGTCAAATGTATCTGCTATGTATAGACAAAGACTAGGATACTGGAAGCTCCATTAATAAGATACTAAAATTTTGGTAGGGGAAGAGACAAGTGCATTTTATTTGTAGAGTAATAGTTAATTGAAGCCCAAGTTCCAGGCGGGAAGCAAGAATTTCCTCCAGTGAAGAGATTGCCTCCTATGTTGCAGAATTGCAGCAAAATAGGAAGGCTCAGAAATTTAAGATCAATCCTCTGAATGGCATTTGGAATGGCATTTGGAAGCCACAAAGAAGAGGGAGTCAAGCTATTCTCCAAAGCACCTGAAGGCAGGACAAGAAGCAATGGATAGAAACTAGTCAAGGAGAGAAGCAACCTAGAACTAAGGAGAAACTTCCTGACAGTTAGAACAATTAACCAGTGGAACAACCTGCCTCCAGAAGTGGTGAATGCTCCAACACTGGAAGTTTTTAAGAAGAGACTGGACAGCCATCTGTCTGAAATGGTGTAGGGTTTCCTGCCTGAGCAGGGGGTTGGACTAGATGACCTCCAAGGTCCCTTCCAACTTATTATTATTATTATTATTATTATTATTATTATTATTATTATTATTATTATTATTATTATTATTAATTAGGCAGCATTTTTGCCTTAATGGATTGCTTCCATCCTGCTGATTCAGTGGGAATATGTCATTCTGTCATGTTTATATGTTTGATTTGTTTATTTGTACCATGAATAACACAGCCCATTTCTTTTTGGCGTGTATTCTCTTACAAGAAGGCAAAATTATGTAACAGATTTTATATTTTCTGAAAACGACTCATCTTTTTAGATGGAAAAACTGATTGTATATCGGCATATTATGCAGAAATAGAAATGTTTGTAAAATCACTTACATTCATTCTAAACAATTATTTCAGCTCACCATCAATGACAATAAATACATTGATGTTAAAGTTACATTAAAAGGGCATTAAATTATACATTAGACCAAGTTAAGAAATGGATTATTTATATGCAGCATACAAATTATATTGATAAAAGGTATTCATTCATTCATTCATTCATTCATTCATTCATTCATTCATTCATTCAATTTCTATAGCTGCCCATCTCAGTCAATCACTCTGGGCAGCTTACAATTTAAAAAATATACTAAAAAAAACTAAAACATCCACATTAAATATACATAGGAGAAGATACTTGGTCAGTTAGCAATATAGCCAGGAAACAGGGTCCGTAACATGTTCAGCACCCTGGACATGGGAACAAAGCCAGGTTTTAGGGCCTTATGAAAGGCTAACAGTTTTAATCTCCAAATGGAGGATGGTCCATAGAGCAGGGGCCACTGCAGAAAAAGCTTGTCTTCTGGTCCCCGCCAGCCAATACTCTTTGGCTGTTTTTGCTTTATTTATTGTTGGATTTGTTATAGCTGCCTCACTCCAAAAGACTCTGGGTATTATAGCAGCTTTTATGTTTAATCATTTCACAGCCATCAGTCTTCCCCATGTCAGAGTGCCTGATTGCCTGGATAACAACAGTTATTAAGAGAAGCCTATAATGGAGCAAACAGTTTTCCCAAAGCAATGTTTGTGTGCCAGATATTACTGCAAGCACAATGAAGGCCTTGTTAAGAACTAGTAGTTAGGAGACAGTGCTTACACTTTCCTATGCTCATTTAGTATGTATTGGTTTTAACCTTCTAGTTTTGCCATTCAAGAGTTATATTATTTTTCCCCTCCTTAAGAGATAGGAAAAACAAGCCCCTCTCTTAAAATAGAGGAAAGGAATGGATATGTTACAAATGGAGACAGCATTTGGATATAAATAAGGCTGAACTTCCCAAAAATCTATCTTTAGATAGATCTTATTATATAACTAAGATTAATTTTATGCCTTGTTCCCACAAAAAACAGTTGACATGAAAAATAAGCATCTATCTGGATTAAACTGGACCGTAGTTTATACTGTGATTGGAATATACCGGTATATGATATAATGTTTCTGCAAAAAGGTTTCTACATGTGGAAAGATAGGCCCTCACCTTCTGTTTGCTGTGCAGAGTATTTTTTTTTCCTAGAGGAGTATTCAATGGCAGGATTCTTCTCACTTCTAAGTGATACAATCCAGATATCAGTTAATAACTCTTTGTGAAAACTAGGAATTAAGATGTTGCTAAAGATTTAGTACACATTTGATGTTGTCATGTTGTTACATGGTCCTACAGATGTAAAATGGACACCCATTGATGTCTTTGCAAAAGGGCAGTAGTGATTCCCAGAGAAAGATTTACATTTAGATGTCCATCATCATGGTTGCTTGATACATAGGTGGTGGGTTGGCATGATCTGTAAACTCCTCATAAGTTCTAGTTCCACTTAGCCATAAAAGCTGGCTGGGTGACCTTGGGTCAATCACTCTGTCTCAGCCCAACTCACCTCCCACCTTCCCCTATTGTGGGGAAAATAGGAGGGATTTGTGTTGCATATGTTCACCACCTTGAATTATTTGTAAAAATAATAAAGGCAGAATACAAATAATAAAAAGTCTTTTCAGGAAGATATTCAAAAGGATCCCCCTACTATGACCCTTTATTAAGAAGTAGAATGTTAACAATAGTTTATTTTAAAATAGCCAATCTATATGGATTGTTAAGATAGAACTTAGCGTATAAATAAGACCTATTTAATTTGCACTTCTCTCTACCTTTTGCCACAGCTAATTATACTTCTGTTGTAAGGCAGAACAGCACTAGACAACAGAACTGGAGATGCCCATGACAAAGAGTGTTAGGGAGCTGCAAATTATATAGGCTCTCTTTGTAACTTTCTCATCTAATATGGCAGAGGCAAAATTTGCAGAATAGAATAAAAAAAATCAAGGAGAAAACCCTAATGGGACAGTCCTCAACAATCACAGTCATGGGAACTGGACAAGCTGGGAGATGACTTAATAACAGAGTATGCTCAGTTGCCCACAAATGCTTTCACAAATGCTGCCTGTTTATAGGGAAGAATTATGCCTGGAAATTCTAGACTGTATTTGCAAACTTCCCACACTTTCAAACAGAAACTTCCCCTCGGCCTTTGGTATCCTTGTTGTTCCCTTATCAGGAGGTAATGACACACTATAATTAGCTTGGATTTGTGTCTAACCTGGAAGAAAAAGAAAACCTATTGCAAGAAATATGCATCACCTTCCACAACATGGGTATGTTCAACTGTTGGTAAATATCACTTAGGTCATGGTATCTGCTCTTCCTCTCTGCTAAAAAGCCACTATTGGAATTCTAGTTATACACTGTAGCTTGCTAGTGCCAGGAATTGAAAGCTTGACAAAATGTATGTTTTGAATTCACCATTTTTGTTACTTATAGATTACCTGATCTGAATGCTTGCTCCTCCCGCAGAGGCTTCCTCCTTGGTTCCTTAAGCAGACCTGAAACTCAAGAGGTGGGTAGCTTGGCATGCAGCTTTCTGTGCCATCAACTTGTTGCCATATCTAATAGAGCAGCTTCCAGTACTCCTGATCTCCCGTTGTGCAGAAACTATGTCTTTATGGCTGATACCTGGCAGGGACCTTACTTGGACAAAGTAACAGGTAGATGTTGTTGTTAGCTGCGAAGATGTGTCCGACCCATCGCGACCCTACGGACAACGTTCCTCCAGGCCTTCCTGTCCTCTACCATCTTCTGGAGTCCATTTAAGCTCACGCCTACTGCTTCAGTGATTCCATCCAGCCACCTCATTCTCTGTCGTCCCCTTCTTCTCAGGTAGATGGACAGCTGGGATTCAACCTTCTACCTATCTCTATTTTATTTGGCCAATTGTGAGGCTTGGTATATATAGCACACTTCCTGCTTTGCAATTTTTTTTTTGGGGGGAGGGGGGTGTTGTTTGTATCCCGCTTTTATTATTTTCACAAATAACCCAAGGTGGCAAATATATTCAACGCACTTTCCTCCTATTTTCCCCACAACAAGAATCCTGTGAGATGAGTTGGGCTGAGAGAGAATGATTGACCCAAAGTCACCCAGCCGGCTTTCAGGGCTAAGATGGGACTTGAACACACGAACTCCTCCTTTCTAGCCCGGTACCTTAACCAGAAAACATTTCTTGAACGTGTCACCTAAATGACATATATAAAGTACACAGCAGTACCAGTACAAGGAGACTGAACTTCTAAAGAAGAGAAAAAGAAAACAGAGATGCATTTGTATGGACTGGTATCATTCAATACAAAAATCAGATTCTTGATAGAAGAAGTAGAAGCGGGGAGCACAGATAGAAAAACTGAGTATATGGCTCTTATATGTTTGTAATGCCTTCCTGAATTACTGTTCTAGAATGTGAAAAGTGACATAGAAACCGGCCATCTTGATTCTGTCATCTATCCTCTCTTCAGGCAAATTTGTAAAAGTAATAAAGGAAAACATACCCATAACAACCTGAACATCCGGAATAATATTGGCAAATGTTTCCAGATCTTTAAAAATCATCTGATGGTAACGTGATTTGTAATTTTATTTTTCTAACACTGCTTTGAAACCTCACATTAAATCTTCATTCTCAGGCTCAACTACTTAAGGACAAGTCCTATGAGTTTGCATAAGCTCACAAGAAAAATGAATAATCCTGACACAATTATGCTCATCTTTTCACAGAGCTAGACACAATTGAACAAGCAGAAATTCTAAAACTAAATTGCTCAGTTTAATAATAATAATAATAATAATAATAATAATAATAATAATAATAATAATAAACCTTTATTGTCAAAGTACAATATGTGTACATTGAGATTAGCTGAGCCTCCCCCTGTGCTCTCTCCCCCCAACACACAGTGACAACAAACCCTCCATCCCACCACACCATGTGAACCTACTACACCACACACCGGCCTCCCAAGTCAATTCTGCATCAGATTATGTCCCATTTAAAAGCCTAACAGCCCACGGATAAAAGCTATTTTTCAGCTTGTTGGTACGGCTGGCTATATTCCTATATCTCCTACCGGATGGTAGGAGAGTAAAGAGATACCGTCCAGGGTGTGAGTCATCCCTGAGAATCTTCCTCACTCTTCCAAGGCAACGAGCCCTGGCGATGTCATCCAGTGGTGTCAGGGAACAGCCCACAATGTCTTGTGCTGTGCTCACTACCCTCTGTAATACTTTCCTGTCCGCGGCTGTCAGACCAGCATACCAAACCACAATACCATACGAGAGGATGCTCTCTATAGTAGACCGGTAGAAGAGGGTCATTAGCTGTTGTTCTACCCTGTTCTTCCGCAAGACCCTAAGAAAGTGAAGCCTCTGTTGGGCCTTTCTAGCCACCTGAGTTGTGTTAACTTTCCAGGTCAGATCTTCACAGAGGTAGACTCCCAGAAATTTAAAGGAGGAAACTCTCTCTACACAGTCCTCCCCGATGTAAAGTGGGGCAGGTTCCTCCTTTTTTCTCCGGAAGTCTAACACCATCTCTTTCGTCTTGCCGATGTTTAGGTGCAAGTTGTTGTTACTACACCATATGGATAGTTTTTGTACCTCCGCCCTATATGCTGTCTCATCTCCACCTGTAATAAGACCCACCACAGTTGTATCATCTGCGAACTTGATTATTGCAGTGGATGGGTCAGATGATACACAATCATAAGTGTATAAAGAGTACAGGTAGGGGCTAAGCCCTGTGGCGTGCCGGTGCAAAGCTTCAGGGGGGTGGACAAAGCAGACCCGACCCTCACTGTTTGTAACCGATCCCTAAGAAAGTCTTGAATCCAATCGCAGATGGCGGGGGAGAATTTCAAGTCAGTCAGCTTCATGGATGTATTGATCATAAAATAGAAAGAGCAAGTATATTTAAATCCCTATCATTTCCCAAGCGCTTCCCAAGCATTTCCCAAGAGGTTCCAGTTATTATAGTAGAAATCAAAATAACACAACCCATATTAAAAAAAGGAATGGTGAAAGAAGAGGAAAACAAAGATGATTTCTTCGTATGCCTAGCAGAAACGTAAGTTCTCCTGAATAGTAATGAAGATGAAAGATATACCATCAGCATTAACCAAATTTATAGGTTCTCCATCACTTTGTGTCATCATTCCTGACTTTACAGAAATAGGAATCATGATGGTAATATAGCAATAGCACTTAGACTTATATACCACTTCATTGTGCTTTACAATCAACTCTTAAGTGTTTTATAGAGTTAGCCTATTGCCCCCAAAAATCTGGGTCTTTCTTCATTGTGCTGACCTCGGAAGGATGGAAGGCTGAGTTAACCTTGAACCGATCAGAATCGAACTGCTGGCATTTGGTAGAATTAGCCTGTTATATTGCATTCTAACCACTGTGCCACCACAGGTCTCTAATAAATAAGATATATAGATAAGAGTACTCAAAATCACTTGATATGTCACATCGTTTGGATGGTTTTCATGAAAGTGCTTTTTCACTGGGATTAACATTTATTTCAAGCTTCCAAGGTCCATCTAAAGATTCTGGTATTTCTATTTCTTCTAATGGATGTTGGCAATCATAAAGAACACAAAAATTTAAGATATGCCCTGTTGGATCTGACCACAGGTCCATCGAGCAGAATAACAGAATTGGAAGGGACCTTGGAAGTCTTCTAGTCAGGAAAAGGGTGGTATATAAATCGAAACAAATAAATAAATAAATAACCCTCTGCTCACTATACCATTTCAGACAATGGTTGTCCAATTTCTTCTTAAAAACCTCAGTGTTAGAGGACCCATAAGCTCTGGACGCAAGTCTTTCCACTGATTAATTGTTCTATTGGGAAATTTCTCCTTAGTTCTAGGTTGCTTCTCTCCTTGATTAGTTTCCATCCATTGCTTCTTGTCCTGCCTTCAGGTCTTTTGGAGAACAGCTTGAGTCCCTCTTCTTTGTGGCAGTTCTTTAGATATTGAAACATTATTATCATGTCACCCCTAGTCCTTCTTTTCATTAAAATACAGTAGACATTCCCAATTCCTGCAATGTTTCTTCATATGTCATATATAGCCCAGCAGTCTGTTCTCACAGTAGCCAACCAACTGCACAGGAAAGCCACTAGCCTCCCAGCAGATGGACATCAGAGAGGGCCACGTCTGTTTTATTCTGCTTGCATTTTGTAATATTTTAATGCAGAGTCCTATACAAGGAGCTGCCCTTGAAGCCCACCCAGAAGCTGAAACTGCTCTAGAATTCAGTGGTATTACATAGTATTGGGTGACCCTAGGTTCACCCACACTACACCCCTGTTGCATGAGCTGCACTGGCTCTCAATTTTCATCTGGGTGCAATTAACAGTGCTGATTATCACCATTAAAGCCCCTTTAGCCACAGGCTACTTTATTTGCAGGACTAAACTATCCTGAGATTATCTGCCTGTCCCACCTGATCATTTAGGATACTGTAGGGGAGGAGCATGGTGGCTCACATGATTAGGATGTTGGGTTGGCAAACAGCAAGCCTGCATTTAAGACCTGATGCTGCTGCATGATGGGGTGAACGGCTGTCATTCACTCTGTCTCCTGCCAACCTAGCAGTTCGTCAGCTTGTAATTGCAAGAACATAGATAGATACCACTTTGGTGGGCAGATTAACAGCGACATGAAAGGAACCCCCAAGCAGGCATCTCCTGTGCAACAGTGATGTCACCAGCTAATCCTTTCAATCCAGTAGCTTCAGACATGAGATAGGATAGGCACAGTCCAGATCCCTTCCTTGAAATATTGCCATCTAGTAGAATTTGGGAAGTATGTTCTTTCTGTGGCTGCCTCTCCCCCTGGAGGTCCAACAAGCCCCAGCCTTTTAGCCTTCCATAAGGCCATGGAGACCTCCTTCTTTACTCAGGTGCAGGTAGTCCTTGACTTACAATCACAACTGAGCCAAAAAATTATGTTACTAAGTGAGACATTTGTTAAGTGAATTTTGCTCCATTTTACAATTTTTTGGGCCACAGTTGTTAAATGAATCACTGCAGGTGTTAAGTTAGTAAAATGGTTGTTAAGTGTATCTGGCTTCCCCATTGACTTTGCTTATCAGAAGGTCACAAACGGTGATTACATGACCCTGGGACACTGCAACCATCATAAATATGAATTAGTTGCCAAGCGTTCAACTTTTCATCACATGACCCCGGGGAAGACGCAACAGTCATAAGTGTGAAAAATGGTCATACATCACTTTTTTTCAAACAGTCACTAAATTTACTGTTGTAAGTCAAGGACTACCTGTAATTGGGTTGTGTGATGGGAACCTGGGGGTGGCTTTTGAGGCATTCTAAGCAGTTGACTGAGGTGTCAGATTTTTAGTTTTTGATTGGCAGTATATACAGTCTTAGAGGGATGTGGTGGCTCAGTGGGTTAGGACGCTGAGCTTGTCGATCAGAAGGTCGGCAGTTTGGCGGGTTGAATCCTGAGTGCCGCATAACAGAGTGAGCGCCTGTTACTCGTCCCAGCTTCTGCCAACCTAGCAGTTCAAAAGCACGTAAAAATGCAAGTAGAAAAATAGGGACCACTGCAGTGGGAAGGTAACAGCGTTCCGTGCGCCTTTGGCGTCTAGTCATGCTGGCCACATGACCACGGAGGTGTCCTCAGACAAGCGCTGGCTCTTCGGCTTTGAAACAGAGATGAGCACCGGCCCCTACAGTTGGAAACGACTAGCACGCATGTGCGGGGGAACCTTTACCTTTACCTTATATACAGTGTTATGACTTTACAGTTTTACTGTTTTATTGTTGATATGAGCCAACCAGCCAAGATAGGTAGCTTTTAAATACATATGGTATAAGGTATTTTACAAAGGTATGAGCCGTAGAGGCACAGTGGTGAGAATGCAGTATTGCAGACTAATTCTGCCAACTACCAGCAGTTCGATTCTTACTGGCTCAAAGTTGACTAAGCCTTCCAACTTCTCAAGGTTGGTAAAATGAGGACTCAGATTGTTGGGGAAAATAAGCTGACTTTATAAATTGCTTAGAGAGGGCTATAAAGCACTGTGAAGTATATAAATCTAAGTGCTATCGCTATTTTCAAAAGACTGACTATTTTTGGTGGGTTTTTTTAAAGCATTAAATGCAGTTCCTCTCCAAGCAATAGCAATGGAATGATGTTAATTACTACATGACCCTAAATCACAATTTGCCTATGATATCTACCAGAATGAGAAAAATAAATAGAATTGGGGGGGAGGGAGAGATTAACACAATTATATCCAATAAAAGCATATTGCACATGGGAACACAAATACTTCATTATAATACCACCATGTCTTAAAACTACCTAATGGCCTTAAAATAATATAAAGTAACACCAACTTTGTATAACACATAATTAATCTGTGAACCTACAACTTTAGCAGAATGCGGGATGGATTAGAACTGCTATGTGAACATTAAGAACACTTATGTCTTTACTCCAAAAGGTACATTATTTAGAAGAAACATAAATCCCCAGATGACATGGTCTAGTAAACCAATCATAAAACAGCAAGATTGGAATAGACAAAATATTCTAAGAGTAATCACCTTTAGATCTGTCTCTGACTTGGATGGTATTAGCCACTAGAGACAGCAGATATGAGACTAAAAGTAGTTGGATTTGGTTTGACAATTCCTTTTAAGTATCAGATTGAGGATTATGTGTTAAAAAAAACCCTCTGATACTGAGTTTCCCTAGGTATCTTTTAATGTTACAAAATAATCTTCTGCTGGTAATGTGAACAAGTTTTCAGATTTTTAAAATGTTTATTATGCTTATTTGATTGCCTGTCATCTACCGATCTAAGTCACTGTGGCTGTGATATACTAAGAGTTTGATTTTTTGCTAAATTCTTGTAATTCACAGGCACAGACCAGACCATTAGAGAGGCTTAACTCTGCATGGAATAATCAGAACAGGGGAATACCGTATTTGACAAAGATTTAAACTATTTAAAGTTGGCAGACTAGATTCAAATTAAAATGTGAAACTTCTCAGATATATAATACTAGCAATATTTAATTCAAGACAATGCAATAAAGCTGTAACTTTTATTTACCCTTTTGTCCATACTTCCAAGCAAATCTTTATGTTTGGTAAGACAGTCAGATTGTAATGCATAGTGCCCATTTGAAAATTGTTTATGTCTCTTTCCTGGATGTAAAGCTTCCCAGGGGCTTTGCTGGTGTCACTGAATATATTTCATAGCATGGTCATGGACAGCAAGCTGCTTAAATTACTATCCTAATCTTTGTAGCTACATAAAAGCCCAAGGAATTATTACTGGTTTAAAGCAGGAACTAGTGCAGAATTCATCTAATGCTAAGTCTATATGCTGAATTCTAATATATTGGATTTATTTGGTTCTCAGTGAGTATCACTGTTGATGCTTGGCTGCTTGAAAAATCTTTTTTAAAAGATAATATAAGTAAAAAAAAATAGAAATGTATAATCAACAATTCCAAGGAGGCTGATTGCATTTTCTTGAACATATGGAGGATCATAGGATGAGCTAAAGAAGATACAGTTTTATTCACAGTTCAAAGAAAAATACAGATTTTCCAGTTCTTTGGAAATCTCTACTAATATAAATTTGTCAGTTTTCAAATAATTGTTCTTCTCACATAAGGAACTCATATAAAACTTGCAGCAAACCAAAAGAAAGGATTTCTTTCTATAATAATAGGTAGAAATCACAACTATAAAAAAAATTAGAGGAATCTGAACAGATCCACAAAACCAACTCAAGACAGTAAGCACTGAAAAAGCTAAATAAACTCAGACAATTATTGGATTTACTAGAAACAGCAGAACTCAAAAAGAAGATAAAATGTTATAAAAATCATTTTATATGTAAATAAAGTATGTAAATAAACCAGGATTATTTTTTTATCTTTCTGGTTTACTTGCATAGCAAATCAGAACAAAGAGAGGCAGAATGATGATAACAGAAACAAAGAAATTGTTATACAAGCTTGGAAATAATAGAAGAATGTGCAGATCTCAATAAATAATTATGTTCTAAATTTAAAATTGACATTTCTTTAATTTGTGAGTCATGAATGCATAAAAACAGACATTAAAGATTCAGAAATTAAATAATTCACTCAAGAATACAAATACTAAACAAACCAATAATAGTTCAAGAGATAACTGTAAATAATTGTTATAAATGATTATTTGCATCCTGTTTTGATAAACAGTGGTTGACTGAAGCAATATGGATAATGCGTAAACACAGAATACCAAATAAATACTTAGACAGATGTCTTATTTTATAATAAAAATAATTCACTGACATCAGTTGCTGCAATTTGAAGAAGCCTGTGAACATTTGTCGTTATTTGCAATAGAACCACTGGGAATGTTTATTGGTACATTACATTTAAAAGAAAATGCTCTTTTGCTCACAGGTTTTTTATACCATGTACTGCTTCACAGAAGATCATAGAAATTCTCTTTAAACTAGTATTTTGCAACAGAGAACTGGGAACTTTTTTACAATTACTTTTAAAAATGTAATTCCTAGCAAGCAATCTTTTAATCCTTTGATCCTAAACTCTTCTGACTCAAAACCTAATTTCATAGCCTTATTTTCCTTCCTAATTGCATTATTTCTATAGATCTTGAGACATATATTTTTATGCTACTGATTCTGAGGGTTGAGTATACTACTAATATTTTTGTTTTAAACAATATTAAAATAGTAGGTCACAATAATTACATTGGGTAATATATTGCTATTGTTGGAAGAAAAATATGACCAAGCTTTTCTGGTACATATTGCCTAATTGGATTCATGCTTAATAAAGTAATAGTTGCAGAAATATCTGATCTATATCCTAACAAAAATTTCTTTGTGACTCTCACTTATGGAAGTTTTCACCTTTATCCATCATTTTAATAGAATGTATTATCATTTCCAGGGAAGACCATTATAATACTACGACAGGTAGCATCTAACAAAGAAGCCCTTCTACTAATAAGATGGTTTTTTAAAAAAAAAAAAAGAACAGGAAAGAGATACATCCTTCTACCATCTCCACACCACTCCAAATTTTTTCCAGAGAAATGGGGAATCTTCCAGTGCACTTCTGAATGGGAAGGAGCAGGAGAGAGAGAGAGGCAAATTCATTGCCTGAACATACATCCAAATCACACAGTATTGGATTTTGCCCCAGAGTTTTTCTATGTTGATACATGGCCAAGAGTAGAACACTTTTTAATTCAAAAGAAAAGAGAACAAAATAGCTGCATTAAAGATTTTCATGCTGTCTTATTAAGAGGATCTGGAACAGTTTTATGTTTGATATATGTTGAAGAAAGTTGCATCCAGAGCTCACATAGTATATCTCCAGGCAGAAACCAAATGTATATCAGGAGTATGGCATCTAGAGACTAAGAAAAGATGGTGGGTGGATTACACAGAGTATAAATGAGTATCACTGCCTCTGGACTCAACATAAAAGAGTTGCTGACATTCTTCTTAAAAAGAGCTGGCTGCATATCTTGCTAGCTGCCTCCATATGCTTTTCTGGGAGAGGAAATATTGGAATAATCCATGTAGTTGGATTTTATTTTATTTACACAGAGGAAATGTGAATATTCTATGAATAAGGAATGGCAATATTTAAAACTGTATGTATAAAGATAAAAAAAAGTTTTAATAGCAAACATTTATAAGGTGTATATATATATATATATATATATATATATATATATATATGTGTGTGTGTGTGTGTGTGTGTGTGTGTGTGTGTGTGTGTGTGTGTGTGTGTGTGTTTTCTGAGGTTTTCGCGGGTGTTTGTATGTGGATCTTTGGTCATTCGGGTTTTTCCCCGCGTAGAATTGAAGGTGTAGGAGCAATGTTTCAACGGAATCCCATCCGTCATCCTCAGGCTGGTGGCTTCAGCTTCCTTCTTCTGGGAGAAGCATGTGGCTGTTTGTTCCTCTTTTTTAAACTGCCAGAGGGGGGGTGTTCTGTGGGTGGAGGTGTGCTCTGATTGGGTGGGGGATTAAGTGTGTTCTGATTGGGTGGGAGTGTGTTTTGAATGGTGGGGGTGTTCTGATTGGGTGGGGGTGTGTTTTGAGTGGATGGGCTGGTCTCAGCTGCCAGCCTTAGACCTGAGCTGGTGAGTTGTGCTGCTTTTGTTCAGCTTCGTGTTTGTGGTGGTGCCATGTTTTTATAGTGGGTGTCAGTTTGCTTATTGTGTGGTTTGGAGGGGTTTAAAGTGGCTGATGTTGCAGCTGCAGTTAGGTTTCATATATATACACACACACACAATCACAAACTCTCTCTCTCTCCCTCTCTCTCTCTCTCTCTCTCACACACACACACACACACACACTCACACTCACCCCAGAATTTCCACAGATGAACGTGCAAAATTCTGGATTCTGTATAGATAAGATTGCCTACTTTACCTACAGGGAGAGAAAGAGAAAGTGAAGCTTCTAACTATCTTTTTTCAGCCCAAAGAGACAGGACTGTATTAAACCCCATAAGAATTCCTCAGAATTAAAGAAAAATCATATGCCATTTACAGATGTAAATTTTCTTTGTTGTAACAGATTCTAGGACTGAAATTTGTTTTGATAAGAAGACCGTATAGTATATATGTAGAATCAATGACGGAAAAATAAAAGACCAGACAAGATTAAAAAGTGTTATTTTTGCTTCTACAGTATATTAGTCTGTTAGAGCAGGGAAAAAAAGCCATGTTTAGTATAACTAGCAGTTACTTTGGAAAAATGGAAGATCTTGCTCAGATGGCGGCGCCTGGAATGGCTGTGGCTGCATTGGCTCTTGAAGGCGAATAGTTTTGGGAGGGATAGTAAGGACTATAGGCCACATGATCAGGAAGATTTTCATGTGTTTGAGCAACATGGTGGAACTAAGGTAACATACAGTACGACATATGACCGACAATCTTTGCTGGCCTGGCGAGTTTCTAGTTGTTTTGGAACTGTTGGTGAGACCGTTAAAAGTCGTTGGCGCTGTTTGAATTTGTTCTACCAGCAGCAAGATCTGACTGCTGGCCTAGTGATGGATTCTATTGCAAATCAGGGCTGTTTCCAGAGGAGGCAGAGGAGGAGAGGACCTGGAGCTTATGGAGCGAAGGAACTGGATGAGGCTGCCGGCAGGCCCAGAGGAAGAGAGAGAGGCTTTTGGAGGAGTTGGTGGTGGCGGCAGCGTGCTCCAGGGGCGAAAAGAAGCAAGGCCTCTTTAAGGAAAAGAAGAGTCAGGATCAGAAAAAGGAAAGAAGGCGAGGTTGTCAGAATACAAGCGAATTTGAGGGCTAATCCACATGGAGGCCCATTTCCATCTGTCCTGATTGCCATCGTTCACTCCCTAGAGACTAAAATGAACAATGTGAAATTTGAGTGGGCCACGAACAAGGAGTATACTGTATATCGGAGGTGGTGACCCTTTGAGAGCTGTATGCAACGAAATTTCATTTTGATGTATGCCGATTGGTGTACATTCAAAGTGACAATAAAGTTATCATCATCATCTGCAAAATTGGAATTCAAAGCTAAGTGGACCCTCATAGAACAAAAATAGCGGTAGTTAACATAGCAGATATAGGGAAATGATGAACTTATCTTGATCCCTCCATGAAAAGGGTACCCTATGCTGACTGATCTTCAGTACAGGCTGTAAGAGTGAAATATGCCCACAAGATAATCACATCCTTACAGAAATTGAAAACGTATGTGAAAGTGCTGGTGGTCTTGAAAAGACAAAGCAAAAAATAACTCCAAACCATTTCTTGATTCAGTGCCATCATTCATGTCTTTCATTTGAAAAATCAAGAATTAGAAGAACAAAGATTAATGCTTTTTTTAATAAAAGGACATTTTATGAAATAGCGAAATACAGCATATTTCTACCTGATAAATGCAAAGACCTGCAAACTTTGAACCTAACTTTGTCTTTATTTCTCTTGACCTTGTTAAACAATGATTTATTTTTAGTTAAGGCCTGGAGTTTGCAAGAGGTAAAAAATGTAGAGATTTTTTAAAATTCTAATAAATAACAGTAAACCAGAGTAGATGATATTATAAATGTTAGGAAACATTTATTGTTTCCTGTGGTCATCCTAGAGGCAATATTTGATCTGTAATTTGTTCTTTTTTTAAATAATAAACACAGCATATTAGAATCCACTTACAATCTTTGTAAGAAATACATTCTTATGCTAAATGACTTTAGTTGGAAATATTTAAAGCTTATATTTTAGGCAGCATTGCACCCAAAATATTTTTTATAACAGGAAGATCAAGTCATAGTTTAGCACTTTACAAAGCTATTGGGCCATTGATATTTTTATTGTACTAATTTATTTCTGTAAACACATAAAAATAGCTCCAGTTTCTCAGAAAAACAAAAACTCCACTACAGTGCATCCAAATGGTATTGATTGTAAGGGCTCTTTAAAAAAGAAATCAGTTCAAAACTTTGTTTTACTCTTCATGCACATTTGTCTTAATAGTCACGGTGGGTTTTTCCTAAGAGTAACACTTTTATAAGAATCTAATGCTTTTTTTGTACAAGTAAAAATACACACTTTAATGTGCGAACACATTTCTGTGCATAATTTTTAATCAGAGGGCTATAATGAACTATGAAAATCATTAGCTAATTCCATTTCAGATTATGTAATGATTCAGGAAGTGTGAATCAGTGTGTGAAGTTCACTTTAAAATATGATTTTTTCCCCCTTCTCTTTAGATAAGAATGTTGCTTGGGCCACAGTTTTTTCAACGGTACATGACACACAAAAAATTCCTTCTCCAATATATTTATTTCAGCAGTACTTTTTTTCTTTGTCTCCACCGCAAATTCACTCCAGAACATTTTTTCTAAATATTTTTTGTAGTGAGGGAGGGTCACTGCAAAGAGGGGGAGAGAAATGCATCCCTGGAGATGCATTCTATTGCAGAAGGTGCTATTGGATACCATCCAAGGTTTTATGTATTTTAACTGAAAGTTTTGCTGAAAGGTTATATATAACTGCTTTATACATGAATTGCTGAAATAAATAATACATTTCCTCTCTGTGGAAGCCAGTGTGTTAAAGACGATAGCACCTTCTGCATAAGATTAATGGCCAATAAGTATTATTACTGATCAGTGCAAAACTAATAACAATAATTTAGATCTCCAGGGATGCATTTCTCTCCCCCTCTTTGCAGTGACCCTCCCTCACTACAAAAAATTTAGATGATGCATTAAGAATGACTACATGGTCATAAGCGATCATGATCACTGATTTGCTTAATTTCTATAGCACTCTTCCTCCCAGAGTTGCCCAGTTTACAAGTTAGCAATAAAAAACAATCGTAAATACAGCTATCATAATAAAACAATCAATGCCTAAAATATTAAATGTAAAAATTGAAATGAAGTTCTTTTTTTAAGAACAAATAGTAGGGTGGTCTAAATTGTAGTTATTTTACAAATACCTGGATACTGCTTTTTGGAAAAAGACAAAGCAAAATACTCCAAAATATAAGTATTCCATAATATTATACCAACCAGATTGCAAATAGTATAAAACTATTGATTATAATGGTTGCAGTAAAATCCTTGCAAACTGAAAGTCCTGACCAAAATGCCCGGATAATTGTTGGGGGCAATTAAGCTGACTTTGTAATAATGCCGCTTGGGGTGTGTGTGAAAGCCCTACTAAGCAGGCATATACATAGAATGAAGGCTACTGCTAAGCTTGTAAGCTGCCCTGAGTCTTCGGAGAAGGGCGGGATATAAATGGAATTAAAATAAATAAAAAATGAGAGAGGAGGGGAATTCATCTCTTAGAGTTCCACCTACCACACTTTTCCATGATACAATACACTAGGAATTAAGGATGGGAAAACCATAGATATACCCATACATGTTCCATCACGCTAACCAGATATTCTATCCCAATCACATTTGGTTGGCTGGGACACTATAGTAATATTGTAAGTTGCCATAGTCTATCTGCAAATAGACAAGGACATGAATGACTATGTACAATGATACAGGAATAACTGTGATTAGTACACTGTATCTCTTCCAGAAATTTTGTATTCTGATCAGCTATGTAAACTTTCAGGTTTACATTGGTAGAGTGTAAAAAATCTCTAATTAAAATGGTTCAAGCCAGGTCCCTCAATGTATTTGGAGAGTTTCTCATTCTGTCTGCTGACAGTATTTTTGAAACCTTCTGTGGAACACAGAAACAGCCCAAGTAGTTGATACCACTGTTTTTAAGCCTTCCTGCAGAGGTAGATTAACTCCTGGCCACTATGGAGTTCAGAATGTTGATGCAGAAGAGTTGCCACCTGTAATGCAAAAGGAGTGAGCGTGCAGTGAGACTCATCTGAAATCCTCTTGCAGCAATAGAGGCCGCAGCAACTGTTTCCTCCACTTCCATTGTATTCGTATAGAAGAGATTGACATTGGGGTGGGGAGACTTTTTTATATGCCTTTACCAAGATATTAGAGGGAAGATGGGGAAGACAGAACATTTCACAAGGATGTAATCTTGATAAATGCTTGACCTGTTTCCTTGGATTCTTCTCAGCTTGTAGATATCAAGAACATGGACAAGTTTTGTGGAGAGATGAAAATTAGCACCTGTTTCCTTGACCCTCCTGGCTTATTAAAGGAAGTGATCAAAGTCTTCCTGTGTGCGAACTGTACCCTCTGTTATGAGAAGGAAGTTATACATCTCTGTTGAAGAGCACCTTCCCCTCAAACTTTCCATAGTTGGAAAAAGTAACCGAAAAAGGTTTGCAGCTTGAGATGAATCTTAATAATACTGATTATATAGACCCTTTTTAAGAGAACTTTTGGCTGAGATATGAAACTGAGACAGCTTTAATCCCCAGCTTTATAAAGTTTTTTTTAAATCACCACCATCAACTTAAATTCTGTTTAGTAAGGCACAAGAAAGTGGATGGGGATGTCTGTGTTCAGCTTTGATAGTTCCCTTTAACTTCTAAGCAGCTTTCAATACTGTCAGTTATGGAATTTTTATAGACATTGGGATACATTGGTAAAGGCACCAGTTTGTAGTCCTTTCTGTGAAACCATAAACAAAAGATGGCGTAACATTATTATTGCTCAATACTTGGCCATTGACCTATCATGTCCCATTTTGCCCTGCAGCTCTAGGTGAAACTGTTGATGGATTTTGGAGTAAGATATCACTCCAGGGAAGCAATCAATAAACTTGATTCAGAAATGGACAGGATGAGTGGGGTCGCAATGGGTCGAACACGACTTCGCAACTAACAACAACAACAAAGTATATGGGCAAATGCTCACAATTGTGATTGTGCCTTATGATAATCCATAGGTCTTGCAACAGCATTCCAGTAAAGTCCTCAATTCTAATTATTTACTTTATGCATTGTACAATATTTCACATATTTTTCTCAATATTATCAAGCACACTAGTGTTTTTTTTACTATCATCATCTAGTCATACCAATATAAGTTTCTGCATCTTGGAAATTAATTCAAGAAAGCAGATCTGAATGGTTGTTTTTGCAATATCTAGTGCTGTGTCTCTTGTCTCTTCCTATTGCTCTTTAGGTCCGTGTGTGTGTGTGTGTGTGTATGTGTGTGCCAAATCTGTTTCTGATATTGTTCCTATTATTCTGATAATTTTGGCTGGCACACTTCTTCTCTTAAATTTCTTAAATCTAACCCTAGGTTTGATAGGAATAATTCATTTACTGTTCTATAATTTGCATTTGGAAGTGTTTTCACTATCTGGATTGCACTTTTATGCACTTATTATGTAGCCAATTTGATTCTGATGTTATTCAGGTACAGAGTTTGCATTTATGTTGCTTGAAGCAGGTGTTGGGAATGAACAATTTGTTTCTTGACAAAATTCAATTTTAATTATTTATTTATATTTTTATATATTTATTAACTTTTGCCTTATTGAATTTACAAAATCCAACTCTTTTTTCAGTTCCAGGTTCCTCCATTTTTCCCAAGTTTTCTATTCCAGTCACCAGCAGTAGCAAGAAATCTTTTCTAACTATTGCATTTATCATCCCTTACAATTTATAATTGAATTACTTGATGTTTTTCACCAGTGCATGTCTAGTATTTGTATACACTTATATTACACTGATAATACTGTCTAATTCTTTGTTATAATCCTATTGTGTATTAGGTTATACGCAGGGGTGTCAAACTGCCAACCCATGGTCCGGTTGCATCATGCAGAGGGTGCGTCCACCCCAACTCCGGCAATGCAAAAAAAAATCATGATACGTCGTGACACATCGCGTGACATGGCAAGTTTTAGAATTCTATTCTATTCTATTCTATTCTATTCTATTCTATTCTATTCTATTCTATTCTATTCTATTCTATTCTATTCTATTCTATTCTATTCTATTCTATTCTATTGTTCTGTCCTATCCTATCCTATCCTATCCTATCTTATCCTACCCTATCCTATCCTAAATTTTAGGTTCATTTCTTCTTTTGAATATCATGATCTGTAATTTCTTTTCAGAATTTTGCAGCCAGGAAAAAAAAGTATATTTGAAGCAGCCTCTGGGTGTCCGCCACATTTTCCTGAAATAAATGGCAACCTCTGACAGCATCCAACAGCTAACTTTTAAGTATCGAGGGCTGCATGGCTTTCAAGTTGCTCATAGTTCAACCGCACTTCTCTTCTCCTCTTCCCCTCCCTCTGTTCTTGGCTGCAATCTTCAAGTGTCGTCTTCTACCCTGCTGATTTGGCTCAGCCCTTCCCATTTCCTAACTGGCCTTCATCCCACTTCCCTCCCACTTTTTTCCTGTAATACCCCATCTAGCAATCAATTTCATTTCTCCTTCTCATAACAAACTTTTGTCCTTACAGCCTTACTATCTCTTTCTCCTCCAACTTTCCCTTGATGTTTAATTTAGTACCTTTTCAAAATGGTTAAAAAGAACAATCCCCACCTGTATTGTAATTTTAGTGAAAGCACCCACGAGTATGTGGATAAAGCCCTGTCTCTTGTTTGGCCTATCGTTCTTGGTTTAAAAAGAGTTTAGAGAGCTCTTGTCTTCTTTACTTGTTGTGTGGTGGCCAGGCACATTTCTGGCACTTCATGGCTAATAAATAAGATTAGTTTACGCAGACAGCTTGAATGAGATCCAAGTGCTGCGCTGCACAAATAGAAATTTCTTCCAAATAGAAGTTAGTTAAATAAAGCTGTGTAAATCTCTTCTCCATCCTATTTTTTTCTTTCTCTTCTTGGCAGAAACCAACAGCTTTGGTTTTGGCATAGCAAAATATAGGAGTTAAAGTTCTGATATAGAAAACTGTTTATAAAGTAAGGCATTTGGTGTTAAAATATCTTATCTCCCAGTGCATAGGTGTTTCTCTTAGAACCCACACTATTTCTTTTTTGTTATGATTAGCAAAATATTTGGAAATATTAGACTCTATATGGCCTACTTTTTACTTTATGTATTCTTAATAATTAGACTTTTTTCTAATTATTATCTAAAAAGCCTAATCCTAACTAATACAATTCAGAAAATAAAATATATTAATATATTAAGTTACTTTTAGTTATAACACATTGTATTAATATATTAACTTATTAAATGCAATTAATAATATAGTTTAATTTAATTCAACCTTAGGATGGATGACAATCCACAAATATATTCAGTAAAATAATAAAATATAATGACCTAAACAGTTTTTTGAAAGGACAAGACATCAATAGCAATAAAATGTATTTCCTAAGCTTATCAAACCTAACAGGGATTATTTTTTATTTTTTATTTATTTTAATTCCATTTATATCCCGCCCTTCTCCGAAGACTGAGGGCGGCTTACAAGCTTACAAGATTATCAAAAACCTTGAAACTATTCAGTAACAGTGTAGTTTCTTATAAATTGTGTTATATGCTATTCAAAAACATGGCAGACAGCAACCTTTGTACCACATGCCCTAGTTGCAGCTTCTGAATCACCTTCAATTCATATAAAGCAGTGGTTCTCAACCTTAGCAACTTTAAGACTTGTGGACTTCATCCCAGAATTCTTGGAGTTGAAGTCCACACATCTTAATGTCACCAAGGTTGGAGACCCCTGATCTAAAGCATCTGCAAGAATCTTCTCAAGAGGTCACCAAGGCATGGACTATTGAAGTCAACAACAAAGCTACATATCTATTCCTTGTGGCTTGGCAGGTCAGATGGGGGGGACAGGGAACTGGGCTGTGCAAGCTGTGACCAGCGCCCACATATATGCGCACACAGCTGACTTACACATGCACACAAATGTGCAAGTGTGCCAGCCCATCGCTCACTCAGCCCAGTTCTGAATAGCCATAGCCCAGTAGTGGGCCGTGGCCCAAGGGATGGGGACTTGAACCCACCCAGATTCAACGTCTTATTCAATTCCTATATTCATGAACCACCAATCCACATCTCCATCTTCTTAGTGTTCAGTTCATGAGAGAATCCAAACACCACTTCAACAATATTTGTACCATCTCACCTGACTCTGATGACAGTAAGATATAGAACTGAGCCTCACGATACCCAATCCCAAACCTTAGATAAATTTTTCTTCAAGGCTACATATTCATAAGCAAACAAAAATTACAGAATAAACCTTTATGGGTCCCTCAACCTATCAGCAATGGGGTCAAACAGAAATTCCCTAGTGCCACCACCTGAAGCTAATAACCCTGCAGATAAAAGTGGATCCACAAGAACAGTGCCTGATAGTCTGGTCATGATCACTCAATGGGATATCACAGTTGATGGTGTGAAGAGCCACAAAGAGATACTAAAATAATCAGAAAAATCAATTCATTTAATATTAGGATATTTCTAGCACCCAGGTCTCAAGTATTTAAAATGTCCGTGGAATACAGACAAATTACCCTGCATATTTACACATTATAAAATGTACATTTATATGCATAAGGTAGGTTTTCATTCCACTACTGATCCTGAAATCATGTCCATGGACCAACCCTCATTATTCACTATGATGTCTGCAAAGAGATATTGTTTACTTACATTTAGAGTCCTACAGAATGGCCTGAATCAATAACTGTGAATGAAATATTAAGTGAAGAGCCAACAGTGTTTCTGTAGAACTAGGAATAGATGTGCATATTATATTTTTAAATTTTTATTTGCTCTATAGGACTAAGTCATAGATCCTTGATTTTTCTAGAAAAGTTATAGAATTGGATGTTAAGTCTCACTCTTCCTACTTCAGTGTGTTCATGACAATATTTTTCTTCTAGAATCAGTTTTGATCTGTAATAATATTTTGAAAACTCTTATTTATGGAGACTTTGGGTAGAGAACTCTTCTTTTGTAGCAGACTAGCACCATCTTATGGTATGTCTAGAACATTTTTCTTTTTAATTTTCTAAAACTAATTTGCAAATTCCTGTATTAATATTTGGGCAACTTTGTACCATAATTATTTCCTTTCACATTGAAAGCCTGTAATTTAAATAAGTGGAATTTTAAAATACCTTTTTTATTTTTATTCAGTAACAAAGTTTGGTTTAGTTCATCCTGAGTGATATATATTTCTGCCTGGGGAGATGATAGAGGAATGGCTAAATTCTCAAGTCACTGCACTTTTATGCTATATCACAAAGAAGTGGCATAATAGAAATTATCTCAACTTCTGAATTTTGATGAGGTTTAATTGCCAAAAAGGTAGCCCAGTATATTTTTAATTTTTTTTTAATTTTAATTCCATTTATATCCCGCCCTTCTCCGAAGACTCAGGGCGGCTTACAAGCTTAGCAGTAGCCTTCATTCTATGTATATGCTTGCAGGCTCTTATGAGACATGTTTCTTTCATACAACAGTTAGAGGCTAGATGACAAGATGTGCCCTCCAGAGGATAGAAAGTGGTAGCAACAAATACTAGGCTGCTATCTCAAACTAGAAGATAGCAGAAAAGCATGAAAACTGAGGAATTTCTGGGAAAGGATCCTTGGGAAATCTATTATGCAGGCTTAGCAGCTTCCTATTATTAAATATTTATATACCATTCAGTAACCTTTTTTTTCTAGAATGGCTCACAGCAAAATTAAAGAATAAGAATATTAAATATACCATGCCCAAAATTAAAACAATGCACCAACATAATTTGGTGCATTTAGGCGCAATATATTTTTCCTGAAAATTTTCCATTTTAAAGATGGTACAAATTTTATTTGCTTTATTATCGTTCTGTTTTACTATGACCATAGGTTGTAGCCCCATCTCAGACACAAAGCTACGGTAGCTGGTTGATTTGGGGTGAGTCGCTCACTCTCAGCCCTAGGGAGAAGGAGGCACTGTTAAACCACTTCCAAAAAATCTTGCCAAGAAAACTCAGCATGTGTCAAAAACTGACTCGAAGGCACATAAACAAATAAATTCCAATCAATAAACTATACAATCACCATTCTTGCTTGCAAAACTATAGATGAAAAATTTGTAAAGGGTTGAATTCATCCTCATTGGACTTAACAACAGATTTGTCACTAAACTAAAATGGCCTGATAAGCATCAACATTAACGTAACACATTTTTAATATGTTTCACATATATATTGGATTACATACAGAAAGAAAAGCCTTTCTGGAGATCTTCCAAACCTCCAGAAGATGTTAGGGAGGAAAGAAAACAATAGATAGCTTCCTTTTACTTCTACCTGCAGGGGCATGGGTAGAATTCATCTCATCTAATTAGTTATCTAGGTCTAGTCCAGGGGTAGGCAACCTGGGCTCTTTTATGACTCATGGACTTCAACTCCCAGAATTCCTGAGCCAGCTTGCCTATCCCTGGTCTAGTCCTAGTAACTCCCTCTTCCTTTTTTCCCCCCTTCTGTTCAATCATGTCTGATTCTCAGAGGCTGCCCAGCAAATCCCTGCAGTTTTCTTGACGAGGTTTTTAATTAACTAATTTCTATAGCCATCCATCTCAAGCAAGTGATTTTGGGTTGCAAATTAGTTTTTGTTTTTTTTTTGAAGTGGTTTGCCATTGCCTTTTTCCTAAGGCTGACAGAAAGTGACTGGCCCAAGATCACCTAGTTGGCTATGTACCTAAGGCAGGACTAGAACTCACAGTCCTCTGGTTCCTTAATCACTGTATCAAACTGGGTCTCATTAACTTCCCTAAAGCTGAGTAAATATTTCTCTGTTAAATAAAAATATGAGTTGAGGTTCATTTGATTGGCAGATCATGCTTGTTTGAAACAGTTTGATACAAGTTCCACTGAGTTCAGTTTAAATTACTCCCAAATTAAAAATAAAATTGCAATGTTAGTCCTTATAACACTAACAAGAATAAATGTTTTATTATATACATTGAAACCTCTGTGAGCTCATTAGTAATGAATAATAATTTATTTATTTTATTTTTAATCCCATTTATATCCCACCCTTCTCCAAAGACTCAGGGCGGCTTACAATTTAAGCACAAACCAATGTGCTTAGCAATAGCCTTCATTCTATGTATATGCCTGCTTATTAGGGCTTTCGCCCCCCTCCCAAGCGGCATTATTACAAAGTCAGCTTATTGCCCCCAACAATATGGGTCCTCATTTTACCTACCTCGGAAGGATGGAAGGCTGAGTCAACCTTGAGCCTGGTGGGATGCGAACCTGCACTAATTGCAGGCAGCTGGTGTTACTTAAGGAGGCATTAGCCCACTGCTCCACCAAGGCTCTTTAATAATGATCATAAATGATATTTTCAGTGTTATACGGCATACTTTTAGGGATTGTTTGGACTTTTCCATTCTTATCTATGTGCATCTTTTAGAAACAAATTGATTTAATCACATATCTCTAGAAAGCAGTTCTTTATACTTTTTGTTCCAATTATTATGAATTTCCAAGTCAATTGGATTTCCTAAATCTTTAGTACATATTCATAGAAAATTCTACATATTCTGCATTAAGTACTGCATGCATGTCCGAATCCACTTATATCATATTCATAAATGGAATGTTTCAAACATTATTCCATGGATTCTGCCATCTCCTGAAGAGAAGAGAATAGATGTGTATTGAACCGGTATTAGGCATTTCAAAGGAAAGGAGAAGCCTTTTGAACTGGGGAAACAAAAGGGGGGGCTAGCATCTGGCTTGTGTCACGGAAGAGAGCAATAAACATGAAGGGTCCTAAGTTCCTTTTTCCCACGAGAGGGATGATACGAGATAAAGGATGGGGGACTGACCAAATGGAGTTAAGGGGGGTTAAACTGGGAACTCTTTATAAGGGTTTACTTCGTGGAATAATATTAAGTCCTGTCTCGTTTCCTACAACCAAGCATGTCATAGTAAAGATTCTTTTTGGAATAGATTTGACTCCAAGAATTTTGTCTTCCTAAGACGTGGTTTGGGGTGGGTCCTGACATTGCACATATTTTACTGGGAATGCAAGCTATGAAAATTTCCTATTGTTTGTCTTCACAATAAATAGTAATTTATTCAATTATTTATTTAATACAAAATTGTTCCCAGTGTAATGTAGTATAATCATCACTTGTTAGTATATATCAAAGAAGATGCTATTTCCTATGTGGAAGTTTTGATCACACGTACAGATCGTATCACATACATATGTGTGTAGTTATGTAATACATATACCCACTCATTGCCCATACATAACAAGAGCCAGTGAGGGTATCGGCAGTGATGGGATTCCGCTTCTGGAAGTCCATTCTGGGCCTGGGCAACAAAAAATTAGCTACCAGTTCTACCGAACTGGTGTGAACTGGCTGAATCCCACCACTGGGTAGAGGTCATACTGCTTGGCTAGATTCTATTTCTCTTTGAGGCTAGGAGTCAACTGGGTGGTTTTAGGCCCATTGCTTTCTCTCACTCATAAACTGGGATGTCAAGAAGCATCTATTTACCAGCCCACATTTGACCAGCATGGTAGATTATAATCCATGACCTTCAGTGTAGAAACCTTTATCCTGCAGTGGATTGTTTTGGGTTGACATCCATAATACATACATACAGAGAGAGAAAGAATATGTGGCTCATAAGAAGAGAGTAGCAATATCTTTTTTACATATACTTTCATGTGATCATAGTTGAAAACAGTGCTTTTTTTGTAAAAGAAAAAGGTGCTGGAACTCACACATGTCATACAACCCACCTTGCCTACCCTACAAGGTTCCATCCAAAAAAGATGCCGGAACTCCGTTCTGAGCGTTCTATGAGAAAAAAAGCCCTGGTTGAAAATATTAAGCTGCCTACAGTTACATGTTTTTTGTAAGCCATTCCATTATCCTTGGTCATAATCTTCAATGGCTTGAAAAGCAATTGCTTTGCAAAACACACAGGAAGTCTGATTTTAATTTGCTGTCTACATCTACATTCTCATATTCTTTTTATAGATTATTTGAAGTTATCGCTAAAATCTTCCTTCACTCAAACATAAGTGAAAGTTTTATCTTCCTTTGTATATCGCAAAAATAATTTATTACTAAGGAAACAAAACCTTTTGTCTCGGAATATATTTCTTTAGGACAGCCGTGGAATTTCAGAGCAAGCAAAAAACTGCCAGGATCTGGGCAGCAATCAACTGTTTTTAATAGGAACTTTTTAGACTTTTAATAAGTTCTCCTGACATAATTTATGAGGAGAGGTTTTGAAGTGAAGAGGCATTGCTTGGCAAGTGTCCTTCCTCTAATCTCAGGAAATTTAAATAAAAGAGAGCTCATTTCCTCCAATTTGAGATTTCTGCCACACAGGAAAAAAGTTAAGAAAAACACCTGCTACATAAAGCTACAAAACGGTATATTCATAGTCTCAGCAAAATATATTTGAGGGGGGAAAAACTAGAGGACACAAAGCTCCTGGGACAACCAATCATGTTAATGTCCTTATTATTACTAATATTTAACAGTAGACATTTACCTATACAGTACAGCAATTTTATGCAGCAAGAAGATTATGGTCTGGTGTGCCAGTTTGCTTATATTTTCATGAAAATGTTCATTCAGAATGTCATGACATATTAGAAACAAAAAAGATACCTAACGATGACCTAAGTACTTTACTTTCTATTAAATTGCTGAGACCACATTTAGGGGTATCCATCTCTCAAATTGATAACTATAGAATGTACGCCTTCTAGCAGCTCACAAGAAGCAATCTGCCCACCTAGTTGACTTTGACTGAAGCAGGGTTGATCTGGATAGCAGTTAGATAAGAAATATCAGGGCCATAGGAGTCCTTGTTTTCCTGCAGACGGTTCATTACCCAAACTAGGTAACAGCATTAATGCTAGTAAGGAGTGGGGTTTGCTCTCAGTTTATGTTATAGTGGCTTGCCCTGTCACTATTGGTGGGAGTGATGTTGGAAGTTCTTTGGTTGGGCTGTTTCGTGTCAGTTTGTCTGGCAATTCCTTGATTGGGGTATTTACTTCTTGAATCTATGCTTATCTGGGCATAGTTGTCTTCCGGGTGAGATTCAAGGTACTGGTAATGGTGTTTAAGGCCCTACATGGCATGGGTCCGGAGTACCTTAGGGAGCACCTGCTGCCGGCATCAACTTCCCTCCGCCCTGTGCGCTCCCACAGAGAGGGCCTCCTCAGGGTGCCACCGATCAGAGAATGTCGATTGGTGGCCCCCAGGGGGAGGTCCTTCTCTGTGGGCGCCCCGGAGCTATGGAATCGGTTGCCGGTTGAGCTCCGGATGGCGCCCGACCTTCGCTCCTTCCGTCGCGATCTGAAGACACTCTTATTTGAACAAGCCGGCCTGGCCTGATGGGGGATGGGTTGGGTTTTTAATGGTCATTTTTAATATATGTATTTACTGTTTTTAGTTGGGCATATGTTTAATTTTCTTTTAACTTTTGTATTTTTGTATTTTTTATATATCTGCCCTGTTCACCGCCCTGAGTCCTTTGGGAGAAGGGTGGTATATAAATAATATTATTATTATTATTATTATTATTATTATTATTATTATTATTATTATTATTATTATTATTATTATTATTATTATTAATTTATTTATTTATTTATTTATTTATTTGTTTGTTTGTTTGTTTGTTTGTTTTTATATACCGCCCTTCTCCTGAGGGACTCGGGGCGGTGTACAGAGTATTATTATTATTATTATTGATTGCTGATTAACTCCAAGATTAACATTAGACCAACAATCAAGAAGTAAACAATACCCCAATCAAGGAACTGCCAAACAAACTAACAGTAAACAACCCAGCTAAAGAACCTCCAAGACCACTTCCACCAACACTGACAAGACAAAATATTAGAACATAACTGAGAACTGGAACTGAAAGCAAACCCTACTCCTCACTAGCAGTGATGATGTTACTTAGCTTGGGTATGAAAGGTCTGCAAGAAAACAAGCAAGGAAAGAGAGCACCAAGGACCCTTCATTACAAATATTCTCCCTTATTGATGCCATGGTTATAGGTTTGAATGGAAAGGTCTCAGAAGTGAAAAAGCACCTCCATATTGTTAAGAAAAATAAATGGACATGCCCAGGAAATCAGCATGAGTAAAGCTTAATTTGAAGACAACTTGACTTCTGTAATGCAAACTGAGTTTCCCAGACAAGGTGCTATGATTAAGAACAGCCACATCTTGGAAAGAGATGCTTCCCATTGGTTGTTCTCACTCAGATCACACTGAACTTGAATTGTTGGAAGTTTGCAGGAACTTTCAGGGTCTCAATGGCTAGTAACTCTCATGCACCATACAATAGGTACAAATTTTGTGAAAGATAAAGCCTTCTGTCCAAACTCGGCTGAATCAAGGCTCTAATGTTCAATACCACCACCAGGTGACATTAACTCAGTCTACAGTCACTAAGTAGTTTCACTGCTGATTTTCCTGTCTCAATAAGTGCTTCGCTTATAAAATCACTCCAAACGGTATATGATCTATATTCATTTGGAAGGGAAATCTTAAAATACTGGTTCTCTTTCCCTGCCCCCTTTGTTCATTTAGCTGATGTATGACAGCATGAAGCTTTAGGATACCAGCTAAAAGCATGCAGATATATTGTTAAAATCCCTCAAATAGTAATCAGCTGTTTGTGTCTCTGTGGGCAAAAGCTCTGCAACACACAAATCTTGCAGGTATATTCCTGTGGTTTCTAACACTCTGGCTATCCACCTCATGCGCTGTTGACCTTTTCTAAAGAAAGAAGAAATAGGGGTGACATGATAGCAGTATTCCAGTATTTGAGGGGCTGCCACAAAGAAGAGGGTGTCAAGCTATTCTCCAAAGCACCAGAGGGCAAGACAAGAAACAATGGTTGGAAACTAATCAAGGAGAGAAGCAAATCTGGGATTAAGGAGAAACGTCCTAACAGTGAGGACAATTAACCAGTAGAACAGCTTGCCTTCAGAAATTGTGGGCACTCCATCACTGGAGGTTTTTAAGAAGAGACTAGACAATCACTTGTCTGAAATGGTATAGGCTCTCCTGCTCGAGTAGGGGGCTGGACTAGAAGATCTCCAAGGTCCCTTCCAGCTCTATTCTATTCTATTCCTCTACCTGTTGTCCACCTTGCCCAACATTATAATCTTTTCCAGCCCCTATGCGGTGTTCTGATTGAGAATTTTTGTTTCCTGATGCTTGTTTCCAGTGTGCATTCAGGCTTGATTTTCCCTCTTATAAAAACAGCACGTGATGCCCTCCCCCTGAAAGAGAGAAGGGAAAGAGGGAAAGGCAGCTTTGGTCTGCTTAAAATGTGGGGGAGAGGGATAACATGGGCAGGGGAGAAATGTGTGCTGAGTGCTTAAAAATAATCCTCCCCTGCAATCTACAGCTTGTATAATTATAAAATGCTTCATTTTGGAACCTGAATGCCTTGAAGAAGGAAAAAAAGACAGTCTTTACCCCTTCTGAATCAATTTCACCTGCCCCTCCCTGCCACCATCATCGAAAAGACTGTTTCCACTAGACTTTGATTCCATATCGAAGCCTAGATGAAGAATCTAGTTTAGTTTAGAGAAGAACATCTAACATGGACATTGTTAAGCTTCAGAGACTGCAGAGGAGAGAATTCCAAAGGAAAATGGTTCTTTGGGGATAAATTTAGACCCCAGATGTTGCTAGCCAGACAAAACAAATTATATCTGAATGAGTTCCTTGCACAATGACCAAGGCAATTTATTTTTAATATGTTTGTTGTAGAAATGTTTTGAAGAGGGAAAAATAGGATTAGGGTTATTTTTTTATTTTGCCCACCACAAATGTTCAAAATTTAAAATTCAGTTGTACCTCAGTGCAAGAACAATACCCACAGTGACCAAAGATTGAATTTTAAAGGAGTAAAATTAGAGCTTAGTAAAATAGCATTTTAAGGGACGCGGTGGCTCAGTGGGTTAGGACGCTGAGCTTGTCGATCAGAAGGTCGGCAGTTTGGCGGGTCGAATCCCGAGTGCCGCGTAACAGAGTGAGCGCCTGTTACTCGTCCCAGCTTCTGCCAACCTAGCAGTTCGAAAGCACGTAAAAATGCAAATAGAAAAATAGGGACCACTACGGTGGGAAGGTAACAGCGTTCCGTGCGCCTTTGGCGTCTAGTCATGCCAGCCACATGACCACGGAGACGTCCTCGGACAAGCGCTGGCTCTTCGGCTTTGAAACGGAGATGAGCACCGGCCCCTAGAGTCGGAAACGACTAGCATGCATGTGCGGGGGAACCTTTACCTTTACCTTTAAAATAGCATTTTAAGTCATAAATGAAGATTCTTTTGAATGTTCATAAAATTAAAATAAAATGCAATCTGCTGGCCTAATGACATAAAAATATAATTGTTTTTGATTTTCATTACATCTCGACTTATTGTTTTAAATTTCAGTAGAACGTATCTTTTAATGATTCTGAATAATGAGGCTTACAAACATAAAATACATAATAAAATTAATAATATAGTGTCGAAAGAAAAGTCTTCATCATGGTTCAGTCCAAGCTGGGAGAATAAACATGGCGACTACTTTAGGAAGAAGGTTGCAGTTTATTGAAGAGGAGAGCCACACAGAAAGATGGCTCTGGCAGAAAAGAGAAAAAGGGAGTGGGTTTTTATACCCTCTTGAGCCTTTTGTTTGGAGTTGTTTCCTGTTCCTGTTTGAGGCTATTTCCTGTGTCATGTATTCTGACCTGAGTCTGGCTGTGCCCTTTGGCATCTGTGGGTTAATCCTATTATGTCCTGTCTTAGAGTTTGGATGGGGTATGTAGATTTTAGGTGTCTTTGTCTTCTTAATCTTCTAGCTGGGGGCCTCCATCTGCATTTCTATAGAATTGGTTTCTGCTTGAGGGAGGGAGACCTGGGGCTATTAAGAAAAACTGGGCATGCTTTCTGCCTCTTTAAAATCCTTTAGGGAAATACATTTTTCTGCCCTTTTAATATTTTCTTCTCTGGGGGGCTGACTTCCCACAATAGGAAACCAGGCTCATTGCATATGGCTATTATCCATTTTCTTGTTAAAACATGTTTATCTACTGTGAAGCTCAGTCTGCGTATAACAGCATTCTGTCTTTAAACTTAACCAAAAGAAGAATGAAAGAAGCCTGATGGGGGAGATTGGACAATGAATATGTTACCATTATCTCCAGTATAATAGTTAGAGACTGGATTCAAGGCCCTTTAGGTGCACTATTCCTTCCCCGGTTTATATTCTCCAATTTTCAGGGGAGGGCTGTTTTCAGCAGCCGCATTCCATCATAAAAGACTTCCTGATTCATTCAACCTTGTTAGCATCAGTAGAGTCTGACAACTTATCAAGTTATTGCATTCCACTGTAGGACTGCTTGGCTGCTTGGGAAAAGTTATTGTAAGGTCATGAACTCCACATATTGCTCTTTTTACATAAGGTTTTTCTCCATTCTGAAACTTAAAACCCATTCACCCTATTGACGTTAAATAAATGATAAATAACACTATTTGAATAAAATAGGCAAGTGCTTCTTTAACAAGGAAATATTTTGCATAGAACAGAGGCAGTAGAATCCCTACACAAACAAACAGAAGACTGTTCATGCAACAAAGCTTTTCTGGTGCCCCTCCTCTCTCCTTACCAAGGTTCTACTCATTCCCCAAATATGTGTCTTAAGGGTTAAAGGTGTTTTTAGAATGGTGTATGATAAGGTCAGCAGAGTTAATGCGGCAGGATTGAAGAAAAGAATTGGTAAGAGCTGTTCAGTGTAAGAATGTGCTTCTCCTGATGAAAATGTCTCTAAAACCAAGCAAATTATACTGCTGAAATAGAAGGCACTAAGGATAAAAGTGCATTTTTAGGCATGTGGGGCCTACATAAAAGGGTTTATTGACGCTTCTTTGAAAGAATATGATTTCTTCCTGGGGTTCTTCTGAAGCTAGGTAAATTTATTCTTAGGATTACCTTGTTAACAAAAGTTTTAAATTAAGTAAATGCATGGATCTTCATAAAATAATTTACAAAATGATCTGACAGTCATTCTTTAGCATACATATACTTTTCTCCATAATGTCCTCATTGCACTGCTATACAATACTTAAACAAACCAATTTGTTCTCCATATTATGTTTTTGGTTACATTCTGAACCAAAGGAACTCATGGAAAGAAATTTTCTTATGATTTGAAAACTCCATTAAAGTTTCATTTTTTTACCCTGCTTGTAGCTTTGATCCCCTTAGTCTGTCCTGTCTTGAGCAGAATCTCAAAGCAACTAACCCTATTGTGCATTGTAAATCTTGCAATGATCTACAAATCCAAGCACCAATTTCCTTCTGTTACTACTTGATTTCCCACCATAACATTTTCTTATGTGTGCTTTCCACATTGGTACACCTGTTTCCAAAGTATGAGCTTATTTTCTTCTTAATCCATCTTGGTGATCAAGAAAAATGTGTCTCACTTTTGCTAAATCTATGAAAGACTTCAAAATTCTGCTCAGATTAAATTAAAAAAAAATACATAGTTGACACGTAAATAACAGGTGATCCGCTTCCATGAGGAAGAGATGATGGAAACATTTTTGACCTGCTGTTTATCCTCTTGTCTGTGAAGATTCTCAGTCATCCAACTCATGGTTGTCCAAAGGTGCTTTTTTTTTTTGAGAAAAGCACCTTTTGGATGCTTATCCTCTTCATAACATCTCAATTTTTTTACACGGCTCTGGAAGAACAATGATTGTATTTTTTTTCTTTGTCTTTCTCTGATATACAACCCATTTATAGTCAAAGCTGGTCACTATCACCATGTTTGCACACCTTCAGGATTTACTACTGTCATTGTAGAGTCCCCTGTTAAAAGGAAGGGTAAGAAAGGGGGAGACTACTAAGGACCATTTCTTTGAAACCCAGTATGGAATTTGTTCTCTCTACCTAAGGCCAAAGTAAGCAAAGCATACAGCACAATGAAGGACAAGAGGGAACATCATGTTCGTAAAAATAATAAAAGCTAGAGTAACAGACATGACTGGGTTCCATTGAAATCAGTGCATGATACAAACATACTATAAATAAAGCAAATAACAACTCCTGAAAGGAAATTAACTGGAGCATATATTTCTCTTGCTTGATAACAGTAATTATGTTCTGAGAGTGCTGCCAGCTGCAAATATGTAAGCATTAGGTGGCAAGAATATCTAGTGCTTGGTGTTTATTTATTTTTAGGTTTTGATGTTAGAATCGCTGGCCTGTAGTAACTTAAATATAAATTAAGAATTCATGGTGACAGATTAATCCATAAAAGCTGCTATTTTGTGACATGAATTAGAACCAAACAAAGTCATTGAAGTGAATTTTTGTTGTGATATAATTCTGTGAAACAATTTATTTGACTCATAGCACGGGCTCTAAAATCCAAATGCAGGTATGGTGATTTATATTAATGTAATACCCTGATGCTTCTCTTTTCCACTATAGTCCAAGGAGCATGAAAGAAATGATTATGAAATGAATCAATGCTGATTGCCCAGTGCCTTTAGGTTTCCTAATTCTATTTTAATGCCTTGTAGGAAGGTTTATGTATATGCTTTGTTTTTTTTAAGTAAGTTGCCACTTTGCAAGCCAATGGTTTTATAGATCAGGCAAGGAATATTCCAAGAAACTATAGCCAGATATATAGTCAGGTATAACTATTTAGCCAACTTGTAGATTTATTCCTATCACATTATGATGGTATTGCCCTCTCTAATAATTTCTACGTTTCTTTTGAATTCCCTCATCATCACCCTTTTCCAGAAGCATAGATATGTGGCTGTTTCTCAACATTATTCTCAGATGTGCCAAATCATTCTGAGACTTTTTTGTTTTTTTTAAGTCATAAAAGAAAGATGCAATATGAGAGGGTAATTTCCACATCTTTGTCTTCATCTTTGCTGTTACTAAAACAGCATAAATTTTCCCCACTTAATCATTTAAAACCTTTTTTCAGCCACCCTTATGTGGCTTGGTGGCTCACAAACAACAATAAAAGCATAAAAATGAACACAAATTTTTATGGTAAATTCATGTTTTATAAGTACAGTTATTGCACTACAACTATTGGGTAATAATTGACATTATTTAAGACTGCTTAAAATTTAAAATTATTAATAATTCAATACATATGCAATATCACCTCCATTTTCTTCCAAAACACAATAAACAGAATGGAAATTATAACAAAATATGGGGAAATTAAGGAAAAACAGCAGACGGGTTTTGCACTAGATTCCTTCATATCCACTATGCAGAAGTTTAACCCTTTTACCCTTTCTCAGCCTGCTACTTACATGAAATGTCCATCCTCCACATAACCTTGTTCTCCAGAATCATTTATCTCAACTGCTATTCCTTTTTATGTTCTATAACAAGCAGTGTGCTGCAGCTGCCAAAAAAGCCAACACAGTGCTAGGCTGCATTAACAGAGGGATAGAATCAAGATTACGTGAAGTATTAATACCACTTTACAATGCCTTGGTAAGGCCACACTTGGAATACTGCATCCAGTTTGGTCACCACGATGTAAAAAAGATGTTGAGACTCTGGAAAGAGTACAGAGAAGAGCAACAAAGATGATTAGAGGTCTGAAGGACATATAAGGAATGGCTGCTGGAATTGGGTCTGTCTAGTCTAATGAAGAGAAGGACTAGGGGCTGCCACAAAGAAGAAGGAGTCAAGCTATTCTCCAAAGCGCCTGAAGGCAGGACAAGAAGCAACGGATGGAAACTAGTCAAGGAGAGAAGCAACCTAGAACTAAGGAGAAACTTCCTGACAGTTAGAACAATTAACCAGTGGAACTACCTGTCTCCAGAAGCGATGAATGCTCCAACACTGGAAGTTTTTAAGAAGAGACTGGACAGCCATTTGTCTGATATGGTATACAGTTTCCTGCCTGAGCAGGGGGTTGGATGACCTCCAAGGTCCCTTCCAACTTTACTATTATGATTATGAATTCTATGCTTTAAAAAGGAAACAAAACTTCCCCTATTTACTCAAATTGTGTCATAGTGGGGTTTTTTTTAAAAAAAAAATAATAAAAATCCTAAGTACAAACGATAGGGAGAAACCTTTTTATACAGTTTAAATATTGGATTTAGCATTATACCTTAATCAGAAAAGTCTTGTGGTTTACATATATATGAGATGTCCTTTTTAAAGACAATTTAATAGCTATATTTTAATTCATATTTAATTTTCTGTTACAGCAGTCATTGTTACTATTTTGTATCACTCCTTAAACATTAATAAATACATTTTGTTTATTATGACTGCTCTAAACAACTGGTAGAAAAAACCCAGTGTTATTACTTTATGCCTTAATTTGTCAAGAGAATTAAACATTAGAGCCTTCTCTGATATTCCCTAGTATGAGGACTCTTGTCTTACATCTTTATTTTCATTGGCCCTAACACTGGAAGAAAGAAGCAGGAAAGTTTCTTATTTTTCTTCCTTCTATTATATTACATGAAAAAGAATGAGTTTCAGGGCTGGAGCTCATACTTCAAAACAAGACCCAGATTTACACCTCACATTTTTCTATCTTTATTGTATTTAAATAGATCTTGCTTCCAGGTAAGCACCCGTAAATAGGCAGAGAAAGCGTTAGCAAAAATGCTTGTGAAACTTTTTCTAAAATAGTATAGGGCAAAGCATCTTAATTTATGTCAAAGCATATGAACACGTCACCCCAAGGCTTTATAGTGCGATAACCTTCCATCTTTTAAAACTGTAACAACCTATACATCCATCATCCAAATTTTGACTTTTTTTTTCCTCCAGCAATGGCTTGTTTTCAAACCGATTTAAAAACGGAGGCAAAAATACCCGTTATCACCATTAGCAGAATTGCCTAGACCAGATGAAAAACGTGGCGATGTTTTTCGATCAACGTATTTAGGCAGAAAGCACAAAAATTGCTTTCTGTACTGCGAGAGTATAAAGGCTTGCTTTAGCTAATGAAAAAATCTGATGGGAAATTATTGCTTATTCATTCACGAACTTGAGAACAGGGCTTGCGGTTTTTGAACCTGTGTAACATCTTCCATCCGCAGAGAAAAGAAAAAAAAATTGGGCGAGCGCAACTCTCCGAGCCGCAATGCTTTTTAATGTTTTAAACCAAGGCTTTGTTTCCCATCTCATCATAAAAAGCCCACTGCGTTCAAAAGGGTTTTTATTAGGAGCAAATAATAATAATAATAATAATAATAATAATAATAATAATAATAATAATAATAATAATAATAATAATAATAATTTAATTTAATTTATTGAATTTATATACCGCCCTTTCCCGAAGGACTCAGGGCGGTTTACAGGGTATAATTTTTAAAACATTAATACAAAAATTAAGACCAATTTAAAAAAGATTAAACTAAGTCCCTGCAACATGTAAAACCCCAGTTAAAACCCCAATTAAAACTAATAATAATATATAATATATATTATATATAATATATAATAATATAATATATATTATATATTAATATATAATATAAAATAATAATATTAATAATAATAATAATAATAATAATAATAATAATAATAATAATAATAATAATAATAATAATAATAATAATCAGTCCCTGCCACTCTGAGACGGTGAAGGCGCGCGTCCCGCTTCCTTTACCGAAACGCCGGAGAAACCGAGGGAACGGCTCGGGCGCACCCCGTGACCAGAACGGCACCCTTCGCGCGAGCGAAACTACCGAAGAGAGACTGAAAGCATCGGAGAAGGCCGGCTGAAGGTGGAACCTCGCTGAGGAACGCCGATTGGAGGACAGCTATGTCCCGGAAACGGAAATGACATCCTAGAACGGCGCGGCCTTTTCCGCTCGGAGCGTGCGATAGAGGCAAAGGCGTTGGGCTGTCGTGGCCATGAGCGTGCCGGCTTTTATCGATATCACGGAGGAAGATCAGGTCGGGAACCAGGCAGTTGCTTTCTGTCCTGATGTTGCCGGGTGCTTTGCGTTTTTCATATTCCCCCCTCCCCTCCCCTCGTTGCCCCAGACCTTAAGGAATGAATGTCTATGGAGACTCTCAGTCATCCAGGTCAGGGTTTGTCCCAAAGGTGCTTTTTTGTCCAAGAGGCAACTGGACTTGCTTTGTTTTTCCTTGAAGGTGTTTCGCTTCTCATCCAAGAAGCTTCTTCAATTCTGACAGAATGGGGAGAATGGAAGGATTTGTATTCCTTGCAGTTAGCACTCTGATGGTGATGACATGGACGTTTCCACCCTATTCCTTGGCAGTCATAATGGAAGTGATTTTTTTCCCCTTGGAAAAAAAACACCTTTGGAACTTATAGGAACGAACGTAAGACAGGACCGCAGCTCCGGCTTGTGTGACAGGCAGGCAGGCAGGGATGTTTTGCTGATAAATTTGCAACAGGACGGGTCTACCTGCCGACCTACCCCGCTGGAGGATAACCGGTTAAGATCCTTTTCTCCTGGGTCTTCTTGTCCCACCCCTTCTTGCTTCGCACCCAGCTGCCTTGTAAAATGAAATCAATTACTCTTGCAGCTATTATATCCTAAATAATAGTCATATACTATTTCATATGCCCAATATAATGTGATACAGGTTTTAAAAAGCTAAATATCAAACAACTCAGCTGTGTAGTTTAAAATAGACAAATGGAAAATTCCCATGAAACCATTGTGTGTTTATATAGGTATATAGATTTGTGCATGGTGCCAACAGCATTACTTTTTTTATATATGAAACCATGATCAACTGATCAGTTTGTTGTCCAGCCATGTTAACTTTAATTGATCATTTTGATAGACTATTTCAATTCTTAATGGTATGAACTTAATCCCATTTATATCCCACCCTTCTCCGAAGACTCAGGGCGGCTTACAATCTAAAGCACAAATCAATGTGCTTAGCAATAGCCTTCATTCTATGTATATGCCTGCTTATTAGGGCTTTCGACCCCCTCCCCCCAAGCGGCATTATTACAAAGTCAGCTTATTGCCCCCAACAATCTGGGTCCTCATTTTACCTACCTCGGAAGGATGGAAGGCTGAGTTAACCTTGAGCCTGGTGGGACTTGAACCTGCACTAATTGCAGGCAGCTGGTGTTACTTAAGGAGGCATTAGCCCACTGCTCCACCAAGGCTCTTAAGTTCTAATTACACTATTCTATGTATTATAACAAAATTATATTTTATATTAACCAAGTGATGATTAAAATTGTTAAGTTTTCTAAAGCTGCTGAGCATGTTCAGTTTTCACAGGCAATGTTCTTCTTTAAAAGGCTGCAGAACTTAGAGCTTATCTAAAATCCAAGGGAGCGGAGATCTCTGAAGAGAATTCAGAAGGTGGACTTCATATTGATTTAGCTCAGATTATTGAAGCATGTGATGTGTGCCTAAAAGAAGATGACAAAGGTTTGTACAATACAGATGCTTTGGTAAATGTTTCAGAAATGAAAGAAATAGAAATGATGTAAAAGACCAGAAATCAATTTTATTTTCCATATAGTTTTTACCCTAGTTCGGACATAAATGAACTTAACTCACTGGTGGATAACTTACAGTGGGAATTGAATAGAAGCTGAACCACATTGATATATTTTTGCATATCATGAGTAAGGGTTATCCTTTACACGAGGGGGGAGAGGTGCATGGAGATTGAGAACTGCATTACATTTACAGGCAGAATTATGTTTGGGAGAGACTTTCTGGACTATTTGGAAGTTTAAGGGGTTGGTGTTGTTATAGTTCAGTTATAGTTCTGATACTGGAAGAGCACTTCTTGAATAATGGTGCTGACAAACTGTTGTTCTTTTCTCTAATCAATATCAGAAGTTAACAATTCATAAACTAATGTGACTAGCCTATACTGGCCAAGCCACCTAAATTATATATGAGGCTGTCAGATTTAGGTGAGGCTATTAAGTTTAAAAGGGACGCGGTGGCTCAGTGGGTTAGGACGCTGAGCTTGTCGATCAGAAGATCAGCAGTTTGGCGGGTTGAATCCCGAGTGCCGCGTAACAGAGTGAGCGCCTGTTACACGTCCCAGCTTCTGCCAACCTAGCAGTTTGAAAGCACGTAAAAATGCAAGTAGAAAAATAGGGACCACTTCGGTGGGAAGGTAACAGCGTTCCGTGCGCCTTTGGCGTCTAGTCATGCCAGCCACATGACCACGGAGACGTCCTCGGACAAACGCTGGCTCTTTGGCTTTGAAACGGAGATGAGCACCGGCCCCTAGAGTTGGAAACGACTAGCACGCATGTGCAGGGGAATCTTTACCTTTACTTTACCTTATTAAGTGTATTTGCCTATTCTAGTGACAAAGATGAATCAATACTCCCAAGCTACATATCTGCAGGACAAGGAGTCTTTTTTAATTAATGTAAACTTTTGTTTTCCATATAGATGTCGAAAGTGTGATGAACAGTGTAGTATCTTTACTTCTTATTCTGGAACCTGATAAACAAGAGGCTTTGATTGAAAGTTTGTGTGAGAAACTAGTCAAATTTCGGGAAGGTGAACGGCCCTCACTCAGGCTTCAGCTGTAAGTGTCTTGTTTTGGAGAGAATAGTATGTCTTTCATTATATACAGAACAATTATCTCTGTAAAAGAAATCTCTTTAAGTCTTCTAAGACTACAAAGCTTTTTCATATTTCTGCATATGAGTAGCAAAATGGGAATAATATATAAGGGTCAAGAAAAAAATCTTGAGTATCACAGAATTCAGTGTAATGGTATAAAATGCTTGCTTTTAGTACACTTACAAATTTGGTGAACATGGATTCTCCATTATTGTTTAGATTGAGTAACCTCTTCCATGGGATGGATAAAAATACCCCTGCAAGGTATACAGTCTACTGCAGCCTTCTTAAAGTAGCTTCCACCTGTGGTGCTATACAGTACATTCCAACTGAACTGGAACAGGTAAGCAATTAGACAGGAGGTGAGGGCATATTAACAAATACAAAATTACTAATTAAAATAGAGTTCCTAAAATTATTCTTTAAAAAGCATTAATTTGTATCCGGAGATGATTCTTCTCAGGAACAGGATCATATGCTGGGAGAACTGTTTAGGCAGTCCATCTTCCTGAAGATGGAGCTAAATAACATTTTTATTAACTTCACCATCTTCCAGTGTTCCACTGATGCTTTTAAAACACATTCCAGAGGATTAATGGAGTCTGAAACACTGTGGCAGTTGGAGACTAGAATAGGGTTGCTATATTTTTTACCATTGGGTCATATGCCTTTCATGGGTAGAAATAAATCCAAACTACTTCTTTGGTATTATTTTGGATCCAGATATTTCTCAACTGGAGTTTGGTTTTCTACTTTCAAATAAATTATGTGTTGTAATATTACTATTTCTAGAAGAGTAAGTATAAAATTGTACAGGTCCTCTCTTAATGGCCATGTGTTCAGCAACTGTTCGAAGGTATGGCTGCACTGAACAAAGGGTACTTAGTCCTCTTAGTTGTGACTATCATAGCATCCTCATGATCATGCGATCGCTGTTTGGGCAACTGGCTTGCAGCATGCCATGGTCACATGATCATTTGTGACTCTCACTGCCAAACAAAATCAATGGAGAAGTTGGAGAGAGGTTGCAAATGGCAATCACATCTCCATGGGATGCTGCAACCACGCAGGATTCCCCTAACAGTGGCAACTGGGTCTGCTTGAACCTCTATCATAAGTCATATATCATCACACCTTATTACTGTCACTTAATGATGGATTTCCTGTCCCCAGTTATCATTGGTAAGCAAGGACTACATAGAAACCAGCTAATATGTGGTATCCCAGACTGACATTCTTATACCTTATTTTAGAAATGTTTTCATTTGAAAAACCAGGCTATCGAAGGGTCCCCAACCTATGGTCCCCCCCATTTGTCCTAGCGCCTGCGGCCCCATTTGACCATACGAGCACAAACGTGGATGCCAGCGCAGGGCAGGTGTCTGCAGCCTGTTTGCACATGCGCTGCTAGCCTGGGCAGTTTGCGCGGCCTGTTTGCGCATGTGCAAACAGGGCTGCTAGTACTGCGCCAGTGCGTGTGGCTTTATGTGTGCACACGCGTACACACACCAGTTTTGAAGCTGCTCTCCTTCCTTCTGGTCCTTGAGCCCAGAAAGGTTGTAGACCTCTGGGCTATTGGATAATGTTGCTCAACAGTCAAAACATACTTTTTATTTTAAATATTTTATACAGGTTCGAAAATGGATTTCAGATTGGAATCTTAACACGGAGAAAAAACATACCCTTCTTAGATTGCTTTATGATGTTTTAGTGGACTGCAAGAAGAGGTAAGAAAAACTGCATCTATCAATTTTTAAAATATGTGTTGAATCAACAGTTAAATATATGTAGAAAAAGCCTCTTAAACAATTTACCTTTGTCATGAGTAATTCAGTTCCTGTTGAATTCATTGAGTCTATAATTAATATGTTTTATTGCATTTGGGATATCTTGGGACTTCTTCCATTTTGAACGAAACTCTTTTTTTAAAAAATTCCATTTATATCCCGCCCTTCTCCGAAGACTCAGGGCGGCTTACAAGCTTAGCAGTAGCCTTCATTCTATGTATATGCCTGCTTATTAGGGCTTTCACACACACACCCCAAGTGGCATTATTACAAAGTCAGCTTAATTGCCCCCAACAATCTGGGTCCTCATTTTACCTACCTCGGAAGGATGGAAGGCTGAGTCAACCTTGAGCCTGGTGGGACTTGAACCTGCACTAATTGCAGGCAGCAGGTGTTACTTAAGGAGGCATTAGCCCACTGCTCCACCAAGGCTCTTCTGGGAAGTGCTAAATCCCTCCCAGAATGGTATGGTGTAGGAAAATATTCAGCAGGACACAGAGAGGAAATGGAATGTCTGGGTCATTGTTCTGGTAAAGGAGTATTTTTGCCTAGTCGTAGGATTGACTCCAAACTACTTCAACTTTATTTAAAGAGATTGAGCCAATCTGAATATTCAGGAAATGTGGTTGTTAAAAACAGATGGGTAGGATTGAGGGGCAGATAACAGAATAGTTGAAAGTAATTTTATTACTAACGATGAATTTAAAAGTTAAATTGCAAGCTATTAGGCTTTCAGGATTAGAATGAATGGTAATTTCCACATACCATCTATGGGTTAGAGAAGAAGAAAATTTCCTCATTTTGGCCTTGGTCTATTTTTTATTTTTCTAAAGAAAAAGTCTCTTCTCCTTCAGCAAGAGAAGGCAGAGAAATCCCTTGATGGATTTGATTTTTGACTTTCTTGTTAGATGATTGATACGTTAAATATTCTTTGATTCCCCATTCCTAAAGTGATACTGGAGTTATTTGTGCTAAATTGATGGAAACACATTGATTGTTACAAGATCTGAAATTAGATTCTTGAGAATATAGTAAGAGTCTCTAAAGATATTAAAATATCAAACTAAAACAGCAATTCAACATGGTGGAAGCAGATTTCCCTTCTATAACATACTCTAGGGGCACACAGGGAAATTCATTCTGGATTTTCGGATGTTTTCCCTTGTCGAGTTTAGTGGATGCATCGAAGGATGGAAGGATGGATAATAAATTTTGACCTTGAATGATTATTTTAACATTTCTACCTTGGATCTCCCTCTGCCACCACCCACCCACCCACCCCCAAAAAACCCAGAACAAGGTAATTTAGGAACATGGTTGTTGGCCTTGCAGTCTCAGCCAATCAAATATAAATTAAAGTTAAATCGAATTATATTGGTAAATTTGTGAAGGTTTAGCATTAAACCTTTGGCCCAAGTGATCACTCAAAGTACATTTTAACATATGAGAAGTTTGACTGTGTAGAATTCTTCCAAAGGTTGCAGTATCACACTGCACTGCCGGTCTTATGAACAACCTCTTGACATTTTGAGGAACGGCACCTGGCACTGCATTGCCCCTGAAGTCGTATGGACCTGATAATGTTGTGGTATTATAAAGGCTTAAAGGCCTAGACCAGGGGTGTCAAACTCAATTTCATTGAGGGCCGCATCAGCATTGCGGTTGCCCTCAGGGGGCCGGGTGGGTATGGCTAGAATGTGTAAGGCCTACTGGGTGGGTGTGGCCAGCTCTACATCGTTTCCATCAAGGGTGCCTATGGGGGCCTGGACAGGAGTGGGACAGATCTGAGGGTCTCTGGGCCAGAGCCGAGGCAGTGGGGGCCGTTCCCTCACTGTTTCCAGGATGGCTTCACGGGCCACATGAAACCACTTTGCGGGCTGGATCTGGCCCCTGGGCCTTGTGTTTGACATGTCTGGCCTAGACATTTCAGTAGACCATGGGGGGTAGTTTCTTATAATACTCTATAAATATTCTGTATTATTTTTCTGACTCATTGCATGATTTTCTCTGATGTGAATGTTTAGTTATTTGATTGTCACATATTATTACTTTCCCTCTCTTTTCTTAGATTGATGTTTTAACTTTAGTTAAGGAACACTGTACACAGTTGCAGGCTGTTCACCTTGAGTTTTATCTTTTCTGCCCTTCCAAAAAGGAATCGAAAAGATTTTAGACAAACCTTAGCATTTACTTTGCTTCTTAGTGATTATATACAGGTGTGGTTTAGCATTTTCTATCCACGAGGGCTTCCTATAAACAGCCAATTTTCCTTCCATCAGTTTAAGATTACTATATAATTACTGTATAAAATTAACTATGAAAATACATTTTAAGAAGAAAATTGAGAGCAAAAAACTACACCGTGCTTTTTTATCCTTATGTGCCACATCAAAGTTGTAACTTTCCATGCACTTTACATTAGAATAATAACTTCATAATTTTATATATAACTTTATGAAATGGTTTTCAAAAGAAGTGTTATTTTTTTCGGCAGTGACACTGCAGCAAAAATTATGGTAGAATTGCTGGGAAGTTACACAGAAGATAATGCATCTCAGGCTAGAGTTGATGCTCACAGGTAATGTAATGTAATATTATGGGTTTTTTTTTCATGGAGGATTTTGTTGAGTATTGTCAGTATCCATGGCAAAAAAGGCAACAAGTAACTTTACTTCCACTGTTTCTTTGTAAAACTGAATTTAATATATGGCATAAAGAGATGCACCTAAAACATTTTATGAATGGGAAAAGGACATAATGTGCACATGTGTAAAAAAGGCAGGGGCCATATTGTTACTACAATTTTAATAATGTACATTTCAACCATTTAGAAAGTAGGCAATAGAAAATATTTTTTACAAGGATATGTTATATAATCTTCCAAAACATGGAAGAGAATTTCAGTTGGAGTACACATCTGTCATAGAGGTGAATTCATTTCTTGACTAATGCTGTTGAGTTTCTTGCAAAAGAAAGCTAAAATAAAACTCAAGATCTGTCTATTCAGATGCTTTGTACGGAGAAAAGATTATTTTCTTCAGAGAAAAATATTTTTTCAGAGAAAGCGTTATTTTTCTTCGCTATTTTTTTTCTTTCAAGTTGTATTGTTAGAAAGATTTTAATCTGTGAATTATTACAGAAATAATAGTAAGATAAAGTAATCCAATGGTAGAATAAAATTGCGTATGTCCATTTTGCTTTTTGCTTAGGTGCATTGTCCGTGCACTAAAGGATCCAAATACCTTTCTTTTTGATCATCTTCTTGCTTTAAAGCCAGTCAAATTTTTGGAAGGAGAACTTATCCATGATGTAAGTATTATTAAAAAATATAAAACTGGTATAATACAACATGAGATATTCTAGCTAAGTTATTTCAGTGATTTATGTCCACTTGTTATGAATTCTGTCAGTTTTTAATGGTTGTATTAAACTACATCCCAGTGTACTGTAAACAAGCAAGAATGTTATGAATGCTTCTTCTTTATTGTTTTCAACTTCTCAAACATTTCAGATATTATGGTTAATGTAAATAATGCTTAGCTTCAAATAGTCCAATTTTAAGTTACTGAAGAAAGTAACTTGCTTAAATTGATTGTAGATAAGTATAACCAACGTTGTTTAAACAAGGGAAACTCCACTTAATGAAAGAGAAAACTGGACCCAGGAAGGAAAGGGGATGTAATAATCTAACCACGGTTTATTTCTGCTCATGCATGTGATGCTAAATCTCAGCAGGAAAATCTGAGCCCTATATACTTGTATTTTTATTTTTTTATTTATGGGACTTATATGGCTACCTATCTTACACAATAACACTCGTGACTCAAAGCAATCCATAAAACGTAGTTAAAAATAAAGGTACCCTTCCCTTCAAGTGCCAGACTAAACATTCTCACAGCTCAACCCCTTATCCTAGCCCAGGGGTAGGCAACCATGGATCTTTTATGACTCATGGACTTCAACTCCCAGAATTCCTGAGTCAGCTATGCTGACTCAGGAATTCTGGAAGTTGAAGTCCATGAGTCATAAAAGAGCCGAGGTTGCCTACCCCTGTCCTAGCCCAATACTCGGGGGGGGGGGATGAGCCAGATGGTCATAGCCCTCCAGAAGATTAAAAGGATAGAGATCCTTCTGATTCCCAGTGGGAGGCTCTTTCAAAGGACTGGAGTGACCACAGGGAAGACTTATGGTTTTTAGTGTACTTAATTAAATAATCAATTCCACCCCCCACCCACCCCAAAAAAAATCCCAGCAAAAAACTGCCTCTTTGGTTACCTCAGTACATAACCACCATGATGCCTATAACGATGATAAAAGTATTGCTTTTGTTTGTGTGTGTTTGTATGTGAATAGGTGTTGGGGGAATGGACAATTTTGATGGTCTCAGGAAGAAACCTCTGTTTTTTTTAACCTCTCAAATCAACCTTTCAGACCTTGTATCTAGGATTATACAGTTTTTGAACTTGGAAGTTCATATAAGTGAATCAATTTTAATTACAACTGCATAGGAGGTTTTTGTTACTGTGGTCCATTAAATCAAATGTGACTACATGAATAAGTTCTTGATGTATTTTTTTTAACATTTTTGGGAGTGTTTTTCCAATACTGCTTAGGGTTGTGAGAAAGTACCTGAGCTAAAATTACTCAGCTAGCTTTTATGCCTAAGGCAGGACTAGAACTCAAGTCTCCTGGCTTCTAATCGAGCACCTTTAATTATGCCACCCAATATATGAGGCTATCTTGCATCAACTCAGAGAGTGGATCATTTTGCCTGCTATCATTAATGCTAAACAGTAAGAGATTGACACTGGCACGTTGAACACATGCTGGCATTTTCTGCATAAAGCACAGGATTGCTTTACAATGCACCAAATCATTGCACTAACCCCTGATTTAGTAATGTCCTCCAGTCATAGTGGCCATGTAAAATTAGTGAATTAGGTGTTGAGAAAATCAAAGTGTGCTAATGTTTGTGTCCAAAGAATATTGTTTGGAGCTATTGGATTAAATAAACTTTAGTTGGGTTCATTAAGGCAATTTTTGTGCCTTTCTGAAGCCCCCAAAAGATCCAGGGAGCCACACATTATCCATACTTCTGAACGAAATTTTTGTGAAATGCCTCTTAAATGAAATTTGGTTTTATTTTCAAATGTACTAGACTTATTGAGAATTTCTTTTTTGTAGCTTTTGACCATTTTTGTAAGTGCCAAGTTAGCATCCTATGTCCGTTTTTATCAAAACAACAAGGACTTCATTGACTCTCTTGGTAAGAATTTTGTTATTATCCTCCTTTTACTTGCTTCTTAAATCTGTTGTTATTATGAAGTTAACCTATCCCAGCTTATTCAGGAAAGAGCGTTAAGAATGGGATACTTCCCTTTATTCTGCAGTAGGCTGCAATAACTTCTGTTTGCAGAGGAATTGTTTCACCTCTGTTTTCATCAGTAAGACCTATGACCCAGCTATCTCCTTGTAACCGTGTATATTACAGCTAAATAGCAAGATAAGACTTGCATCACTGAATATACTACTTTTAGCTTCCTCACAGGTGTGATTTACCTTTATTTCTTATTTTTCAATTGCAGAATGTCCAAAAGTGTATCAAAATGAAAATCTGGTGTAACAATTGCTTACTTGGTATTCTCCTTGTATATCAAATGTTAGAATTGGGATTTCAATTTTTGTATATCTATGCCACATATTGCAATAATAAACTATACTAAAACCCCCTAAAATATTAGTTGGGATCATTCAAGGTAAACAGGCATATAAAGAAATGAACCTGCCTTTCTATAGACTATAGATAATTTGAAAACTTTGGAAAGGAATTCAAATTACATGTCCTAGATCAAAGGTTCCCAAATTCATGGCCTTCAAATATATTTAGTCTACAGTTACAGCACTTAAAAATCCAGGCATTGTTCTTCAGAAGTGATCAGGTTTAGGACAGTTATTATTCACAGCGGGTGGAATTGGTTCCCCCCTCCCAAATGTTCATTGTTACTAAGAATTTCTTTTAACATAGTCTTGGAGTTTAGTGCTGGTTACAGGCTGTCCTACCCTGTCTTTTGTGTGCAAACATTGTTTAAGAAACCATTAAGGTAGTAAAGTACGGTAAAATTAAATACTTGTAAGTGTTCTTATGCAAGCTTAAGCTTTTTCGAATGTATTAAAACCTATCAAACCACATTCTATCACAGTTAATATGTTTCATAGGATGAAGCTTTGTGATGGAATGTTAATGTCAGCACCCTCTTTATTTATACACCATGGAAAGAAAAGGAGTAGTAATTAACACTTTGACACTCCCCCATTGGTGTGTAATTGACTGTTTCAAAGGAGCACTGGTTCATAAGTAATTGCATGCATGAAAATTACTTTTTCTGTATTGCAGCATTTTAGGACAAGGGTCAGCGACAAAGCAAAAATTGTTCAGTGATGCATTCTTTTATATTACTGCATTACAATTTAGGGATACTAGTATTGAATAAATATTTTCATAAAATCAGGGTTTAATAGGGTTTTAGTCTCTCGAATACAATTTGTTTCCAGTGGATGAAAAAATGTAGTTCTAAAGCAGTTAATGAATACAACAGAATTTTTTAAATAATTCTTTTTTTTAAATTGAAAAGTTTTACAATACATTTTAAATACAACCCCCCCCTCATCCCCCTCCCCTCCCCCCTCCCCGACTTCCCAGAGCTGAATACAGGGTATAATAATACAAACAAACATACTCTAAAATATGCTAACAATAATAAAACATTAAATTCTATCGCACTTTAACTCTCCATAGTCAAAATATTAATAAAATAACTACTAATTATACGTCATAAAAATCCACTACTTATTCAAATACTAAGTGAAACTTTTTAGTCCCATATTTATTCTGAACATATTCAATCCATCTTCTCCATTCCACAATGTATCTCTGTTGCGATTGATCTTTCAAATATGCTGAAATCTTCGCCATTTCCACCAAGTTAGAAACTTTCAAAGTCCACTCTTCTATAGTCGGCAGTTCTTCCTTCTTCCAATATTGCGCTACTAAAAGTCTCACTGCCGTTATTAAAAAATTTTAAATAATTCTGTACTATATCCACTTGAAGACATTTGGTTAGATCCACACATTTGCCCTTCAATAGTGTTGTTGACTTGGAGGAGACAAAGTAGAATAGTGACTTTTGCAAACCTATTCTGGCTATGGTCCATTTTTCTCCAAAAGTTTGCAATCTGCAGAAGCACTAAAGATGGCAGTGAGGGCTCAGGTAGAGAAGAAGTTGGCCAAATGTAATATTATTTCCTTCCTATATTAAAAGAAGCCTCTGCTAAATCTGTTCAGTAGACCAAGCTGAGATAAGTATATTAAGCTTATATAATAAGCTTAGCTTATTTATTTATACACTAAACTGAACCAGTTACATTTATACATTAGTAACAAATAGACTGCATACGCTCTTTTGAAATATTTAGATATAGGGAATTGCACAGAATGCATCTGATACCTCTTTTCTTCTCAATTCATTTGTTATTAATTCACCTGGTATGTGAAGAATTCCATAAAGGATTAAGGTACTTTTAATATTTCTAAGCTTAAAAAATATTTTTTCTCCTCTTTTACTTGCTCCTCTCCCCTTGTTTCAAAATTATTAACAAGCCACATTAAGCTATAAAATCTGTTCAGGAAAGGCTCCCACAGGTGGCACCTGTTTGTTACAATGCATTGCCTTATTAATGTTGACAGGTTAGGCCAACAGTTGTATTATCTTGTGTCAACTGTGAATCACCCTAACATGTTCACATTTGAATCTCATCATACAGACAAGAGGCAACCTTTTTACTTTTAAAGGGGTAATTAATGCTTCATTTGCATTTGTTAATTAGAGTTTATGCACAACTAATTGATTTTTGGTGCTTGTAGATTTCTATTAAGCCCAGTTAACTGTAGTTTCTGAATCACCCTGTTTGGTTGAGTTATGATGATCACATTTTTGTTGAATCTGTGCCAGATAAATAGTCTGCATCATAATTATTGCTAATTAATGCAGCATTGGGTCTGGTAGCAATGTGCTTACTGCTCTTATATTAATATAACAATGTTATTAATTCAGATATAAATATTTGTTGTGCATTTGGATTTGCTTTGGCAATTTCTAAAATATAATTGTATGTATTGTTACAATAGTTTTATTCAGTTGCAAATTGATAGGGGGAAAATGACATATAAAAGTTATATCCAACTATAACTTTCAAATAGTGGAATGGCTTTCCTGTACAATTCTGTATACGAGACAAATTGGTTTCATATTTGGGAGGCCTGGAAAGGAAGATCTATTACACAAGCAGGTATTCTTTGATGCTGGATGAGGCATAGAAATGTACTTACTGTATACTGGATATTTCATGTATTAATTCATAAATCAAATATAAGTTCTCTCAATGCTCAGTAACACACACACACACACACACACACACACACACACACACACACACGTGTGTGTGTGTATAATCAGCAAAACACTTTCCTCTCTCATGTAACACTAGCATAAGAAAACAGTGACATTAACTCTCCTTTTTATAACTCATACCACATTTTAACTGTGTAGATTTCTTTCTTTCTTTGGCATGCCCGTTGCAAAGCAATTTTCTAGCTTCTTTACCGTATGTATTGCATTAGCATGGTCACTGCTTTTTTAAATATCTCCCATCTCTGATCCAATTTCATTTTCTACCCTAATGCAATTTCTTTGCAATACTTTGTAAGTACTAGTTTTTCATCTCTTCGTATCAAAAATATCGGCACTCCCATTTTTGTTTTGCTTTTTTCCTTATTTTCCCTATTCAAATCTTTTCTCATTTCATTTTTTTTGTAAGATTGTTATCTTTCAGTAATTTAATTAGATCTAATCAATGAGTAATATTTTCATGGCATAAAAATAACCCTGGTAAGGGATATTTATGTAGCAGTTCTCAAGGCTACTTTAGACAAGAAAAAAATAATAGGCGATCCTATTTTTCCAAACGTTCCTTGAAAGTTTTCTTTGCATGCCCTATATTTTGAGGGTGAAGAGGAACTAAAGAGCCTCTTGTTGTGGGTGAAGAAGGAGAGTGCAAAAGTTGGCTTAAAACTTAACATTAAGAATACCAAGATCATGGGATCCGGCCCTCTCAATTCCTGGCAAATAGATGGGGAAGAAATGGAGGTAGTGACAGATTTTATTTTCCTGGGCTCCAAGAACACCGCAGATGGGGACTGTAGCCAAGAAATTAAAAGACGCTTGCTCCTGGGGAGGAAAGCCATGGCAAATCTAGACAGCACACTAAAAAGCAGAGACATCACCCTGCCAACAAAAGTGCGTATAGTCAATGCTATGGTCTTCCCAGTTGCAATGTATGGCTGTGAAAGTTGGACCATAAGAAAGCCTGAGTGCCAAAGAATTGAGGCCTTTGAAATATGGCGCTGGAGAAGACTCCTGCGAGTCCCTTGGACTGCAAGGCGATCAAACCGGTCAGTCCTAGAGATCAACCCTGACTGCTCTTTAGAAGGCCAGATCCTGAAGTTGAAACTCAAATACTTTGGCCACCTAATGAGAAGGAAGGACTCACTGGAGAAGAGCCTAATGCTGGGAAAGATTGAGGGCAAGAAAAGAAGGGGACGACAGAGAATGAGGTGGCTGGATGGAGTCACTGAAGCAGTAGGTGTGAGCTTAAATGGACTCCAGAAGATGGTAGAGGACAGGAAGGCCTGGAAGAACATTGTCCATGGGGTCGCAATGGGTCGGACATGAGGGCCTACCAGTGGTAGGGTTGTATAAGCATTAAATTGGGACTCAAATTCGCAGAGGTGCTCACTGCATTAGAATTGCAAGAGCATTATAACAGTGTTAAAATAGTGCTTAGATTTTGTATGCATTGGTATGTTAGTACTGTGGTATTTCATGAAAATCTGCAATTTATGAAAAGAATAAAAACTGATTTTTTTCCTAAATCATGTTATAAGAAAATCATTTGTCAGAGTCTGCACGGAAGTTATTACATCTCAATATTCTCTAACGTAGGTCTGTTGCATGAACAGAACATGGCAAAAATGAGATTGCTTACCTTCATGGGAATGGCAGTAGAAAATAAGGAAATTTCATTTGACACCATGCAGCAGGAACTTCAGATAGGAGCTGATGATGTGGAAGCATTTGTTATTGATGGTAAGGTAATTTGTTAAAAGTAGTATAATTCACTTCTGTTGAACATTTTTCAGTTGTATGAGCATGCCGAATATAGTTATGTATTTTATGGCAGAATGTATAGAAATAAAAAAATATGCACATTGTATTTATTTTAAATAAATTAGTGTATAAAATACTTCCTTGTAATAATCCTTCCTGGATTGAAATAAACACACATTGAAAGAATACAGAGTACTACAAGGATATTTTTATAATTTTAAAAGGAATTCATTATATCTCATTCTGTTTTGTTTTATAGCTGTGAAAACAAAGATGGTGCATTGCAAACTTGATCAAACCCAGAGAAAAGTAATGGTCACGTAAGTCCTTAGTCTTTTTCTGAACCCATATAATGCGATCCTGAGTATAGCACTTATACATATCTGCTTAATATTTTAACTAGAAGTAATATAATTCTTATCAGTTTCCTGTAGTTAAATAGTTGCTATTTATCATAATTTTATTAAAGTTCAGACTGAATGTGATTAGCTTATTTAATGAAAGAGTCCTATTTTCCAGCACATTTCATTTAATGGCCAAACAGTGGCAAGAATACTAATGAGTACTGTATGATGGTTTTTAACTGAAGGCTGCAGAATCCTAGAGTAGCTGATGCTCGCTAAGCAGAGTGAAAAGGTGTTTTTTTAAATCTAGATTTCTATCTTGTATTTTCTAAGTAGGTATGTATGAAAAGTGTAATATTTTTGTTATTTTATTATTTGTTTACATTTCTTTAGTCACAGCACACATCGGACCTTTGGAAAACAGCAGTGGCAGCAGTTATATGACACCCTGAACTTCTGGAAACAAAATTTAAATCAAGTGAAAAACAGTCTTCTTAGTTTGTCAGATACTTGATTCTTCATTGATTTATCTCATTGAAAATGGATGACAATAAACCATTTGGCTTAATTCTGTGGATTTCTTTATTGACGTACTAAACAACATTTGGATTTTAATGCATTACATTGTCTTGCAAATTTGTTTAAATGTAGCAGCAGAAGTAATAAAATCCATTTTTATAATCTTAATAATACTTACTGTGATGTATAATGGGAGACAAAAAAGTAGCAGGTTGACTTAATAAATAAATAAATCCACTGGTGCTGTTATCTAGTCTGGTAATGAAACATTCCAGAACTAAATGAAAACAAGCTCAGAGAGCAAACCACTGCCAAAATTTAAAACCCGAGCTACAAGTATTTTCTATTATTTCAATAACTAATTTTTTTTTAAATGATAATGTTCTGTAGTATCTAGAGGTTATTTCTAAGTTTGGAAAACTCCAAAGATACTGTATTAGGATTCTGAACTATGAACATAGAGATTAGCTTGAGAACTAATTTACATTTAGTACCCTCATTTTGATTGCACTCATTTCCCCCTAATGATTAGCAGTGAAAAAGAAAACTTTTAAAAGAAACAATGTACACATTTCTTCCAATAGTCAATCCCCACTTGGGGAATAGAGAAAAATTAAGGATTTTTGCGATTATCAGAGCAGTTCAACTTTTCTCATTTCACAAGAGGTTATTTTTAGCACTGAATGTAACAAAAGCATGAGAACAACCAAATACATGCATTTAGGAACAATTACATTTCCATTTTTCCTGATATAGCTGTTTTTTCCACATATTCATACTTTCTCTTTCTGGACTGGCAGAGCTTTTCTAAATACAATAAGTTTTCAGTTTTACTGATTTGGGTGTTCATGAATACATTTTGTGAATTCCCATCTTCAGTGCTATGTAAGCTCCCTTTTACAGTAGCTGTATTGACTTCAGAGAGCAGAAGTTGTATTGACTTCATTTGCGGCTGTGATAGAATCTCTGTTGTGGCCTAAAATGTAAGTATACAATATTAGAAATCCTTTTCTATGCCTGATTGCTCTACGGTGTATCTAAAGGACAGCCATAAGTATTTTTATATATTAGGAAAAAATAAGCTAGAATTCTTGATACTTATTTGGGTGCATTATACTGTAATATAACTATACCTCAGGCACGCCCCTGATGCAGTTTATAAAAGGTAATTAAACTGATTCTTCTATGTTTTGGTGATGTTTTTTCTGCATTACTAATATCATTGTACTTATCCAAGTCACCTGTGTTGATTGCTGGTAACATAGAATCCATTTCAGATTTCATATGGTTATTGTTGGACCAGATTTTCAAACACTACCCTAGGTAAAGGTAAAGGTTCCCCCACACATGCGTGCTAGTCGTTTCCGACTTTAGGGGCCAGTGCTTATCTCCATTTCAAAGCCGAAGAGCCAGCGCTTGTCCCAGGACGTCTCCGTGGTCATATGGCCGGCATGACTAGACGCCAAAGGCGCACGGAACATTGTTACCTTCCCACCGTAGTGGTCCCTATTTTTCTACTTGCATTTTTACGTACTTTCGAACTGCTAGGTTGGCAGAAGCTGGGACGAGTAACAGGCGCTCATTGCGACGCAGCACTCGGGATTCAACCCGCCAAATTGCCGATTTTCTGATTGACAAGCTCAGCGTCCTAACCCACTGAGCCACCGCGTCCCTTATAACACTACCCTATTTATAGTAATTTAAGATTATTGTGTCTGTCTTTATTCATATCAGAAACAGCTTCAAATTATAAACATAACATTCAACACTGAGCAAATAAGAAATGAATAAAATAGCACATACAGCACATGTAAGAATATGAAGGATTAAAACTAAAGGATATTTGTCCAGTATCAGCAACAGCATTTTCTCTCACCAGCATGAGGACTTTCTCTACCCACTAAGTTGTGTCATTGTGTCTGACATTGGACATTCTTACATAACTTTTCTTTGGGGTGTAGAATATAAAATGGATAAGCTGAAAAAGATGATACAGGTCATCTGGTGAAACCCTCCTGCTTAATACTGGAAACCACTGAATCATCTCCAAATGATAGCTACCCAAACCTTATTTAAAGCGTGGAGAAACCCCCAATGTTCCTGGCAGATTGTTTTACTGCTTAACAGTTCTTGCCATCAAGAAAGTTCTACCAAATCTTGTAACTTCAGTATGAACATTTTCATATTTCCCACAGAAAGAGTCATTGCTACCATCTGCAAAGGAAACCCTTTCAAATATCTGTAGATCGTGATCATGTCTCCCTGCAGTCTTTTCTTTGGAAAGCTAAACACGCCCAGCTCTTAACACACAGGACTAGGTTTCCAGACTCTAGATCATCCTGGTAGCTTTCCTCAGAACTTCCTTCAGCTTCTTCATGTCCCTTTCTAAAATGCAGTGCACAATGCTGGCCATCATGGTACTATTACTTTAATGATCCTTATGCAGTTTATTTCCTAATGTAGGCCAGGATGATACAAGTTTTGTATAGATCTTCACTGCTTATTCCTGTTCAGCTGATGATCCACTAGTACTCCTTGATTCTTCTCATACACTACCACCATGCTAGGTCTTCCCAATCCTCAATTATGGAAGAAGCAGGAACATACAAAGTTGAAGATTCTAGGAAATTCAGGAACCAATCTTGGGTGTGGCTGCAATACACAAGCCTGTTGAATTCACTTCGAATTGTAATTTTGTGGCGATATTTTTGCTCCTCTAACTCGCCTTAAAGGGTTGGTTAGAGTTTTGTGACTTTCTGCTACTATAATGGCAGGTGGGGGCACCTTTGCATCCTACAGTAATGTAATAGCAATTAAAAGAGACTCAGGCTATACAAAAATGTAAGGAGGTCTGCATGAAAATTGCAGTTATATAACTGCATTGTGTTTTTTATATATAGTATTCTTCGAATACAAATGAGATTGAATTCATTTGCATGTTACAGTTTTCTTGCTGTGATTTTCTTTGGAGTTCTGATATACAGTATTCAAAATTACTTTTGTTTAACTGCAAGTATATAATTTTATATCTTTTTTTTAAATCCCATTTATATCCCGCCCTTCTCCGAAGACTCAGGGCGGCTTACAATCTAAAGCACAATGTGCTTAGCAATAGCCTTCATTCTATGTATATATACCTGCTTATTAGGGCTTTCAGGGGCCCCAAGCGGCATTTTTACAAAGTCAGCTTATTGCCCCCAACAATCTAGGTCCTTTTTGATTTCCTGTTTTTGATTTATTTCAAGGGAGATAATTAACATAAATAGCAGTGTGAAAAATGTTTTTAATTCAAACTCTCAAATGCTCAAAGCATTGTTTTGAGTTCAAACAAGTTCAAACTTTACCATAAGTTTTCTGATGCTGTTTAATGTATTCTGAAACTTGAACCAGGACCAGGAGAATAACATGCCTCTGAGAGGGTAGAGCAATCTGATTTTAGTTTAAAATATTATGAAATTTGAAATAGTTGGTTAAGACATCAAAGTAAAAAGCAGAACAATATGAGTTCTGCTCCCACCTTTGCCATGAAAGTCAGCTGGATGACTTTGGGCCAGTCACATGTAAGTCCAACTCACCTCACAGGGTTGTTTGTGGGGGGGAAATAAGAGAAGGAAGGAGTATTGGATATGTTTGTTGCCTTGAGTTATTTGTAAAAATAAAGGGCCGTGTACAAACAAACTATAAATAGGAAACCCTCTTTAGTTGCTGCTAATTTACACAAATATACCCTAGTAAGTTTTTTTTTAATGTCAAATTCTTATGACTCCCTTAGTCTAAAACCCAGTCCATAGACCAGCATAATGTTGTTAGGTATTCCAGTTTGTGCCTATATCCTTAGCCACTATAAGCGGCTGCAAGCCTGCTTTCTCTCCTCTGGTCATTCAACTTGCCCTTCTTGGTCATTCTGGACCCATACAATGCCTGAGCTTTGCTTTCCACAGTGCTTCTTGGGTCTTAAGCATTGATTCCATGTAATCTGAAGCTGCATTCTCTTGAAAAAATGTAGGCCTGTTTGTTAAATATGAGTTTAGTTTCTGTTCTGGCTATCTAGAAGTTTGATTTGAACCAGGTTCTGTTAGATATTTGAACTTAATATTATTATCAGGAAGTATATTGCACATTTTTGGCAAACAAGGTTTTTACGTGACCATATTTTTTTATTATATTACTTTACACAAGAATAGCATAGCTAATATCTGGGCAATGATCTTGGCACTATATTGATCTATGCCCCTTTCTTGTAAGAGGACTGCCCTTTCTGTTCCAACTCGAAAGAAAGCTGTTGCTTAAACAGAAGCCTGCATAACATACTCAGCATTACCTTCAGATTTAGCAATCAGACAATGAAAGTAGAAGAAAAAAAGAAAATAAAGTCAAAGTGTTGTAAGTTGTATTATATCTAATTCAGACTTACAAATTGCTTGTATCTGTAATAATAATTAGAAAAATAAACAGAGATACTGTACAGTATTCGTATTTTTTTTTACTTGAAAAATGTTTATGGAGACCTTGTCTTCAAATAAGCTGTCATCAATTTGATTTATATACTGTGACTCTCCCCCCCCCTGTTTTCTATCAACTTTAATTGTGAAAAATGTTGCCACATTTGCCCTCTTGATATTATTGTGGAGATCAAGTCAAGTCTTAAAGCATCAAGATGCATACAATTCTATACATAGCTCTGAAGTTAGCTCACCAAGGTCTGCTCTGCAATATTTTTAATTGACTTACGTGTTCTGTGGGAAAAAAAGGATCATAAAAACTGTTTGCTATTGCATTCCATTCTGCACTGGGATTTCTCTTGGGGATTGGATTAATAGTTCCGGTATTCAAAGAATCAGCAATTCTACTGCAAGCGGAAACTGATCAAGAAACAGGAAATAATAACAATTATGTTATTTTCATATAATTTTACTGTGCCAAAATTTTAAATTTACTGTATCTTTTTATTAAACTAAGAATAATACCTTTTGGCATTATAAGATATAAAAAAAGAAAACTAGTATCGAAACTTAGTTGTATACATCTTTTGCTCTCCTTGCTTAAAGAATTTAATATAAACTACATACGTGTTACTTGATTATCTATAGCAAAAAAAAATCTATAATTTGTCAAGTAATACTATCCATGTTTGTTCTGTTCCTCCCACATTCCAAATGTTTCTGGAGAAGGTAGGGGGAAATCCATTTAATAAAAATCCAAAGAAAAACTCTGTTGGATATTATACCAAGACTTTATCAGTAAGCAGTAGCTTTAAAAAAATTCAGACATTAACAGGCAGGTAGATACCACATTCAGACATTACTGAACTATACATTACTTCATAATTTTCTCAATAAAACTTCCATCCATTTCTCTAGTTCTGTCTATTTAGCCAAGTATTATTTAGAGGTAATAAAATAATATATAGAAAGAAGAGGGTGACAGCAAAAGAGGTGAATAAACCAAGTAGTAGAAGCCACAGAAATGTCTAGAAAGAATAGAATAATTCACAAAGAGAAAAAGCAAATTAGACCAATGGTCCCCAATCTTTTGGGCACCAGGGCCCGGTACCCTGGAGAGAGGTTTTTCGGTGGACTTGGAGTGGGCATGGTTTCGTATGCTGCCTGTGGGTGGAGCTTTGCTTGTTTGTGGGGAGTGGTTTCTGACATGCCGTGGACCGGTGCCAGTCCACAGACTGAGGGTTGGGGACCCTGAACTAGGCAACAAAATTTTCCATCAAAGGATCTGCTGAATGCCATGAAAATAATGGTACCTTACAAGATCATCAGAGCTCATTCTCTTCTCTGAACCTAGAACATTACTAATTCTACAACATAGTCAAGTTAATCCATCTAATGTCCTTCATAGTGCTTTTACTAGCATACGGTCACACTCACTGAGTAAAAGACCATCAGTCTGGGCCTACCAATACCTTATCCAATTTTTCCAGGAAATCCTTTGCATCACAAAAGCCTTACATTAGACCACTGTCAAAAGTTCATAATCCCTTCCCCATTGTTCAGATAGGCAGTGTGTTCAACCTTTATGCACTCTGTTTGTTCCGCCTGCTTCCTTGTTTTGCAGCAAACCCCTCCCTTCTCTCCAAATTCTGGTACACATTGTTATGAATGGGTGTCAATGTATGACAGTTATTATTGTGGCTATATAATTTTAAATAACTATTAGCATTTAAATATTTTCTTACCTGGTGTTTCTTGTCTTACATCACTATTAATGTTTATAATCTTATCAATTTTTCTTGAGCTCTGAGCAGTTTTCATTTCTTGGGAGAGAGGCCTTTCCTTCAAAGAGACAGGCATTATTTGAATTTCCTCTTGACGTTTTCTTGATAAATTTAAGTATTCCGTTTTTTCTTCCACAACTGGAAGGTTAAAGGATAGCCTTCTGTTTCTGTTTATTAAATTTTCTGTTGTCTTCATGAGCAAAGAACACGATTGTTTTGTGCTTTCTTCCACTGTTATTTTCCTCATCATTGTATTCAATTTGGACATATGGAAGTTTATCTGTTTATCTTTGGCAACTTCACTAATTTTCACGTCTCCAGTTTCAGATTCATATATATCTTGAGAGTCCAGGAGCAAAACCTTTGTATTCACTTCTTTCAATTCGGAACTGTAGTTATCAAAGTGTTTGTTAGGCATTTCATGTACACCTGTAGCTGAATTTTCAGTACTTAAAGCTCTTCCCAGAAGTCTATTATTAATGTTTTCATTAAGATGAATATTCATACCTATATTCTTACTGGCAGATATATTATGTTTTGGTGATGTTTTTTCTGCATTACTAATAATATCATTGTACTTATCCAAGTCACCTGTGTTGATCGCTGGTAACATTATAGAATCCATTTCAGATTTCATATGGTTATTTGCAGTTTTCTCACAAGTCATTTTAATTTGTTCTTTAGGCTCTTCACTAATTCCTTTATTTGCCAAGTAATCTTCCTCATGGATTGTATTGTTAATATTTTCAGTACTCTCAGAAATGCCTTCATTTGCAACACCAGCACCCAGGTGATCAATAGAATGTCCCAATTCTATAGTGGGATTAAAACAATCTAATTTCAACACTTTAAAAAAAAGTCTTAGGTTCTTCTACTAGCAACATCATAGAATAAAAATTGTCCCAAGAGAATTATTTCTGCCTTTGCCTGCTTTTTATCAAGTAGGGTTGGGGTTTTTTTCTCCTAGAACTGCCCTTTCTTCACAATTAGCACTCCATGATTATAGGTCAGTTCTGGTGTAATTAAATTGAACATATAAAGGGCTTTGCTTAAAACGATTTCCCTTTGGCTTTTCTTTTAAGTGATTACCCTCATTCATACAATTAGCAACTCATATTAAATCTGTTAAAATCTAGAATATATTATCAACAGTAAATTACTCAAAAATAAACTGCTTTTAAATATGTTTCACATAACACGGACACATGCAAAATGCTTTTCTAAAAAATAGTGGCAACTCCTAGTAGCAGAAACTGCAAAAGAATATAAAATATTTTACAATTCATTAATGTATTTCTATCTCTATATATTTTGGTCATGCTTGGCTCCCGATGTACTAAGGTTTTCTATCATCCAGAGGGAAAACTCACCCTGGAAAGCCATAATGTTTAAGATAGAATATAAAAGCAGGAATAATGTCACTCTATCTCTGTATCCTTTGCTTTTTCCAGAGGCAAGCAGTTTGAAGCATGGATATACTCAGGAGCTTGTTTTTTTTTCATCAGAACGACAAAAACAGCATTGTACTGCAAGCTTCACCCATATTGTATGTGCATGTGAAATGATTCCGAGCTGTAATGTGTACTCTCCCCCAAAGAAACCCCCTCTCCTTCAGTTGTCATTTTGCAGGACCATGGAGGTATACTTCTGTGTCATGGTATCTGGGCCAATTTGTTGGTGATCACCTATAAAGCCTTATAAGGCTTGGGAGTTTATTACTTCAATACATTCCAAGGATGGCCATCCTTGCAAAAGATAGTTGCCCCATAAGCTGACCAATGCTTTCTCTATATTACAAATTAAGTAATTGAAAAATCACCTTTCAGCCATCACTCTACTTCCTCGTTATTGTTTTTTTTTATCAGTTAAAAACAACATACTAGAAGATGGGAAAGTATTCTACTACCTTTACTACAGATAAGTGGAAGGCAGAGTCAAAGTGCTGTGGGCCAAGACAAGGCAAGTATTCTTAGCAACAAAAATCGGCCTGTTTTATACCTAGCTTCAATACATTACTCACAGCTTTTCCACCTCTATGTCAACTGAGCTGGACGTTAATCAGATGCAGAAACACATAAACCTATGAGAACAAGTGACATTGTTCAGATGTGGAGGGGTGGTTCAATGTTGGTGTTTCTGTTGGCATTGTAGAAAGGAGGAGTAACTTTCTTCACATCTTTTTACCATATTGACTGATGATCGACACCGTATGTTTTAATTATGAATATTTATACCTTCAAAATATTCTGAATCCTTTTTCCCTGTGTTTATACCAGTGTCTATCTCCAGGTTATTGTTTCCTCCATTTTCTTTTTGTTCATGTTCATTAAAATATTCCATTGTAGTCTGTGTACACTTATCATCTTTTTGGTCTTTAAGGATTTGATTTTCATTAGGCATGTTTTTTACCTGGAGCAAAAAAAAATAGTTTTATTTTTGAAGATATCAAATTGAGAGACATACGATTTCCTTTGTAATAATTTTTAGCATTGAATTTACAAATGGAACAAAATAGTTCTAGAGTTCAAAAAAAAATTCTATTCCAAATACCCCAAAGATGCTTTTTCCAAAAGGTAACTGGTCTTTCTTATTTTTTGTTTGAAAACATTTCACTTCTTATCCAAGAAGTTTCTTAAGTTCTAACTGATTGGAGGGGAATAGAAGGATTTATGTTCTTTGCAGTTATCTAGTCGTTAGCATTCTGAGAGTCAGTTGTTAGCTCTCTGAGTGTCATTGAGGCCACTTGGGAGTTTGTCTGTATTCTCAGGGTTACCTGAATCAGAGAGTACACAGGGATGGAACCCTCCTGGAGTTGCTGAAAGGACTGCATTGTAAACAGGAGACAGGTGATGTCATAACACTTCCTCTCTGTTGGACTGTTCAGTTTTAACATAGATGGCAACTTTGACACCTGTTTCAAACCAATGGTCCTGTCTGTCCAGATTGTGAATTTTGCTGTCTTCCTAAAAGAATGGCCCTTTTCTTTCAGATGCAGATGGACAGCATGGCCTGGATGACTGAGAATCTCCACAGACATTCTATTCCAAATAGGAATGGTATTACTCCTTTACACCCAGGCATACATTCCAACATATATACTAATAAACATGATGCAAGGGAAACAAATAGCAAGCAGTCAGGTATGCATTTAGATATACATTACCTGACCCTGCATAAATAGCAGAAAGCCCACTAAAATGTTTTCCCTCGGTTTATTTGAAATCTTTTAAGTGCGCTTTCCATGTTCAGTTAAAAATTAAATTAGGCATATTACAGATTTTTATTACATGGAAGATAGTGAACTGAAAAATCTAATTCCCTTAATTTGACATGAAGCAGGAGGAAAGTAATGGATTAATAATAATTATTATGGGGAGAAGAGATATTTTTTTAGTCACTTTAAGGGAAGAAGCCAAATAGAATTTGCACTTTTTGTTCCTCAACATTGTAAAAATCATAGAAAGATCTTTATAACTCTGTAAGATTTTAAGTAGTAAGTTTTACACTGTTAATTTTTATTGATTTCATAACAAATATTGTGAAAGACATAAGACACAGTTAAAATACAGCTGGAAATCATAAAATATATGGAAATCAGTGATGGAAATTTTTGGATCTTACAGAAATACATAAAAATACAGGTAGTCCTCGACTTACAGCAGTTGATTTAGTAATCGTTCAAAGCTACAACTGCACTGAGAAAAAGTGACTTATGACCATTTTTCAGACTTATGACCACTGTAGCATCCCCATGGTCGCATGACTTACATTCGGTTGCTTGACAACACAATAATGATGGTTGCAGAGGCCCAGAGTCATGCCTTTTGATAAGCAAATTCAATGGGGAAACTAGATTCAGTTATTAATTTAACTGCAGTGATTCACTTAACAATTGTGGCAAGAAAAGTCATAAAACTCACTTAACCACATATATTTTGGGCTGAGTTGTGGTTGTAAGCTGAGGACTACCTGTATAGTATCCTAAAAATAAAGGTTTCCCCTGTCCAGTCATTTCCGCCTCTGAGAAGCAGTGCTCATCTATATTTCTTAGCCGAGAGAGCCAGACTTGTCAGAAGACTTTTCTGTGGTCATGTGGCCACCATGACTATACACTGAGGCACACAGAATGCTGTTACCTTCCCACCAAAGTGATACCTATTTGTTGTTGTTAGCTGCGAAGTCGTATCCGACCCATCGCGACCCTATGGACAACATTCCTCCAGGCCTTCCTGTCCTCTACCATCTTCTGGAGTCCATTTAAGCTCACGCCTACTGCTTCAGTGACTCCATCCAGCCACCTCATTCTCTGTCGTCCCATTCTTCTCTTGCCCTCAATCTTTCCTAGCATTAGGCTCTTCTCCAGTGAGTCCTTCCTTCTCATTAGGTGGCCAAAGTATTTGAGTTTTAGCTTCAGGATCTGGCCTTCTAAAGAACAGTCAGGGTTGATCTCCTCTAGGACTGACCGGTTTGATCGCCTTACAGTCCAAGGGACTCGCAGGAGTCTTCTCCAGCACCATAGATCAAAGGCCTCAATTCTTTGGCGCTCAGCCTTTCTTATGGTCCAACTTTCACTGCCATACATTGCAACTGGGAAGACCATAGCCTTGACTATACGTACTTTTGTTGACAGGGTGCTTTTTAGTGTGCTGTCTAGATTTGCCATTGCTTTCCTCCCGAGGAGCAAGCGTCTTTTAATTTCTTGGCTACAGTCCCCATCTGCAGTGATCTTGGAGCCCAGGAAAATAAAATCTGTCACTACCTCCATTTCTTCCCCATCTATTTGCCAGGATACCTATTTATCTACTTGCATTTGCATGCTTTCGAACTGCTAGGTGGGCAGGAACTGTGGAGCTCACCCTGTTGCATGGCCCTCTGGTCTTGCACCCGGGCTGTTAGCTTTCCAGCTGACAAGCTCTGCATCTTTAGCCGCTGAGCCACCGTGCCTGCCCCGCCCCACATAGTGTCCCACTGTAGCAAAAATAATATTCCTTTGCACTTTGGAGGGCTTCAATGGAACATTTAAATGAATTATAATATAATTTGTAAATTTTGATTGTTTTCAAATAAAAATAAACATCTTGAAACCAAGAGCGTTCTAAATTCATGGCACATATGGTACTACTAGCCATATTATAGGATGTCATAGCAATCTGCACAATATTTTTAATATTTTTGTATCTGAGGAAATTTTTTCAGAAAACAATTGTGAAATTATCATTAGGATTGTGCCTGGTAAAAAATATAATTCAGCACAAGCACTGCACCTCTCTGCTATTAATTAAAGCAACCCCTTTTCACCAGCCTGGAAAAAAAGTTTCTGCTTTAACATTTGTATTATCTTTAATGAGTTGACTCCTTAAAACAGCTAAACCTTTTCTAGCATTCTACAAAAGTCTGGAAAAACACCATCTGCTTAAGGAACAAGACCAAAGCACTTCTTCTAAACAATTTCTAAACCTTGCACAACCCAACTAATCACACAGGAAATGTTACTGGGTGATTACTATAGATGAATTTATTAAGTAACTGTGGGGAATGTATTAAGTAGTGTTGTAGAATATAGACTATTGTTTACTATACTTTGCTACTCTTATTGATACGTCTTCTTTTGTTCACGAAATAGTCAAAATAACTTTATTGGCAGTTACTGTGTTTATCTTTATGTCTAGCATATTAAAAACTTACTTTTTCAAATTTAGTGATAACTAGAATTATTTGCTTTGTAAGAGTATACAAAATAATGTTACCTAGAACAGATTTACACAATCTGAAGAGAAACCAGATTTATTTTATTTTATAGTTGTCAATATCTTATTGCACCCATTACTCTCTGTCAATCCTGATTGTAATTGCTGTCTTTTATTTCCCTTTTTATTATTTTCTGTTGCCTAGTCATTGACTGAATAAATAAATTTTAAAAAATTCTCAAAGTATTATTTGGAAGTTTTTAGTGTACCAACTGGATGGATCTTTTAAAGGGAAATATTTTTTGTCCTATTCTTATTTTTGTCATCTTCTCCTAGGCTCCTGAGGTTTTTGGAACATTTTGGTTAGTACTTGGTAACTCTGTTAATACAGTAGTATTTGATTAATAAACCAACCTCATTTTTCCAAGTTGCTTGTACTGTCTTATATTCATTCAGAAGACTAGCTAACTTTTGTTCATTTTCCTTTGCATTCTCCCTTTGCATCTCATTATCTCTTTCAAGGATCTGCAATAAAATTAATTATCCAAAAAGTAATCAATACCACTTTAATGAATTTTGATGTGTTTTATGTTGCTTAGACCTTTTCTTATAACATGCAGAAAGTACCATACAGATCAGTGATAATGTGCTATCACAACAATAATTTTCATAAATAGGAAAAAGCATATAGTTTAGCTAACCCAAAATAGGTTATAAAAAATAGCTATAAAGGGGTATAAGAATATTTGTCATTATTCAGTTTCACTGCATAAGTTTTAATGCACTGAGAAATATAAAATACAGACCTAAGAAATATGAAATGTAGCACATTCCCAACCATGGTTTATGAATATAAACACCATAATAAAAGCAGAATATACTTTTATTAATATTTTATTAAACAAATCAAATCTGAATTTCTTTTATTAATGTTGTATATTACTTAGATTTAAAATCTAATTATTTTAAGGATTGTGAAAAACAACACAACAGCTATTTTACTGAGTTATTTTTGTTTTGTTTATTCTCATTTGATTTTCCATTTAAATTAGTCCAATGAAGTAGGAAAAATATCTAAAAATAATCATATTTATTTATTTGTTCAATTACTTAACATAATATAGCAACAAAAATGTATTCTGAAGTAGAAGAATTTTCAGTTGGTGTTCTTTTAAACTCATAACTTTGCATGATCATTGAACGAGGGGTCAGTAAGGGAGGACTACGTGAAAAGGGTTTTTTTTTGCAATTCACTATTTATATCCTATTAGAAATATATAGTAGGGACGCGGTGGCTCAGTAGGTTAGGACGCTGAGCTTGTCGATCAGAAGGTCGGCAGTTTGGCGGGTTGAATCCCGAGTGCCGCGTAACAGAGTGAGCGCCTGTTACTCGTCCCAGCTTCTGCCAACCTAGCAGTTCGAAAGCACGTAAAAATGCAAGTAGAAAAATAGGAACCACTACGGTGGGAAGGTAACAGCGTTCCGTGCACCTTTGGTGTCTAGTCATGCCAGCCACATGACCACGGAGACGTCCTCGGACAAGCGCTGGCTCTTCGGCTTTGAAACGGAGATGAGCACCGGCCCCTAGAGTCGGAAACGACTAGCACGCATGTGCGGGGGATCCTTTACCTTTACCTTTTTAGAAATATATAATATTATTAATTTTATCTATCAAGCATATTGAAGAAACATATAAGAATATTTATAAATGTGAACTGTAAATGTCTACTATACATAGTGAGAGTTTTATTGGGGGGATGAGAAAATATCACATAAACTACATAAGCACTGACACGAACTAAGTAAATGTTCCATGTGAAACATATTTCTAAGCTTGAATTTCAGGAAGGGTTATTTCAATGAATGCTTCCGGAATGTGGCATAAAGTCAAAATATAATTTACGTTACAGGTAGTCCCTGACTTACGACCACAACTGAGTCCCAAATTTATGTTGCTAAATGAAACATTTTTAAAGTGAATTTTGCCCCATTTTATGACCTTTCCCTGCCACAGTTAAGTGAATCACTGCAGTCGTTAAGCTAGCAACACGGTTGTTAAGTGAATGTGGCTTCCCCACTGACTTTGCTTGTCAGAAGGTTGTGAAAGGTGATCACATGACCCTGGGATACGGCATCAGTTGCATCAGTTGCATCTGAATTTTGATCACACATCCATGGGGATGCTACAACTGCCATAAGTGGGGGAAATGGTCATAAGTTATTTTTTTCAATGGCATTGTAACTTTGAACAGTCACTTGTAAGCTGAGGACTACTTGTACTAGAGGAAATGTACTTGGGGAAATCTTAGAACAGTTTTGGAGGATACATGGTAGACTTCAGATGGATAAAAAATTGTCTCCCTCCTATTTCTGTTGACAGAAGCCATTCCATCAAGGGACAAACTCATTGTAGACTATCTGATGTAACTTTTGCAAAGCATCCTATAATCCTCATTTTAGAATACTTCATTTTAATTGTTTAGAATGAATTGTGGGTCGTTGGTATACATTCATATAGAGTCAACATTTTACCTGATACTCTTCTCTTAGTTTATTCAACTCCACCTCAGTTCTGTTATTTCTTTCAGTCTGTCTGCAGAGGAGTTGTTGCATATGTTGTAGAGAAGCCATAATCTCCTTGTTTAATAAAAAGAAAAGAAAAGGTGTAATACTTCAGATTATAGGATTATTATATATATATATATATATATATATATATATATATATATATATATATATATATATATATATATATATATATATATATATATATATATATATATATATATATATATATATATATATACACACACACACACATACACATACACATACACACACGTATGTATGTGTGTGTGTGTATAATGTTGACATCTTAAATTTTAATATATATTTTTAAGACATGCATCCATTCTATTTGTGCCAATTGTTAAACAGGAGTTTATAATCTCATAAGAGATTATGAACATGTTTATGAACATGTTTCATAAGAACATGTTGCTTACCTGTAACAGGTTCTTCAAGTGGCTAGCTGTACATTCACCTGTATTGATATTGTGCCTGCATAAAGCTATTGCCTGGGAACCCTGCATGGCTTCCACTATCCTCATTTTTCTAAAATTCTAAAATTAGTGTGCAATTAATACAGAAAGAGTGGACTATATGAATATATATTAATGACCCATAATCATAGATAGGCACTCTTCTTCATCGTGGTCTCTGTGCATCAGACATATAGATAATTAGCAAATTTATTTAAAAGATTAAGGAAGTGGTTGTATTATGTCAACACAGAGAAAAAAATCATTCAAAAGATGCACTGTCTGGGCTTGAATACATATGATATAATAGCTGGGAAAATGTGTGACCAAAACTGTGTGGATGCAGAAAAACAGTGTGTGACCCCAATTAAGACAGATCAAAGGAATAGCATACAACAGTGATTTAATTCATTTGTACCCAAAAATATCACACATACACATTTATCTATATTTAGACAAAAACACATGCAGACTAGTCTTTAGCCCCTTCCTGTTCTGCTGTAAAGAGAGGAAATAATTCAATCCCTGTGACAATTAATTCCACAATATGGGCCTCATAATTGGGAAAGCAGAATTGATAACTTATGTGAAACATAACCTGTTTCTCTTCTTTAAGTCTTGCAATTTCTTCAGTGATTTTTCCATTTAAATCTACTTCCTATAAATAAAACAAGCACATTGAAATCAATTCCACTGGTCCCTCTAGTTGATTTTGTTACACCATAAGCACAGATCCTTATATTGAAAAGAGGAGTCAAATGGTGGCCAAACAATAGAAAACAATATAAGGGGAACTTAATGCCATTATTATACCATAATGTTTACTACTCAATAATATACTTATTTTAATATACAAGAAATGTAACAAGAACTTAAAATGTCACACTGTGTAGGAGGTACAAAGCAAAATTATTTAACATTCAGTGAGCAAGTCATAAATACATTACTTAAAGCTGCCTAAAATATAAAATTTAAAGTCACTTTTAAAAATAAGCATATCCTCTTTTTTCTAAATTAATAAGAAATATTGGAAAATACCAATGAATTTTTTTGCTGTAGTATTTGTAGCTCTAGCTCCTTTGCTTTCAGACTGAGATCTTCTTCCACTTTATACTGATAGGTAACCTTGGATTTTATCACATCTGATGTAACTTTCTTTAGTTCCTTAATAAATAAATATTAATTAGAAATTCATGTATTCAAACTGGATGGAAAGTTAGACTTAAATTAGTGCTTTTCTAAAATGACCAGCAGCAAGTTGGATCAACCCTCTGACAACAGCGATGGATGCACTATTGGAAAACTTGAAAGACCAGGTTCGGGAAAGATCATCATGGAGAAAATCTATTGTAGTGATGAAAATTTGATAGCTACTTGATCAGTCAAACAGAAAGTCCAAGCACATTATTGGCATTAATAGAAGTTTGGAGAACTAGTTTGATCTACAACAGGGGTAGACAACCTTGGCTCTTTTATGACTCGTGGACTTCAACTCCCAGAATTCCCAAGCCAGCCATGGCAGGAAGCAGCTAGGTGACTTTAAATGACTTTCAGTCATTCTCTCTCGACAGTGGCCCACTATTTTTGAAAAAGCTTGCCAGGAAAACTGAAGGGATTCATCCAGAAGTCAAACTAACTCAAAGCCAATAATAAAAATAAAAGCAAATTGGGAAGGACTAGATAGGTGTATAAAAATGCCAAATCCAGTCTAAGCATCTGGCTGATTCTGCAATAAACTATCGTCATCATTATCATCATCATCATCGAAACAATGACATCATTTCAGGAGTGATATTTATGATTAAATATATTCCTTCTACATTCAACCATATGCTGTCTACATTATTCTTTTTCGATTGAACACTACTAGAAATACTGCTGGGAAATGCTAAACAGTTTCCTCTATACTGTACAGTATTGCTATATTGCTAAAAGATCTGCCAGAACTTCCTGATCTAAATGGAGCAAATCAAAGAAGAAAAACGATCAACAATCTAATGATTTAGTTCACGCTGAGATTTCTAACAATGAAAAATTGGATATAATTTATATTATTAATCCATATAAATAATTGTTGAACTCATAAGGATTAAAGATGCAATGCCTAGTCCAATTTACCTGAAATACTTCAAAAGATTTTATTTTTAAAATGCAAAAATGCATTAAAACATGGTATTCTTTGCACTTCCTTTTACCTTATTCCTTTCATTTTCTACCTAGGTTATTCACAGCAGCTAATGCAGCAAATAAAGAGTACATGCTTTGAGCTTATTAAATTACAAAGTATAGATCTCAGAGTCATAAATATTCCATCTTTCCATACCTCTTCCCTTTTCTTTTTGTATGGGGTAGCCTGTTTAATATCTCTCTCTCCTTGAGTGTTCTGACGTTTACTTAGACAAATAGCAAAGGTTATGAATGCTATTTGTAGATAACATCAGGAATTCTTCATAATGGCATAGCACTGAACCAAGTATTCAAATGGTGGTAGTTTTATCTAGGAGGAACTAAGTTTGGACTGTTTAACTTTTCTTCATAAAAATGGAATTCCCCTTATCACAGTCCAAAAGTTTAACTGTTCTGGACAAAATCATAAAACGGTGGAAAAATAGAAATAAATATTCCAGTTGCTGAACTTTATGGATATCCGGTTATATAAATACAGCTACTTTTTAAGGAAAATTTATTTCAGTCATAGTCTGACAGAAGGTGATGTTACAAAGGGAAACTATTTCTAAGCCATGGTTCTCTTCAAATGCTGATGCTGAAGTGCACACAATGGAGCCAGAATTTTATTTTATTTTTTTAAATGCTACTGCGCTTGCTGAACAAGCATTGCCAAAATGCTGGACTTGCTGACATGATATTTCCTTTTTCTGTTTAGAAGACATGTATAAAAGTTTTGTGGTGGCTTATCCTCCTTTGCTCTAACGGATAGTGCAGGGGTAGGCAACCTCGGCTCTTTTATGACTCATGGACTTCATGAGTCATAAAAGAGCAGAGGTTGCCTACCCCTGGGATAGTGCTTTACATGGCATCTTTTACTCCCAGAAGGTGATAGGCCTCTCTCCATTAACTAAGAAGCAGGAAGAGAGAGTGAATGCTAAATCAAATATCTTTGGAGAAGAAATTCTTTGCCAAAAAAAACCTGCAGGGACTTGAATGGAAGGTACAGATACAGGTACAGGTATATGCGAGGGTGAAGGTTCGTTCTCCGAGCTTATGGGTTGGTTTCCAAACCTTTCGTTACCAGGCTAGATAACATCTTCAGTGGAGTTTAGGGGATGTCAGTGTTCTTCTGTTTATAAGGGCTTCAGGTATGGGTGTGTCAAGTGAGCCCAGAAGACCCTTACTCAACACACCCACACCTGAAGCCCTTATAAACAGAAGAACACTGACAATGACATCCCCTGAACTCCACTGAAGATGTTGCCTAGCCTGGTAACAAAATGTTCAGAAACCAACCCACAAGCTTGGAGAACGAACCTTCATCTTCACCCTACACCCGAGCTACAGATACTTACCACTATTGCATATGTACATGTATATGTATATGTGTATGTGTGTGTGTGTATATATATATATATAACCAAAGATCCATATATATATATATATATATATATATATATATATATATATATATATATATGTGTGTGTGTGTGTGTGTGTGTGTGTGTGTATATATATATATATGTGTGTGTGTGTGTGTGTGTGTGTGTGTGTGTGTACTGTATAGCACTGTATAAAAAGTACTGTATATGTATAGCACTGTACAAATATCTTATTTATATGCAGCTGAGATATATAACTGGTTCTATGTCTTTGTGTAACACAGGCCATGTACAGCAGCATTGGTAGCAGGAGGTCACATCCACAAACCTTTGACCTTTCTGTTGTGGTTCACTGGCTGCACTACAAAAAGCAATGGCAAGAGCCAAGACAAACATTAAATCTGACTACATCTAGGTTGCATTTGATTGTAATGAAGTAGAATTAATATGTTCCCTACAAATATATTTTGCCATTCCCCTCTTTAATAAATTTAAAAAAAAATAATTGATAAATTTAAGTGTTTCATCCAAGGTTTTCTGTAGCTGCATGAAGTTCTAAGGCTAAATTATATATACCACTGTTACAAAATGAAAGTGTTATTTTTTATAAATTTAAATAAAATTTATAAATTTTTATAAATTTAAATGTTACCAAGACTCATCATGGCCTACAACATAATAAAAAATATTCCATTATATAGCAAATATTGAAGGTACAGTAATCAGCAAAAAACAATAATTATAAAAACACAATGTCTCATCAAATCCTATACTCCAGTAAGAGTATTCAGGTGATAGAACACAGTATTCTACTCTAAGCCTTAAGACAAAAAAAAAGTACTGGTAGCTTTTTCATCCTAGACGCAAAGCAAAAGATTATTTATAGCATCAGATACAGAAAAACAGTAGGCACTGTCTTCCTAGGGATTACTGTTTATAAAAATTGAGCTGGCAGACAAATCTTGATAACCTGCAATAAATTATTGGAGCTGATTACTTTAACAGGGTTCCCAATTGTTCAGATTATATGTCAACCTGTGTTTGGATGCCTTAAACTCACCTGGGATAAAACAAACTGCATTCATACCTACCTTTTTTAGATTATTTATCTCCGACTCTTGTGTTGTATTAATTGCTGACAAATTCTTATTGAATTGAACTGCTTCCACAACTTATATAAGGGGTTGGGTAGGAAATAAAAAAAATAACATTAAAATATCATCTTCATTGTGTTATTTCACATATTCTACAAAGTGAGCTCATTCTAGAAAATGTGTTTGCGAACTTTTTTTCTGACAAAGTTAAAGTTGCTTTTGAAAAGTTAGAAGCAGTCTCCTTTATTATGATTACTAAGTTGTGTTTTATTAAATTGTGTCCAGAATGTATTACATATTTACCATTTTTCTCTAATTTCCCATGAGCACCTTTTATTATTTCAAATTGATTCATTATAACTGCATGGCATTTTTCAAATTCATTCAGTCTTTTCTGGTAATCTTCCTTTGATGAATTGTACAATTGCATCTTGTGCTCCTGCAAAAACAAGGAAAATTCTTTGAACTATTATATAATGCAATGTCCATAAAACAATAATTCTAAGTCCAGTTACTCTAATGTTAGCCTTATTTAAAAGTAGGCTTTCTTTCAAATAAACAAGATTTTATCTGTAATAATCCAGAGTCATTGGTAGTCAGGCTTTATATAAATTAATAATAAAAAATAATACTAAATAGTGACCAAATTAGTAGACCCGCGAAACACTGCGACATATTATACCTGGATTTCAGTAAGGCATTCAACAAAATAGACCACAATCTACTGCTTGGTGAGCTAGAAAAAGGTGGAATAGACAACATCACCACCAAATGGATTTGTAGCTGGCTGACAAACTGTACCCAACGAGTAGTCCTCAGTGGTACTACATCCGCTTGGAGAGGAGTAAGCAATGGGGTACCACAAGACTCCGTCTTAGGCCCAGTAGTCTTCAATATCTTCATCAATGACTTAGATGAGAGAATAGAAGGGGAACTCATCAAATTTGCAGATGACACTAAACTGGCAGGAATAGCCAACACCCCAGAAGACAAACACAGGACCCAAAAATTTAGGATTTATTTCATCAGTTCTTTCTTTTCTCAATTCAGTTCTCGTTCTCTTCTAATTCCAACCTGAGCATTCCAGGATTTTACCTGATTTCCTTTCTCTTTCTATAATGGAGGAAAAGCATACTATACTGCAGGGGTCCCCAAGCCCCAGTCCATGGACCGGTACTGGGCCACAGAATGCCAGCAACCAGCCTGCACAAACAAGCAAAGCCCCTTCTGTGGGATGCAGGCAGCACACAAAACCACACACTCTCCGGTCTACAGAAAAACCTTTCTCCTTGGAACCGGTCCCTGATTGGGGACCTCTGGTTGGGGACCTCTGCTATACAGGCTCTTCGTTGTTGATAGCCTTAGGTAACTTAGGTAACTTAGGCCTTTCTCTCACCATATCATTTTTAAAATACATTATTTCTGCTATACAAAGCTAACCACTTTCCAACACTCTGTATTCTGTATTCCAATCACCAGCTAATAGTACTAAAGGTACATTTAATGTATTATGTCATTTGCCATGAAATTCTTCATTGTCTGATATTAGAATCGTACATTCTTGACTTATCATCATGAAAGGATTTGCTGATTACATATAGACTAGATTATATATTTTGCTTCCTAAGAATAATTCACAGGTCACATGTTATTTTTGAAATTAGGTTGTATTAGTATAGTAAGGTTAATTATTCAATAAAGCTATGGTCAAAACAACCTTAAAAACATTTCCTTGCATATATTGTTCTATTATTTTCCTGCTTCTCAGCTACTCCTGCTTATCTTTTGTTCTTGTGCTTAAAATAGCAGTTCCTGCCCTAGTCACAACAAAATGAAGAATAGGCATGGCTGGAATGTTGCATCCACTTGCATGTACTCTACAAGTGAAAAAATAATTCAACTTAAATTTGTATAATTGTTGTATTTAGCTCACTTTGGATTTTTAAATGCATTACCCTGTGAAACAAACTTGATGCTTATTAAATATGAAAGCTGAAGTATTAAATTTATATTTATTGTCTCATTTACATATAAATTTATATTTAATTAAATTTACATGTAAGTATTAATTTAGTAGACCACTCCTGCAGCAAGATCAATTGCAATCTGTTTTACTAAGAGGTTTTCTGCTTGTTTTTACTTCTGATTGAAATTGGATGAAATGTTTATGCTAGCCATTTATGAAATATTCCCTACCATAGTTGAGAAGAATAAATTCAGTTTTTTTTCATGGACATTAATAATTTATTGGAATTTCAACAAATATGGACTAATTTCTCTATACTTTAATAGGCAATTGTAATGAAAAAATTATATATAATATAGTTATAAAAACTGGGGGGGGGGAAATCCAGAAATGCAACATTTAATATAAAATTTCTCGTGTTTATAGCAAGTCTTCACACATGAAATGTGTTTTTTGCTCTTTATACCAGGAAAGCAAAAAACAGACTTGATCAGTAAGGGAGTTATTAGCATACTCCAAAGGCCATCTTTATGCTTTACTATACATCTGATTGTATCAGAACGCTGTCCTGCCAACAGGTTTGTTTTCTATAGGTATTTAAATAGCATAGTGAAAATTCTCTTCATCATTAAAGTATGATTTCAAACCATTACTAGCTAAAGCACTTGTATGATTCTAAATGTATTTTGTAAATATCAGATTTTATCCTCTTTACTCATATATTATTACATCTTTATTCACATATCAAGAAATTATCAAATAACTTCCAAATCCACTTTATATCTGATACATTAAAAGTAAAAATAAAATAAAGCATCATTTGTAAAATTAAGAATTAAAATGTATAACAGCCACATCTTTGTGTGTGGATAATAGAACACAACTTAAATAAAGAATCTAACTTAAAAGTGAATTAGGACAAACACATTTTACATTGCCTTTGATCTTTAACTTGTAGCCTTATCTCTCAGGTCAAAGGACATATTATTCAATTTCACCATATTTTGTGTAAAATCACTGTAGCGTTGAAGATGACTTTCTGTACAAATGTCATGGTACTTAAGGCTAAACTGGACTCTAGTTTTGAGCTTCTTAATTAAAATAACAGTTTATAATGGTCTGACAATATTATCTTTGTTCTTTCCAGTTGAGCAGCAGCAGAATTTTCACAGCTTTTAGTCAACCAAGCTTAGCAGGGTTTCAAAAGCTCTCTTTAAATTCAAACATGATTCAGAGTGGACTGGCACTCCAAGACTCTTATTTTCCTGCATAATAGTGGAAGAGAAAGCACTATAGTATTTTATATTCCTTTTTTAAAATCAAAATTCAAATAAAATGCAAGTCTCGTATGCATATTTTAATCATAAATACTATCTTACAAATAGAAAATAAGATTCAGGAAGACGTGCCACTTTAATTCATGTAGCTTTTGCTAATAAAAATAAATTATTTTATAAAGAAAGATGGCAAAGGAGAATGCACAAATGAGAATTTCACAAGAACAAAAATAATCAAATAATTTTAGAAATATTAGCATTCAATAAAAAACTACTTGAGTTGTCTACCAACCAATGTCAGTGATGTATCTATAATCTAAATGTTGCCAGAGTTCTTAATTAGAATTACTTCACATAAAATACAAAATGTTTGGCATACAGTTCAGCTTTCATGACCAGAGGAAGAGTTATGCTTGCAAAATAATGCCTATCCATGAGCATAATGATCTCATATGAATAGAATTTCTATTTATTAAACAAGAGATTAATATTCCATTTTTTTCCCTTAGAGCAATACTTACCATATCATTAACCTTCTTTTGCAACATGTATTTTGAAATCTGTTATAATAAAAACAGTTTTTATCAATATTTTAGTGTAATTAATTATGTTAATGCATTTAATATCAGTTAACAATTATTTGTCATTATATTATTTTAAGGAAATGATTACAAATTTAACGTTTTAAGGGTTTTTTAAAGGCTATTATGTATAACCAAGTCTTCTCTTTTGTGAGTAAAAAAAATAATCAATGACAAAACAAGTCCATCATAAATGCAGAACACATGACAGAATTTTCAGAAGTTTAAAAAGTCAACATAGTGAGATGGGCAGCAAACAAATGTGATAAATAAATAATTTTTCTCACCTTTCATATTTTATGCATATCGATGAACTAAAAACAATAATTTATACAATGTTTTTAAAAATATCAAACATGAAAATTGCATTCAAGAATCTTATGGTTTTCCATGCATTAACTTTCTTGATTGGAATAAACATCTACTTTGGACATTTTCAGTTGTATAACACTAAAATACTAGGTTAATTTATGGCACTGCAGATATTGCTGCAGTCAAATTTCTGTCAGTCCCAGCCAGCATGGCAACCACACAGATTATAATATTTGTTCTCTAACTATATCTGGGTATTCAGAAAAGTTTTTACCAATCCCTTGCCAAGTCTTCTGAGCAAATTCACCAGCCATAAGGTAAGAGAACAATACCTGGCTACACAACAGTGAATAATGATTAAGAATGAGTAGACAATTTTTGATTTGTAGAATTTTCAAAACAAATCTCTCCAGAACAAGGATTACAACTAGTTCTTGTTAACTTAAAGTATCTATAAACAATCTAAAACAAGAAGAAAGCAGGAGTGTGCCAGTTACAAACTTGGAATCATAGGAAAATAAATGGATAGGATAAGATAGAATGGGATGGGATGGGATGGGATGGGATGGGATGGGATGGGATGGGATAGGATAGGATAGGATAGGATAGGATAGGATAGGATAGGATAGGATAGGATAGGATAGGATAGGATAGGATAGGATAGGATAGGATAGAAGATGGACATATGGATGACCAACTTTTTCCATTTTTGCATTAAAAAAGGGCACACCGTTAGTGCTATCAAGCCTAAATTGTGATTTGCAGCTGCTATATAAGCAGAAATTTTACAAACCAATACCTCTACAAACAATATGTTCAAAGAAAGCTAAAGCTAAACCCTTTCACCTGAATAAATGTCAGTTTATCAATAAAATAATAATCTATATTTTAAATATTTTTTACTCTTAAATTGCAAAATAAGATTTCTCTAGTTCATATGCTTAGAATGAAGAACGAATAGTGTAAGAAGGGAACAATATGCACTGGAGCAGCAGCTCCTTCCCTTGCTAGTAGGTGGGATTTAGTTAATACCAGTAACATGGGAAAATAACATGCAGGTTCTCAATGGCATTTGTAAAATCATCTGCTTATAGCTGCTGCTATCAGATGTGCATAACATCTGAATGTTTCTATTCTGAATGAAAGAAACCTGATAACTTTCCTGATCAGCTAAGAAAAGAAGTGATTCTGTATGTTTTCTGATATCCAGATTCTGTTCAATATAATAGAATATGTGAACTGCTTTAATGCAACTGAGCTGGCTGAAATAACATTAGAAGTTTTCACTCCAAAGCCTTTGTTATAATCAGTTTAAATAAGATTCCATCACTAGATGATTTTTTTAAGTTTATCTAAGTTAAGAAAAGCAAGGGAGCATTTATTACTTTAAAACTATGTAACATGCTCACCCAACCATGAAGTACACTATATATCACTTCTGCTGTGTCATGAATTGAGCAGGGCATAACAAATCCTTTCAGCCTTTTGCACAGAAGGTCAACAATGTGAAGGAATTTGCTTTTACAATAATCTCAGCATTAACTGGATTATTAAATAAACAAAGAATGACATCAAAATAACCTAGCTATTTATAAAGTTAATGGGAAACAGTAATCAGTACAGAATTAATGACAGATAACATTTTCCCATTGTGGCAGAGTAAAAAGAAAAGGCATAAATAAATATTGCTTAAAGGATACGATTTTACTAAAATATCCTATTTTCATGTTAGGGTGTGGCTTTGGGTATAAATATTTAATAGTTAAAAAATTACTGTGGTTTCATATAGTTCCAAAAGATGTTTCAGAATTCCTTTTTACTGTTCTGCTTGACATATTTTGTTTTTCTTAAATTTAAAACAGAAGAAGCACATCCAGGTAATAATTTCTATAAAGTAGACACTTTAATCTAAATTTAATTATTCTAGCATGAACTTTTTGGGAGTAAAGAAAAGTCTCTCTGTGAAGTTTTATTTTTGTTGGCAAGAAGAAAATTATTTACTTCAGGATTAAGTTCCAGATACAGCTGAAATTATACTGCAATTCACAAATTGTAATAATGCTTTTATGTCTACTTCAAAAGTAAAAACAGCAAGATGTCCACATAAGTCCATAAGAGATGACGTCTAAAATTCTGTATATAGAACTGCAGTAGAACAGTTCCCATTTTACCAAGAAGATTGAAAATCCACAAAAAGTAAGTCTTTTTGGTTATTGTTGTTGCTGTTGTTAGGAATCCACAATCTTCATGTTCTCAGAATCATTTCTTATTGGTCCAGAACATTATTTGAATGAATAAAGAAATAGTACTTAAAATGGAAATGTTGCAGATCTTGTCCAGCATAGTATTGTTTCTTAAAAGTTGCTAAAATTACACCTGTTCTACTTCACTGCCTTGTTGAGAAACAGCCCTTCATTTTTGTAAATCTATCTCTAAGCTAGGAGTTCTCAAAATTTGAAGACTTAAGTCTCTCTAAGTATTACATGGATTTGTGAGCTCCATCTCATGAATAAAACACATGAATTCACGGGAATTAGGGTAGGGCATGAAATAAATATAATATTTCCTAAAGCTTCCATCATATTTTGATTTAATTTTACTTTTATCAGTCACAATAAATTAGCTATCTTTAGCTTTTTCTCTTACTAGTTTGATTAGCTGTTTAAAATGATCACAATAATCTGTATTCTAAGCAGTTAGGTAGAGTGAGTTGAAGATTCTTTCCCATAATGGACTCCTAAAAGAAACTCCATGTTTTAATCTCACCAAATCCGTAGATCTCAGAGGAATATGATCTGGGACTATGAGAAGAATCTATGCTTGATTTTATCTAGCTTGAAAAAAATTCTACAACATTTGTCACATCAATCAGGTTTATGATTCAGTTGAAAAGAGTCCAAACATGATCAGACTTACATGATTGCTTCTGATTACAACCTATAGAAATATTTCTAAATTGAAGACATTGCCTTTGTCCATTCAGAATCAGTTAATATGTTTTTGTATTGAGAGATATTTAGAGATGTTCTGCTCTTAGAGTTTCAGACTGGGAAACTTTCCACCACAGAAAAAAAACGTGCTTCTATGAAGACCATTAGAAATCTCAACTTGTACTTCTGGCTTTCCCAAATATGAATCAAGGGCTTTAATTTACACTATGTATAAAGGTAAAGGTAAAGGTTCCCCCGCACATGCGTGCTAGTCGTTTCCGACTCTAGGGGCCGGTGCTCATCTCCGTTTCATAGCCGAAGAGCCAGCGTTTGTCCGAGGACGTCTCCGTGGTCATGTGGCCGGCATGACTAGACGCCAAAGGCGCACGGAACGCTGTTACCTTCCCACCGGAGTGGTCCCTATTTTTCTACTTGCATTTTTACGTGCTTTCGAACTGCTAGGTGGGCAGAAGCTGGGACGAGTAACAAGCGCTCACTCTGTTACGCGGCACTCGGGATTCGACCCGCCAAACTGCCGACCTTCTGATCGACAAGCTCAGCGTCCTAACCCACTGAGCCACCACGTCCCACTATGTATATTTTGTCTTAAATTTACTGTTGTACAGATTTGTATTCTTTCTCAAACGTAAAAAATAGTGAAAAGACAAAAGATAGAAAGATCTTATTGATGCACTGAAGTTAACTGAGGCTTCTTTAGCTACATGGTTCTACTCTAGGCAGAACTACTTGACCATACATATATCCTCTACATGTATCCTGGGGCATATGGGCTTGGCATGACTATTGTTCTGCTGGTGTGAATTAGCATAGATGGGGAATAAAAGGTGAAAATAGCTCAATTTTATCCTTGAAAAATAGCTCTACCATCACAAAAACTGATGGGCTGACTTGGCTTCTTGCCAGGGGTGGTGTGGGAAGATTCTGAGACAGACGTCCCATTGGTCCAGCTTGTTAGATGGTTGTTAAGAACTAGAATTCTGGGGTGACATCCACCTGCTCAGTTGCTACCAGTCTAGATAAAAATTAGAAAGAAAAGGAGAAGAGAGAAAAAGTCTATGGCATGGAGCAAACAAAGTGGCTGGAGAGAAAAGTGGAGAGAAAAGTTAAGTGTGCAGAGCAATTGTCAGTTTCTGGTCAAGAAGGGAGAAGAAAAGTCCAGGGAGGTTGAGAAGACCATAAGGGTTAGAGCTCCACCCAAGACCCTAGAAGGGAAGGAGGAGATAAGTGGTCAGTGGCAAAGCCCTGATCTCTGGAGGGCAGAGCTCTGAGAGTTCTTCCTCCAGTGGAGAAGCAGAAGCAGTGGGTGTTTAGCTAAACAGATCCAGAAGAAAGTCAAATTGTGTTGAGCACACTGCAGTAAATTCAGCCCATTCCTCTCCCCACTCCCTCCCTCTCTCCCTCCCTCCCTCCCTCCCTCCCTCCCTCCCTCCCTCTCTCTCTCTCTCTCTCTCTCTCTCTCTCTCTCTCTCTCTCTCTCTCTCTCTCGTTAGCCCCCCAGAGGGAATTGGAGTGAAAGGAGAAGGAAAACATAACAGCTAGTAGGACAGTTGAAGGGAGATATAGTTGTCAATTGCTTCACTGTAAACAAGTAAACAGAGTAAACAAGCAAAAAAAACAGCTGTTTTTTTTCTGTGTCCATTACCACCAGTGTAGATCAAAATATACCTACAGTTCAAAAAGAAATCCATCATACCGTGATACATTGAGCCAACAATGTACAGGAAACCATGTGCTATGTATCACTCATGACAGAAGAAGTTGTGTGCCTGATTCTGACCAAGTCGTGTGTATGAACTTTGCTTTCTTTGAGAATAGAAAGAATTATGTTATGTTCAAAGTTTATTAGAACAAGAATGGATGGGATCCTATGACTCTTCAAAGTGAGAGAAAATCACATTTCAAGAGGTAAGCAGTTTTTAGACTTGACCCATTAGAACACTATCTTGAAGAATCTTCATTTAGTGATAAATTAATTGTTCTTGAAAGAAGTAGCAATACCATATGTCCCAGTATGAAAAAAATAAAATCTCTGATACTAGAAATAAGAAGATTCTTGTTTTTCAATGTTGACAGAAAATTTACAGTCACAATAAACCATGATTACATTTTCAAAATCTGTAAAATATATGTTAACACATTTATTGTTATATATTGCAGCATTTATTATATGTATTTGTGTACATTGTATCTGTTTTGGGGAGGACTATCGGGTTACTATCTCTCATTCTAATCAATTACAGTATATACATTTGTTGCAGTTTATAGAAGTTGACCATAGCAGAAGTAGCCAAAATTAAAGTCTCCATAAAAGTTATGACATAACAAAAATGACATTTGAACATTTTGTAGTGATTGACAATGCGAAGAGGATTTCTTATTTTTTCTTTGAATAAATATGTTGTTCTCCTCATCCCTTTACAGAACAAATCTTTTCAGTCTAATACAGAAAAAACATGTGAATAAAAACTAAATCTACTAATGGGCTGAGTGGGAAAAGAGTAGTGATTCACATTATATTTTTTTCATTTAATTGATAAAATCAGATTATTTACTTCACCCAGCATGAATGGGCTTCACTGTTGTATCTATAAAAACAGGACTTAACTAAATAATTCAGTGTTAATGTACCTGTAAGTTTTTAAATGTTTCTTTCAATCCTTCCACTTCTCTTTCTTTTGATTCCACAGCAAGCAGGTGTTTTCCCTTCAAAGAAACATTCCTTATGTCATACACTTCTTGAATAACTCTTCTAAAATATTTCTGTCATTATGGATAAATAATAATAGACTGAATGTATATGTGCACGTTGATTTTGTGACTACACACATAATTGAGAAAGGCTAGCTCCCAAGGAATTCAATATGGGATAACTAATTAAATATGCAAAAGAACGTCATAATGTAAAGTCTGTAACTTACATACTACACAAGTATGTAAAGACACAATTTGAATTGTGATGTCACATGTGTCATTCTTCTATCATTGTAGCCCACTATAGATGCCTATGTTTCTTTGTGTTACTGAATGGGATTTCCTGTTGTGCTGATTTAAAGGCTAGAAATTCCAAGGATGCTGAGAATGATACTCACTGAAAAATATATCTCGCTCTCTATTCTTTTATTTGAAATTGTTATAAAATACTTCACAGATTCTGTCTTAATATGTAAGGAAATTATTGCCCCAATTTTATTTTATTTTTTGTTTTGCAAAATCTGATATTTTTACTTTTCATATATGGCACTTTAAGTTTAAATAGCACAATATGCAGTCAGCTTCTGAATTACATTCATACGTTCTACTATTTTACAGTAACTTGCCAATTGCAAAACTCAGCTTCAACACTTCTATAAAGTAATTACATATACACTTCATTAATCCAAATATTGCATAATTATTTCTTTCAACCAGATTTTGATTGAAATCTAGAATGGCTTATTTATTAATATCAATTTACTTATTTAGCTTCCCATCTCACCGATCAATTTTTATTGTATGTATCATGCTATGTTAAAAGATCCATTTGCAGTTTACAATGTAGATTTTTTTAAAAAAGATCCTAGACCATAAATAACACAAAATCATTTTTAAAAAGATTATAATGGTAATCCAGATTCATTGAAGCATTTGATGTACCCTTAGGAATATAGTTGATGTTTCCTTCCAAAAGCATACATATTAACATTTGGGAAGCTATGTTGAAAGACCATCAACTTATAAATTATTATACAAATTGCTATTAGAATGTAAGAAATGAGCCTGGGCCAGTATTTTCCATACAAAGCCCTTAAATACTCAACCACTAACTGAACATCCATTAATTGAACAAGTAAATTATACAAGTGTTCATATTACCTTTTCTTCTTCCATAGCAATCACTTTTGCTTGAAACTTGTGTCAAGAAGAAAAATAAACAGTATGTTGAAACAATATTAAACAATTTAGCCAAACCAGCCAAATCATTTTTATTTAAAAAGGTAAAGGTTCCCCCGCACATGTATGCTAGTCGTTTCCGACTCTAGGGGCTGGTGCTCATCTCCGTTTCAAAGCCGAAGAGCCAGCGCTTGTCCGAGGACGTCTCCGTGGTCATGTGGCCGGCATGACTAGACGCCAAAGGCGCACGGAACGCTGTTACCTTCCCACCGTAGTGGTCCCTATTTTTCTACTTGCATTTTTACGTGCTTTCGAACTGCTAGGTTGGCAGAAGCTGGGACGAGTAACAGGTGCTCACTCTGTTACGCGGCACTCAGGATTCGAACCGCCAAACTGCCGACCTTCTGATTGACAAGCTCAGCGTCCTAACCCACTGAGCCACCACGTCCCTCTCATTTTTTTATTTAGTTAATAATAAAATATTACACTGTAAGCTTCCAGAAAAATGCATTAATTTGCACTGCAAAGAAACTTGCTTTCCCAAATGGGAGTAGACACCTCATTGAAAACTCTGCAAGAAAAAACCCCTCAATAACTGCATCAGATATGAATAAATGTTGTTATTTCAAAATTGCTATCTGTGGAAGAATACAAAACTTTACTACTTTTACAAAATTATATATGTCTATTAATTACATTTATATCCTACTTTTTTGCAACAGGAGCTCAGAGGAGTATACATAACATTTTCTCCTCCTATGTGGGCTTCTATGGCTGAGGGTAAATTAAGATCCCGGTCTCCACACAAGTCTAACAGTTTAACCACTACTTCAGCTGGTTCTCAAGGAATGGAATAGAGAGACAGGAAATAGTTTTGCATCTAATAAAACAAGCTTCCAATTACAATTAATGATTTTATCAGATTATTATCAGATTATTTTATTATTATTATTATTATCAGATTATTATTATCAGATTATATTATTATTATTATTATTATTATTATTATTATTATTATTATTATTATTATTATTATTATTATTATTATTATTATTATTATCAACAGGTGCTAAAGCAATAAATTATAGGACTATTCCAATATTCAGTTCTTTCTGTTTAATCCTTTTCCTTAGCAGGAATGTTAAAACAATGTTTTGTAAATCTATAAGATCTTATTTAGAAAATTGTAGATTTTAAGTGGTTCTGCCTTTGCTACCATATCTACACTTATCCCCAGTTGTATTTTCTATGACATTGGTGCCATTTGATTATAAAACTGAAAAGTCTGATTTTATTAACTAGAAGTTAACAACTTCATTTTTTTGAACTTCCTACAGGAAGAAAAAAAAAGCAATTTCCCCTTTCAAATGTAAAGATTCTGTCTTGAAATTTTGAAGATTTTAAACTAAATCTTTATTACAATAATAGACTAGCATAATTTCTAAATTATTAATATCCACATACTTTATTTTAATTTCATGACAGTTAAATTGTATATCATAAATCATTTTTAAGAATCTCCTAAAATTATAAATACTGCTTTTTCCAGGGGAGGAAAAAACTTACTAAACCTCATTAACTGATTGGACACCACCACGTCCACATTCAGATCCACCAAATCATGTTATAATTGTTTGTTGATATCTAGTGAGAGGGAGACAATAGGACATGTAAATATTTGGTTTGTTAGCTAGAGATTTGGATTTAGCCCCTATCTTCATTACTAAAAGCCAACATAGGTTTGCCAAAAACAGATCATGCTAGACAAATCTTATTGCATTCTTTGACCAAATGCAAAATTAATGGACAAGAGCAATGCTGTCGATATAATTTACTTGGACTTCAGCAAGGCATTTGATAAAGTAGATCACAACCTACTACTTGATAAGATAGAAAAATGTGGGTTAGACAGCATCACCACCAGAAGAATTCGTAGATGGCTGACCAGCTGTACTCAGTGTGTGGTCCTCGGTGGAACTGCATCTTCATGGAGGGAAGTGTATAGTGGGGTGCCCCAGGGCTCTGTTATGGGCCCAGTGCTCTTCAACATCTTCATCAACAATTTGGGCAAGGGGATATATGGGAACTCATTAAATTTGCAGACGACACCAAGGAAACAAATAGGGCAGCATAGAAAAGTAAGTGCCCTCCTAACCATACCAAAGCACTCCGAGTTTCTTGATGATGTCCATCTTCCTGTATCAGTTAATGGTGACCTAACCCTAACCCTAAGTGGAATTTTCCTCCAATGGGATTTTCCCATGTTTTTTACCAGGAGGCATAGATAGGGCAGCCTAGAAAAGTAAGTGCCCACCAAACCAAACCCAAGAACTCTGAGTTTGTTGGCAATGTCCATTTTGCTCTATGAGTTCATGGTGACCTAACCCTAACCCTAAGTGGAATTTTCCTCCAATGGGATTTTCCCATATATTTAACCAGGAAACATAGTAGGGCAACCTAGAAAAGTAAGTGCCCTCCTAACCATACCCAAGCACTCCGAGTTTGTTGGCGATGTCCATTTTGCTCTATGAGTTCATGGTGACCTAATCTTAACCCTAAAAGTGGAATTTTCCTGCAATGGGATTTTCCCATGTATTTTACCAGGAAACATAGACAGGGTAGCCTAGAAAAGTAAGTGCTGTCCTAACCAAACCCAAGCACTCCGAGTTTGTTGGCGACATCCATTTTGTGCTACCAATTCATGGTGACCTAACCCTAACCTTAATTGTAATTTTCCTCCAAAGTTATTTTCCCATGTATTTTACCAGGAAACATAGGTAGGGCAACCAAGAAAAGGAAGTGCCCTCCTAACCATACACAAGCACTCCAGGTTTTTTGGCAATGTCCATTTTGCTCTATGAGTTCATAGTGACCTAACCCTAACCCTAAGGGGAATTTTCCTCCAATGCGATTTTCCCATGCATTTTACCAGGAAACATAGATAGGGCAGCCTAAAACAGTAAGTGCCCTCCTAACCATAAACAAACACTCCGGATTTGTTGGCAATGTCCATTTTGCTCTATGAGTTAATGATGACCTAACCCTAACCCTAAGTGGAATTTTTCTGCAATGGGATTTTCCCATGTATTTTACCAGGAAACATAGGTAGGGCAACCTAGAAAAGTAAGTGCCCTCCTAACCATACCGAAGCACTTCAAGTTTGTTGGCAATTTCCATTTTGCTCAATCAGTTCATGGTGACCTAACCCTAACCCTAAGTGGAATTTTCCTGCAATGTGATTTTCCCATGTATTTTACCAAGAAGCATTGATAGAGCAGCCTAGAAAAGTAAGTGCCCAGCAAACCAAAACCAAGCACTCCAAGTTTGTTGGTGATGTCCATTTTGCTCTATGAGTTCATGGTGACCTAACCCTAACCCTAAGTGGAATTTTCCTCCAGTGGGATTTTCCCATGTATTTTACCAAGAAACATAGATAGGTGTTCTGTCCCCTCCCAATGAGTAGCCGTAAAGAGGCTCAAAAGACCAGCAGAAGCCAAACGCAGGCTGAACACACAGAAGCTGGTCCCCTCACAGCCAATTCTTTCCCAGTGTTTATCACACAGCACCTCTGTAATTACCGGGCAATGCTCCAAGTTCTTGGCAGTCGGCCAGCAGCTCCAAAGCCCAGATGCAGGCAGACACGTTACAAATCTCAAAACGCCAACAAATTGTTCACCACACCTTTCCTGCGCAGCCACACCCCTTTTATACTCTGTAGGGTGTGGCCCTACGTCTCCCGGCCACGCCTCTTGGGGTGTTGCAATAGTTGCTGCTGCTGTTGACGACGTATCCTACGTCTTTCTCTTGCATCCAATAGGAGCTCCTCCTCGCTGCTGCCAGCCTTTGCTTGCTGTTCTGTTTCCTCCTCTGTTTGGCTGGGGTCCATAGGCACATCAGCCACAGTCAGTTCTTGCTGACTCACCAGGGGAGTCGGCCCCTCCAGCACATTGCTCGTGTCAGCTTCCTCCTCCTCCACATCCTCCTCTGAGTCAGCATGTGAAGATAAAGCACCCTCCAGGGCCGGGGTCACAACAATAGGGCAGCCTAGAAACCTAAGTGCCCTCCTAACCATACCCAAGCCCCTAACCCTGACCCTAAGTCCATGGTGGTGAACCTAGGCATCGCGTGCCACAGGTGGGCATGTGCGCCTTTGCTCCAGTTCTAGGCCTTCAGCTTGCTTTTATAAAACCTTTTCGCTTTAGGCCTCCGCTGCCGTATACAAAAAAAAATGTTCAATCAATCAATTTCAACTTCTCACGGGAGAAAAAAAGATTTCACAAAGTTGGAATTATTTGATTGAACTTTTTAGTCTCACCCAGTCTGCCGTTACCACTGCAACCACACCCACCCAGTGGGCCATTCCCTCCTTGCAGCCGATGACACATAGGTGAGTTTTGAGTCGCAGTTTGGGCACTCGGTCTCTAAAATGTTTGCCCTGATTGTTGTAGACTGTTCTGATGCTAATGTGTGAGATCTCCAATCTATGTGTATACGTAACTTTTATTTTAATACATTACTGTAATGCTAAACAATAAAATAAAAATTACAGTAATGTTTTCAAAAATATTGAGAGAAAGTTTTAAAGTCATGCCACATTGAATCTGCTCAGTATGTTCAGCAGTGTACTTCTGAATGAATAGAAGCTTTCTCCAAAACATGACTCCTGAAATCCTCAGAGGCTTACTATGACCCATTTACTGAGTGCTGAGGCTTACTATGACCCATTTACTGAGTGTAATCTCTTGGCCAACTATTACAGGATTGCATTATCTTCTTATGTTGTTATAGACAATTGTAATCTGACAACATTAACAAACTGCTTGGAGGAGTGAGCCTTGTTGCTTGCTCTTTAGACCATTGTTCATCCTAGCTTTTGCAACAGGTTAGAATTTGATTGGGTCTCTATATCTTTGAGATCTCTCCTTTATAGTGAAAGTCCTCACAGGTCTAAAGGTGGCAGTGATGAAGCATCATTTGAAGAAGACAAATTTTGTCACACAGGTCTGGATAATTACTATTTAGTCTCAAACCTACGTTCCTTGGACAAGGTGTTAGAATCTGAGATAGCCTTTTAATTCTAAGTAATATTGGATAGTCTTAACTATTTAGATACATTCTTATCACAATTTAAACTTGATTATAAGATGGATATGATCCTGATTGACCCGATGTATGATTTATATTGGGGAACAAATGGGAGAAGGGTATGCTGTAAGCTCTTCTGGATCTCTTAGTAACTTTTGATATTACTGAGCATGAAATCAACTGCAAGATTCTTCAACCTTCTAATCTGAGTCCAGCACAGGAAGCTATATATCCTTCCTAATGGAATGGCCTTAAGTATTGATACTAGGAGCATCTGTTTTACCACATTGCCATTAACCTATGGAACTCCATTCCCTACACTTTTCAACATATTTATTCATTTGTAAAATTTATTGGCCATTCATCTTACCTTATATACATAAAGTTGATTTGGGCTGAAATAGTATTAATATAAAATATAACTCTTGATTTGTTACTGAATGGTTTCTTTGCTATGGATGAGAGTATACAAGCTGACATTTAATTTATAGAAAACAAGCTACTCCAGACAGAAGCTGACATTTGATCTTGCAAATACTAGCTTTTTGCTTTCTTTCCAACAGTTCAATATAACTCATTCCCAGTAAAGTGTGGATTGTAGCCAAAATCTTGTGAATTCATATGGCAATATTACTTTCCACATAAGGCTAAAATTAATCTGTTCAGAAGTATAATAATTATTGTTGAGGAAAAAGTATCTTACTTGTTTTTTTAAAGTTGTAATGGCTTCTGCATGCTGCTTCTTTAATGCTTCTTTCTCATGCTGAACAGCTTCCTATTTGTTGACAATAAATTAAAATCTGATATATGAAGCTGACCTTTAAGTGCATTTTTAAAAGTTTCATCAATTATGATATTTATTTATTTATTCAGAGAATTTAAATGGCTGCCCGCTCACTTTTGGTGATTCTATGCAGCTTACAAAAAATAAAAAAAATCCAATATAAAAAGAGTAAAAACATTAACCTATCACTATCACCATATCACTAATACATTAATATTTAATTTTCATACAATTTAATCTTAGTTGATAATGATGATTCAAAAAAAGACAATAAATAATGGCTTAAGTATGTCGTACAAGATAAAAAAAATCACAATTACTTTCTAATCAAGGTGTAAAGAGATAGGTTTATTTGTGTGACAAAACAGGCATGTATTTTCTATAAATGAAAGAGAAGCAACAGTATAATACGATAATCTTCCAATAAGTATGAAACAATTTATATTTTTTCTTTTCAGTTCCTATATAAGTTTTGTTTTGCAAAAGTAATTAGATTATTAAAAGTAGTAGCAATCTTGATTCTTGGACTATATTCAGAATTTTCTGAATTAGATGAAAGTTAAAAAAAAGGCATTGGAATAGTTTCTTCAGGTTTAGGTTTGCCAGATTCTAAAAGTAAAGTTTTAAACACATGTAACAGCTTTAGGATTCAATTGATTATGATATCCACTAAATTTAACCCTAACATTGAGTCTTTAGGGGAAGTATATTAAAAGATTCAGATATCAGTTTTCCTTTATTCTTAAACTTCAGTGATAATACCAAAAATTATCACAAAGTCACTAACCTTCTGCCATACAAGGTCCTGTTTTTCTGCAACATGTCTGCTAATTTGTTCCTCATAAAGATTTTCCGAATCCTAATTTCAAAATAAAAACAAAATCATTGTTGTAATATACTCCTGATAAGCTTTATTAAAATATTTTAAAGGATTAATAACATGATTGAATTTGGTTTAACAATTTACACTGAAAATTATTTCTTTATGTAAATGCATTTTCTTATTCTATCATCCTAAAAATCATGAAAGTTATATTTATGCAAATGAGAATATATTTCAGACCATGGTGAAATTTTTTGATTAAAACAGTCTATGGCTGGGTTTGACATCTTCCGCTCAACATAACATCTGCAAACGAACTTATGGAAACCTGTTCACCTAATCTTTGTAGGACATGAAATGGAGGGAGATTACTAGTCCATGAAGTTCTTTTTTTAGACCCTGCATGCATTTTCACAGCATTTCTTTATTCAGGACAATCTTAGGAGGACAAAGGGGATAATATATATGAAAAGTATACATCAAGCCCTTCCCACAGCAAGACAAAAGGTGTAGTTCATATGATATTTATATAGTCAGCCTCTTCCATAGTCTGAAAGCAAACTTTTGTTTTCCTTCTGTCACATCTTCAGTGGTGGAGGGCAACTTTATTTTTAATTCACTGTAGCTCTTTGAAATAACATCCTTGCAAAAGATAACCCTCAATATTACAAATAAGTGAACTTTTTAAAGAAAAGTCCATGGGTTTTCAATATCTATTCATCTTCAGCCTCCTATTTGCTATGCCCATAGATGAGCTCTTAAATAAGACTGCTTCTCGTGGATCTGATAAATCTACCCACATGTTATGTATTAGGCTTAAAGAGCACCTTTAAGCAGTTACTGAACAGATAGTACCAGGTGGCGCTGAACCGAAACTGTTGTGGCCGGTGTCAGTTTTCGGCGGGAAACTGAGGTTCAAACTGATTGGTTGGTAGCGTACCTGGCCAGGTATATAAAGGGTACAGGTACCCCTATTCCCCCAGTACAGTTACTCCTGCGAATAAAGAGTGCTATGCTGTACTCATTTGCCTGGCGTCCTTCCTGCGATCCAGAACCCACTACACAATACACAAGTCCTGAAATGTTCACATTTTTTATCAACTGACAAGCATTCCCACCAATGCTTCAGTAAGAACACAGGAAGCTGGCCTGGCATTGTCTCTTTAAAAAAGTCTTTCTTTTGTAATATAATTGTATTCAAAATGTTTAAAGAAAGATTAAAAACTAACAGAAACTAATATAAAAGAGTCTTTCCCAGATCTAGTTTTTATGTGCCATAACAAAAATGCAGGAATCTGCATTGTGGCTACTAGTCTAATAATTCATATGCTATCTGACAGGTGGCAAGTACTGTTGTGTTTTCTTCAAATATTTAAAATGACCCAAAGCACCCCTGAGAGTTTCGTGTGCTATATACACACACAAAACTCACAGAGGTGCATTGGGACATTTTAAATATTTGGAAACTGCAGGAGTAGTCTGATACTTTGCATGTACATCAGTCTCCTGATGAACAGAAGATGGAAAGTAGAAAACCTTTGTCAATTTCTCCCACAATTTCATTTGGGGAACTAACGAACCATCAAACCAACATTTCACTTAAAGGACTTGAAACTCAAGTCTAGATGACAGGTGGAATGAAGCCAAACCATATAAAAAACCCAAAGCAAAACAAAGAAGTGGTGCAGTGGTTTAAATTACCGTATTTTCCGGCGTATAAGACGACTGGGCGTATAAGACGACCCCCCAACTTTTGAGATGATTTTCAAGATTTTTCGTCTTATACGCTGGAAAATCAGCGAGCCCGGGAAGGCACGCCCTCCCCTCTCACTGTGGAGGAAGCAGGGCAGGCTGGCGTCTGGCGGGAGCCGGCAGGGCAGTCCTGCGCACACGCGCGCTCCCCCGGCTGTTAAGGAGCACTCCTTAGCAGCCGGGGAGTGCGCGCGTGTGCAGGACTGCCCTGCCGGCTCCCGCCCGACGCTCTTCCCTCTTGAGGCAGCATCGCTCCCCGGCTCCTAAGGAGTCCTCGGGGATGCTGCCTCAAGAGGGAAGAGCGTCGGGCGGGAGCTGGCAGGGCAGTCCTGCACACGCGCGCACTCCCCGGCTGCTAAGGAGCGCTCCTTAGCAGCCGGAGAGTGCGCGTGTGTGCAGGACTGCCCTGCCGGCTCCTGCCCGACGCTCTTCCCTTTTGAGGCAGCATCGCTCCCCGGCTCCTAAGGAGTCCTCAGAGATGCTGCCTCAAGAGGGAAGAGCGTCGGGCGGGAGCCGGCAGGGCAGTCCTGCACACGCGCGCACTCCCCGGCTGCTAAGGAGTGCTCCTTAACAGCTGGGGAGCACGCGCGTGCGCAGGACTGTCCTGCCGGCTCCCGCCATACGCCAGCCTGCCCTGCTTCCTCCACAGTGAGAGGGGAGGGCGTGCCTTCCCGTGCTCGTTGATTTTCCGGCGTATAAGACGACTGGGCGTATAAGACGACCCCCCAACTTTTGAGATGATTTTCATGGGTTAAAAAGTCGTCTTATACACCGGAAAATACGGTACTGTACATTGCATCTCAGTGAATAATAAACACTGTTTAATCTCAACCAGAACACCAACACTGTTAATTCATAAAAATACAAAACATCCAAAGCTTCTTCCAAGCTGGCCTATGGATTCCAGAAATTCCACACAATTTCTTGCATGGTGTTGTCCTTATCTACAGGTGTTTTGACCTTTCTCTATAGCTTAAGCTAAACATTTTTTCTTGAATTTAAATATGCATCAGGCATTAGAAGCTATAAATTATTACAAGATGATCTTTTGCACAGCACCATAAATCACCACAGTAAAATTAAATGTATATCATTAAACTGTTAATAATCAGATATTTGAATAGAAATTGACAGTCATCATTTTTTTGCAATTATCTATATATTTGGATTAAACTTGTTTCAGTAAAGGAAATTGGAATCTTGGAGCTTTAAAACAGGAAATGAAAGGGAAGTAATATTGTCTTATCTGAGAGAAAAAAATCAGTAATTACATAAAAGGTATCTCAAAAAGCTAAATTAAAAAAACACTAATCTTGAAGTAAAAATGAAAGGCTTCTTTAAAATCACCAGAATTATTTGTTTGCCTGCTTGCTTGTTTTTATTGTAAATACAACACTTAGAATTTCTTTTGCCTTGAAACAAACAGTTCTGTTGCTCTTTAACAAGAAAAATTTCTTCTATCTAGGAGAAAAATGTATATCATTTTAAGATGATAACAAGCAGTATAAAATCTTTACAAGTGTTGCTGTTTTATTAGCTGCCTTAGGACTACAAGGATTTAAGTGTTTTTTTTACAAAAACAGCACCATAACAATAAAAGAGGAGTCATTTGATGGTTTATTTACTCTCTATAACCTTTAGAAAGTGTCAAGCCTTTTGTAAAATGCTTGCTTCAGGCTGTAGTTTTACAAGAAAAGCAGTGTATTGTCCAAACCCCCTGATTTTTTGACCCTGAACAGATTTAGGAATACTGTACAGCTGGCTCATATCCAAGTAGCCTAAACTAGGTACTTTTACTATCTTTTTCAAAATCATAATCCACCTCCTACAAAATTGCTATATCTATTTCTTTTTGTTACCCAACTGAACAGTTTCAAGACTTATAGATTCATAGTCTGTTTAAGGTACCCTACATAAAATAGTTCCTCAAGTAACACTTGTCCAAATTTAGTGAAAATTTCAAAATTTAACACCCACTATAGTATGTCTTAAGAGAAGAAAAGTAGGTTCCTTCTTTCGTCCATGTATACCAACCAGTACAGGGTGAAAAAGAAAGAAAATATTAAACAATCAATGTGGTCAGGGATTAACACAGTTAGTGAATCTCATTTTCTACACGTTACTTATATTATATTTGATGTTTTATTGGTATCATTATAGCAAATAATAAGTGCTTTTGCTTTGAGAAATGCTAAAGGGGAACAGTGTCACTACAATAAGGAGAAAGAAATATTCGGGCTAGCTCATGATTTTTGTGTACTTTTGCAGTACCCTGGGCAGTAAATCCTAAAGTTGTAACACTTCTGGTAATACTTTACTAGGAGCCTACCAGTCTTCCTGTCCTACCCGATTTTCTTAAAAGATTATTTTAATTACAGCAAGAATGGCAAGACAACATGCCACAATGCAAAGCATGAACCTCATGCACAATGACTATGTCCAACAAATACCTTTCAGTCCCGCATAAACCGAAGCTTAGAAAATGAAAGGATGGGCATCTTCAAATTAGGGGGGGTCTATCTACCCAGTCAGTTGCCATTTGGAGTACATTGTCTCTCTGACATTCTAAACCAGGGGTGTCAAACTCAATTTCATTGAGGGCCGCATCAGCATTGCGGTTGCCCTCAGGGTATGGCCTGGATGAGCATGGCCTACTGGGTGGGCATGGCTAGAGTGCGTGTGGCCTACTGGGTAGGCATGGCCAGCTCTACATCGTTCGCATCAAGGGTGCCTATGGGGGCCTGGGCAGGAGTGGGACAAATCTGAGGGTCTCTGGCAGAAGGAGGGTCTCTGGGCCAGGGCCAAGGCAGTGGGGGCCGTTCCCTCACTGTTTCCAGGATGGCTTCACGGGCCGCATGAAACCACTTCGCGGGCCGGATCTGGCCCCTGGACCTTGTGTTTGACATGTCTGTTCTAAACTGAGCCTGCTAACTTCTTGAGCATTACCTTGGTGTCATTACCTTCTCGTCTAGACTACTGTAATGCTTTCTACATGGGGCTGCCCTTGAAGTCCACTCGGAGACTCCAACTGGTGCAGAATGCAGCCGCGCGAGTTGTGCTGGGGGTTTCCCAATACTCCCATGTTACACCTTTGCTCCGCGAGCTGCATTGGCTGCCGGTTGCCCTCCGGGTGAGGTTCAAGGTGTTAGTGATGACTTACAAAGCCCTACATGGCATGGGTCCGGATTACCTACGGCAACACCTGCGACCGGCGTCAACGTCCCTCCGTCCAGTGCGCTCCCACAGAGAGGGCCTCCTCAGGGTGCCTCCGATCAAAGAATGTCGATTGGTGGCCCCCAGGGGGAGAGCGTTCTCTGTGGGCGCGCCAGACCTATGGAACCGCTTGCCGGTTGAGCTCCGGACGGCCCCCGACCTTCGCTCCTTCCGGCGCGATCTCAAAACCTTCCTTTTTGAACAATCCGGCCTGGCCTGATGGGATGGGGTTGGGTTTTATAAATCGGTCTTAACTTTTAATGTGTATTAATTTATTTATGGGCATTGCTGCTTAATTACTTTTTAATTTTTGTATCCTGTTTTTATTATGTATTGCCCTGTTCACCGCCCTGAGTCCTTCGGGAGAAGGGCGGTATACAAATTAAATTAATAATAATAAATTAATAATAATAATTAACTTTAAGAATATCATACACTTCTAGGAAAGTGTAATAAACATTACTATAATTCACAAATGAAGACAAATATACATGTCCCAGGATAAAGTTGCAAGAAAATCTGGGTCCGTCACCAGAACTAGAGGTTTACAAGCTTTCAGACTCATGCTTGAGCCCATCCTCAGGGAACTTCTCTCTACCAAACTGTGTGCTTTGTGTAGTATTTATGTGGTGCCTGATTGGGTACGGCTGCTTATTGGTTGTTTGGGTGTTGATGGCCAGCTATTAAGTCATTAGCTATTGTTTCCTTGTGCTACCAAGCTCCTAAGTACTTGATAAACTGGTGGAAAATCAGCAGTCATGTTGACTGACAAAGGGCCCATTTCCTAGGCTTCAATTATATCCCTGGCTATCTTTGAACCTGCTCGGACAACAATCTTAGTAGCTGTGCAATTGAGTGTGTCCTTGTTCATTGCAATGTGATGCTACCAATGAGCTTGGATCTCCTCATCTGACCGTTTGCTTCTGTTCTTGCAATCTGGTGATTAGCTTCCTCCCCCATCTGTCCTACATAGTCACAGAGGCAATGCATGTAGGGAATCAAGTAGATTACCTTATGGAAGCAGTAGAACGCCGCTTCTGAGATCTACAATTGGGCATTGCATGCCACCCAGAGGCTACCATACAAGGACAAATAATGCATTGCAAAGATTGCAAAGATTGGAGGTGGGAGATACTTCTAATATAATCTACTGAATAGATTTCATGGATATCTGAAAATCATGAAAGCTTAGGCTCTTCAATTTGATTAATTTAATTTAATTTGATAATTTGGAAGCATTGGAGAGAATTATTATTTCTTATTAACTCATAATTAGGAAGTGGCTTAATCTCATGATAAATTAATTACAAATCTACAAACTACTTAGACTTCATGGGCAAGTCACTAGAAATAATTTATCTTTGGATGTTGACCAGAAGAAGACTTTGTTAAATTATAAGGACCAATGGATTCAGCAAATCTCCTTGTTGGCTGATTTTAAAATTAAGATAATAGTACATAAACAGAGCAAGAGGCAATTCCTCTCAGAAATCTATCCCTTTTATTGTTACATTTCTGAGGTCTACTACTATAGATCATCTTTTCAACTTTTATGACAAGTTGTTGAATTAAATTAGCATGGGTATTATGAGTTATCAAGATATTATTTTACAGTACTTGATTTTATGCTAAGCAATTCTCTGTCTCTGTCTCTGTCTCTGTCTCTCTCTCTCTCTCTCTCTCTCTCTCTCTTGAAATCAAAACATTTATTTTTTTATTTTATTTTTTATTTTTATTACATTTATATCCCACCCTTCTCCGAAGACTCAGGGCACTGTAGAATGCTTAAAAGGTCTATGGTTATCTGGTGAATAACAGTTCCCCTGTCCGTCTTTCCTTCCTTCCTTCTTTCCTCCCTCCCTTCTTTCTCTCTTTCTTTCTTTCTTTTTCTTTCTTTCTTCCTCTCTTTTCTTTCTTTCTCTCTTTTTCTTTCTTTCTTTCTCTTTTTCTTTCTCTCTCTCTTCCTTCCTTCCTTCCTTCCATTACTTCCTTCCTTTCTAGCTACTTGCCTCTATCTCTATCCCTAGGGTCAAAGGAGGTAAGTGAGGCTTAGCAGTAACTTAAATAAAGCTGGAGATCAAACATGGAAGGAGTTTCTATTCTTTTCCTATTTTCTTTGTACCATTAGCCCAGTTAAGATGGAAGCTTCCTTTTTTGTTTTACTTTTTGTATTTAGTTTTATTTCTTTCAACTTAAATTATATTCACCATTTAAATATTTTCTTTTTATGGATTTGATATTCCATAAGATTATTATAACACATAATGGTTCTATAATTGGGAAACTGACCTTCAGAAATACTTTGCCTACATCGAGGCCTGGTAATTAAAATGGTCAGTTGAAATGTAAATGGAGTTCAATCAAAAAGAAAAAAAGAAAAATTTGCAACAAGTTCAAAAAAATTACAAGAAGACATATTTCTGTGCAAGAAATATATTCTACCCTTTTTTCAAGGCCTAGGAGCTGGATTGGATATTGAATATCAATTTGTAATTGAGAATAATTATTAAATGATGTTAACGATGACTACCTATAATTCAAACAATATTAGATGGCATCCAAATATTTTTCTCAAAAGGGTTTCATCATTAGAAACATACAGTACATTTTCACTGAAAAGCCCTATGTAATATTAGCCTACAGATACAGAATGTTTTGTATGTTAAAATGGTAACATTTACATATGTGCACAGGAAATGAATCATCTGCAGTTCATTTCTGTTTTTTTTATATAGAACATTTAAAAATCAGCAATGTGGTAAAAGAAATGCAGATTGATGTAGTGGAGCTTCACTGTGACATCAATCTGAAGCAAAAGTGCATAAATGTCATAATTCTAGGTTTCTACCAGTTTCTTTCCTGAGACAGATTCTGTAAGTTATTCAGTAGCTCTACAAGAATATTAGCAATTTTTGAAGGCCAGTATATATGTCAACAGTTTTTCTCATCTATGAAAATTAACAAATCCATGTTGAGGTCAAGGCTGACTGATGAACAACAGCAAGTAAATTGGTTTCAACTCAAGACATTAAACTAAATAATAGTTTAATGAAAGACTGCCAGATAAGAAACCAGAATCATGGTGAAAAAGTAATTGTTATCCTTTTTTAATATAGTAATTAATTAAAGATTATAATTACAAGATTATAATTAACTAAGAATAGAAGATACAGAAAAGAAAAAAAGAGAAAGAGAAAAGAGAAAAGAGAAAAGAAAGAGAAAATAAGAATATAGTAAAGAAAAAGAAACATGTAAAGAAAAATTACTTCTCCCTTTATCCCAATAAGTAATTTTAGTAACTTATCACCTCTAAAGTAAAATAAATCTTTTCTTCTCATATCCCATCTCTTATCTATAAACAATTCTATAAGACCTTATAATTTATGTCCCAATGTCTGCAAAAGTCAACTAATGATTATCAGAGATAACAACATATCTATTTTAATATCGATCAAGTAAAACAAAATTATATTCTCTCCTTTTACTTCTAACAATCTTGATGTTTAGTCCCTTCTAATAATGCCCTAGATTTTAATTTCTTTTTTTTTCTTTATCCCTTTTCACAAAATTCTTCAAAGCTTTAATTTACCAAAGCTCTTTGGTAAATCCAATGTAGGAAAATTATTCAGATCACACTCTTGGTTTATTATTTGCATATCCTTGTAATTAATAAGACATCAGTCAGTTACTTTTGTATGTCTAGTATAAGAACATTTGCCATGTCATTCTTGTAGCCTAATTTGTAAATCCGCTTTTGAATCAGTCTCAATCAAGTCAGATAATACTTGTTCATCTTCTGTAGCATCTTTTAAATCAGTCTATCTATAAAGGCAGACATTCTTGAAATTAACTTCTGGACCCATTGTTCAAAAATATCCTTCAATATGTCCAATGTTGAAATATTTTGCTTCATTTTTTATTAGTAAGTCAAATTTGAGCATCTCTCTTCTTTAATTGTAATGTTTAGTTCCTTCTAACTCCCTCTAGGTACAATTTTTAAAGTCTTACAGCAGGGGTGTCAAACTCACAACATCATGTGACATGTCACGGTGTATTGTGACTTTTTTGCCATTGCTGGTAATGAGGTGGGCATGCTTTCACTATGATGCATCCCGCCTGTGGGCCAGCAGTTTGACACCCCTGTCTTAACAGTATGTTATTTTTTAAAGAATTTAGAACAAAAGCATTTTAACTTAGGAAGGAGTCTTATAATTCATTCAAAAATATTATTTCAAATTTATCTGGACCCTGCTTGTAACCTTCTAAATTTAAAGGTTTCATCACCTTTTTGCTGTATATTCCAGGGGAAAAAATAATTAATCAATTAATCAATTTTAAGTCCTGCTTAAAGTGAAATATATTCAAGCAAAAACAAATAAGTTGCCATTTGAACAACCATGACCTGGATGACTGAAAAACTTCTATGTTCTTCTTAATCAGGCACGGTATACAGTTACTACAATAGGAATTTTAACTTTAAATTGTTATAAGTGCCACATGAAAGCTAGTTATATTATCTGATACAATTTTTAGCTGAATAAATTTACATTTAACAGCATACATTAGTACTGTTTATTTTCTTTATTATTGACTCATTGCAAATTTTTGTTTCTATATATGAAAAATCTGTAGTGTAGTAGCCTTCTGGCTAAGGAATGGGACAACTTGCCACAACCAACTCGCTGCAGCCAACTCGCTATGGCCAACTTGCTGTGGAACAACTCACCACAGCTAACTCACCATGGGATAACTATTAGTGTAATCCTTGTCCCACGGCGAATTGTCCTGTGGTGAATTATCCGTGGCAAGTTGAGCATGGCAAGTTGGCTGTGGCAAATTGTCATAGACCCTCCTGGCTGATAAACTACTTCTCATGTGGCACTTGCAACAACTTAAGCTTGAAACTCCTATTGTAGTAATATATACCATGTCTGAATATGAAGAACATAGAAGAGAACTGGAAACACCTTTCTGCCAGTGACGACTTTGTTTGGTTTGGGTTTCAATAGTTTGAGATGGTTAGGAATGGAGTTATTTTAGCTTGTTTTAATAAATCTTATTTCATCTTCTTGATTTTACTGCATCAACACTTGAAAATAATTCAAAAATTAAACATAAATAATAAGTGCACCTACCCTTCTCATACGCAGTTCTTCTACTGCCTCCAGAAATGTTGTTTTGAAATCTAGTAACTGAATAGAAAGCAATGCTTCTGAGGAGTTTTGTAAGGAATACGCTGCTATTTCTTTATCTAAATCTTCATCCATTTAACCTATGGAATCTAAAAAGAAGTTTTTAATTACTTAATGTAATATTGATATTATTAGGGACAATGTTTGACCAAGTACCCCACTCCTGGATTAGTTGGTGCAGAAAGATTAAAGGCAGAGAAAAAGGGAAGCTCTTGCTTTCCCTTGATTTCAAACTGTGAATGACGTTAGCTAATGTGCCCAGGTTTATGCCTGTAATTCATATCAAAGAGTGCATTTGTCTTGGAATGCTGAGGCTTCTCATATAAAAGTGGCCAGAGCCAGGAAAAAAAGCATATGTTCGAATGAAATATATGTGAAACAAAAGTGGAAACAGATCCAGCATGAGCCCAAAAGCTTGGAAGAATAAACCATTAGTCCTGGTGATCGACTCAAGATTGGATTCTGCATACGCAAAACAGTTCAACCTTCATCAGCATAGATGTCAAATTAATGAGACTTCAAGCACATATATTTAGAAGTTGTTTTCATGTCTCAGATTTTAACAGAACAGAATATTTAACAGAATAACAGAGTTGGAAGGGACTTTGGAGGTCTTCTAGTCCAACTCCTTTCTCAAGCAGGAGAACCTATACCATTTCAGACAAATCTCCTCTTAACAACCTCCAGTGATGGAGCACCCACAACTTCTGAAGGCAAGTCATTCCACTAATTAATTGTTCTGTCAGACAATTTCTCCTTATTTCTAGGTTGGTTCTCTCTTGTTTTCATCCATTGCTTCTTGTTCTGTCTCCATATATAAACAACACTAAGCCAGTACTCCTTCCAATGGCATACACTAAAACTGAGAGTTAATGCCCTCTGCTCCTTTCACTGTTTTACATTTATTATGTTTGTGGGGTTCTCAGGTAAAGAAAAAAGCCAACCCTCCCCAAAGCAGCCATGCAATTTATCTAAAACAAAGCCACTTCTTAGAATAATCAGAAAGGTATGGGGGAATGGTGACAAGATGTGTAGCATCTTTGATTTATAAAAATGGAGAGGGAGATCCAGAAAATAGGGAAACTATCCCACAACTTCAGAGGAAACAGGGGGAAAATGAATTTCTTGTTGAAGCTCTGTGTGGAATTTAGCACCAACCTTGCATGTAGAAAGATACATAATCAAATCAGTCATTATTTTATGTGCTAATCTGCCTGAAATGTTGACCAGTTATAGAAGGTACCTTACCAGCTATTAAAAATTGTACAATAGCCATAGTATGTAGGTATAAATATGAAACACAAGAGGTAAGTATAAAATTACATAAGTCAAAGAAGTTTATTTTAAATCATTGGTACTTTTACATGTAAGAAAGACTTAAAATTGAAATATTTTAAGAATTTGCTAATAATGCTGATAATCCTGTGTGAGATACTTCCTTTCAGTAAATCATTTCTTCCACCTAAATTTTTCCACTCATTAACATATTGAATGAAGCTTTTATTTTGTGTCCTACTGAAGTCTGATGAATATAGAGCAGTGTTTGCAGCTTGATCAGTTGATCTCCCTTAGGAAGTCACACCATTTCTCTATGGTGGCATTCTATCCCATTGAATTGTTTTTGTTTGTTTGTAGAAGACTTTTGGGTTATGGGAAACTGATCTTGGTATTGAATTCTAGAGCATTACTATAGGAATATTTTTTTAATATAATGTATCTGTGGATCAGTATTAATCTGGTTTTTCCTTCAGGTCTGCATTTTTCTACAGTGTAGTCAATATCATTATTGCATTTGTCTAGATACTGAATTCACACATCATGCTCAACCAAATATATGAGTAAAGGACAATTGATGGGTTCACACAATATGCTAAACCATACTTTATAAACTGCAGGAACTGCATTCATGCAATGCATTAAGCCAAACACAAACAAGTCAAATTATAGTTCAATGGTATAGCTACTATTAGCTGCCTCTGATATTTCAGTGAAAACCGGGCAAATATTTTTAAAACAAATTAATTGCTCAGGAAACAAAATTTAGCATAAAAAGTAACTATATTTTAGATTCAATAACCTAACTTTATTCGGAAATCAAATAATCATTTACCTTCCTTGAGCTGATAGTCTATTATATACCTGATGTATAAAGTTATTTCAATAATGTAATCTCAATGTTCTGCAATAAAAATGTATGTTTGTATATGTACAAACAAAGTAGCAATTCACAATATTGTTCATCTGATTTTAATCAAATATTATGACCAAAATGCTTTGTACCTATGTAGTAAAATGTTATAGCTTTTAGTAAGTTAACCAATAATAGAAATATCACTAATCAGATGTATTCTAAACTTTCCAAAGCAATGGAATAATGCCTTCTGAAAGCAAAACAGTTAAAAGAGAGTCACCTAAAAGCAAAGTAGGTGGCAAACAAGTCTAATAAATAAATACAAGCTAAAATTGATTGGTGTGAAATTTGCCACATTCAGTGTCCTTTGATCATATTAAATAAATGATTTGTTTTATTATGTTTGTAATAAAGAATGCTTTTCTGTAAGTTATCTGAATTGGCAACATTATTTTATATAAAAATATAGCAAAAGGGAGAGTTATGAATGAAAACATTTTAATATAGCTGTAAAAATATATAATTTTTAAAAGGAAAATGTCTGTTATAGTTTTAGACAATCATTTTCTTGTCACAATATTTCATTTTACATGAATATAGCAAAAGAAAAAAAGGAATACAAACCCTGCACTGAAATATCCATTGAATGTACTCTTTTATTACTGATTTTCAGTTTAGCCAATAGTTCATGGTAAAAGTTTTCTTTTTACAATGAAAATGCATTCTAAAAATATGTTTTACCACACCCATAAGTACTGCGTTTGTTTTCATGTATTTGAACCACACTTATTAAAAATTACATATTAAATAATCTGCACTAGAAAGTAAAGCAGTAAGTCTGATAGGGGTCAAGGTAATAACACAGGATGGACAAATTATACTGTCATTTCACTTAAATTATTTAAGTTATTTAATTTGACCTGTAGATAGACTCTTGTCATCTCATCATGCCTGACTTTTAAGTGGGAGGTCTTCACTTGTGATGATCCTTTAATGGAAGCAAAGCTTTCTCCATTTAACCCATGGTATTATCAATCATGTACAGGGATAAATGAGCCAGTAAGATTTTTCCAGTATCACAAATGACACGGTGACCTGAGGCCAACATCTTTATTTGCTTCTCCAGTGATTCACTTCAGCAGATATTAACCAATTTTATAATCCATGAAAGGCAAAATTAAAGGACACCATCCATAAAACAGAATAATTCCTATCAGCAACAAAGTGATGTCTGTATTATCTTATAAATTATATAGCCATATAGTGTGGAAATGTAATGAAGTAAAGATGGTAATAATCAAATGCCTAGGGCAAACGCTAATATGCATTTAATCACACAGCATGAAGCCATTTGTCACTACAGTTGAATGCATGTGTACATAAAATACATGAGTCACGTCCTTATTGTTATACTATAACAGCATCAATTTCACACTATCCTTTTTACTACTATAACAACTAAAAGGATTTGATATTATTTTTAAAAACCAAACTGTACACAATAGGTGTCAGCACTTTAAGTTAAAGTGCAAGTTTTCATATAATTCTATTTAAAACAACAAACATGCTGTGACATTTAACCCACTGACCAATAACTTAACTTATATTTTCTGAATATAAGTTGTGGCATCTTGGTACAACTTGAATAAAATATTACATGTTTAATATTTTTAATGAATATGTATTTGCTTTTCATGAATAACTGCTCATGTCTATAGATTTAAATCGCCAAAGAAAATATGTATCGATTTTATTAAGTAGGCAAATTGTAATCTTATGCACAATTTTGATTTTTTTAAAATCCTAACATTTTCATTTGTGACTGATGCAGCCTATGGGAAGGATTGCCATCTTATTTTTTAAAATCAAGATGGGAGAAATCTCTAGAGAAACTAAATGAATATAGCAATAGCAATGACACTTAGAATTATATACCACATCCTAGTGCTTTACAGCCTTCTCTAAGCAATTTACCTAGTCAGCATATTGCCTCCCCAATGATCTGGGTCCTCATTTTACCGACCTCGGAAGGATGGAAGGCTGAGTCAACCTTGAACTTGGTGAGATTCGAACTGCCAAACTGCTGGCAATTGGCAGTCAGCAGAACTAGCCTGCAATACTGCATTCTAACACTGCACCACCACAGCTCATAGGTTTATATAACAATGTATAACAATGTAATATTGTTGTATAACACTAATGATAATATTCAGTACAATATATATTATTTACTCTCTTTCAAATATATTGTTTAGACCAGGGCAGACTATGGTGAAATTAAACAAGCATCAGTTTTACTTCTGATACCTCTGCAAGTTTTTAGAAATGCTGTAAGCTCCTGCCTTCTAGGCAACAACCATCATCTTCCTCAACATAAAATGACCCATCTTTTCCTTCACTATGTTTGTTCTTTGTAGCCAAGGAAAATGGACATTCCATAAGGAAGTTCCAAATCTACATGAAAAAATGGAATCAAGCTACTAATGTACATTCCCTTTAAAAGCAAAACAGGAACAAGGAGATTGCACAAAGCATAAGTTCCTACCTATATTAAACATTTGGCCTTTTCGGCACGAGTGATTTAAATAACTGTATTTAACTGTATTAAACAACTGTTTTTTGTGTATTGTGCATTGTTATTATGGCATTGACTCTACATCAGAGATCTCCAACCTTTCCAGGGGGGAAAGAGGGGATGGTTCTGCATGAGCGGCGGGCAAGTGCACAGGCGCAGCTCCATTTGCTCAAGCAGTGGGTACACGCACATGCTGCTCACACAATTGGAGCTGCGTGACACACACTCGCCCGCCACTTCTGTGGCCCGGTACTGGGTCGTGGCACAGGAGTTAGGGACTCCTGCTCTACATTCTATCATTTTTAAAGGTATTTCCTCTAATCTCAGTAACATATTTTACTTGAAACAAGGCAGAAGAACCCTAAAATGATAGTAAAATAAATATATAGATTTTCTCTTTTTACTGTGCCTTTATATTTAATATTTGTGTAATGTCATACAATGCCTTGCAATGTTTGTATTTTACAAATAATGTGATTCTACTTTTTTGCTATAGTCTCTAACAAAGTAGAATTAAAATATTTAATTGAATCAAACACTGGTTTTTCAATGAACTTTCTTCAATGGAATAATTGAAGTACTACTTTTTTTCTCCTTTAAAAATATGTAACCATCTTTTTCTCCTCTTATCACAGGGGTCAAGAATCTTTCGTTCTCCAGATGCTGCTAAATTCCAAATTCCATTAGTCCCAACATAATTCATGGTCAGGGATTATAGGTATTGAAGTCCAGTAACATAAGCAGCGCCATAACCTTCTTATTTGTTTTCTACCTTACTGTTGCCTAGAAAATTATGTAAAAGGTTTACAATCTATTTTGGAAGTAATTTGGCACAAAAATACCATACATATACAGTATTACTACAAGATTATTTGTAGAACATGCATGTAGAATAAGTACTGTGCTTAATTTCCTCCTTATTTAAAGACCAGAGAATATTCGTGAGGCATATGCTATATACCCTTTGAATATATTCTAGGTACTAGGTTTTTGAAAATGAAACCAGCCAAATTTATTCTTAAACATTTTTTATTTCAAATAACCAGTTCATTAAATTAAATATCATTTCAGTGTGTGTTTAGACATAAAGGACAGCAGTCATTACCTACTGCTGTTAAGTGTTTAATGTTTGATGTTGACAGGTATCAAATAGAATTTCCAACACATTTCATAGCAGTTTTCATGCTTTTTTAAATACTGCTCACTGAACATCTTCAGGAAAGTCACATCAAAATTATGGATCAAGATGATAATTTAAACTGGAAGTTCACACTAGAACTAATTTATCTTCTAATGAATTTAAATGCTAAAGACTATGTCTATTTTTAAAAAATATATCAGATGCTAGTTACATAATGGCTAAGTTTAGATATCATTAAAGATGGCTTTGTGTACATCTGAATTGGAGTGTGAACAAAAAACAACACAGTATATCTATAGGATAATAAAACTTAAGATATACAGTACAAAATACTAACATGGTTATAATGATAACAATACAGTAAAATTTATACAACTGTATAAATTATTTTTCCATTTTAGGGATAATTTTATGAGTTCTTCAAAATTATCTTCCTTTGATTTTGCCTGGGTTAACTGTAATTATATGTAGGTCTGGCCTAGCCTCTACATGGAATTAACTCAAAGGTTAGAGTTAATTACAATTATATGCCAAATGCCATGAAAAGAAAAGGTAGAGAAAATAATTTATATGAAATATGTAAGATAACAGGACAAGAGTTACATACAAGATGGACAGGCTATTTCTGAAATACCAGTGTAATTCATTCTAATGCATTCCATGTAAATAAAAGGCTTTTAAAGCACTGCTGCAGTATTTTTAACAAGTAAAATACAAGTAAAAACAAGTAAAATACATTTTCTGAAACTGTTAAAAGCCACAAGGCCAATGTAGAAACCATTACGCTTTTAGTGGATTTTGTGTTGCAATATTTATTCTGAAAAATACATCACATTTTGCAAATGTTTCTTTAAAATCTTTTGGATTTCACCTTCCTGCTGCTTCACTGGCATAGTTTTGCCCCAGATTACTTTGCTTTTCTCTTCCTAGACTAGCTACACTTTGACCCCACAATTAGGCACTAGAGCTGGGCAAAGCGTTTGAAAGAAGTACTTTATACAATATGCTATTGCAATAAAATGCTTCTCTTCAAATTGCTCACGTGGTTTCTTTGAAAACTCCTCCTGTCTATCTCCATGTCTGTGCATGCAGAAGCATGTGCCAGCAGAGTCTGCTTTTCAGGGTGACTTTTATGCTCTGAATAAAGATGACTCACTAGGATGAGATGACTAGCAATGCACAATTATACATAATCTGTCACATAAAGTTTATACTATGAATAAATTAAAACAATTCATAAAATGTTTTCACGAGAAATGGCATATTATTATTAAAAATGTTAAAAAAATAGTAAAAGTTCCAATCTAGCTAGAAAAAATGTATTATGTTCCTTCCTATATTATAACCAAATCCAAAAATTGTACTATTCTTTATACCAATCAATTAATTCAACTGAGTCCAAATTAAGAGAGAATAAAGAGTCTTTCAGAACTCATTCAGCTGTACAAATTACTGTATACCAGAAAAGAAAATCAAATTAAGAATCTACCTGTATAATAAAGATATAGGTTAAAAGCATGAGAAGTTTTCTTTGTGTAGTAATTATGCGCTAACTTCAATAATATATGAAAATCCATATAACCAGGGCTTTTTTTTCTCATAGAACGCTCAGAATGGAGTTCCGGCACCTTTTTTGGATGGAAACTTGTAGAGTAGGCAAGGTGGGTTGAATGACATGTGTGAGTTCCGGCACCTTTTTCTTTTACAAAAAAAGCACTGCATATAACCCAAATATATCTGAAATGTTTGCTATTCCTTAATTTGTTATACAAGGAAATCAACCCTGAATGTTCTTTAGAAGGACAGATACTGAAGCTGAAGCTCAAATACTTTGGCCACCAAATGAAAAAAAAGGACTCACTGGAAAAGACTCTGATGTTGGGAAAGACTGAAGGCAAAATTAGAAGGGATTATGAGATGGTTAGAAAGTGTCATCAACGTGGTGGGCATGGATTTGAGCAGACCTGAGGAGACAATGGAGGACAGGAGGGCCTGTCATACTGTGGTCCATGGGCTCATGAGGAGTCAAACATGACTTAGCGACTGAACAACAAATTTTATTATACAAATTGTGTAAACATGGCAGTTTGCATGAACAAACAAACTCTTTCCATTCTTCTTATACAACATATCAGAACTTCTCTTGTCCCATTTCACTGCAGGAAATTTCTCCAACTATAAATTATTAATGATGATGAAATTAATCAGAATTCTTATTTAATCAACTCTGGTACACAACATAATTTCTCACCACAGATCATAAAACAATTCTGGTTGACTTTATGTTAGTTAACACTGCAGGTGTAAAATAATATTTACCACATTTATCTCAGAAGAGCAAATTTCAGAGTCCAGGAAGCTAGAAGTAAAGTAGGAAGGCTATAATCTCTTATCAAGTTCCTGATTGCTTCTTTGAGATTAAGAAGGAGATGGTGCTGGGACTTCTGGTTTGGGTCATGGGCTTGCGGATTCTCCATACCCCCATGGCTAATTTCATCCTGCCTGGGGACCCTAAATGGGTCTAAGTCACCCCGGAGAGGTGACAAAGAAAGAAGGGTGCTCCAGCGATTCTTGAATAGTGGCAGCCATTCCGTTCAACTTGGGGAAAGCCTTCTAACCTGATAGGAGAAAGGCTGGCCTTACTGCATCAACCAGCCCAAGCTACTTGTAACCAAAGTCCAGAAGCACTAACCAGCAAAACTGTGAACAGTGTGCTTGAAACTGGGTGAGGAATTTGATCTTCTCTTTTTCTATTTTACATTTAATTTCCTGGAAAAGATCCCCAAGAAGCAAAATACCTCCGAAAGGGAAGGAGGGGGATTTTCACTCCACCCTTATGTTAACGGAAGCAGCAAATTAATCTTTTTATGGAGGATCAAAATATATGGAAGTGAAATAAATATAAAACCTAAAACTTAAAACTTAAATCTGGATAAATCTAAAATTGTTTTAATGGTTAAGACTCTCATTTCAAAGATAATTATTCATTTTGGAAATTGAAAAACAAATATTTGCTGACACCTAGTGTCAGATGAAGACTATGACAGCTACTGTATGACTTTAATATAAGACTTGGCAAAATCTGGGAAAAGCTAATCTATGTCTGTGACCTTCAAAGCTTTAACAACAAAGAAGAGCTGGGGGAAAAAGACAATAATCTGGGCTGTAAACAAAGAGAGAATTATAAATTTTAGGAAAAAATCTTTTTTGAACTATTTGGTTTACAAATATCTATCTAATTAGAACTCTAAAGCTATTTACAGAGAAAAGAAAGGAAGAGGAAAACTCAAATTATTGGCTATCATGGATCAGAGACATGTAGAAAGAACATATCAAGAAAACATAAATACGTCACAGGAGGAGATATATAGTATACTGCAACTAATTCAAACAACAATGATTTTAAACCACAAAGAAATCCAAAACAACTTTGAAAATATAAATCAATATGTTTCCAAGTTAACTCTAGAACAAAAAAATTCCCAGAAAACAACAGAGAAGGAGTAGATAAAACAGATAAATGGATATAGAATTGAGAATAGAGACTTAAAGATGGAACTTAACAAAACAAGGAAACATGATTTATTTCTAGTGGGGAAAAATTCACAAGAATTGGAAAAAACAACTTATTCCTTAAGACTACAAAATAAATCTGAGGACAAGAAAACAGACCGTATGAAATGGACTGTAGAGATGTCAGGAACATTGGAGAGAAAGGAAATGATAAGAGAAGCAGAGAGAAAGAAAAAGATTTTCAACAAACAAGGAAAGACAGAAAGAAGTCCCGTACAAAGACACTTCTCCTGATTTACTTTTTATATCTACAACATTTATGAACATATGGAAAAACTTTTTGATTCAGCAAAATACATTGATTAAGAAAGACACTGGGCAAAAGAAAAAGACTAGAGTGGAAACTAAGAAAATAGATGATGGGACTTATCAGAGAGAATACTTAATACTTAAAAAAGAAACATTTGTTTTGATATGGTTAAAGAAATAGAAAGGTTTTGGAATATATATGTCACTCTAAGAGGGATGAATTCTCTAAGTATAATATAGTGTGCTTTTTTTCCCTTTTTTGTTCTCTTTCTTGATATGAGTAATATAAAAAAGTTGAAATGACTTAAAGGAAATGTTTTAGATAGTTAAATGTGATTGAATTTAAGAAAATAATAATGGATAAAAAATGTTTTGAATAAGAGTTAAAGGACTAGATGACTAGATGTATTAAATGGAATGTTTAAAGCTTAAACATATTTTTAATCAGTGCTTTTTTTGTAAAAAAAAAAAAAAAAGGTGCCGGAACTCACACATGTCATACAACCTGCCTTGCCTACCCTACAAGGTTCCATCCAAAAAAGCTGCCGGAACTCCGTTCTGGGTGTTCTATGACAAAAATAAGCCCTGTTTTTAATTATGGTTAAAAAGAATAAGAAATTTAGGAAATAAATACATATTAGTTTAGGAGAGATACATATTTAAAGTATTATGTTATTTTTTATGCTTCTTTACTTTTGCTTTCCTTTCTTTTTTTCTACTGTTTTAATTTTTTAAGAAATGTAAAAGTGTGAGATGGTTTATATAGAAAAACAGAGTTGAATTCTTAAATGTAATTAATTTTTGAGAAAATCTTAACCAGTAAGAATATCTAGAATTTGGTGGGAGAAACATATTAAAATAAGGACTGTAATAGGATCTATGATAAGACAACCAGAATGACTGGATAGAAAAGAAATATTATATTGATGTGATTATTATTTTTAGGGCTATTGGAAAAAAATTATATATTTAATTGTTATCTATCAAAACAATAAGAATTGTATTAACTCAATGTGTGCAAAAGAGGATATTTTGGAAAAAGAGGAAATCAACTAAAACTATTATGTGGATTATGGATTATAGAAATCAATTGTTAATGATTGTTTTACAAATGTAACCTGGACAACACACGGTTCACCAATTATTAAGTGATTTATGTTTTTAAAAAAATCAATAAAATATATTACCCCCCCCCCCAAAAAAAAAGAAGATGCTGCTGCTTTTGCACTGGCCCTGTTTTATATATTGTTAGTTAACCTCACTGACTACTGTGTAACTCACAACCAAAGAAATTCCACATTGTAATACTGAATATATAAACTTACCCAAAGTTAAAAATAAAATTGAACAATATTAAAATGACAATATAGAGAGTTACATTTTATGTTAAAATAATATTGATAATTATTGCATGTTAAATTAAAATGAAAATATTAGCATCTGCAGAACAGAAACAAGGTCACAATTAAATGTTTCCTCCTGAACACAGGTTGTTGAATAAAGATGGAACACTTAACACAAGTATTCAGTGTAAACTTGTAAATATTTATATTCTTATAGTGCTGAGTCTCTTGTTTGGCAAATAGATGAGGAACTGGATATGAGGCATCCCTTTTGTTTCCTCTGATTATAAAATAATCAGTAGCATTAAAAATGCTAAACTTTTGTTGATTGAATAGAGATAAAAGAAGGCTCCATAAATAGCAGAATGTCAACAGAAATATGTGATTAAGCTTAGCTATAGGTAGGTTTCGTAGATGCGTGGCAAAAGGAGGACATGTCCTCTTTTTCTCCTCATATCCTCTATTCAACAAGCATAGTCTTAAAATGAAATACTGTCTGGCTTTTTGAATATCTTGTTTTTTATTTTTGATTATTTGCATGACAGTAGTCATTTAAATTTTTAGGCAGGGTGACCTTGTAAATTGTCTGTTTCTTTCTTTCTTTCCCTTATCAGTCAACAGATTCTACTGTTTAGATTTATGTCATTTAATTTATTTCCTGATTCCGGTAATCATCTTTAATCTAGCCCCTTCAAATCTGTAGTTCACATGACTCATCACATTTTTCTGTGGTGAAATTTGGAACATGCACCATAGCTAATTCTATATTATCAGTTAACATTTTGAAAATAAAAATTTGTTGGTAAAATATTGCAAGTTAAAAACTACTCTTTCTCTTGTCAGAAAAAGTAATTTCATATACATGTAGGCCTGATTACATTTTTGCAGGGTATTTGTTGTAATTCTTTTCACAGATATCAAGAAAATTAAACAGTCTGTCTCTTTCTGTCAGGCAAAATAGCCACCCCTACTTTCCTATCTCATTCAAAAACAATTAAATTTTCTTTTTATGAATTCATAAAAAGTCAGGGAAGAAGTTAGCTTCTGTGGTCCTGGGCATGGCATCCTTTTCATGACTTAATAGAAACCAAATCCAGCTTTAAGTTATCCACTGCTACTCTCGGTATGTTTTAATTGTTCTGATTATAAAATAACTTTACATTCTTGGCTTATAACCAGAAAGTCATTTTTTCATAATCTAGCTTACGTACTTTTCTCATTTAGCTGAGCATGTTAGTTTATAAACTAAACAAACATGCCATAAATCACCATTTTCCCTTCTAATGAAAATACCAGATATGACATGATAAAAACTTAAAGATAGCAGTAAACTATCCTGAAAATAAAATTATCAGAAAAATGATTTCTAACTTTATAAAAGACTATTGGAAGAATCCAACTGAAAAGTGTCAAAGCTTATTAAGATCAGCACTCCTTTTCCCAGAAAAATCAGAAAAAAATTAGTAATGCATGCAACTTGCTTGTTAATACCATTCACAGGAATCATTTTTTGAAAATGCAGCTTCATACAGGTACCAACAATTTGGGAGACACAATTTCTATTTTCTTTACTCACAACAATATAAGTTTTTGAAGAAAACATTAAATTGCAGTTCTCTACCTAGAATATTAAACATTATGCTGTCATCCAGTGGTCATTATAATGAACTACACAATTTCTTTGTTTTTACACTTAGTAGTACAGTACTGTTCAGGAATATCAATTATGTAAATTAAACACAGATAAATTACAAATTCAGAAAATGTCTAATTTGATACTGTTTAAAGTCCCACAAGACTTTTTACTACTATACAAAGATTAAACAACTACTTATCTGAAAAAATGAAAGATATTTAAGTGAAAGAGTGCTGCATTATAAAATACAAGCAATTAAAGATATTGTACTAAAATATTAGTTTTCAAATGTATACATTGAAGCAACTAGCTAGGGAACCAACAACAAAAAAAGAATGAATATGAGATTTGACCTTGACAAGATGGAGACATTGTGGATTGGATCTCAAAATTTATAAATTAGCATTTTTGTTGTTTTTGAATAGATTGCACATGGCATAAACAATTCTCTCTCTCTCTCTCTCTCTCTCACACACACACACACACACACACAGTATGAATAAGCATACTCATCAAGCTATTCCTATTCAAGGTAATTAGTGATATGCATTGTAGAAAACAAGAGTAAGAAATAGCAAACCAGAGACCCAGAAGAAATAAGATAGGGAGAAAGAAATACATATAAAACTGCTATGCTCTATAGTTGCAGTTAACTGAATATATTGTATTGCTTAAAAAAAAAACTGAGAAAACTTAGATCTGCCAGGATGGGTATGCTAAGTATCACCTGGTGGGGCCTTGGAAGCATGCCTTCATCATGGTGTTTGCCACCCTTGTGGAACATTCTTCCCCCAGCAATATGATTGGCAATGACCTATCAGCCTATAGGAAAATGGTAAAGTCTTGGCCAGAATAGTGGCTAGCACAAGGTGATTGTGGATCAGTGTGAGTTTTATTGGGGCCCACAGTGCAATTTATAGTTTTAAAAGGCCGTTTGATTGTATTATAAGTTTCTTCTAGATGATGGGTTGCTATGTAAGTTTGTTTAATAAGAATCACTGGTACGCTTAAGATAAGGGTCAATATCAGGCACCATGGTCAGCACAATAGAAATCACAGATTAAAATTATAATAAATTCAATACATGTTACTAAGAATTTATTCTAATTTGGATATCCCACAACAATGCAGTATATATCCTTTTATCTCTTTATTTTAGAAGAGTACAAAATGTAGGCAAAATACCAGGATCTATAACAATAACATTGTAAATAACATGTAAACAATCCTTAAAATAAAATAATTAATAAACAGCAAAAGAAAGTAGAAAAAAGGGGAGAATTCTACAACATAGAAACTCTACCGTATATATTATAGATTTTCACTGGTTTATTAAAAACACCATAAAATACTATAGAATACTGTAATCAGAAACAAAATATTATTGTAATACATCATAAAATCTATACCAAAAAAGAATATATTGCTATATCCTTAATTAGAAGATACTATATTTTCCAGAACTGCAGTGTACAATTGAAGTCCAATTTTGTACAAGAATCTTTTTCTAAGCAAGGGTGTCTAATCTAAGCTCAAAAGAGAACATTTCCTACCTGCCACCAACTAGACAATATATGCAATGCGCTGACAGCACTATGAGATTTATAGCTATTCCTATTTGCTACCACTGTCTAACAATAGTATTTAGTATGGGTGTAATCTAAACTCTCCAAATTCTTAATAGGCTATTTGGCAAAGGATTCATAGGTATAACTCGGTTAGATTAGTTATCTTGTTACATAAGAAAAAAATTAAAAATCTACAAACAGATTTGCTCACAGCAGCACACCAGTCAAAGTTTATATATATATATATATAGTGTGTGTGTGTGTGTGTGTGTGTGTGTGTGTGTGTGTATAAATTGTATGTATGTGTATATACAGCATACAGGTTTATGCTCCAGGATTTAAATTCTATACTTTTTGATCCATTTAGTATAGCCTAGCACATAGAAATTGTAGAAATAAGAAATTGCTTAGTGCATATTTTTCTAATGCACATGCTTATCATTATGACTTTATCAGGCATGCAAGAATGAATGGCTTGACATCTACTTTGTAAGCAATAATCTGTTTGTAATTTGAGTTTCTTTATTCCTGGACAGTAAATATTCCTTGCATTTGGGAAGGGGGAGTTCTTTCAGCTTGGGAGTGTTGTTAACATATTTTATGTGTGATTGACCATGCTCTGTAGACCCTTAAACTATTGGAGAGGCTGAGTATTGGGTTAGTGGTCTTGACCGAGTGGAGAAAGGAACCAGGAACCCTGTTGAACCTTTCTGTAAAAGTTGAAAAAGAGAGAGTTTTGGGGCTCATGAGTGGAAGCTTGTTTTCTCAGTATGGGTCAGAGCAGAATCTTAGAAGCCTTAGCTGGCCCAAGAGAAAAGAACATTCTTCCCTAACAGATATGATGGACATCTTTTTCTTTAGTTCACCTCTACCAAGAACCGATTCTATGTTATCCAGAATTTAGTTAGTTGTAAGTGAGCGAATTACAAGAGCAGAAAGGAAAATCTCATTTGTATTTGAATCATTCTCTTGTCTGCAAAAGCTGTCTTGCATTGGGAAGAGCTGCATGGCAGAGACGCCTAGATTTGAAAACACAGATGTAGAAGGGAGGGATACCATCAGTCAAAAGAATAAATGCTCCTTGCATTCACCCACTAATTATATTCTTGAGAGGAAAAAATAAACAGTGAATCCACAATTCTCCACGGTTAGCAAGATTGATAGGCCTCAGACCTCCTGCAGGCTATAATGAACTGATATAAAATGGGGAGACAAGATGAGAAATTAAGTTCTTGTCTGGTCCCATTAACTAGAATAGTATATTTCTCTTTCATTCACATTCACACACAGTTAATCCTTAGTGCAAAACCTTGAAGGCCTAACATTTTTATTTCCTGCTGCTGCCTCCTGACTGGCAGTACTCTGAATTGTGTATTCATGAAAGTGTGAGTCAAATTTAATTCATCGCTTAGCTAGGATTTCCAGCCCCCCACCGTCAGAGTTAATTTAATTAAATCAAGATAAATATATTTCTTTCACACAAAAAACTGACTTAAGCAGGACAAGATTAATTTATCAGCTGAACCCAAATGGTAACATGCAGGGTTTAAACAGGATGAAAACTTGCGCATTCTTATTTTTACAAATTTTGAAAGGAAAAGTGGGCTAATGAAGAAAAATAAGATGTTTCTTACACAGCATGCTGTTTTCCTGGTGATCTCTCCTGAGGTAATGGATCTTCTGAGAAGGATGGAAAGAGATTTAGACCAAGAGCACATGGATAGAATTTTGGCGGGAAAAAGAAAAAGAAAAATAATAAAGGAAATCTTAAAATTGGGAAAACAAGAAAGGGAAAACAACAAGGAAAAGGAACACTGTGTTGATAAAAGAAGCCCAATCAGCAATCTTTTCTGTAGTTTTCCATTTTGATAGAGTAAGAATGTAATGTTTCCTCCTTGTGTGCCTATGGATATAAAGCATAGGAGAGAACAATGGACTAGACTGGGGGGAGGGGTAGCCCAAACTGCTGATCTTTGAAGCTGGAATGGGGCTGCTCAGTCCATGAGCAGCTTTGCAGCAGGGATGGAAGCCTTTCAGAGACACAATATTGCAGAACTTAAATGGAAAATTCTATTTCAAATGACTCATATTTGCCTGCCATATAGTTATTAAGAGCATACAGTTTTAACAAGCAGAAGACCGCATCCATTCAATTGTATTTTACAGTGTTTTATTTAAAAAATGTGCATTGATCATTCAGAGGTTTATTTTGACTTGGGAAGCAATGCAAAAGCGGAGATAAAAGTGGTGGGATGTAACTATTTCCCCGCCCTTATTGCATCTGCCAATAGTCACCCAGCAGCCGTGCTTTGGGTGACTTGGTCCCTCCTTGGAGGGAGTAACACGGAAGTTCATCTAAAGCAGGGGTGTCAAACTCGATTTCATTGAGGGCCGCATCAGCTTTGCGGTTGCCCTCAGGGGGCCGGGTGGGTGTGGCCTGGGTGGGCATGGCCTACTGGGTGGGCGTGGCTAGAGTGCGTATGGCCTACTGGGTGGGCGTGGCCAGCTCTACATCGTTCGCATCAAGGGTGCCTATGGGGGCCTGGGCAGGAGTGGGACAGATCTGAGGGTCTCTGGCAGAAGGAGGGTCTCTGGGCCAGGGCCAAGGCAGTGGGGGCCGTTCCCTCACTGTTTCCAGGATGGCTTCGCGGGCCGCATGAAACCACTTCGCGGGCCACATCTGGCCCCCGGGCCTTGTGTTTGACATGTCTGCTCTAGAATACTGTTGAAGAACTATTCTCTTTGATAGGAGGGAAGATACCAAATGACTGGGGAAGAAAAAAAAAAGTATTTCCCCTCTTCAAGAAAAACAGGATCCCAGTAATTATTAAACAATGATCTGGACATTAGTCTCTGGAGGGATGATTGAAAAAGCAGGCCATTGGTAATCTTGAAGATTGCTGTGATTGCCAGGAACTTTGTCAAAAACAGGTAATCCGAGACAAATCTCATCTTCTTTGACAAGATGCCCTAATAGAACAGCTGAAATAATTTGGGATATTCAGTCTGGAGAAAAGAAACTGGAACCAAAAATAATGGACATAAATTGCAACTACCTAAAGTTCATTCCAACCTGGTGCAGAATGCAGCCGCGCGAGTTGTGATGGGGGTCTCCCGATACTCCCATGTAACACCTCTACTCCGCGAGCTGCATTGGCTTCCGGTTGCCCTCCGGGTGAAATTCAAGGTGCTGGTGATGACCTATAAAGCCCTACATGGCTTGGGTCCGGGATATCTGAGGGAACACCTGCTGCCGGCATCAAGTTCCCTTCGTCCAGTGCGCTCCCACAGGGAGGGTCTTCTCAGGGTGCCACCGGTAAGAGATTGCCGGCGGGTAACACCCAGGGATAGGGCCTTCTCAGTGGGGGCGCCTGCCCTTTGGAACCAGCTGCCAGTGGAGCTGAGGACTGCCCCCGACCTCCGTTCATTCCGCCGGGACCTGAAGACCTGGCTCTTCGAGCTCTCTGGCCCAGGCTGAGGATTAATTTATTTTAATTGGGGGTTTTATTATACAGGGATAAATTTAATCTTTTTTAAACTTGGTTTTTAACTTTTGTATTTTTGGTTTTTAATTACCCTGTAAACCGCCCTGAGTCCTCCGGGAAAGGGCGGTATAGAAATGTAATAAAATAAATAAATAAATAAACCTATCCTGTTGCTGCACTTGCCCTCTGGAATGATGGGTTATTCTCTACACACACACACACACACACACACACACACACACACACTTATGACTTTTTCCAGCTGTATTGACAGACTGGCTGTGGAATGCTATTTTGGGGGGGGTTAGTTTATTGTTATTGGTTTATTGATGGATTGTGTCTATGATTGATTGATGAAACTATGTGGTCACTAGGAGGTTGATGACACATAAGGGTGTGTGTGTATTGTAAAAGTTGTAGGCTACCCAGAGATGTTAATGAGTCAGGTGACTTCAGATTTGACAAAATAAAAATCTATCTATGAAGACTGGATTCAGTTCTCCATTTCTAGAGGTGTTTTAAGAAGGATAAGGATAACTTAATTTCTGGATGTAAGTTTTTTAAAAAAATCTTTAGGGTCTTGCTTGTTACTGTGACATGTTTTTAATTATTTTTATACAGACTTAATAAACCAGTAAATGAATGGTTTTCCTGTACACTGCAGAGGGTTGAACTACTAGATCAGGGGTGTCAAACTCAATTTCATTGAGGGCCGCATCAGCATTGCGGTTGCCCTCAGGGGGCCGGGTGGGTGTGGCCTGGGTGGGTGTGGCTTACTGGGTGGGCGTGGCTAGAGTGCGTATGGCCTACTGGGTGGGCGTGGCCAGCTCTACATCGTTCGCATCAAGGGTGCCTATGGGGGCCTGGGCAGGAGTGGGACAGATCTGAGGGTCTCTGGCAGGAGGAGGGTCTCTGGGCCAGGGCCAAGGCAGTGGGGGCCGTTCCCTCACTGTTTCCAGGATGGCTTTGCGGGCCGCATGAAACCACTTCGCGGGCCGGATCTGGCCCCCGGGCCTTGTGTTTGACATGTCTGTTCTAGATGCTCAAGGACAGCCTCATTTAGAGCACATTACAGCAGTTGACCCAGGAAGTAAACAGGACATTAGTGACCATGAGCAGAGCTGTCAGTCTTACCAGATAGATCAGAGAGGAAACATAACCAGATAAGTTAATTTTACTCTGTGGTAAAGCTACATTAACAGAATTTTGAAAGTCTAAAGTACAATTCTCTTGTCATCTCCTTTACAGCCCAAGAAATTAGGGTCACTTCTGAGCCTCTTGTCCTGCCCACTATCCAGCTGCAAACTGTGCTGACTCTTACTGTATCTGAGGATTCCCTAGCCCAGGCGTGTCAAACCTGAGACGTCACGTGATGTTGTGTGACGTATCGGGACGTTTTCCCCATTGCCAGTAATGGGGTGGGTGCGGTTTCAGTGTGATGCATCTGGCCGGTGGGCCAGCAGTTTGACATGCCTGCCCTAGGCAGCATATCTTCACCCTATCTCCCAATGTCTTTTCTGCATACCACTACAAGAGCCTTTCAGTGTAGGAAAGGGTGCAATGGCACATAACATGAAGGTGTGTGAAGGCCCTCCTAGGGTATTAGAATTTTATACAAGTGGTGTCTTTGGGCTGCCCATTAATATTTTTGGGTTTTTGCTAATCTTCAACCTGCTTGTAACAGGTTCTCAGTTTTTGTAATCTATTTTATATACTATTCTTGTTTTGCTTCTTTGGGTTTATGGGTCACTCAAAAAGCTTTGCATGGATTTGTTGGTTTATATGCTTCACTTAACTTGAGTTGTCAGAGTAGCTGTTGGTGGACTCTGGAATGTCACTGATGTAAGGGAGGTAGCTCTAAAAGACATTAGAGATCATTGCAACTATTGACTCAGTTGAGGGTGATTCCTTCTCTGGGGCTAATCCAGAAAAGTGCATCAGTCAAAATGGACAGGATTGCTGAAAGCAACACAGAGAAGGAAAAAAAGTACTTTAAACCTGCAAAAGGAAACCATGCTCAGACATTGCATTTGCAATGGGAGGGGGAGTGGGTGAGTACAGAATGATTTCATCTGTTTCTGCCCTCTGAAAATAGTTGCTGACTTGTTTTGATAATGAGGAAATCCAGCAATGTGGATAACCTAAGAATCAGATGGAAGAGTCAGATGGTTGGATTGTATGACACATATGCTGTTGCAGCTACAGTATATTGTTTACAGATTGCGTATTTCGAAACCAAACTGAACAACTGAGAATTGATTTGGTCCTTGGTCTCTTAAACAGATGGAAGCCAATGTTTTTCTGACCAAACAATTTAAATTTTGCAGCAGAGGTTCTTCTAATTTATTTGCCTTTGAAAAGTGTGAAAGAGAAGCCTTTTTCTACTTGAAATCTGTCAAAGCACCACCCATCTAACTATAGGCCTTTAAGAAAATCCTAAAGTTTTATCTGCATTCCAATGCCTTTCCTAATTAATATTTGTATAGGGCTTATTCTAGGTAAATATATAGAATCATAACCTTAAAAGTGAAAAATATTTTAGAAAATTATTTTGACTAGCCATTCCTATATCAGTGAAGAATTATTTTCATTAATTTGAAAACCACAATAGAACATTAGTTTTACTCCCACATTTTAATGAAGAAATAAAGCAGTCATTTTCTTTTCTTGTTCTAAAATATATGCCATTTTTTATATATCTGGGAATAATTCAGAATGGTATATATCTGAAAATACTTTGATTTCTTAACAGATAATAGAAGACTTGCTACTCCAAGGATCAAAGAAAGCACAGTTTCGAAGGCGCCTTACATGTTTGTGTTAAAAAGCAATTATGCATAGGATGCTTGAAATTTCTTATGAAACTGAAGAATTTCACTAATAAGTTATCATGATAATCATCTTAATTATTCTATTTTTTGGAGTTCATAAGTGAATGTCTTGTTTATATCACCAAATGCATTCACTTAGCAGAGAGAGATCAGCAAGCTTGGAAAATCTCAACATTTGCAGCAGAGGAGGAAAAAGTTGTTAGTTTTTTGTTTCTAAAAGTTGTTTGCCATATATTTGGCACCTTTTACTACCTGCAAGTTTCCGAATGCCCTTCAGGGGCAGCCCCATGTAGACCGTGTTACAGTAGTCTAAACAAGAAGTTACAAGGGCATGAATTACTGTGAGTGGGGCCTCCCAGTCCAAGAATGGGTGTAACTGGTATGTCATCCAAAAGGTGTGCAAAGGCTCTTCTAACCAAGGCTACCACCTGATCTTTGAGTAGGAGTCATGAATCTAGGAGGACTCCCAGATTGCACATCAGCTCTGTCTGGGTAGTGCAACTGCATCCAATCTATAAAGATGGAAAAATCTTGACTTCAAAGGGCTCAAATACCTAATCTATTCTGTCTTGCTAGAGTTGAGTTGGATCCCCATCTGGTCACCAACAGCCTGTAGACATTGGGATAAGACATCTACATCATTATTCAAAGGACTCCTTCTTTCAAGGAGGAGTTAACTACTTCCCGGATCCACTCATATGTCCTCTCCTACACAGACTTAATTAGCTAGCAAGGACACAATCTAAAACACAAAGTGGCTGAACTAGCAGTTGAGGGGATCCTATCACTTCTTCAGGTTCCATGGGCCAAACTGTTCCCAAATCACCTTGCAACCACCTTCATTGACTCTGCTATAAGGCTGGAGTTTAACACAGAGCAAATACGAGCAATTTTTATCTGCCAGATGCACAGCATATTCCTCACAGCAACGCGTTAGTTCAACCCTCTGCAGTGTACAGGAAAACCATTCATTTACTGGTTTATTAAGTCTGTATAAAAATAATTAAAAACATGTCACAGTAACAAGCAAGACCCTAAAGATTTTTTTAAAAAACTTACATCCAGAAATTAAGTTATCCTTATCCTTCTTAAAACACCTCTAGAAATGGAGAACTGAATCCAGTCTTCATAGATAGATTTTTATTTTGTCAAATCTGAAGTCACCTGACTCATTAACATCTCTGGGTAGCCTACAACTTTTACAATACACACACACCCTTATGTGTCATCAACCTCCTAGTGACCACATAGTTTCATCAATCAATCATAGACACAATCCATCAATAAACCAATAACAATAAACTAACCCCCCCAAAATAGCATTCCACAGCCAGTCTGTCAATACAGCTGGAAAAAGTCATAAGTGTGTGTGTGTGTGTGTGTGTGTAGAGAATAACCCATCATTCCAGAGGGCAAGTGCAGCAACAGGATAGGTTTATTTATTTATTTATTTTATTACATTTCTATACCGCCCTTTCCCGGAGGACTCAGGGCGGTTTACAGGGTAATTAAAAACCAAAAATACAAAAGTTAAAAACCAAGTTTAAAAAAGATTAAATTTATCCCTGTATAATAAAACCCCCAATTAAAATAAATTAATCCTCAGCCTGGGCCAGAGAGCTCGAAGAGCCAGGTCTTCAGGTCCCGGCGGAATGAACGGAGGTCGGGGGCAGTCCTCAGCTCCACTGGCAGCTGGTTCCAAAGGGCAGGCGCCCCCACTGAGAAGGCCCTATCCCTGGGTGTTACCCGCCGGCAATCTCTTACCGGTGGCACCCTGAGAAGACCCTCCCTGTGGGAGCGCACTGGACGAAGGGAACTTGATGCCGGCAGCAGGTGTTCCCTCAGATATCCCGGACCCAAGCCATGTAGGGCTTTATAGGTCATCACCAGCACCTTGAATTTCACCCGGAGGGCAACCGGAAGCCAATGCAGCTCGCGGAGTAGAGGTGTTACATGGGAGTATCGGGAGACCCCCATCACAACTCGCGCGGCTGCATTCTGCACCAGGTTGGAATGAACTTTAGGTAGTTGCAATTTATGTCCATTATTTTTGGTTCCAGTTTCTTTTCTCCAGACTGAATATCCCAAATTATTTCAGCTGTTCTATTAGGGCATCTTGTCAAAGAAGATGAGATTTGTCTCGGATTACCTGTTTTTGACAAAGTTCCTGGCAATCACAGCAATCTTCAAGATTACCAATGGCCTGCTTTTTCAATCATCCCTCCAGAGACTAATGTCCAGATCATTGTTTAATAATTACTGGGATCCTGTTTTTCTTGAAGAGGGGAAATACTTTTTTTTTTCTTCCCCAGTCATTTGGTATCTTCCCTCCTATCAAAGAGAATAGTTCTTCAACAGTATTCTAGAGCAGACATGTCAAACACAAGGCCCGGGGGCCAGATGTGGCCCGCGAAGTGGTTTCATGCGGCCCGCGAAGCCATCCTGGAAACAGTGAGGGAACGGCCCCCACTGCCTTGGCCCTGGCCCAGAGACCCTCCTTCTGCCAGAGACCCTCAGATCTGTCCCACTCCTGCCCAGGCCCCCATAGGCACCCTTGATGCGAACGATGTAGAGCTGGCCACGCCCACCCAGTAGGCCATACGCACTCTAGCCACGCCCACCCAGTAGGCCATGCCCACCCAGGCCACACCCACCCGGCCCCCTGAGGGCAACCGCAAAGCTGATGCGGCCCTCAATGAAATCGAGTTTGACACCCCTGATCTAGAAACTTCAGTCGGTACAAAATGTGGCAATGTAGGCAATTATGTGCACTCCTAGAATGGCACATATTATGACTCTGCTCCATGAGTTCCATTGGTTGCCAGTTTGCTTACATATCTAAGTCAAGGTGCTCATTTTGACTTTTAAAGCCCTTTGTGTCATGGGATCAGGTCTGACAGACCATCTTTTTCTGATCATGTCTGCCCATCCCATCAGTTCTGGCAGTTCTGTCTATTAAGAAGTTACATCTGGCAGGAACCAGGAGACAGGCCTTTTCTGCTATGGAGTCCTCCCTGTGGGCCATTATTTCTCCAGAGGTGAGATTAGTTGCATCCTTGGTAAAATGGCTGTATCAAACATCCTTGGCAATCTCAGAAAAATGGAGAACTGGTGACATGGCTACAGTGTAACACCAAAGCTGCTTTTGAGAGTCACAATTGTAAGATGGGCAGTTATAAAAACGTGATGAATATAAATATATAAATAGAATATTACATACTCAATCCAATATCATTGGCAATCTTTGCATTGGCAGCCTTTGCATTGTATTGAAACATGACATTACTAAGGTTGGTTTGGGATCAGCGATTATTGTTAGGTACCGATTCTGGAGCAACAGTAGGAAAAGCATGCAAATATTGTATCTGTAGAATGCAAAATCATGGTGCTTCCCCTTTTCAATGTAAATCATAAGGCCAGTTATGTCTCTCCCGGTTATATGCTAAATGTTGCTGCTGTTTGATCATTTTATTATTATTTTTTGTGACTTTGAGTCAGTATTGACTCCTGGAGAATCTTAGATAAGCCCTTGAAGTCTTCTTGGCAAGATTTCAAAAGTGGTTTGCCATACACCGCTTCCTAGGGCTGAGACAGAGTAACTTGCCCAAGGTCACCTAACTGGATTTGTGGCTCAGGCAGAGTTAGAACTCATGGTCTCCCAGTTGCTAGCCTGGTACATTAATCAAGACACCAAACTGACTCTCCTTATAATCTACTGTATATCATCAAACTATAGCAGCAAGATGGGACTATATAGAGACACATGCTGCTGGTATATTTTATTTTATGATTTTTTTAAAAAAATCTTTCATTTACTCATATACAATTCTCTGAGTATTTAGAGTATTTGAATCTGCTTTATAAGCATAATTTAAAAAATGAAGGGTATACAGAAAGATATCTTGTGAATCATTAATGGGATACTTAGTGAATTACACTACTTTGCTGCAAACTGAATCCAGTTCAAACAATCACAACTGCTTTAAAATTTCACTAGAGGGCATTACAATTCCAATCAGCTGCTCAGTGCACATAAGTATAAAAAAAATACATAGAAAAGGAGGCTGGTAAGATGGACCCAGTGATCACAATGCCTTTGTTTGCTCATAACACAGCCATCTGGAGTAGGTCAAAACAGAGCTACCTTGAATTTTGGAATCTTTGCTTTTTTATATAAGCAAAGCTATGCAAAAAAAAAACCTGAGGCAGTAGGAAGAAGAATGTCCCACAGTAACAATATCCTAGCCCAGTTCAATCTATAGTGGAAGGCAGTGCAAAAAAGTGCCACACCACCCAAAATATAATCCTAAAAAATGTTTCAGAGTACTGGGTGGGCGGGATTGGTTCATATTGTAAAATAAGCATAATACATTTGATTCAGCTAGTCTAGAAGCATTCTGTAATTCAGCAAAGTTGCACAAAAGACAATTGGTATAAATGTCATCTTTTGTGTGTACACTCACTCTTACATCACAAATAAATTAAACAACATTGTGGATTAAATTTTCAGTAGGTGAAAGGACACAATGCATATCATACCTGCTCAGATTATCAAAGCTAATGTAAATAATTCAATATGCGACCACAGCATTTCCAGTTTTTGGACTAATATGAATTGTGCAGGAAAGAAGTTTATTGGTGGCCTCTTCAACTGGGCTAGTAAATAATTCCAGAAGCTTTGGCGACATCAAGAAAATGTAACAGCTTAGTTCATAGTTTTCATAAAACACATTCATCCTAAATGTGCTAAGCACATTGTTTTGTGCTTAAATTGTAAGCCGCCCTGAGTCTTCGGAGAAGGGCGGGATATAAATGGGATTAAAATAAAAAAAATAAAAAATAAAAATAAAAGTCGAATTGCCATAGCAACACTACTGGTCAAATTAAGATAAAAGCGAATTAAAAATAAAACCCTAGTTTATTTCAGATGGTAGCTAGGAAGGCTTTGCCATTGTACAAGCAACTTCTTGATCGAGTCTTAAACTTATTTGCAATGACAGTCTTATCAAATTGCAACGCAAGGCCACCTGCATCCAACTTTCCCGGGTCCTCGGATTCCGACGAGCGTAGGTTGAAGGCCTTAGGCAACAAGGACAGCAAAAACGCCTTGTTTCCCAGGAGACCGTTCTGAACACCTTAAGGTCCAAGCACACTGACTTAGGTACGAGCTGATTTCAACGTTTAAATATGCGCTCTCTTCCGCAGCGGAGTGCTCTTTCCAACCCTCCGGAGCCCGCCCGCAATTCAAGTGGGCGGTTACAAAGGCAGCAGCCGTGAGATTATATGATGTCAGCCCCTCTCAGCCGTCCCGGCAGCTCTGGAAAGCGGGCTTAGGGAGAGAAGATGCTTTCCCGGGGCGGACGAGAACTTCTTCTAACATTTGAGCACTGAACGCAACAGGTAAGGGAGCGCGAAGGCCGCAGAAGGTGGCCGTGGCCACTCGGGGGAGGGAAGACGGAACAAAAAGAAGATCCTTGAGCCTCCCACTTCCTCTTGGGATTTCCTCGAGTGACGAAATAAAGCAGGGGTCTTCAAACTTGGCCCTTTTATGACTTGTGGACTTCAACTCCCAGAATTCCTCAGCCAGCTTTGCTGGCTGAGGAATTCTGGGAGTTGAAGTCCACAAGTCATAAAAGGGCCAAGTTTGAAGACCCCTGAAATAAAGTCTCTCCAGCGAAAGATCTTTTCTGGGATTTTTGCTGTGCCGTCGGAATTCCTTGCTCCGTTTCTAAATCGTGTCGGGCAGCGCGGCTTGAGCAGAAAGACGTTTTGTTGTTGTTGTTGTTGTTCTCTTGCCTGAGGTACTTGCTTACTTTTTTCCTTTGCCCTGCTTGTTCGAAAATGTATACCGTAGGCTGCCCGTCCGAATCGGTTTCTTAACGAGTAAGAATTACGATTTGGCCGAAAACGAGATTAGCTTGAGAAAGAGACCTAAGAAGTTGTTAGTGGGCGTAGCTAACTAAATCTCGGCTTCCTTCTCGCAAAGTTGCTCTGATACATTCAACTTTCGGTGAACCCACCAGCCAGCCTCGCAGAAGGCTTGTTATAATCGCGGCTAGTCCAAGAGAGCTCGGGAAGCACTTTGTATTTTGAAAGCTAGAGGCTGCATTACTGCTTGAACGAGGGGAAATCAATGAATCCATCGACAGGACATAGTTCTTGGCTACGTTTCAATTTGTTTCGTGGATTCTGGTTAATATCTTCAGTAAAGTGCTGATTAACTATACAGGTATGCCCTTTCATCCCTGTTGTTCAGTATCTCTTGCTTTGAGAGTGGGATTTTGTGAGCCAGGCAACTTTGCCGTGCAAAATTCTGTGGGAAGGAAATGTGGTAGCAGAAGGGTGTACAAATGCTTGGCATACGTAAACCCAGGGCTTTTTTTCTCATAGAACGCTCAGAATGGAGTTCCGGCACCTTTTTTGGATGGAAGCTTGTAGGGTAGGCAAGGCGGGTTGGATGACGTGTGAGTTCAGGCACCTTTTTCTTTTACAAAAAAAGCACTGCGTAAACCTGTCTTCAGTAGTTATATTCCTCTTTCCTTCTGATTCTTGGGTAATTTCTGGGAACAGTCCAATACCATTTATATTATGAAACCACAATGGTTGTACAGGTTAGGCTAGTTTGTGAGAGTTCTGTAACCTCTTTCTAATGCAGCGTTCATTGTACCTGACTTGTGCTAACTTGCTTCCGATATTCTTACAGCCAGATTAATCCTTTCTAAAGTCTGCAGTGACTAATCTATTCATATTTTCTTGACAGGCATCAGGCTATGTTATTTTACATTTTGCTATTTCAGCTGCTTAGAAATTCGTCTGCATTTCCTCACTGCTCAATACAAACCAAAGAATCAAAGGGTGCAATAGAAGAAGGTAACTTATTTCTATTAATCATTGTACTTTTGTATTAAAATTGTTTCTAATACGAAGGACAAAATCAAAGAAGTGTAAAATTATAATTGTATACTGTAGCCTAATCTAAATGCTGTTGTTCAAAATGATTCAGTCGGAAGGTAGTCCAACTTAAGGGAATGAAACCAGAGATTAATTGTTTTGGATTTAAACCAGTTTTTAAAAGATAATTTCTTTTTAACTACAGTAGCATGTTTTGTTAAACATTGCAATATGTTACAACCAGTTCTATGAATATAAGATCTACCCTTCCAGGAAACATCATTTTTCAGTAATGAAAGTACAATTCACCAACATCATTACTAATCTCTTAATCTAGCCAAACATTTACCAGATATCTTCATCAGGTATGTCTGCAGCTTCTAGAACCCTAGCTAGTTCTGGAATTCCTATATTCTTTCAAACTCAGTTTGACTGATTATATATGAAACATTTCTGTGAGATTTTCCTTTCTTCTTTCTGTTATCACTTTAAATATACAGGTAATCCTTGACTATAGGGACGCGGTGGCTCAGTGGGTTAGGACGCTGAGCTTGTCGATCAGAAGGTCGGCAGTTTGGCGGGTCGAATCCCGAGTGCCGCGTAACAGAGTGAGCGCCTGTTACTCGTCCCAGCTTCTGCCAACCTAGCAGTTCGAAAGCACGTCAAAATGCAAGTAGAAAAATAGGGACCGCTACGGTGGGAAGGTAACAGCATTCCGTGCGCCTTTGGCGTCTAGTCATGCCAGCCACATGACCACGGAGACATCCTCGGACAAGCGCTGGCTCTTCGGCTTCGAAACGGGGATGAGCACCGGCCCCTAGAGTTGGAAACAACTAGCACACACGTGCGGGGGAACCTTTACCTTTACCTTTAATCCTTGACTTAAAACAGTTCCGTTCAGTGACTGGTCAAAATTACAATGGCACTGAAAAAAGTGACACTTTTTTTTTTCACACTTATGACCATTGCAGCATCCCCAGGGTCACATGATCAAAATTCAGACTCTTGGTAACTGACTCATAGTTATGATGGCTGCAGTGTCCCAAGATCATGTAATCACTTTTTTTGACCTGACAAGCAAAGTTAATAGGGAAGCCAGATTCACTTAACAACCATGTTACTAAGTTAATAACTGCAATGATTCATTTAACAACTGTGCCAAGAACGGTCATAAAATGAGCAAATTTCACTTAACTGTCTCTCTTAGCAATAAATTTTTGGCTCCACTGTGATTATAAGTCAAGGACTACCTGTATTAATGTTCAGTAGTAGAATTTCATGGGGTATTATTTCTTCTCTTGAATGATTTTTTTTTAAAAAAGTAAACGTGTAAAATTTGATGTTTGTCCAAATTATGAATCAAGATCTTTTTCTGGCAAACTGTAGAAATTGCTTGCCATTGCCTTTTTTTCCAGGATTTTATTTTACTTCCAGGCAGTACAGTTTTGGGATTTCTGGTCTCCCATTCAAATACTAGAGAATCAGTTTGGTGAAGAAGTTACAGACACCAGAGTAGAAAACGGGACTGTGATTTTTTAGTCCTGCCTTAGGCATGAAAGCCAGCTGGGTAAATTTGGGTCAGTCCTTCTCTTGGCCCTAGGAAAATGGAAAATCACTTCTGGAAAAATATTGCCAAGTAAATGCCAGGTCTTCTCCTGCCAGCCACCAGAAGTCAAGGCTGATTCAAAAGCACAAAGCAAATATACCAAATCTAGCCAGGTGTAACCCCATTGCCTTTCTGAGATCAAGCCAAATTGTTCAGCTAGATGATAGAAATTTGCCAGACTGTTCACTGTCGCCTAAACTTTTTTTAAAGTTGCCTTGCAGACTCTAGTCTCACCAAATTTACTAGTTCTTAGCATATACCCTCTTTGGGTAAATTCAGGTTCTTTTTTAATAAATCCCTGCTGGTTATCTTCTATAATATTTTTGTAGTAAGTAACTTAGGTAAGGATGAACAATGATGCAGTCTGAAAGTTCTTACAGATCTATATTGCTGCATGCTAATGTATCACAGATGTCGAGAGAACATGGGTATATTTTGTAGAATTAGACGTTGGTGAGATTTGCCTCTTCCCCCTTGGCAAAAAGTAATTGCTTCAATTGTTTTGTTGGCTGGGGGATTAAAGGAAAAGTGAGTGATACCATTACAGGAAAGGGGGTGATTCCATTTGTCAAGTTAGAGCACAGGTGTAGTGTGTTGCGATGTATCGCGACTCTTTTTGCATTGCCAGCAATGGAGTGGGCATGGCTTCGATATGATGAAACTGGCCCGCAGGCCGGCAATTTGACACCCATGAGTTAGAGCATAAGGTGACTTTCTTGCCCCTTAAACTCTCAGGTAAGCCAACCAAGTGTTGTATGATGGTAAAGAGAAACATAGAAACTCAGGCCTCTAATTACAGGAGGCACAATCCACACTTGTCTTCAATTTTTACTCCTAACTGACTTTCCAAAGTGAAAAATGTAAAAGTAATGATAGGTTTTAATAACAAGATAAGATTAAACTACAAGGCATTCTAAGGAACAGGCATATCCATAATATCTGTATGTTTTCAATTATAACTCCAATATTCTCTGACTTTTGGCCAAGTTGACCTTTAGCAGTTGTAAACTAGCAAATCTCTAGGACCTAGGATACCATGCCTGTGTACTGCAGTCTAAATGATCTTACAAAACTGTATTCCTCAATTATGGGAAATAGGCACATTTTCTTAAATATCAGAAAATATCTATGTGCAGCTATTAAGATATCTGCCGCCCATTGCAGTAGCATAGGCTTCCCTGTGTAAAATTTCCCTTCGATGCTATGAAATAGAGAATCAGAACAATTAGCTTTTTGCCTTAATAGTAACAAGTTAATGAATGTGTATTTTTTTCTTGGGAATTCCATTTGTGTATGTTAAAATGTAAGAAAAAGTCAATAAAGGCAACAAGAATAAAATAATGCTGCCAAACAAAGCTTGTCCCACCATTTGTATTTTATAGAAAAATGGAGATAACTTTTAAAAGAGACTATTAAACAATTCTGGGCTTATCAGATCTTCAATTTCTGTTGTTTTGATCATAAAGTTATGTCCTGCATTGTTTGAAATTGCAGGTATGTTTTATTTAAAAAAAACATTTTTCTGGTATTGTCATGCCTTATAACATTTAAGTCAGGGCTTTTCAACCTTTTCACCCATTGTACCACATTTAGCATATGGCAACATCCGAGGACCACCAGTCATCTAGCAAGGTGTCAAAAACTTGATGAGGGGGAAAAATGAAAAAAGTGATGAAGTACAGGTAGTTCTTGACTTACAACAGTTCGCTTAGTGACTGAAGTTACAATGGCACTGAAAAAAGTGCCCCCCAAGCCACAGCCGAGCAACACACCTGCCTGCTCGCCCAGTGGCACTCTTCCTCTTCTCCGAGGTTTTCATTGTTGTGAGCATTTCTGTTGAGGATTGGCAGCGGGGGTGAGGGGGGTGTTTGGTTTTTATTTCCCCCGTCTGCTGGGTGGTTGCAGCAGGTTTTGGTCACTTCACATGACCCTGGGACACTGTGACTGTCATAAATATGAATCATTTGCCAAGCATCTGAATGTAAATCACAAGACCCTCGAGATGCTGCAACATTCCAGCTGATCGGCACTTCTGGGCTCAGCAGAAGCGCCAAGATTAGCACCAAGCTCCAGCTGGAGCCTGGCACTGATCCTGGTGCTTCCACTGAGCCCTGACAGCCCTGCAGCTCCAGCCATCTCTCGCTCAGGCTTGTGCGGTGCTGCGAACGGTTCAGCTCATTCCCCTCCCCCGCTACCACTTTTCTAGGATGGTCACATCCCACCAGCCAGGTGCCAATGTACCACAGGTGGTACCCATACCACTGGTTGAAAAGCCCTGATTTAAGTAAGATACTTTAATTCAAATGACAAGCTAAAAAGTGGGTTCTGGCATGCAGGCTGACATCTGGCATCTTTCTCACGCTGCCGTGGTTGCAGGAATGTAGAAGAAACATTGTACAATATAAACCACAAGGACCACACAGTTATCTGGTGTGATTTGCAAAACATCGTAGATTAAAAAAAATATAACATGATTTAGAAACAGATTAATTGAATATTATGTTTTTCTCAATGTAGCAGTAATTAAAGAATGAGCATACACAGACTTATATAATAATTAAGTGGGGAGGAGTTTTAAACATGTAAACAAATCCTTGGCATTCTAAGGTATTAACATTATTTTAATTATATTATAGTATTCATCCTTGCAGAGAAAGCTAATTTATTCATTGGACGGCATCTTCTATACAACCGATTTGACTTTGAACTAATAACTCCAGGAGATCTTGAAAGAGAATGTTATGAAGAGCAATGCAATTTTGAGGAAGCAAGGGAAATTTTTGGAGATTCAAGAAAGACGGTAATTATTTAAGTTACGAATGCTATTGAACATTTGACATGTGCATGACTTTCAATTGATAACAAGACAACAGCATACTCTGCATAGGAGTATTTCCTATATCCCCTAATAATGAAGCTTTCTAAGTTAGCCCTGGTCATCTTTTTCTTCAGTTGTTTGAACTGTCATGCAGGGATGGAAATTCGCTTCTGGCAATAAGATTCAATAATTGTCATGATCCAACTATTTCAATTTAAAAGTTTCTAAAATAACCCACAATAATTTATTTAAAATATAAAGTCATCTCTCTCCAATCTTTCTCTTTCCCAGTATCAAAGACAACTGAAATTTCAAATTAAAAAATGTCTACCAATGCAATATAAGTCATTCTAAAGAAATTACTGGGTTATTGATACATTTAATGTCTAGGTTGAACATTTGAAAGCAAGTACAATTAAAAGTTGATTTGGAAAAATCTGTCTACTTTAAATATATATATATCTTAGCCAAACGTGGTCAGGCTCATTTGCTCATCTAAGCATTTTTGTTTTCTTAGATGTCTTTTTGGAATGAATATACTCTTAGGGGTCCTGGCTCAAAAACAGGTAAGACAAAAACAACATAGTGATGTATCATTTTTTTCCACATATAGTATCCTTGTTTATTCTTCTGTCTGTGATGAATTACAGCTATTCTTTCAGTGGATATGGCAGACAATAGATCCAAGCTGTAATCAGTGTATTCATCTTCAATAAGCAATGTGTGGTGGTTCTTCTGATGGACACAGCAAAAGGAATTGTTGACATTATGATACCAGCAAAAATGATTACATACATTTATACTAGAAAAGGGTATTCCCAGTATTACAACTTGATATTTTCTCTTTTAGGTGCTATATTTTATAATATGGAATCGCCTCCCCAAATCTTTCCTAAGCTACTGGGGCAAATTGGAAGGGTATTAATATAAAACTTTTTGGTTGACCCCTTGCAAGAATTTCTTAATAGAAGATACTTAAAATAGACTGCCACTGGTCAGGCTGAATTTCCTGACATGTCCTAATCTATCTAGTTGGGAGTTTTTAGGTATTCTTCAAATGAGAATTCTCTTCAGCTGGAGCAAAGAAGGAATATTTTGTGTTGACTGAGTTAAGGTATATTATGGGATGCGGGCCTATTGCTGCAGGAGTAGCAAGTCAAGGGATAAGAAGCCACTATTTTTTCTCCTCCACTTTCCTTTCTCCTGCCTGCCTTCAATTGCTACAGCTTGTGGGGGGCAAACCTGGTACCCAAAAATTTTCATAATGGAAAAGCTAAGCAGAGAGATTTGCTTGGGACTCAGAGAGTTCTACTTACACCCTACAGAAAGGATCTTCGGGTCTTCCTGCCTAAAGGCCAGAAAATTATCATATAAAGTCAACAAAGTTTACTAAAAATGGAAGCATAGAGGAAAAATAAGGCAACCATCTCTCTCTCTCTCTCTCTCTCTCTCTCTCTCTCTCTCTCTCTCTCTCACACACACACACACACACACACACAAACATGTAAAAGCCCGGCAAAACTAATCGCATTACCTCCTTGAATATGTTGTTGGGTTTTAGCAAGTTTTGAGAGTTTCTTGTACAGAGAAAAGTCTGCTTCTCCTTCTTGTGCATTTCTGTGCAGCCTTTATTTTGTCCTTCCTCCATCTTATAGAATGTAGAAACAATTGAAAGCCTCTTTGAGCAAAACAGTGGTCTCCCCAGTCATGGAGACTGCTTCACCTCTGACTGTTACTTGTCACCTAATTCTTTAGCATTTAAGAGATATAATTGTATTTCAAAGATGCATAATGGGTATACTGCTTTTATAAATCTAGAAAATAACTTTAAAGAATTTATTCCTTACATTTATTGGCATACTGTGATCACATTTCCTGGCAATACTGGATTAAAGTGTGATTTAGGGTAGATCAGGAAACAATGAGAGGGTCGACTACACTTAACCGCCTTCCCTTTATGTGCAGGTGGCAAAGCAGCAGAGAAGATTGATGTTATAGGACTTTTGACTGGACTGATTGCAATTGGAGTACTATTGATAATACTTGGATTGCTTATTTATTACCTGTGCCAAAAAAAATGCAAACCAAGATTACCAGGGTAAGAAAATAAATATTATAGTTACCAATATCATTTTCAGTGTTAATACCAACATTAAACATATTCTATCGGGACATATTTTGTATTTGTTTACATTTGCCAGTTATATCCTGCATAGATTTATGCTACATGTAGCATAAATTGGTGAGGTGACAGAGCTTTGAAGAACAAATATAGTCTCAATATTCAAAAAGGTGAAGATGATTGACCCAGGAAATTACAGCTAATTTAATGTCTCTAATGGTCAATCTATAATAGATAAGATTGTCAACAAGCCATGATGCCAAGAATGCTACTGTTCTCTGGAATAAGCATGAATTTGTCAAGAACAAATTAGATTCACCTCAGGGATTTTTTTTAATGACAAAGTGACTAGTTTGACAGATGAAAGGAATGCTGTAGTAGTAGTATATTGTATTGTTAATATATTGGATGGATAAATATGGTTTAGACAGTAATAGGATCTGAAACATTTGCAACTATCTGAATAGGTACACCCAGAGAGTGCTCATAAATGGTTGTGTGTGTTCCTAGAGGGAAACTTTGATAATCTGGTGCTGTATTTGTGGCCCAATGCTTTTCACATCTTTATAAATGACTTGGAATATATAGAGATCAAATGTATGCATATTAAATTTGTAGATGACACCGGATGATGGGAAATTGACTAACACTATAGACCAGGGGTGTCAAACTCCCAGCCCACGGGCCGGACGCGTCATCCGGAAGCCATGCCCCCCATTGCCAGCAATGACAAAACTGTCCTGATACGTTGCGCAACATCACATGACGTCGCAAGTTTGACATGTCTGCTATAGACAAAAGCACAATTCAAAACAATCTCAACAGGTGCAAAGAAAATTTGACAGAAAGATATTCAAATGTAAGGTCATGTGTTTGAACAGATAAAGCATTAGAAGATTGACTTGGCAGATAAGATTCCAATAAAGGAGAATGTTTGTAGTTCAGGGTTGAAATGAGGGGTCCTTGGTGCTTTTTGAGTTTGTTGTTTTCTTCTAGACATTTCATTATCCAAGGATTGGTGTTTGCTCTCAATTTATATTCTAGTGGATTGCCCTGTCAATGTTGGTGGTCTTAGAGATTCTTTGGTTGGGCTGTTTGCTCTTGGCTTGTTTGGCAGTTCCTTGATTGGGGTATTGTTTACATGATAGTCTGATGTTAATCTTGGGTTCATCTATGCTTATCTGAGTGCTGGTCAGCAAGAGTTTTTGTTCCCTTTTTGGCTTGTTGATTGTCTCTTTTGCATAGTTTATAGATATTGTTTACGTCTATGTATCTACTGATGGCTAATTCATTAAAGTACCAGGCTTCTAGAAATTCCCTAGCATTTTTGGACTTGGCTTGGTTTAGGATGGTCAGTTTCCCAATTGAAACTATGGTTAAATCTGTGCATATGTTATAAATTAAAGAGCTTTCATCATGTCTTCTGACTGCCAGTTGGTGTTCATGGATGCATTCTGCCAGTCTTCTGTTTATCCTACATAATTGCTGTTGTACTCATTGCATTGTATGTTGTAGATGACTCCTGTTTTTTTCTTCTGGGGCTGGGTCTTTTGGTTTACTTAAGATGTTTTGAAGGGTTTTAGTTGGCTTGTGTGCCACACTGATTCTGTGTGGTTGTAGTAGTTTGTTGGTGGTTTTCAAGATGTTCTTGATGTATAACAGTGTTAATTGAATTTCAATCAATTGAAAGGATTATGGATTACATAAACCTCTATCTAACCATATACTTTCAATTTGATGGACAAACTCACCAACAAAGTAAAGGTAGACCTACAGGATCACTGCTTTTAGGACTTATAGCAGAGGTTGTTATGCAATATCTCGAAGCCATAGCAGTTCCACAAATACAAGCCAAAATAGGAATCAGATTTGTAGATGATACCTTCACCATGATAACCATGAACATCCACAATACCATCAACATCTTCAAAAGAATCCAGTTTGCCAGAGAAAAAGAAAACCACAACTCACTACCCTTCTTGAGCATCCTGATCAGCAGAGACCACAATGGCAAACTAAAAACATGTGTACAAAAAAACCACCCACACCAACCAAATGTTGTACTACCAAAGCAACAACCCAACCTCTGATAAAACAAGCTGCATAAGAACTAAAGGAAACAGAGCATCTATGCAACATATTCCAACAAAATAGATATCCACACAACTTCATCAAAAGTTCCTGACCACTCAACCCAGTACAGCACAGCTAACACAAGCCCTAACAGAATAACACTGCCATACATCAGATAATCTCAGGAACCACCAACAGTCTACTACAACCACATGGAATCAGTATGGCACACAAGCCAACAAAAGCCCTTCAAAACATCTTAAGTAAACCAAAAGATCCAGCATCCCTAGGAGTCATCTACAACATATAGTGTAATGACTGCAACAGCCACTATGTATGACATACAGGCAGAAGACCAGCAGAATGCATCCAGTAACACCAACTAGCTGACAGAATACATGAGGAAAACTGTTTAATTTCACAACACATGGACAAGCTTAACCATAGTTTTAATTTGGAAACAATGACCATCCTAGACGAAGCCATGTTCAAAAGCACTAGGGAATTTCTAGCAACCTGGCACTCTGACAAATCAGCCATCAATAGACACATAGACATAAATAATATCCATATACTATGCAAAGGAGACAATCAACAAGCCAAAAAGGGTACAAAAAGACTAAAACACTTCCCCACCAGCAATCAGCAATCAGCAGTCAGATGAGCATAGATTAACTCCAAGGTTAATATCAGACTAACAATCAAATAAACAATTCCCCAATCAAGGAACTGCCAAACAAGTCAACAGTAAACAACCTAACCAAAGAACCTCTAAAACCACCTCCACCAACACTGACAGGGCAAACCACTAGAATATAAACTGAGAGTAAACCCTCACTTCTTACTAGCATTGATGATGTTACCTACTTTGAGTAATGAAATTTCTGCAAGTAAACAATGAAATTCAGAGCACCAAGGACCCTCACAAATAAGATTTGAGGATTTAAAAGAACTTGCAGTCCACTAATAATTAGGAATTGAAGGATAAAATGAATATGGATAATAGTAAACAGGAATTTAGAAAGTGACATTATGCTGAGTCCAAATGTTGGTTTATGTAATTCAGTAGCAACTCTACAATTTTCCAGGATTTCATTTTGGATTATTTTCAGCCCTAGCTAGATGCGGCATTGCGACAGGTCTTGAATCTGTGACTTTTTTCTTATGCATTGCATAAAATCTCTCTGAGTCATAATTCCTTCCAGAAATTTCCTAACAGATTAAATAAATTGAAATTATGTGATAAGTTTCATAGATTAAATAACATATTAAAACTTCTATATTTGTACAGATGTTTCCTTGGATATTGCAATATGAGTAGTGAAAATTAACAATTCATATTTTCTGGAAGTTAAGGGTGTTCCAAACCTGAAAATAAAAAAGTATATCTTTTTTTATAACACATGCATTACAATGTACATCTTGTTAAATCAGTTGTCTTCCTAGAGGAGTGAAAAAGCTTATCTTTAGTACCATCAGTTTGTAAAGCATACTAGTATAGGATTGTTCCCTGAATGTTGACAATTTTAGAATGTACTGTTCTTTAAACAAATTGTATTTATGGTTAGTTAGTTGCTGAGGTCATCCTTTAATATGTTCTTCAGTAAGAAAACATTGTGGGTGAGAGCTTTATTCCTTGCAAATAGTTTTTACTTGATAGCCTATGAAGGTATGAAGCAACTTCTTAAAAATTGGATGACTGGATATTGAGCAAAAACATAGCACGACTGTTCACCAGTAATATTTTCATTAAAAAGGAATGTTTGTACATTGTTGTTGTTGTTGTTGTTAGTTGAGAAGTCGTGTCCGACCCATCGCGACCCTATGGACAATGTTCCTCCAGGCCTTCCTGTCCTCTACTATCTTCTGGAGTCCATCTAGGCTCACGCCTACTGCTTCAGTGACTCCATCCAGCCACCTCATTCTCTGTCGTCCCCTTCTTCTATTGCCCTCAACCTTTCCCAGCATTAAGCTCTTCTCCAGTGAGTCCTTCCTTCTCATTAGGTGGCCAAAGTATTTGAGTTTTAGCTTCAGGATCTGGCCTTCTAAAGAGCAGTCAGGGTTGATCTCCTCTAGGACTGACCGGTTTGATCGCCTTGCAGTCCAAGGAACTCGCAGGAGTCTTCTCCAGCACCATAGCTCAAAGGCTTCCATTCTTTGGCGCTCAGCCTTTCTTATGGTCCAGCTTTCACTGCCATACATTGCAACTGGGAAGACCATAGCCTTGACTATACGCACTTTTGTTGACAGGGTGATGTCTCTGCTTTTTAGTGTGCTGTCTAGATTTGCCATGGCTTTCCTCCCAAGGAGCAAGCGTCTTTTAATTTCTTGGCTACAGTCCCCATCTGCAGTGATCTTGGAGCCCAGGAAAATAAAATCTGTCACTACCTCCATTTCTTCCCCATCTATTTGCCAGGAATTGAGAGGGCCAGATGCCATGATCTTGGTTTTCTTAATGTTTAGTTTCAACCCAAGTTTTGCACTCTCCTTCTTCACCCGCAACAAGAGGCTCTTTAGTTCTTCTTCACTTTCTGCCATTAGAGTGGTATCATCTGCATATCTTAGGTTGTTGATGTTTCTTCCGGCAATCTTAATTCCAACTTTTGATTCATCTAGCCCTGCCTTTCTCATGATGTGCTCTGCATATAAGTGAAATAGGCAAGGCGACAGTATACAGCCTTGCCGGACTCCTTTCCCAATTTTGAACCAATCAGTGGTTCCGTGTCCAGTTCTCACTGTTGCTTCTTGGCCCGCATATAGATTTCTCAAGAGACAAATAAGATGGTCTGGTATGCCCATCTCTTTAAGGACTTGCCAGAGTTTGTTATGATCCACACAATCAAAGGCTTTAGCATAGTCAATGAAGCAGAAGTAGATGTTTTTCTGGAACTCTCTAGCTTTCTCCATGATCCAGCGTATGTTAGCAATTTGATCTCTAGTTCCTCTGCCTCTTCGAAATCCTGCCTGTACTTCTGGTAGTTCTCGATCCACATACTGCTGGAGTCTAGCTTGTAGGATTTTAAGCATAACTTTACTAGCATGAGAAATGAGTGCAATGGTGCGATAGTTTGAACATTCTTTGGCACTGCCTTTCTTTGGAATTGGAATGTAAACTGATCTTTTCCAATCCTGTGGCCATTGTTGAGTTTTCCAAATTTGCTGGCAAATTGAGTGTAGCACTTTTACTGCGTCTTTTAAGATTTTGAATAGCTCAGCTGGAATACTGTCACCTCCACTAGCTTTGTTGTTGCTCAGCTTTTCTAAGGCCCACTTCACTTCACATTAGGATGTCTGGCTCGAGGTCAGTGACCACCTCATTGTGATTATCAGGGACGTTAAGCTCATTCTTGTATAGTTCTTCTGTGTAATTTTGCCACCTCTTCTTAATCTCTTCTGCCTCTGTTAGGTCCCTGCCATTTTGGTCCTTTATCATGCCCATTTTTGCATGAAACGTTCCTTTCATCTCTCCAATTTTCTTGAAAAGATCTCTGGTCCTCCCTATTCTATTGTTTTCTTCTATTTCTTTGCATTGTTCATTGTTCATTTAAGAAGGCTTGAACATTATTTGTTTGTAATTAATCCTTTGAATCAATTACAGCAAGCTCTAAACATCATGGCAGGTAATATCAACAAAACTCTTTTCAGCTTCTGTGGAATATTATCTTTTCAAATGGTTACAAGGTAAAGAAGAGACATATCTCACACCATTGTGCCAAACAGTGAATTCATAGTAGTAACTTCACCAGCCTTCAGTAGTCTTTACTAATCAAAGACCTTAACCCTTTACATAAAAGTAGTATTTCACTTCGCCCTTTAGAAAATCATCACTAGTGATGTCAGAAATTTACTTCTTTTATAATTGTCATTTGGCTTCTTTAAATAGCAAATACTATTTCTGTCTCCAAATAATATGAGATGTTGTGGTCTGCAAACAATGACAATATGATAACTCATTGCCCACATCTATTAGGCTGTGCCATTTGAAATGCGTACTTTAAAAATGTTTTTATGTTTCTGTATAACTATTTTGTTTTCATGCTGATCCTATCTGTTCATTATTGCACAGAACAAATAAGTACATCAATGATGATATATGTAAGGATATATTAATCATCTTGGGCATTTTGTTTAATTCTTTTTTAACTTTTGTATTTTTGTACTTTTATATGTTTGCCCTGTTCACCGCCCTGAGTCCTTCGGGAGAAGGGCGGTATACAAATAAAATTATTATTATTATTATTATTATATTTGCCTCACATGCAAATAGAAATAGAGTGTAACTATTTCATTGGCTGTGTTTTGTCCTAAATTCCAGCTGGTTTTGTTATTTCCCCTAGAAAGATTTGCATTCTTGTAATAAGATGTCATTTCTTATGAACTTTATAAGAGTTTAAAATGTCATGTGAAAAGTTAGTGAAGTTAATGTTTAATTCAACTTAATCTCTACTTTCAGCTAATATTAGACTAATACATAAATGTATAAAATACAATGAGTTGCCTATTAGCATTATTTTATTTTCAAATGCAATGTCTTTTTACCATTAATCCAAGAATATGTGATTATATATAATTATCCTTTATTACCTGCAAACTCTGTTTTATTTCTCAATCAGTTTCTGGAATAACATTTTACCAATTATCAGATTTGTTATTCTCAACTCCCACATGTAAGCTACTTTATAAGTCAGTGCATTGTAACCATACCAGAATACCCAGAAAGGAGAAATAATCAGTGAAAGCAGATAGTTTTTGTTGATCAAAGGAAAACAAAAATGATATGAAATAAACCTGAAATAGAAATATTTGAAAGCTTCTGAAAATTGTTTAGACCAGGGCTTTTCAACTAATGGTATGGGTACCACCTGTGGGACATTGGCACCTGGCAGGTGGTACACAACCATCCTAGAAAAGTGGTAGCAGGGGAAGGGAATGAGCTGAACTGATGGCAGCACTGCACAAGCCTGAGCGAGATATAGTGGGAGCTGCAGGGCTGTCAGGCTCAGTGGAAGTACCAGGATCAGTACCAGGCTCCAGCTGGAGCTCGGCGCTGATCCCAGCATGTCTGCTGAGCCCAGAAGAAGCGCCGATCAGCTGGAATGTTGCAGCATCTCGAGGGTCTTGTGATTTACATTCAGATGCTTGGCAAATGATTCATATTTATGACGGTCACGGTGTCCCAGGGTCATGTGAAGTGACCAAAACCTGCAACCACCCAGCAGATGGGGGGGGGGGAAATAAAAAACAAACACACCCCCACCCCACACCCCCGTCAATCCTCAACAGAAATGCTCACAACAATGAAAACCTCGGACAGGAGGAAGACCGCCGCCGGGTGGGCAGGCAAGTGTCCTGCTTGGCTGTGGCTTGCGGGGCACTTTTTTCAGTCCCATTGTAACTTTGAACAGTCACTAAGCGGACTGTTGTAAGTCGAGGACTACCTGTACTTCATCACTTTTTTCGTGGGGTTTTTTTTGGTCATCATGTTTTTGACACCTTGCCAGGTGACTGGTGGTACTCAGATGTTGCCATATCCTAAAAGTGGTACAATGGGTGAAAAGGTTGAAAAGCCCTGGTTTAGATATTAGAGCAGTATAGTATGTAGTTACAAGAAGTAGCCTGCATAGTAATGGTGGTGCTCTTAAAGTAGCTTTGTGAATCTGTTTTCAAGCCAACTATGTTCAAGTTGTCCAGGTTTAAAAATGTTACTAAGCGACTTTGGACCAGTCATTTTCAACTTAACCTACTTCAGAGGAATTATTCTGGGATTAAAATGAAGGCAATCCCCATTTTTGGATGCTTAAGCTCTGGCAGAAATAAACCACAGACTTTGAGAATTAGGTTGCATTAATCTGGAAAATAAATCATATTGTTTTTAATTTTTTTATTTTCATTTAATGGTAATTATTCCTCCAAATACAGTAATTAGAAAGAGACATCTTTTAAAAATAAAATTCAATAAAAAAAATTCCAGTGCCCTTAATTCAATATAAAATTGTTTCAAGAAACTTTACAATTCAAATGCCCAGAAAAGTTAACTTTTATCCTAAAATCCTATTGCCATTAAAATCTCTGATGGGTTTATAAATAATTTATGGAACTTAACAGTTTAACAGCAGAAATGGCCTTGACTTTGAGATTAATGTCTACTTACTTCTGTATCTCACTTTCCAGAAGCCTCTTGGAAATCTTATCTCTTAAAAGCAGTGCTTTTTTGTAAAAGAAAAAGGTGCTGGAACTCACACGTCATACAAACCACCTTGCCTACCCTACAAGGTTCCATCCAAAAAAGGTGCCAGAACTCCGTTCTGAGCGTTCTATGAGAAAAAAAGCCCTGCTTAAAAGTGCACAGAAAACAAACATGAATATTAATGTTAGAATGAAACATGAAACATTATGTTGTGAAATTTTAACATAAATGTTTGGATTTAAAGTTCATAGTATCCATGATCAAACTAGAATTATAATTTTGGCTTAACTGAAAATGAGCCACTCTGATCTGGCTTCTGCAGCTACTTGGCAAGGCTAACATATATGGTGATATCATCCATTCTTTGTTTAGTATTACACATCAATCAGGAATTTGGGCTTGCTCTTCTTGGAATAAGTAAACTCATAAGCATTTTTCCCCTTGGTTTCTGCTCTGATGTTGTATTCAGAGGTTACTGTTGTTGCAATTTAACAAATTACAGATGTTTCTTTCCATCAGAAAATGTTAAGGGAAGTAGAGGGTTGCCTGATCCAAAACTTTTTTTTTCCAGAGTATTAATTCACTACAAGGTATATATGACCCTTATTTCATAGGAAGGACACTTCATCACTCTCAAAAAATTATTTATGAAACTGTATGACTTTCACATTATCATTCCATGGTGTATCACATGATCTAAAGAATGTACAAAGGGAATATTGGGAAGCTGGACTTTCTCAAATACAGAACTATCTTTTCCAGTGTGACCCCTTTTAGATATATTGGGATTAATATTCTCAAAATTCCCACCCTGGAAGATGTTAATTAATAAGGTTGTATTAACTAACTTCTAAACTAAGGAAGCTGAAAATATTGTTAGCTGTTTCAATTGATTTATCAGCCTGACCTTTGATTGTTTTTATTCATCAAAGTTTTTTTTTAATTCTAGGCACAGAAGCTGCAGGAGGCATAATTGTTCCATCATCTTCCAAAGGCAAGAAGAGTTTGCTTTAAATCCTGTTCCTCCTTGTAGTACAGGACAGATAGGATTGCCAACTTATGATCAAGCAATGGCATTAAGAGAAAACTATGATTCTCCACCCCCACCATATCCTGGACATTCACGAAAGTTCAAAGTGTTCAAAAAGTCTCTCTCACTTCCAGGTCCTTAATGAACAAAGATGACCTATGTTGTGACTGTTGAGAATTAGTCTTAATAAAAGATGTGCAACTGAAATGCTATAGTACAGCATTCTAGACAGTGAAAAGACTCTCTGAAGATGCCTATGATGGACTAAATGGCGTCAGGTAACAAGGAACCCATTTCTCCAATGTTCTGATAATTAAGGAGGAAAGACTTCTTTTATATTTTCATTTATATGTGAAAACCTATACTGAACTTGGCTCCTGTGCATTTTGAGCCATTGAGTAAACTGATGTGCAGTTTTTCCTGTTTCTTATAACAGAAAAGTTTTATTTCCTATTCTAAAAATTGCACTAGTTTTCTATTTTAGAGGAAAAAGTATTTTTCTTTTGAATTTTCTCCTTTGATAAAAATGTGTTTGTTAGTTTTTGATTCCTGGTGATCGCTTGATCTAGTCCCTACAGTTGTTGGTAATAAAGTTGGCAGAAGTGCTTTGCCATTGCTGCCTTTCTAGGGCTAAGAGAAAGTGACTGGCCCTATTTCACCTTTGTGCCTATGGCAGGATTAGAACTTAAGTCTCCTAGTTTCTGCCTGATGCCTTAATCACTACACCAAACTGGCTCTCCTGTGATAAAAATGCTAACATATTAAAATTTCAATTATCTAATTGAATATTTGATCTATTTCTTATACTAGGAAGAATATATACATGTGTTATCAATAAGTTTTTTATAAATAAAATAACTATTTGTACCTAGTTCCACTTTCTCTGTTAATGCCAATTAAATAATGAATCTGAAAGAAAATGTCTGATATCTGAAAAACTGCCTTGCTTTATGAAGCCAAAGATCAGTTTAGATGTTAAACCGACTTTCATAAGAAGCTCACAAACAAGACATGATGTAAGAGCTACTCTTTCATTACTTATTTGAAGGGCAATATGGCTGCAAGGTGGGGTTGGGTCACAGCAAACAAAAGTGCATCTGGATTTTCAGATGGCTTAAGTTTTTAAAAAACAAAAGACACTTATTTCAAGGCACTATTAGTTGCTATATAGTCAGCAACCAGATTTTTTTCCCATGGCAATCTGTTCCTAACCTGGTTCTTCAAGTTTTTCAAAGATGACTGTGACTACCATTTTTGCTTCTCAGCTAAGAATGACAGAAAAGTCTTAGGAATTCTGAAGGCTGTGAAATGCTTGGCACTGCAGCTTACCAATCTTTGTTCTGAAAGAAAATGTTACATAACAAAGCTCTGAGCCACTAAAATGTTAAACCAATGTCTCTGCCATATTGACTTATACAAGGTTGCTAGACTTGCCATAGGGGCCATTTCTGCAGACCATTCTACTACAACTTGAATCCTTTGTTTTCCTCCTTTGTGAAAACAATTAAACACAAGATTGTTTCATCTATTTCCTCTGCACAATTCAAAGTGGCAATATTGTATCTCAAAGTCTGTATCTTCCTTTTCAAGGAATAAAACTTCAAATTCAAACTTCCATATTTGAAAGTAGGTCCTTACATGCCAGCATAAGTACCACAAACTTCCCTCAGCTGTTAATCTCAAACTGCATTGAACTTCATTTCCTACCATCATCTCGGCAACCAGCACAAAAGCTGAAAAAGTCAGAAGTACAGGTACTTCTCTGCTGAAAAGATACATCTTATTTTTACAGCGTTCATTTTTACATTATTTTGTTATTGCTTCCTATAATTCTCAAAAATATAAAAAAATGTGTAACTGTCAGGACCGTCAAGCACAGAAGCATGCAGTGATTCAGCAGACAGGGACAGGATTCTCCTAACTTAAAAATTGGAAATATTTAAAACACAATTTCTGAAGTTCCATTGTTCAGATATTTTACCTCACACACATTCTGAATTAGTAAATATATATATGTGTGTGTGTGTGTGTATGTGTGTGTGTGTAAAGAAACATTTCCACACCTTTTGAACCTTTTCCCACTACCTTGCCATCAACCTTAGTTTTTCCATCATGTACAGGTATACTTAATCAAGAGACGCTAAGAATTCTAGTGTACAAGCAATTTTAAGACACAGCGTTACATGTAAAGCACGCATAAATGGGAAGAGAAGAAATGCTGACAAGCAACGCGGTTACGAAGCCACTTCATGCGTTATTTGATTAGCCTTTTGTAGAAGAACATTTCATAAGCAAAGGCGTAAAGCTACTACACAACCGTCTACAAATCCCAGCAAAGCTTTTCATGTATAGGCGTTGTAGAGATGGAAAGAACACTCTCCCCCCCCCCCGCCCTCCCCAGCGCTTCGTTTCGCCACCGCGGGAACAAAGTGAGCCGGAGCAGCCTCCGCGCTCCCGCTCGGCGTCCTTCTCCCTGCTGCAGGCGCCTTCTTCTTTCTCCTGCTACGGCTGCAACTCCAGCTCCCCGGCCGCAGCAGCAAGAAAGAGCAGCGGCCACGGGCGCCGTTTCTCGTGTCCTGAAGCCGCTCGGTTCCCAGTCAGTTGCAGCAGGGTGGGAGGGGCAGCCCGGGAAAGCCCACAGCCCGACATGGCTCTTCGGCAAAGCGGCTCGCAGCCCTCGCTGCCAACTTGGCCGGGCCGCGCCGCAGCTCTCCGGGTTCTAAGCCGCTCTCCCGCCTCTCGCAGCGGAAATTGAGGGGAGGACCGGGCGGAGGGGGGGGGAGGTGGCCGCCGCAGCTGCCCTCCTCCTGCGAGCGGGAAGGGGGAGTCGTCCCACTCTACTCGGTCCCTGCAGCCGTCCCCCCCCCTCCCCGCCCCGGCTGGCCGCTCCTTGCGCGCCAGGCCCCGAGCGCAGCCCGGCGTCCCCTCCTTTCCCACTCGGATGATGGACAGGAACTACCCACCAGCCCCCAGCTACCCTGATCCGTTGGGTTCGGCCGCCGCTGCCGCCTCTTCGCAACCCGCCACCGTCTGGGCCTATGAACGGGGCGTCAGCAGCCTCAAGCCCAGGTAAGGAGGGTCTGTTCCTCGCCAGCCTGGGGAGGGGGGGGGCTGCGTCAGGAAAGGCCGGGGATTGAGACGAGGCCTGCCGTCCCTCGCGCGCCCGCGGGACCTGCTCGCGGCTCCTTCGCCGCCGCCGCCGCCGCCTCCTCCTCCTCCCAGGCTGGGCGGCTTCCCTGCTCCGTGGCGTGGCGTGGGACGCCGAAGAGAAGTCTCCTGGCGAGGAGAGGACGGAGGCGCGTCTCCGGGGCTGGGCCCGTCCGTAGGGGAGCAGTAGAGCCCTCGAGATCCCCATTGCTCGGAGCTCAAGCGGGGATTTTAAGAGGGGCGTAGCGAGATAAGACCTGCGCGTGGAGGGAGTTTTTAGGGGACAATGAAAGCGGGAGGCGTTGCGAGGTGCAAATAAGAGGAGGGACGCAGGGGAATTCGTGGCTGCCATGGAACCCCGAGCCTCGCTTTCCTCTCTTCCCCACCGTAACACACACACACACACACGCTGTTTCGGTCGGGAAAAGCGTGTAGTTTCCGCCCCCCCCTATACACACACCCGAGAGAAGAGTTCAGCATGACAGAAACCCCCCCCTTTCCCCCTCCTTCCGTTTCCAGGGTGCCCTCGTCGCTGCAAATGCGGAGGGGATAAGCAGGGGAAAGCTCTTGGCCTCCTCTTGCTTCCAAGGTGCGTGTGCGGGGCAGGCCGTTCAGGTTCAGGAGTTCATGTTTACTTCCTGCGTTGCCTAGGGAAGGCATTTTTGAGGTCTCTGGGAAAAACAGGGAAACCTACTCGCCGCCCCCCCCCCCATTGTATTAATACAGTGTAGTAATGGAGAGCGGTCCCTTAAAGAAAGTCCTTAAAGGAAGGTGTGGGTCAGTTGGATTAACTGAAGATTTTAGAGCATACCAGACAAGAGTAAATGTGCCTTCACTTTTGAAAATAGAATAGCCAGGCTGTAAGGTAGGAACTGCAGATTCTGGGTGATCTCTTCTGAAACCACCCCAATACCTTTTTTTATCATTTTCCGGTTTGTACTTTTCCCTCTTTTTTACAGGTAGAGGTTCCGAAGCCTGTTTGCCCTGTGCTTTAAAACTTAATTCATGCTGAAACTTGCTTAAGAATATTCAGCTCCCAGGGCTAGGACACTTAACACAAAGAATACTTGATGGGATACTTTCCAAGGATATTTTATCAGATAGAATAAGCAATTGGCTTTCTCACCTTGCAAGACGTGAAGTAAAGATTTAAAAACTAATTATGAAATGAATTTTAATATAGACGTAATGATATTTAATGAAGAATCTGTGTTGCTTCCTAAGAGATGTTACACATGTTTACCAGTGATTTGTATGGAATTTGACATTTATTTTGGCTCTAATATGTGTGCAGTATGTGTAAAATAACAACAAAAATACAATAAATCTTTAAGCCTGTAGGTCAGCAAATATTAAATTAGCTTTGGTTTCTTCAGTAGTCCTTATCCTTTGATGGCTTGTATGCTCTATATATTCCTTCTTCCTGTTCTGCAGCTATGTCATTTCTGAGAACTTGTTTTGTAGTTTAACTTAACAAAACGTAGCAAAATATAAATAGACCAAAGCAAAAAAAACACATTTCACTGAGGGACTAGACAGTTGTGCAGGTAGTCCAGCGGGTTAAGACACCAGAGTAGAAACTAACTAAACCAGACATGTCAAACACAAGGCCCGGGGGCCGGATTCGGCCCGCGAAGTGTTTCATGTGGCCCACAAAGCCATCCTGGAAACAGTGAGGGAACGGCCCCCACTGCCTTGGCCCTGGCCCAGAGACCCTCCTTCTGCCAGAGACCCTCAGATCTGTCCCACTCCTGCCCAGGCCCCCATAGGCACCCTTGATGCGAACGATGTAGAGCTGGCCACGCCCACCCAGTAGGCCATACGCACTCTAGCCACACCCACCCAGTAGGCCATGCCCACCCTGGCCACACCCACCCGGCCCCTTGAGGGCAATCGCAATGCTGATGCGGCCCTCAATAAAATTGAGTTTGACACCCCTGAACTAAACTGTTAGTTTAGGCAAGAAAGCCAGCTGGGTAACTTTGGGCCAGTTACTTTCTCTCAGACCAACATACCTCACAGGGTTGTTGTACAGAAAATAGGAGGAAGGAGGGCATTGTGTATTTATTTATTTTATTTATTTTTGGGAGTTATATGCCGCCCTATCTCCCGAAGGACTCAGGGCAGCTAACAACAATAAAAGACAAAGTAATAAAGGCAGGATTAAAAAAATAATATGAGGAAGCACAAAAGGGCTTACCTGCGAGGTGAGAGGGTGGAGCAGAAAGCTGCCTGAAGCAGAGGGAAATATTTTGAAAACCAGGGAATTGATTACTTATGTTGATTATACAGTATCTGTTCATTTCTCCTGGGGACGAATGAATGGGTTCCTGACTAAAGAGACAAGATTTGATTCTAATGTGAAGATTGGTGGGAAAGATGGCTCTGAATATCTGGAAGAAATCTCACTAATCAGCTTCTCTCAATCCTGGATTTTATTAACTTTTCATTGTATAGTTTTATTGCAGTAAGCAAATTATAGTTAGCGCTTTCAATATCTCACAATATATTATTTGGGTTACTCAAGAAAATAGTTTATGTATATTGGTTATTGGCTCATATTTGGGACCACTCAAGCCTCAGTTGTTGCTTTGAAGCCTGCCTTGCTTTGCCCACAGCCTACCCTCAGAAACTCTATAAAACCAAGATAATTTAATTCTAATTCATTCCATATGCATATAATTATTTCAGAAAGTCCCTTAATTGAACACGTAGAAGTATCATGCACAAATTTGAAGCAGCCTTCATTATTTTGAGACAATAGCTCTTCTATGCTGGTTAATGAGTTTAGAAAGTCACCTACAAGAGAAGGCCGTGTAATAACTTCTTTCAAGTTTCCCACCTGATAACAGAGGGGGAGCAGGACTGTGACAGCAAATAAAGACTTAATGATTTGCATTTAGGTACTACATATATGTAGCCAGAATGCCATACAAACTAAAGGACATCATTTTTCTACATCGCCTTTCCCTTGAGAAATCAGTGTTGGAATGACATTTATTTCTACATACCTTGAAGATTCTCCCATATATCAGAAAATCTCTATTGCTGATTGTCCTGTTTTGCTTCCAAACTAATAACCCATTTTACAATTGAACAAGAAAAAATATGGAGAAGAATAGTCCAATCCGCTTGTATACAAAATTATAGCACTTTCTTTGTATAAGGTGGGATGAGGATGGAAGTTTTGTTCTTTATCCCCCAATAAACTTGTGATGATAAGAATAGTAGGCTTAGAGCTGATTATCTCCATACATTAACAATTTGTTGCTATCAAGAGGATTGTATAGAATGTAACATAGTCTCTAGCTATTATGTTTTAACAGATTTAGGCCAGTTTCCTGTAGTTTCTGTTTTCCAAATATGTCTCAACTTCAGCTTATTCTAAAAATGTGTATATCTCATTTACAATCTGTTGTAGAATTAAATCAGAGTGAATGACATACCATTCTCCTTACGTTTTTGCTAGCTCTTATCAGTCTTAGCCAGTTGTGATACATTCTGGCTTCACACACCGTGTTAAATCAAAACCAAACCACATTGTGGCTGATTAAAAAATAGTCTTAAGGCAATTTGTGGAACTAGCAACCATCTACCCAATTTTAGTTCTTTTCCACACATTCTTCCCTTAGGATGAAAATATTGCTGCCTATAGAAGACAATGATTTAGTCAACTGTGATAGGGCACCAACAAATAGACCTCGCAAAGTTCTCCAGAAAGTAAGATGGATGGCTTTATTATTTTAGACCTTCTGTGGTCCTATCTTTTTACTAGTTGTGATTCAGAAAATTCCTAAGTTTTGTAGAAATTTATATTTTGTTTTTTCAATGATCCAGATTGCCTTTCGTTTGACAGTTGACCCCCTGAGGCCATTCCTGGAAGAAACAAATTGTTTCAGTGAATTAGTAAGAATGTTTAGCTAGTTACTCAAGCCCTTTTAAGTAAGCTACTCCATGTGCTCAGCCCCATGTTCCTTTTTTATTTTTCTATCTCGCACTCCACATTGCATGACTTAAGGAAGGGGTCAGGCTTAAGTCTCACTAAGCTGTTTTGTATTTTAAGAGGGGAGGAGACTTAGAATTCTTTTTAACAACAGTCTATTAAGTTCCCTAAGCAGGCTGTTATTTCTTGTTTCTTCCTCTTCCTTTAGCTCAGACATGTCAAACACAAGGCCTGGGGCCCGGATCCGGCCCACGAAGTGGTTTCATGTGGCCCACGAAGCTATCCTGGAAACAGTGAGGGAACGGCCCCCACTGCCTTGGCCCTGGCCCAGAGACCCTCCTTCCGCCAGAGACCCTAAGATCTGTCCCACTCCTGCCCAGGCCCCCATAGGCACCCTTGATGCGAACGCTGTAGAGCTGGCCACGCCCACCCAGTAGGCCATACGCACTCTAGCCACGCCCACCCAGTAGGCCATGCCCACACAGGCCACACCCACCCTTGAGGGCAACCGCAATGCTGATGCGGCCCTCAGTGAAATTGAGTTTGACACCCCTGCTTTAGCTCCATCCAGCACCTTGGTTTCCTGTTTGAGATGAATGATGTTGTGGAATTATTTGGTTGCTAGTCTTCTTAAGCGTTAATGATTGGATTTAGATACCATGCTGTAGATCAGGCATGTCAAACTGCCGGCCCATGGGCTGGATGCATCACGCCGAAACCGTGTCCACCCCATTGCCGGCAGTGAGAAAAAAGTCGCAATACGTCACACGACGTCACGAATTTGACATGCATGAAGGAACATATACTGGGCATATAGTAGCAATCAGAATAACAGTACAAGTAGTCCTCAACTTACAATCACAATTGAGTTCAAAATTTAAGTTGCTAAGGAAGACAGTTGTTAAGTGAGTTTTGTCCCATTTTATGACCTTTCTTGCCATACTTATTAAGTGAATCATTTCAGTTGTTAAATTAGTAATACGGTTGTTAAGTGAATCTGGCTTCCCCATTGATTTGCTTGTCAGAAAATCACAAAAGATGATTTCATGATCCCAGGACACTGCAACTGTCATAAATATGAGCCAGTTGCCAAGTATCCGAATTTTGATCATCTGACCATAGGGGTGCTGCAACGGTCATAAATGTGAAAAATGATCATAAGTCGCTTTTTTCAATGCTGTTATAATTTCAAACAGGTCACTAAACAAATTATTACAAGTTGAGGACTACCTGTAGCCAAATTCACACTATTTGCTGAGCCCAAACTGCAATACCTATATATTATATATTGTACGCAATATGAATTGGTGCTATGTAGAAACCTAGCCATTTTACCTTGCTTGGATCCACACAACATGCTAAATCCATCTGTGACTTAGTTTGGAGGTTTGTTTTTGGACAGTGTAGGTTTGTTTTGGGGCAATAAACTCAGTTTCTGTGTTTATAAACTATGATATATGGTTCAGCAAATATGCTGATATATTATTCAGCAAACCATAGTTTATTGTCCCTCATAGTTCAGGGGTGACACCAGTCTTTATCATTTTATTGACTGAAATATCTGCTTTTGGATTTAAAAAAACTTTTAACTTGAGTGACAAATATGAATGTAGAATTATAGACAGATTAAAGAAGTTATTTGTTAACCCAGAGAGCAATTTATCCAGGCTCGGTGTGTGTATGTATGTGTGTAATTATATATAGTTTTTCCATTTCATCATTGTGTTACTGTAGAATTCACTAGGTGCTTATGATTTTTCTTTCCATCTTTAATATGGTATTTCTCCATTGGCTGATACCATTTGAGAACTTAGAAGACAAGATGGAGATAAGCTTTTCAACCAGATGGTTCTTTCAATATATACTTGCCAAACATCAATCACTATTAGCTCAGTTACTGTAGTGCTATGTAGTTAAAGACTGTAAGATAAGCAAATGTTTATTTTTATGTCACTCATTCCTCTTATGTCCTGCAGTTAGATTCCTATGAAGAAAATTTGTAGTGGCAGTCATGTACAGATATGCATAGCATAATTTTAAACTCCAGGATTTAAAAAAAAACTGAATCTTTTGAAAGTTATTTAAAAAAAATCTAGTAAATAATGTTTGAAATTCATTTTTAAAATTTCTTTGTGAAATTGTCAGAATGAACCAAACCAGTTTCCACTACAAGTATTTTTGAATTATGAACAAGCACATGAAAGTTCAGTTCTCACAACAATTATTATAGAAAAGCATAATCGGGTTGTCTAAATTTAAAAGAGGCTGAAGTTGTTGAAAAAGTAAACATGAGAAAGGAACATGTGTAAAATGTGGATATTGGCAGTAGCTTATGATTCTGGTTACTTAGATATATGAATATTTGAACTTAGCCATTATGATTTGTTAATACAATTTAAGATTTAGTATAATGTGTGTGAACAAGAACACCATAATTTGTTCAACAAGCATTAAGACAAGCCATGTACTAGCAGAATAGCAATCCAGCCAGTTTTTCTGTTGGACAACATACAACCAATTAATAGCCTCATTGTTACATTAATTTTTCAAACTGTCGGGTTCCTTGATTTTTGCTAACTATATTTTGTGCCCTATTAAATCACTTCCATATTGCATCTTGCTTGTTCTTTCACTGACCAAAATTAGTAAAATGTAGCCTGACCTATTGCTTGTTTTACATTAATGGCATCATGGAAAAATGTGAATACTGTATTAAATATATAATTACATACAATAAATCCAATGCATTTATTATTACAAAAGTTAAAATGATAAAATAAGCAGGACCATGGGAATTATGACAAAATGTAGTGACACAAAAGCATACATTCAATCAAAAGTGCACCAAGCTGGATAGGGAGGAAATTCCATAATCCAGATAGTCATGTCAAGAATACCATCATTTAGGCTGACACATGATTATTGTTTTAGAAAGTTACGTTCTTAATTATGTTCTTAATTCCCATGGAACTAGTAACTGAGTTATGCAGTGTTTGATGTTTATTTGTAATTTATCTGAAAACTATAGGTGCAGAATGCTGTAATTTGTTTACAGTAAATTACCCCCTTTAGCAACCTAGCTGCAATATATTGCACTCACTGCACTTGAGTTAAAATGATAAAATAAGCAGGACCATGGGAATTATGACAAAATGTAGTGACACAAAAGCATACATTCAATCAAAAGTGCACCAAGCTGGATAGGGAGGAAATTCCATAATCCAGATAGTCATGTCAAGAATACCATCATTTGGGCTGACACATGATTATTGTTTTAGAAAGTTACGTTCTTAATTATGTTCTTAATTCCCATGGAACTAGTAACTGAGTTATGCAGTGTTTGATGTTTATTTGTAATTTATCTGAAAACTATAGGTGCAGAATGCTGTGATTTGTTTACAGTAAATTACCCCCTTTAGCAACCTAGCTGCAATATATTGCACTCACTGCACTTGATCCGCTTAAAAAAGAGTTCTCCGAACAGTACTATACAAAATCCAAATTTGAGAGTATCTTTTATAATTTTCTGGATAAGTGATACAGTTGTTAAATGAGATTTTTTCCATTTTATAACCTTTCTTGCCATAGTTGTTAAGTGAATCACTGCAGTTGTTAAGTTAGTAAAACAATTGTTAAGATGAATCTGGCTTCTCCATTCGCATTGCTTGTCAGAAGGTCACAAAAGGTACATGTGACACTGCAAGTGTTTCATGGGGGGAATCACATGATCCGAAATGGGACACTGCAACTGTCATAAATACATGCCAGTTGGCAAGTGTCCAGATTTTGATTTTGGGACGGGATGGTGCAACTGTCTTAAGTGTGAAAAAAGTTACTTTTTTTCCCGTGCTGTTGTAACTTTAAACTAAACAAACGCTTGTAAATTGAGGGCTACCTGTAAAAATGATTAACTCTTGGGAGAAAATGAGTAGATAAAAATTTGGTAGAATTTTGAGAAGTTAGGGAGAATTAGAAGAAAATGTTATGACTTGCAGCATTATACCCAACAGAAAAAAATGGTAATGAAATAAATATATAAGAAATGTGTTGTTAATTAGTGAGTATAGTATCGTGTTTTCCTGAAAATAAGACCCGGTGTTATTTTTTTTTTAACCTCCAAAAGAGGCATCAGGTCTTATTCTTGGGGGGGGGGTTCTTTTCCACTCACCTCGCGATGGCGGCACTGACAGCCCTGCCCAGCCAGCCCACTTCTTCTGTGGCCAAAGGAGCAGCATCATTCTGCAGCTGAGAATGGGGCTCCGGCCTGCATTTCGCAGTCAGAGGCCTTCCAGGAAGGCCTTTCAGTCCGTAGCTTGGTTCTCGGCTGCAGACGCCTTCCGGAAAGGCCTCTGACTGTGAAATGCAGGCCGGGGGACGCTGCAGAAAAAGTGAGCCGTCGGGGAGAGGCAGGTGTCGATTCATGGGAATCCTGGTAAGTGGGTGTGGGACAGCTCCCCCACCCCCGGCCTAGCTTAATTTTTAGGTGTGCGCCTTGCCCCAAAACTAGGATTTATTTTTGAGGTAGGACTTATATTAGGCCCACCCCCAAAAATCAAGCTAGGGCTTATTTTCGGGGCAGGTCTTATTTTTGGGGAAACACAGTATATAAGATCTCTGCAGATTTCTATAGTAGTTCTCAATATATAAAACAGATCTTAATTCAGCCCTATGGAATAGGATAAGATGACAGGTGATGAAAGGCTACAAGATAGCAGTGCTTTGTGAACTTTGCAAGTCAGAATTCCTAATGTAGAAGAATGAAGACAAAAATATGATAGAATTTTATGGTCTATTCTATGACATAATTCTTCCTAGTTTCTTATAGATTTATAATGTATAAGAGTTTATTAGGAACAACATAAATAATACCTCCTCCTACTGAGCAAAACCTGACATTTGACCAGCTAAAAAGCTACTTTGGATAACGCAGTACATTGATAGTGCGTTTTTTTAAAAGGATATTTTTCCTCTTAATTTGAACATCTTACCCAAACTCATAATATAAGGTATATTTTGAACTCCTGATCTCCCTTCCGCCCCCCCCCCCCCCCGAATTACTGTGTTTTCTAAGAATTGCTGATGAAGAAACTGCTGTGGTTCTTAGCCTGTATATATTTTCACCAGTTAATTGGTCCAATTAATAATTATGAAAAAGGTTTGAAGGATAAATCTTATAATTATTGACATGTAATCCTATATATATTTATTTGGAAATAATTCTAATAAGTTCAAACCATAATGGCAAGATTCACACAGCAAAGGAAGCCAACATTAACTAAATTACATTTAGTTTAGTATTTTCCATTCCACAAAAAATGTGTTTGGGTTGCTTCCTTAAATTCTCATTACATAAAAAAATGTTCATCCCTGTGAGAGCTGATATTATTGTAGTATTGCATGACTTATTGCATGACTTAAACCAGAGGTCTTCAAACTTGGCCCTTTTATGACTTCTGGACTTCAACTCCCAGAATTCCTCAGCCAGCATGCTTGGCTGAGGAATTCTGGGAGTTGAAGTCCACAAGTCATAAAAGGGCCAACTTTGAAGACCCCTGACTTAAACAGTGAGAGTATTTGGCTAATTTAACAGTTAGTGTGGTTTATGTAAATTAGTCTTTATGTCGAGAAACATTAAAGCCCTCTCTAGTTAGTTCATCCTGTGAGAAGACTGCTTGTGAAAAATAGTACAGTGAAAAAGAGAGGACATCCCCAAGTTACAGATTAGATTAAAAAATGGCTTCTGAGAGTGAGAAGTGCATGGCAGTCATACTGAATTTCATCTTGCTACAGACCCTGTGGCTCAATCAGTGGCATTGCAGACAATCTCGTGATCTTAACAAATAGTTCGTAGAAAATTAACAGTGAAATTTTGTATCAACAAGCATTGTTCAGATTCTTCTTTCCTAGATTCAACCTTCTTTATATTTTGCTTTGATTCTGTCAAAACTAAGAGATTTGAAACATCTTAATTATGAATGAAACGTTTCATGCTTTTTCTGAAATTTTACTTTACTGATTTCTGATGTTGTCTTAATGTTTTTCATTCTGGACGCAAGTTAATTTGTTCTTGTTATAGTACTCTTCGTTTTCAGTTTCTATTACATATTGTATTTCTTTGCTGTTTTTTTAATCTGTCATTGATTTAGTGGTAGTGTCTTTGATATGGGTTGAAACACCATTGAGTATTATTAAATTCTACAGTAATTATTTGATTTTTGATTCACAGTGTTTTGGTTTATGTGTTTTGGACATTCCGATGTTTTGTTTTGTTTTGTTTTTTTAAAAAAATGTTCCTTGAAATCTGCCCTACATCTTGCCTCAAAACAAAAACATCACCAGTATGTTAAAGCCATCAGCTTTCAGTTGATCTAAATTATTAAGCACAGAAGATTAAAACAATCAGATGGTAATAGATATATTTTGCTCAGTTGTTTAAGCATTTATATGTTTTGTTGAGAAATGGTATTGAATTGATATAGTAGTTGCCCACCTTAGTGTAAAATTTTTCTTCATCATTTTTCATAACTTACGGATTTATAAAATATGATTCCTACAGAGCTTCCTCCTTGTGCTGGTAGAGGTATATAGAGGTAACTAGATAAATTTATTGTGTGCAATTAAGCTGCTGATTTGGTCCTTCAGGAATGTATTGCAAAAGTTAATAAAAATTAAATCATTAAAAATACGGAATTTTTGTGTGGTCAGTTCAGTCTTCAGATAGATGCCTCTAAAGGCTATTTTTTCCCTCTGGTCTCATTTCTGCAAAATAATAAATCATCATAGCCAGCAAATTACTGATTCAATTACGGTATATAAATATTTAGAATATGTCTGATACTGATTTTTTCTTTTGTTTGATTGTTGATTGAAATGAAGATACAAAGCATATGACTAATTCAGAAAAATATGTTCCAAAATTATATTGATTTTACTTAGCTGCAATAAGGATTATCTTCATTATTCTTGTTCAGACTATTACTACATAACTTCCCAAATACCTATCTCGCTGCAGTATTAAGAGGACATACATTTTTTTTATTCTTTGGGCATTTCTCTAATCTATTTAGTCATTTAATTCATAGCAAAATACATTTGTGGTGTTTATTTTATGTTAGAAATTCTCAGCATATTTTTATAATTTTTTTTTGTGTGTGTATGTGTTTTCCACCTTGATATATTTATAAAAATAATAAATGCGGGATAAAAAAATCTAATATAGCTGCATATACCTGCGAAGACACATACATATATTAGAAGTAATTCATAACAAGTCAAAAATATGAACAGGGTGTTGATCTTGTTCCCTGTTTCGCTTATATAAAATGAACTACTATTCCAAGATTACAAACTAGGTTGCCTCCATTCAGTTTCTCTGGCTTTAATTTTTGTTTTCTCACTGAAGAATGTTTCAGTTGCCTCCATTTTGTTCTATAATTTTCAGTCCTTTTCTTTAGTCCATTACAATCTTTTTGAATTTCCTTTTTCTCTTCTAGATTATTAGCTGTTCTGCTCATTGTGTGTCATCTGATAAGCGTGCATCTAAAATATTAATAGCAAAGTTGAAGAATGCTGACTGTTGTGACCCCAGTTGATACTTTATTTGAGTTTGATCAGGAATGTTTGAATTGGTCCAATGTTTGCTGAAATCAACATATTTTGTGATTATAACATTCACACAAACTGCCAAGTAAATTGCTGTTTAAAATGCGTTAAGAGAGATCATAATCTGATAATACCTGTTCTTGAACAATTATGGCATTTTTGATAGTTGAACTATTTTAAGGTTTTACATCTTTCAATATATCGTTGTCAGAGTGACAGGTTTGTATTTCCCTTGTTCCTCTTCTTTTTCTCATTTGACGATAGGGATATTTGCTCCCAGGGATTCTCGGAAATAATACATAAACATTTGGTTACTTTGTACTTCTGGAATGCAGTTCATTTGATCCAGAAGTTCTAAATTCATTCAAAGTAAATAAACATTTCAATCAATCTTGGATTTGTATCCTGCTGCTTTATTCTGATTTCACAACTGCTAAGTGAAATATTTAGCCATCTTCTCAGAAAAATCTGAGCTAAAATATGGTTAGTACTAGGTTTTCTTTGTACCCAAGCAGTTGGTATAGTATAGTGATTTTCCCCCTCTTCCTTTTATTTTGAGCATATCCAAAATCTTGTTTGTTTTTCTTAGCATTCATTATCAAGCTCAATTCATTCTGAGCATATTTTAAACTACGTGTATGTGTGTGTGTGCGCGCTTGCTTATTTAACCCTCTCTCCATCTCCTAAATCAATATCTATATATTTCCTTTTCACTTATTTACTTTCTTTTTCTATTGAGTACAAAAATGTGTGTGCTGAAATAGTATATCTAAGCCAACATTTAATGAAAACTTAAATTACATGGACACACTGATCTGTAATTTTAGATTTGCATGCCTCAAGAAGTAACTTTTTGTTTAGTTTATATAGTTGCACAAACAAAATATGAAATAAGTAATGATGATTGTGTGTCAGCTAATATAACCTAACTTAAATTGTAAGTTCCTGGTTTAATCGTATATACCGTATATGCAAGACTATTGTCAGAGAAAATTTTGATTTAATATAATTTTGATATAAAACTACTGCAGTAGAGATGTATACTAGTATGTCAACCAATGACAGTATTTAACAAAATTTGGGGCATTGGTATTTTGCCATAACTGAAGAGAATACCTCTGTGCGATGGGACTTAATAATACGGTCAAATGCAAAAGATAATGCCTATGTTATGACAGCCCATTTTCTTTCATAGGACTGTCATGCTTCTGGTGCATTAATAACCAAAAAAACACATTTAATATGGAAATTATAGTTTAGAATAGAATAGAGCTGGAAGGGACCTTGGCGGTCTTCTAGTCCAACCCCCTGCTCAAGCAGGAGAACCTATATCGTCTCAGACAGGTGGATGTCCAATCTCCTCTTAAAAATCTTCAGTGATGGAGTGCCCACAATTTTTTTTTTATTGAAAAGTTTTAAAATACATTTTATCTTTAACAATCCCCCCCTCCCCCTCCCCTACCAATCCCTCCCTCCCCCTCCCCCCCTTTCCCCCTCCCCCCCCCCCGACTTCCCAGAGCTAAGTACAGGGTATAAAAACAAAGAACAATCATAAACATCCATATGCTACCAACAATAAATTCTAAAATCTATCACTCTCTAGCTCATATAAGATAACTACAGACAATACTAATATTTCATATAGAAAAAAAAAGAAAATAGAAAGGAAGACTTATTCAAATGCTAAATGAAACTTTTTAGTCCCATATTTCTTCTGGATATATTCAATCCATTTTTTCCACTCCATAATATAGCGTTCTTGCGAATGATCTTTCAAATAAGCCGAAATCTTTGCCATTTCTGCCAGGTCAGAAACCTTTAAAGTCCATTCTTCTATAGTCGGCAGTTCCTCCTTCTTCCAATACTGACCTATTAAAAGTCTTGCTGCTGTAATTAAATTTAACATCAACTTAGTGTCCACAACAGTAGCATCTGTAATTATACCCAACAAAAAGAATTGCGGACAAAACTTTATCTTTTGCTTGAAGATCTTCTGCATATTCCACCAAATTTTTATCCAAAAAGCCTTGACCTTTTTACAAGTCCACCATATGTGAAAATATGTTGCATCTTCACCACCACACCTCCAGCATTTTGGCTGATAGCTCGGATACATACTTGCAAGCTTTTTAGGATCTAAATGCCATCTATAAAACATTTTATAAAAGTTCTCTCTTAAGTTTTGAGCTTGTGTAAATTTTACGTTCCTCACCCAGATCTTTTCCCACGTGTCCATTGTAATAACTTCTTGGATGTTCTGGGCCCATTTTATCATACAATCTTTAACCAGTTCTGTTTCTGAATCAATTTCTATCAATGCAAGATATATCCGTTTGATATGTGCTGGACCCTGATTTCTAATTTGCTTTATCAAATTTTCATCAGTCATTGCAAAACCAGTTTTCTGATCTTCTTTCCACCTGGCCCGTAACTGAGTATATTGAAACCAGGTTTGAACAATCTTCTCATCTCGCAAGAGATTATACGATTTTAAACACCATACACTTCTTTCCAAGCTTAAAATCTCCTTATACGTGGTCACGTCATGTTTGAAACCAACATTTATGTTTTCTATTGCGTGTTTTGGAATTGCCCACAATGGCATCTTACAGTCTAACTTGTATCTATACTTCTTCCAAACTCTCAACAATGCCTGTCTTAAAATATGCACTTTAAACACATTATCTACCTTCTTATCATACAACAAATATGCATGCCAGCCAAATAACAAGTCGTGGCCCTCAAGATTTAATAATCTCTCTTGTGTCAAATTAATCCAATCACTTATCCCTGCTAACGCAGCAGATTCATAATATAATTTAAGATTGGGCATTTTAAGACCACCTCTTTCACGAGTATCCTGCATAATCTTAAGTTTAACTCGTGGCCTTTTCCCTGCCCACACAAATTTATTGATACCCCGTTGCCATTCTTCCAAATTAGAATCTTTCTTAAGAACCGGTATCATTTGAAATAAGAATAAAAATTTAGGCAGGACATTCATTTTCACTGCTGCGATTCTTCCCAACAAAGACAATTGCAATTTTTCCCAACTCTCCATTTCTTTTTGCCCACAATTTCTGAGGATAAGCTGTCCCACAGGAAATTTTTCCTTAGTTTCAGGTTGCTTCTCTCTTTGGTCACTTTCCAACCTTTGCTTCTTGTCCTTCCATCTGGTGCTTTGGTTTGAATGATATTTACTTTTACATTTTTTCTTAATTAGGATTGTTCCTAAGTGTGCGGAATATTGTTTTTTTTATATTTGCCACTAAATTTTATTTTGTTAATTGTTTGGACAACTAAGGATCACTTTTGGGATTTGAAACAAGTGTTCTATTTGGGAAACCATACAGCCATCTAGTGACCATGACATTTGAAATAATTCTTTCAAAACTAACTGTATACATGATAAGGTAAAAATGGGACCAGCTTGCTGTTGTTTCATGTATATAAGCTTCCTAAGAGGAATTTCTTTTATATGGGTGCAGTTATTTCATTTTTGTGATTGATTTATTATAGAAGGTTGTGTCCCTAAAAAGAGAAATTGTCTTCATAACATACGCTGAAATAATTTACACACACACACACACACACAGAGAGAGAGAGAGAGAGAGAGAGAGAGAGAGAGGTAAATGGCTCATCACATGCAGAATTAACAGTTTTATTCCCTGTGATAAATGCTCCTTTGTCCAGGTTTCCATCCAAAGTTTGGTATATCTTGACAAACCTTGGAGAAAGCATAGAATATTTCACAGTTTCATTGAACATTGGAGGCACTTGACATAGTCTTCTCATGAAAGGGTTTGAATCTGCTTCTGAGATACTTGGAAAACCTACAAGGATCAGAAGCATCTCCCTGCCTTTCTTCTGCTTAGAGATCTAAAGACCGATTGGGGTTTGCTCTGTATTTTGCTTCTAGAGTCTTGAGTATCTTTCAAATTTGAAGTATTACCAAGAAAAATCCTTCCTCCTGTTTAAAAGCCATGGGTCCTTTGACTTGCATTTTGCAGAGCTAGCAATGCTTTCTGAAATTGCCTTGTGAAGTCAGAAGTGTATTTCTGGTTTCAAGAGAAGGAGATTTGCTTATGAATGTCTTATAGATCCTGTATGCATAATTTTAGAAATTGAAGTTTATTTTATTTATATATATAATACACATACACATACATACATACATACATACATACATACATGAACACTTGAAACTGGGGTAGACATAAATTTAGCAATGCAAGGAGCAGAATGGTAAATAATATCTGAAAAATCACTCTGAAATATAGAAAGACAATCATTTTCTATTTTAGATGTGTTAACTAAATTACATTACTTGTGTATTTGGGTAAAAGAATCCTACGTTACAATATTCTGTACACCTGAGGATCAGTCGCTGCTCAACATTAAAGTTTAAACTTCTAATATTAATCTCTCTTACTGTGTTTTGGTTAATGGTCATATTTTCATCTATATTTGTTCTAATTGCCTTTTGAAGTTTAAACTATGGAGGAGGACATTCATCACACTCAGAAGCGGATCTTCTTAGACAAACATATACGGCTTCTCAGCAGCTTCCTGTGTACACTACCACACCCCATCCTTCTGGTAATAATAATTTATGAAATAGATGCCTTTCTTTTAAAATAGTTTAGAGGTGACAAATAATAGAATACATTTCAAGAAAATGATTGAGATATATGTTGATATACCTGTTATACCTGTTAAAAAGTTTTGGAGGAAGAAATTTCTGTGACCGCATTTTCTTTCCTGGAGCTCTAAGCATGAGACTTAGAGAACAGCGGAATTGGTGAAAATTGCCCATTCCTTCTCTCCCTTCATCCTTCAGTTAATAGTGCACTAAATACAACATAAATCAAGGTTTCTGTAGATAGTTTGTAATATTATTGTATATTTATTCTGTTTATTACTTTCAGCAATTTTTATGGTTAATTAAGTAAACTGTCAGAATATTGTAATAGAACTTTTTGGCCATTACCAAAACTCAACTAGAAGGTTGTGATTGAACTTTTTGATTAGACATTTAAGTGCTGAGGTATATCTAGGATAAAGCTCATATGAGATATACTTTTTCTTATAGGTCTTCCTGGAATTTTTGATAATACTACACACAGTGGCAATAGCAACACTAAAGAAACATCAGTTATGAATTTTCTCTCTGCAATCGAATCTCGCAATACTCAGACTGTTTCTTCGGGAACAACTCTTTTACCACAATTTAGGACTCCCACGTGGCAGCCAGGTGACATTTTCCTAATATTTTGGTAATCGTACCAATATATTTCTGTGTAAAAATTATTAAAAGAGTATGACATTGGCTTAGATCTAGAGCCCTTCGTCTCTGAATAGGAAGCTTTTACTATCCAGGGAAAACTTTTACTTCACTGGATTAGGGATCATTGTTTCTATCTATTTTTTCAGCCTTATTATCTTCATAGAAATATGATCTATATAGTCTCCTGTGGCTCCCAGTCCTCTGCCATGTGCAGTCCCCCCCCAAAAAAAAGTGGGACTAAAAAAGTTCAACCAATCAATTCAAATATGCAGGGTAGGTGCATATCTCGCCTTGGCTCCACTCTTCAGTCAAACCCTGTTCTGTGCATGCGCGCATGTACGCGCATGTGCACACATTTTTTGCGGCTCCCAGTTCTTCCTTTTGTGAGGGAACCGGTTCCGAGTGGCTCTTTCACTGTTTCAGGTTGCTGACCCCTGTTCTAGAGAGAAGATAGCTAACTGCTACCATGGAGAAAATTTGTGATTCTGATAGTGGAAACAAATGAAGAAATTGCAAAACTGACAATGCTGTGGGAATATATTTAGCATAATTCTACTTGTGAATACTGATGTTAACATAATGTGAAGCAAAAAAGATAGTTTTCAATGGGATGGGAAAGATTCATATCTCTTATAAAATAACCTTTAATAGCTGAAACTGTCAAGATAGAAACCAGTGCAACTAAGGCTGCTGTGAATCGTAATGTCAACAATGATCAGATGCCTTCTTGGCTCCAGATTGGGAAAAGAATGATCAAAAGTCCATTGATCACGAGGGTGGGAAGAAAAGGTTTAAGGATTAAACATTGTGACAAATAAACACATAAGGCTTGATTTCTGTGTTCTGTAGTAGGAAAGTTTTATTTATTATTCATTTGTCAAATTTATATGGCCCATTTCTCACGAACTGATTCTAGGCAGTGTATAATAAAACTAGCAGTTAAGGCATTCTATAAAACCAGATAAAACAATGAGCCTAAATAAAAGCAGGCTTCCTATTACCAGGAGATTCCCAGGCTTACTAATAAAGTGTTAAGGCTTTTCCAGGAGGTCACAAAAGTTTGGGAGGGATGATGTTTCAGAGGGTGGATGCCATGGCAGAAAAGGCTTGTCTCCTAGGATCCATCAGCTGGAACTCCCTCATAGATGAGGCCTGCAATATGCAATTTCTCCCGGACCAGATGGGACATATAGATGTAATTGGGGAACGGCAGTTCCTCAGATAACTACTGCAGGGCTTTAAAGGGCAAATTCAACACCTTGATGTTGACCTGGAATCAGACTGGTAACCAGTACAGCTCATGGAGCAGAGGTATAATGTTGAGTCCTTCCAGAAGCATACATAACTGCCTCGTGTCACCTCATTTTGGACCAGCTCAGGTTCTGGATACTCTTTTAAGGGCAGCCCCCATATAGGGTGAGTTACATCGGGAGATGACCGGGTCATGAGTATATATGATTTTCTTATGTTTGCAGTGAAGCAACTTACCTAGCATTGCCAGGTTTCTGAAACTATTGTTGTTACCCTGTTTCTGAAGGTGGTGGGGTTAGGATTTTTGAAGTCAGTCGAGTTTCTGGACTGTAGAAATTTTTAATCACGGTTGGTCTAATACAGCCCTCTGGGTTCCTATGTTAAATATAAAAAGAGGACAAAATGTTTCGCCCTCTCTCTGCCAGTCTTAGCATGGAATAAAATAATTGAAAAGACTGTTTCGGTACTGCCTACTAAATCTCACGTAAACTCAGAATCTAGAGAGAACTTAGCACCAAGTCTTTGAGTGCATTTCAAATACTTAAATTCCAAGACTAAATGAAATGGTTAGGTACCAGTTTTATATTTCCTTTTTTCATTAATGACTGATTACATCTCATTTTGTGTTTTTTTTTAAAGCAGGCATGCATTCATCAACTGAGCTTTTTGCTACTGGAACCCTGCCAACTTCTGGAACCTTTCCATCAACCTCAGTTTATCAACATCCCAATGCTTTTAGCAGTAGAAACTTTGTTACTACTCCTTCTTTAACACTTCAGGATACAACTTTTAGTGCAACCTCAAATGGGCTTCTAACTGCTCATGACCCTTTATTGCAGATCAAGACATCCCAAGGCACAGTCCCCCCAGGACTCACTTTTGAACGTCTGGGCAGTTATGTATTAAGTACCAGCATACCACCACAGTCTTCAACATACCGTTCTGCTCAAGAGTCTGCACCTCATCTCCTACAGCCACAGTTCAGCCTATTGCCTTCATCACTTGGTGGAGGAGCTCAGCAGACTCCACAGGTGTATAACTCAGCTCTGTTTACTGGTTCTACTGCCTCCATTGAAAGAGCACTGCAGCGTGAATGTAGTGTAATTAAACACCATCAGCGGCCTTCAAACACACAGTCTGTTCAGGCACAACTGACTGGTTCACAGCATTCCTTACAGAACTATTTACCAAGTGCAGATGAAACTGATTATCAGGATGCATCCCGCCAATCATCTTGTAGCCCAGCTGGCGATGCTACTCAGGTGAGCAGTAGTGGTCCACAGCAGAAATCCTCTCAGGTTTCAGTGGAACATGCTCAGTCATACTCATCAGCAGTCCCGTCACCAGGTTTCCCATCTGTTTCTACTACAAAGGCAAAACAGTGTTCTACAAAGCAACTGCCAAGGTCAACAAAGACACCTAAACCACAAAGTGTAGCTCCTTCTGTACAGACACAAAGCTATTCCAAAATTGCACAGAACCAGAACTCTGTAATAGCTAGTCAAGCACAAATCTATTCTACAGCACAGCTCCCAAGTCTCCTGTCAGTAAGTCAGTCACAAAATTATATTTCAACACAGTCACAGAATGTGCCACCTGTTAGTCATGCACAAGCATTCTCAGCCATCAAGATTGAGAAATTACCATCATTATACAAAACACTTTCTTTTACTGGACAATCAGAAGCTGTTACTTCTGAAAGCCAGGCACTACCATACACGTCTGATCAACAGGTATTAACCTCAGTTTCAAATACCTTCGCTGGGCAAACAAGGGATCTTTCTTCAAGCAGCCAGTCTGAAAATTATTCTTCTAGTCATTCTCAGGGTATGTCAACAGTTAGCCAACCACAGATTAGCTATTCATCTCAGTCACAGGTCTTGTCAGTTGTTAGTCCTTCAGAAACATTTTCTTCTCATATTCAAAACCTATCAGCTACAAGCCCTCCCCAGAACTATATTTCATTGCACTCTCAGGTACAAGAGTCACCCTCTCCACAATCTCAAAAATTTTTGCCAGTTGTACAGTCAACTCCTTTTGAAGTAACACCTAATTCACCAGCATTGCAGAGCAACAGATCTTCCTCAGATTCAAAGTCATACATTAAAAGGAAATCTGATCCTAATTTGTATCAAACATCTAAACAAGACGATCAGTTTCCAATACATAATTTTCAGGCACTGCAACAGCAATCATCTCTTGATTCCTCTCCTCAGAGACTTACTGATGGTGAGATTAGTGCTCAGGATACAACTTACAAAGTTTCTAAAGCAGATAATCGCTACTCTCAAAGTGTAATCAGAAGTAACTCTCGCCTTGAAGATCAAATTGTTGGGCTTACTTTTCAAGGGTCAAAAAAAGATGAAACAATGGTTAACCCTGTAACACAAATCAGCCATATTACCAATACAGTGAATCATGATATTAAAAAAACAAGCAATTTACTGTCAACAGCACAAGTAAATGCAGACAGTAAAGAACTTGGCCAGCAAGAGTCTCTTATGCACAAGGTACATGAAGTTAAAGTCTCAGAGCAACAGATTCATGTTGTTAGTTCACCAACTCAGCTTCATACTCAGGCCATACGGCACAGCCATCAGCTATGCCTACCTACTTCGCAGGTACTTCTAGAATCCCCCTGTGATTTACAAATGCTTCAGCAGTCAATATTGCAATCTGGTTTAGGATACACAAAAAGTGTTCCACAAGTACAGCACATTATGAATTCTCAGCAGTATCTACAAGTGGATGGTCATATGATTCAAGGTAATGGGAGGCATTCTCAGGACCAGCTTCACTCGCAACACTCTGAAGTTTTGAAAGTTAACCTTTCTGAACCATCAAAGCCATTACAACATCATTTGACATCCAAAGATAATTTTGAACAACCAAATCATGAATCTAAGAATCAATTTGTTCCCCTTAGTTCGGTATGTTTTCCAGAATCTGTACTTCTCAATGATGAAAGGAATATATTGTCTAATGTAGATGATATCTTGGCAGCCACAGCTGCAGCTTGTGGAGTAATACCATCTGAATTTGCAAAATCAACAGCCAATGACGAAGAAATTCAGTCAGTTGAAAATGGAGATAGCCCTAAATCTCAGTTTCATACAATAGATGTCAGACACATGACTCCTAGCTTTAACTCATCACCTGCAATTTCTGGAAAGCCACTTAGTGTGAATAATATTTCTTTAAATGGAGGTCATGTTACCCTAAATTTAACAGCAGTGTCGGCAGAACAAACAAAAGATAGGAACCTTGACCAACGACACATTGAGATTTCTGATCAAGGTATTCCTACTAGAATTACAACAATTGAGACTGAAAGAAGGCAAGAACAGGTTTCTAGTCGAGTTAAGCAACACTCCAGCACCAGGGATGAATCTGAAGCTAAAAATAATGTTCATATGGATGGAACGTTAAACATTAAAGATACAGACTTTATTTCAAGTAGTAGGACTCTAAATGAAGAGATTGCAGTGTCACAAACAGATTATAGCATGGCAAGTAACACTGCTGACATTCCACTGCAACAAATATCTATGCAGCATCCAAGAAATGAAAACAGTAATACTGAAGACAAGAGCCAACTTTTACCGGAAGAGGACCCTCAAAAGCAAAAAGACAGAGGACAGAATCAAATTAAAAATGTCAGTGAAGTTGTTGATAAAAATCAGAAGCAACTGAAACGAAGCGGGCAGTGCAAACGTCAAAATTCAAGAGGCATTGATGCCAGCTTTCCTTACTCTCCGGTTCCTGATAACTGTCATGAAACTTACCAACATCAAGAAAAAATGAGGCAGAAAATTAAAGAGGTGGAAGAAAAGCAGCCAGAAGTTAGAAAAGGATTTATTGCATCTTTTTTAGATTTCTTGAAATCTGGACCCAGACAGCAGTTTTCAGCACCTGCGATCCGTGTTCCTAATCGTGTAAAAAGACCTGTCACCCCACTTATTAGAGCACCTTGTCAGTTGCCAATCTCAAAAGCTCAGACAGCAACAGCTGCTTTGTCTTTTGATGGCTCTGCTGAAAATTTAGTTAAGATCAATTATGAAGAACCTAAGATAAAGTCAGAAGCCCGGCCTTTTTTTTCTTTTGATAAAGATAATGTGGGGAACAACAAAGATCACCAAAAGAGTATATATTCTTCATTATCATCATCGGATACAAAGACAAATTCAGGTAAAGTTTACTCTGCTTGTGATGAGATATATAATTTTAATTTAAATGTAGCTTTAAATAAAGATATAATTAAACCAGTCCAATAATCAATAAATTCTTTTTTCTTTGTTACATAAATGTTTTAAGAGTAATTTAGTTTTCAAGTTTATTAGGAGTGCTTTTAAATGTTTAATCAAAATAGTTAACAAAGTCATGTTATATAGAATTTGCATTAAAATAACGTTTTTATAAACTACCAAAATTGCTTGTTTAAATTGAAATCTCAAAAATCTACCCAAATGAGCATTTTTAAAAAACACCTCTACAAATTATTTTAGATTTGCCTATAACATAGATAATATATGCTTTTATATGGACAGTGATTAATATTTATATGTTACTTATATGTAAGGGTGTAAGTCTATACATATGTTGTATATAGGATGTTTAAATGTGTATGTATGCGTACACTTTGAGAGCAAGCAACTAAATTTCATTTTTAATATGTGCCATTGTGCCCACAGTAAAAAATGACAATAAAGGTTATGTATCTAACTATCAATATGGGGTTTGTTTGTTTTTTCATCTAAATTTCTTCAGCACATAATTTTTCTATGACAAGATCAGATACATACCTTGCTTTTATTTGAAAGGCAAGATAAATTTTAATCTTTCTTTTTCTTGTGCCCTCTACTGATTTTTTTAACTGAAAGTAGATCTATGAAAAAAGGGACACGGTGGGTTAGGACGCTGAGCTTGTCGATCAGAAAATCGGCAGTTTGGCGGGTCGAATCCTGAGTGCCGCATAACAGAGTGAGCACCTGTTACTCGTCCCAGCTTCTGCCAACCTAGCAGTTCGAAAGCACATAAAAATGCAAGTAGAAAAATAGGGACCACTGCGGTGGGAAGGTAACAGCGTTCTGTGCGCCTTTGGCGTCTAGTCATGCCAGCCACATGACCATGGAGACGTCCTCGGACAAGCGCTGGCCCTTCAGCTTTGAAACGGAGATGAGCACCGGCCCCTAGAGTTGGAAACGACTAGCACACATGTGCGGGGGAGCCTTTACCTTTACCTTTAGATCTATGAAATATTACAGAATTCTAAGAATTTAAGAAATCTGCCAAATTTATTTATTAAATTTTTATGCCACATATCCCCTACAAGGTGATTCTGGGTGGCTATCAGTCAATCAGAGCAGCTAATATTTTGCACTCAGTGGTAATTTGTAAACTAAATTATTTGTGTTATAGATATGAAAATGAATTCAAATTCTTTAAATGCTTGTTTTTTATGCTTTAGAAATTGACAAAACAGTTTCTCAAGCCATCACTAATGCTGCCATAAAGAAGGAAGGTTCCCAAATGACTGTTACGATGACAGATTCTCAGGTGAAAACCTGTATAGCACAATTTGAAATGGAGAGTGTTACAGACCAGTTAGCAAAACCGCAAGCATTGGTTGCAGTAGAAGGATATACTGAGGATGACCATGGAGACAGTGAAGGCGAAGGCATATACAGAGAGCGCGATGAATTTGTAGTGAAGATTGAAGATATAGAACCACTAAAGGTAAACCATCTATTTTAATCTGAATAACCTGTCTTTTATTTTTTTTAAATCTTACTTATTGTTAAAATGCCATAAAAAATTTCCATCAGAATTTGAAAGAAATTAAATGAAAATTGTGCAAATTATTTTCATGATTTGTGGAATAATGAACTAGAGTGTCCTGTTCTTGCAGATCTCTGGCAGATAGGTTTAAAATTAAATATATCTTTTTTTTAACTCTTAAACATTATAACACTTCAGGGAATATTTAAATTTGGTTTGCCTTCTAATGCAATTCAAGAGTTGGCATGTTAGGTTAGATCAGTTTGAGCATGTGTTAAAAAGTTGGATTTAGTCTGAAATTCACAGAATTTGTCAGTATAGCTTTAATATAGTTACTGCTTGGCAAAGCTATGTATTCTCTTTCTGGATATCCCAAATTCTTGAAACTGAGATGTCAACAGTTATGGTACTGCATTCTTAAGGTATCTAAAAGAATTATGCATTTGAAGAATAAATCTACACCTCATCTGCAGCAGTAGATTGCCAGCATGTGTTTTTAGTCAATGTTTGAGTTAGTTCTTTGGGTTGAATTGCTTTGTATCACTACTGCATTCCCAATACAAAGGAAAAAACCTTGGAAAGCCCAAAACAACTTCAGAATGCAGAACAATAGGTAGCGGAAAGATATAACTAACTTTGTATAAACTAAGTTAAATATAAATTAATATGCAAAGGAACAAGGAGGATCAGGACTGCCTGATTTGAAATTATATTTTATATCTTCCACTTAATCTGGGTGAAAGTATAGGTTTTGCTGAGAAATAAAGAGAATTTTCAAATCAGAAGGGCACAATCTGAGGTTCGGATTGTATGTTTCTTTTGATGACACAGTAAAGTTAAAAGTTAATGTAGATTTTAAGAATCGTTAGTAGCCTGTTGAGAATATGGAACAAATATAAACCCTGACTCTGGCCAAAAATGCCTTCTCAGCTCAAGAACATTTTACAGGAAACTAAATAGTAGATAAAGAAAAAATATTGATCTTCTTGACATTTGTTACAACAAGAACATGGAGGTTATAGGATGAAATCAAAACAGCAATTAAGTGCAGAGGGATTTATTTTCAATAGTTTCCATATGCAAAATTAAGAAAGATTTAAGGTGGTCAACAGGGCATTTGGAATTGAGCAACAGAAGATAGAATTTCAAGTTGAACTATGTAGAAATAATGAACAGGTAATCGCTAAAATATATAAACTTTATGAAATTTGAAATGGAAGAAGTTCAAGTGGAAGACTGTCTGATAAAATGCACTAAGAACTTTGGACACACTATACTGATGGGTTAGTGGGGTAATCTGTGGTTACAAGGTTTGAAATGTATACTGTGTTATAATTTAAAACAGCATTTTTATAAAATGATGAACCATGGATATATGCCTCCAGAAAAAAAATTTCTAGAATGTATACAAGTAGTTCAAATTTATATTGAGAATGTAGACAACATGAAAGGTCATTTTATCATGCTTTATAAAAAAACCCAGAAAACTTTGGTTTCGTATACATATAAAAGTACAAAGAATTTTAAAGATAAACATTCAGCTGAAACCAGAGCTTTTCTCGTTACAGTTAATGGACAGTCAATTTAAAAAAGACCCATGGAAGATTATTTTTATATACAGGTGAAACTCAGAAAATTAGAATATCGTGCAAAAGTTCATTTATTTCAGTAATGCAACTTAAAAGGGGAAACTAATATATGAGATAGACTGATTACATGCAAAGCAAGATAGTTCAAGCCGTGATTTGTCATAATTGTGATGATTATGGTGTACAGCTCATGAAAACCCCAAATCCACAATCTCAGAAAATTAGAATATTGTGAAAAGGTGCAATATTTTATGCTAAAAGTGTCCCACTCTAATCAGCTAATTAAGCCATAACACCTGCAAAGGGTTCCTGAGCCTTTAAATGGTCTCTCAGTCTGGTTCAGTAGGAATCACAATCATGGGGAAGACTGCTGACCTGACAGTTGTGCAGAAAACCATCATTGACACCCTCCATAAGGAGGGAAAGCCTCAAAAGGTAATTGCAAAAGAAGTTGGATGTCCCCAAAGTGCTGTATCAAAGCACATTAATAGAAAGTTATGTGGAAGGGAAAAGTGTGGAAGAAAAAGGTGCACAAGCAGCAGGGATGACCGCAGCCTGGAGAGGATTGTCAGGAAAAGGCCATTCAAAAGTGTTGGGGACTTTCACAAGGAGTGGACTGAGGCTGGAGTTAGTGCATCAAGAGCCACCACACACAGACGGATCCTGGACATGGGCTTCAAATGTCGTATTCCTCTTGTCAAGCCACTCCTGAACAACAAACAACGTCAGAAGCATCTTATCTGGACTAAAGAAAAAACAGACCTGGTTTGTTGCTCAGTGGTCCAAAGTCCTCTTTTCTGGTGATAGCAACTTTTGCATCTCATTTGGAAACCAAGGACCCAGAGTCTGGAGGAAGAATGGAGAGGTACACACTGCAAGATGCTTGAAGTCCAGTGTGAAGTTTCCACAGTCTGTGTTGATTTGGGGAGCCATGTCATCTGCTGGTGTTGGTCCACTGTGCTTCATTAAGTCCAGGGTCAACGCAGCCATCTACCAGGAGATTTTGGAGCACTTCATGCTTCCTTCTGCAGACGAGCTTTATGGGGATGCTGACTTCATTTTCCAGCAGGACTTGGCACCTGCCCACACTGCCAAAAGCACCAAAACCTGGTTCAATGACCGTGGGATTACTGTGCTTGATTGGCCAGCAAACTCGCCTGACCTGAACCCCATAGAGAATCTATGGGGCATTGCCAAGAGAAAGATGAGAGACATGAGACCGAACAATGCAGAAGAGCTGAAGGCCGCTATTGAAGCATCCTGGTCTTCCATAACACCTCAACAGTGCCACAGGCTGATAGCTTCCATGCCACGCCACATTGAGGCAGTAATTGCTGCAAAAGGGGCCCAAACCAAGTACTGAGTACATATGCATGCTTATACTTTTCAGAGGTCCGATATTGTTCTATGTACACTCCTTGTTTTATTGATTGCATGTAATATTCTAATTTTCTGAGATTGTGGATTTGGGGTTTTCATGAGCTGTACGCCATAATCATCACAATTATGACAAATCACAGCTTGAACTATCTTGCTTTGCATGTAATGAGTCTATCTCATATATTAGTTTCCCCTTTTAAGTTGCATTACTGAAATAAATGAAATTTTGCACGATATTCTAATTTTTCGAGTTTCACATGTATAATTTACTGTTGTAAGAATATTGTACATAAGAAAATGGGAAAACTGAGATACCCACAACAGAGGATTGGTTTTGGACTTCCGGATGGCAAGGCGTCGCCGGAGGCAGCCATTTCTTGGCTGTCAGCCTCGCGGCTCCGTAGAGCCACCGAAAACAGCGCCGATCAGCTGTTTGGCGGCTCGGAAGCCCCCACCTTGGGAGAAGAGGAGGGGGTGAGCGTCCAGGTAGGGGTAGAGCTCTCCGGGGCCGCCAGAACTTAAAGTTTTGGCGGCGGAAGGATTGAGCCCCCCCGAAGCCTGGGCATGCTCCAGACTGCGTGGCGTCTCTGCTCCGGGTTTTTTGGAGCAGAACAGGGCGTTCGCAACCATCCCTGCTAGCAAGGAAGAGCCTTTGAGAACGAGGACGCAGGCAGAGCGATGCAGGAGATTTTGGTGAAGATGAGGTGTTGATCTTTAACTCAATGGACTTTGCTGAATCCGTAAGTGAAAGTGGGTAGCTAACAATAGTAGGTGAAAATGGCGGCTATATCTTCTAAAGTTCCTGCTTTGATGCAGCAGTCTTCGGTGAAAACTTCATTGTCCTCTGCATCTGAATCTGTATCAGCCTTTACAGCAAAAGATTTGCAGAATCTGTTGCAAGAGACTATGGGAATGCAAATGCAGCAATTTGTTGAGATAATGGAGAAAAAGTTGGAGGAGAAGTTTACAGAGAAATTAACACAATTGAGAGCAGACATTACATCTGCAATACAAAGCATTGTTAAAAGCATTGAGATTTTGGATAATAGAGTGGAAGATCTTGCTCAAAATGATATTAGACTGGAAGCCAAAATGACAGAAACTGAAAATGTGATAGAGAAAATGGATTATGATTTGATTTCGACACAGTATTATCAGATGGAATTTGCTTTAAGAATTAGAGGTCTGAAAGAAAATCCTAAGGAAAATTTGAAGAAAATGGTTTCTGAGGCTTTGGAAGGGGTGTTGGAGCGACCAGCAGATGAAATAATGCAAGATATAGATAAAATCTTCCGTGTTAATTCGTGGATCGCAAGACAAAGAAAACTACCCAGAGATGTGGTGGTTTACTTTACAAAGAGAATGATTAGAAATGAAGTTATCCAGGCCTCCTACAATATTGATTTTGTAATTGCTGAGCAAAAAGTTTTGATTTTAAAAGAGATCCCTGCAAAAGTTTTAAGAAAAAGGAAGGAATTTGCTTTTTTGACACAAGAATTGAGACGACGTGATATCAAGTTTAGATGGCAAATACCAGTGGGTATGGTGGTGACCTATGAAGGTACGAGGTATTGTTTTACCACGGTGATTCAGGCACGTGATTTCTACAGTAATGTTTTAAAAGCAGTCCCCACACCATCTTTGGAATCTACAAAGAAAAAAGGTGAGAGAGAGTCTCAACGTTCCAGAGAGAATCCGCAAGATGCTGAAGGGTTAACGCAGACAGATGTGAAAGTTACAGGAGTGGGTCAAATTTCATTACCACTGGAGAAGGCCAGAAATGGGAAGAGGCGTGCTGCTTCTGGACAAATGAATCAAGCCTGAAGACTTAGTCACGTAATTGTAAGAGACAACAATGTAATAAGGATTATGGGAATTGGAATTGCTAGAAGGACTAAATATTTGGGGATATATTTTTTACCCTTATAAAATAATTATGTAATACTTTGTGTTGTTTTAGTTTTAAGATGATTATGAAAAGTTAATTGGGAAGATTTGTAGTAGTGTTTATTGATATTCTGTAGGTTATGATTTGTTATTTGGATGGGAAATTTTAAGTTTGGAAGGTAATGTATGGTATTTTAAGTTGTATAATACATTAGGAGAAGGGAAGGTTGTATAAACCTGGTTTTAGTAAGTTGAAGCTTAGTTGGGTGGAAGAATAGTTTTATAAAATTGATATAAATTGTTTTCTTTGTGATTGAAGCTAACTTGTAATATTTTTATGGGTAATATTGGAATAGGTAATAGAATATAAGAATATAAGAATGATGTGATTATATAAAAAAATTTTAAGTTTGGAAAGTAACTTATGGTATTTTAAGTTGTATAATACATTAGGATAATATGAATTTAAAGCTTAGCTGGAATGAGGAATAACTTTAGACAATTGACATAAATTGGTTTATTTGGGATTGTTTTTATTGGGTATTAGATTGAAGTATTATTTTGTATTTGAATAATCACTGATATGATATATATATGTATGTTTGGAATTTACCTGTATGAGTTAAAGTTTGATAGTTTAAATAGTTTAGGATTGTTTGCGTAAGTTAGATTATGATTGTTTGTACTTTTTATACCCTGTGTTTTGGTATTAGGTTGGAAAGTATTATTTTGTATTTGTATAATTATTGATATGATATATATATATATATATATATATATATATATGTTTGGAGTTTACTTATATGAGTTAAAGTTCGATAGTTTAAATAGTTTAGGATTGTTTGTGTAAGTTAGATTATGATTGTTTGTATTTTTATACCCTGTATTTTGCTCTGGGAAGTGGGGGGGGAAGGGAAAGGGAGGGAGGGGTTGGGGAGGGTTGGGGAGGGGGAAGAGGGTGGGAGGAGAGGGGGTTGGGAGGGGTTTTTTTCTTTTTTTTGGTTTGTTAAAGATAAAATGTATTGTAAAACTTTTTAATAAAAAAACAGGATTGGTTTTAATCTTGTCAAAAAAAAATTAATAGTGATACTCAATAGTATTGATTATAACAGCACTGATCCAACACAAATAAATACTAATATCTAATATTCCCAAATTCTTTCTAATGTAGCCAAATTTTGCTTCTGTTGGAAAACTCACAATCCAGGAAGTGATTCATAGCTATGAAGCTACCCTGTTTCATAAGAGGAATGCCACCACTGACATAAAGCACTTTCAAAAGATCAGATTAATATTTTGCATTATTTAATTGTGCATAGTAGGGTGACTGAATATTTTAAATCTCCATCTGCATTTTTGCTATCTGCTCTAAAACAATAAAAAAGAATATTACAGATAAGGTGTAAAGCTGGGCTTACATATAAGGAAAGCTGAAGATAAAATTCAGCTCTTTTTAATTATGACATTGCATGTCAAAAGATGCTATGAAATGTGGTAAATGATTATTTAAAATATTCTAAGATTAGCTTTATGGGAACATAATTAATTGTTGCAATGTGTAAAAAAGCAAATATTAACAGAATTGGTGCTTTTCATTTTGGTCTCTGTAGGCTGCCTTAAAAAGAGGAGTGGAGCCTCCAGCCATCTGGAAAGTTCAAAAGGCTTTGCTCCAAAAGTTTGTACCTGAAGTACGAGATGGACAAAGAGAATTTGCAGCTACTAATAGTGTAAGTATAATCATTCAGCTTTAACCATATTAACTGGTGAGAGGGTTACACTGTATGTAATGGCGGTATAGTGGTTAAAGTGCTGGCCTGGAAACCAAGAAACAATGAATTCTAGTCCTATCTTAGGGCAACCTTGGAGCAGTCTGTCTGTCTGTCTGTCTGTCTGTCTGTCTGTCTGTCTGTCTCTCTCTCTCTCTCTCTCTCTCTCTCTCTCTCTCTCTCTCTCTCTCTCTCTCTCTCTCTCTCTCTCAGCCCAATCCACAGGGTTGTTGTTGTGGAGAAAATAGGAAGAGGAAGGTGTTTTAGGTATGTGTATCACCTTGAGTTACTTATAAAGTAATAATAAAGATAGATTTTTTTAAAAAAGAACCTAATAAATAAATAAAAGGTGCTCTTTTCTAATCTTGTAAAATAGTACTAAGCAATCAAGCCAGAAACCATGAGTTCTAGTCCCACTTTAGGCATAAAGCCAGTTGAGTGACTTTTGGCCAGTCACACACTGTCAGTCCTAGGAAGGAACAATGGCAAACCACTTCTGGGGAGAAAAAAACCTTGCCAGGAAAACTGCAGGGACTTCTCATATAGAGTCTGAGAATCAGACATGATTGAACAGAAAAAAAAATCAAGATCTATTATTGTATAATTTTTAATGCCTGTTTTTTTATGATCTGCCTAGAGTTAGATACTTGAGATGGGTAGCTATATAAATGGAATGAAGTAATGAATTAAATTGTTTTCATTATAATTGGATATGATTAATTGAAAATAGAAACATTGTCTTAAAGCAGGGGTCCCTAACCTCCAGTCTATGGACCAGTACCGGGCTGCGGCATGCCAGCAACCGGTTCGCACAAACAAGCAAAGCTCCATCTGCAAGATGCAGGCAGTACACAAAACCACGCACCCTCCAGTCCGTGGAAAAACCTCTCTTCATGGAACCAGTCCCTGGTGCCCCAACAAAACTACTGCAGAAGTTACCACCAAGAAGTACTTTTTAACATGATAAAAGCAAGAAATCTTAACTACACTGGGCAATAATCATTCAGTTTGTGAAGGACTTCAGATGGTGCTTTGTACCCTCTTTCAAAGGGCACTTTGTGCCCCCATATTTTAAAAATCAAATGGCTGAATTGCTGCCATTTTCCCTCCAGTTGTTCCATTAGCCAGAAGAGGCTTGTGTGCAGGAGTTACCCAAGTGCAAAAGTCTTTTTTGGTGCTTCCAACAGAAGCTTCTTCTAGCTAAAGAAACTCTCAGCAAAGTGTTTAAGAAGTCTCAAAGTATTTCTTGTAGACTTTATGAGCATGCAAGCTACTTGACACACAGCTAATCATTGATAAAATTTAAATTAACCTGGGGTTATATCCCAGATTCATCCACTTTTTCTGTTTTCTTAAATTTCTTACAAGATTATAAACCACTTACAAAGTAAGCATAATAATGTCTCTTTTTCCTTTTAGTATCTTGGGTACTTTGGAGATGCAAAATTGAAGTATAAACGAGTATATGTGAAGTTCATAGAAAATGCAAACAAAAAAGAGTATGTCAGAGTATGTTCCAAGAAGCCAAAAAATTCGCTTGTACAGTCTGCAAGGTATTTTATTTTAATCCATTTTCTTGGATCCTTCATGTGTGTTTTAATTGTATTTAATGGGGAGGGGGTTATTACTACTTTTAAATTTTTAAAGGGACATTTTCATAGATATTATTTTGAAATTTGAAGTGAAGTGGGCCTTAGAAAAACTGAGCAACAACAAAGCTAGTGGAGATGACAGTATTCCAGCTGACCTATTCAAAATCTTAAACGACGATGCAGTAAAAGTGCTACACTCAATTTGCCAGCAAATTTGGAAAACTCAACAGTGGCCACAGGATTGGAAAAGATCAGTTTACATTCCAATTCCAAAGAAAGGCAGTGCCAAAGAATGTTCAAACTATAGCACCATTGCACTCATTTCACATGCTAGTAAAGTTATGCTTAAAATCCTACAAAACGAACTCAAGAAGAAAGCTAATTAGCTAAGTTGTATCAATTTGATTTGTAAACACTGTTTGTAACCGTTTCTTTGAATTATTCCAACTTGTAGAATTGCTCACTGTAAACCAAGCATGAGCATCCCTAAAGTTCCTGATCCCCCAGTGCCAAAAACTGTTACAACAAAAGTTACTTCAATGAAACTCAAAGCAAAACAGCCAAAGGCAAAGGCTGAACCACCACCCAAAAAACGCAAAACATGGAAAGAAGAATTGCCCTCTACTCCTCAGCTGCAGAGTGATGAGGAAGGTAAGCGTCCCTATGACAGAAGAAATTATGAAGATCTGTATAATTTCCATTGTTGTATTCTCACATGTATTAGTCACATTGTATAAGGAGGCGCATTTTGAATATTCTATTTTAGTTTTACACATTAATTAATATAATATGAAGAACCCCAACTTATATCTGGCATTTATGCCCTTTTTCTACATATAGAAGTGGGAGTAGGGGGTTCCCTAGCATGTTCCCAGTGTCAGTAGCTCCAGCATTTCTAGTTATTTGCTTGTTGATCCCAATGACTGCAAAAATATGGAGCTGCCCACTCTCCAAGCAGTCCAATGGCATGGAGCACCTATATGCTTGCTGCTGTAGATGTATCAGGAAGTCTCTTCTGAGGTCATATTCAGTACAGAGTCTGAAGGCTATATTCATTGCAGGACTGTGGTTCTTTTCAATATTTAGTAAATATTGACTATTGAATATCTCTGCACAGAAAATCATTGAAACAGTCATGCAAATTCCTAATTTGTGTTTCAGAAACATGTCCCAAACAGCAGTGTCTACTATTAAGATTAGTTAAACATAAATCATTGGTCTCAAAAGACATTAGTGTGGGTAATAGTTAGGTTTCATCAGTATTAACAGCATAGCTTTTAGTTATTGGGTAAATGCTGGTCTAAATTCCCAAAGTAAATGTTTTTTTATAAGGGAGGAAAATGTTGTAGTAGGACAACTTTTTTATATAGTAGAAAATGTAATAGTAGCATAAAAATAAATGAAAAATCATACAGTAATTTAAAATTAACTCATTAGTTTCTGTGTTTGGCTCATGCTGAAATTAACTTTCTGATGTATTTATTTAAAAAATTTGAATGCTGTCTGATAAGCCATGTATTTCCAGAATGAGTATAACGTTAAAATGTCTTCAGTATAATTTAAAATATAATAAAATGTGTGAGATAAAATAGAATTAATAAAATATATAACCAGTGGCCATAAGGGTATCCACATGAAATATAAAATATCAGTGTGAATATAAGTATCATAGCTCAGTCATAATTAGAATAAGAATGAACTCCCCTGCAGAGTCACTAAAGCAATAATCAGACTAATGAAAAAATTACAACACGATTAAGCAATATATTTATATATTTGATATTCCAGACACTGAACCACCAGCTCCTATTGTTTCTCGCTTTTTAAATACCAGAGCTATGAAGGAAACATTCAGGAATTATATGGAACTGCTTGTCAGCATTGCCTTGGATCCAGATACTATGCTGGCATTGGAGAAGAGCAATGGTATGGTTTATTAAATCTCTTGTTTGTTTGTTTTTAATTGTTTACCAAATTTTGTCTCTTGTTTGGAAGCTTCAGTAGGTCTAGGGGAAAATAATTCTTTAAGAAGGAGTCTGTGTTGATATTGAACCATCATTTCAGTTCTCAGTACAAAGACCTGCATAAATCTAAAAACTCTTAGTCAAGTTAATCCAAATCAGAAATTTCTTCAAAGAAAAAGAAAAACAAGAAAGTCCAGTTGCCTTGTGAAAAAGCATCTTTGGGTTAATACAAATCAGTTCCTGTTACTCTAAACACAAATTAAACTTTGCAGGCATATGTACTTTCATTCAAAGTCATGAGCAAAATGCATGCCAAAAGTCAGGAAACTAGGGTTTTAATAGAACTATTCAGCAGATGAGAATAGGAAAAATATATGTAGTATATTAAAATTTCTGATAAGAATAGCTAATAAAATGAAGTCATTAGAACTTCTTTGTTCTATATTGATCTCTTTCTTGAAAATATTGTTGGGCAGTGGCAATGCTGGACCATATATCTGCTGATGCAGTATGTGAAAAAATACTTGGCTTGTTGAGTATTCTAGATTCATTATGGTTTCATAGACAAATGGTTGCTGTTGTTAAGATTTTCTTCATAGTGCTTGTTTGGGTATTCCTTTAAAGCAGGGGTGGGCAATTAATTTTACTAAGGGGTCACATGAGAAATAGGGACTGTTGTGGAGGGCCAAAACAAAACGGCTGTGAAGAAACACAACCAAGCATGCACTCACATACCTAAATTGAAAAAAATATGAGTAGCAATCACCTTCAAAATAAAAGCAATGTGGTTATATTGCAGGCACGGTATACACTTATTTACATTTGATTTCTAATTTCTGATTGCTCCTCACATGGGCTGGATAGCAATAGCCAAAGGACCTGGTGGCCATAAAATGCCCAGCTCTGTTTTAAAGTTTATGAAAGTAAATGTTAGGGATTTAGGGCAGAGTTCATTATTCATAAAGTACCTAGAAAATAATCTGTCAGGAAGGTTTTGCTTTCATTTTCTGTGTTAATCATTTACATTTGAGGTCTCAAGAGAATTTTGGTCAAACTAGCTGGTAACTCAGTTATTTTCTAATGAAGCTGCAGCAGTTGTCAGAACCTAGCCAACCTTGGTTCATATCAGAATTAAGCCTGGGTAGTACTTCATTCAGGCCATCTGAAAGTATCAGAACTGGGAGCTTCAGGTGAAGCTGAAACAACTTATCCGAAGAGGACCACTTCCATATTGTTGCTAATAATATCTCTATATGGTCACCAAGGAATAGGTTCAACTTAAGGAAGGTGGCATCTTTTATTGTGTTTATAATATTTCTTGTCCTGTACCAAGTTGTTACTTCTGGTTTGGCATGGTATACATTATTAAACACTAATAAAATAAAAGTCTCTTAAGATGAATTTATCTCTGGTGACTATATGAGCATGCCAGTACAAGTATCTGTTGGAAATCTATTTGCTTGACTTCTGGCCCAGACAGCATCAGGCAGTCTGCAATTGATGCAATATATCTATACTGTTGCAGTAAAAATAATTTTGTAAAAAATCGATTCACACTGTCTGTATATTGAATTAAAATGATGACTCTGTTTCATGATATCACATTGAAATCCTGTTCACAAATATCAAACATAACATTTTAAAAATATTCTATGCTGAAATATGTACTTGGGACCTAACATGATTGTTCGCTAATGTAGTGTTTAAATAGATGAGCATTTATTAATTATTCTAACTTATTTGAATAATCATAGAGCCATGAAACATTACACGTTCAGTAAAAGGCATCTATTGTGTCTCCTTTTTTAGATGAGCTGCTTTTGCCTCATATGAGAAAAATTGATGGCATGCTGAATGACAATAGAAAAAGGCTGCTTTCCAAATTACATATAGAGCGATCATTCAAGGTACTGAAAATTATATTTTATTCATAGTTTGCTACTCTTTCATTAGTTTTTATAGAAATTGAAAATTAGTGGGGCAAAGCAGATACCGGTAAGCCCTTTTATAAATTTCAGTTCTTTATTTTTTTCTGATCTTTTCTTTGTTCTACATTTTCAGGTTTCTGTTTATATATATTTTAATATATTTATCAAAATATAAAACAGAGAAATACGAAGAAAAATGAAAATAGCAATAGCCCTTAGACTTATATACTGCTTCATATTGTTTTCAGCCCTCTCTAAGCGGGTTACAGTCAGCCTATTCCCCCCCCATAATCTAGGACCTCATTTTACTGACCTTGGAAAGATTGCAGGCTGAGTCAGCCTTGAGCCAATCAGGATTGAACTGCTGGCAGTCGGCAGAGTTAGCCTTTTTATTCTAACAACTGTACCACCACAGCTCTTAGTAATGAAAAAATAAGGGAAGAAAGGGGTAAGAGAGAAAAGGGTAGAGTAAAGGGAAAAAGAAAGGCACTGAGTTCCGACTCCTTTTGGTGCAGTAGAATAAGGTAGTAAGATAAAACCTCAACTTTTTACTTTGATAATGTATACTAGCCATTTCTGTAACAACAAACCTGTCTAATTAGCAAAATCCAAAACTAAAAGTTTCATTTATTCTATATTTCTGATTTGCTACTCCCTTTGAAAAAGTCTCTTTTTTCAAATGAACACAACATTTTTATAGGTCAGTAAGTAGAATATAAATCTATAATGGCATTTGAAACAGAGTTGCTTCCAGAAAATTTTCAGGAACCGGCTAACAGCATTTTTACTTTGCTTTTATGCTGTATTTATAATGGACAGTTGAGTCCATAAGAGAGATTAACCTTCTCTTCCATAAATCTTCACCTTTGGCCTTTGGATCTTCGCTTTTGGCCCTGCCTCTTGCTTTGGAGTAGTGGTTTGATAGTTCCTGCTGCCACCTACTATTTTTCAAGTGGCATCTCATATAACAACCATCCTGTAATATGGTTGTCTTAGAGAGAGTTTTTATAAGCAGTGCTTCCTTCATGATAATTAAAAATGCAAAAAAATTAAATAATGTCATTAGGGCAATCACTTGGCCACGAAACATTGAAGTGCATGAGTAACTTATTCAGTTCTACTTTCCTTTTGGGGAGATATCAGAAGGGAAAATATCAAACTTTATTTAAACATTTAGAAAGAAAAAATTCCAGAGCTGACTGGATGATAATGAGCTGTTTCAGAAAATAATTTCAAAAGAAAATACAGACCACAAGATGGCACTGCTCTGTTTACAAATAGAGTAATTCAGCCAGTATCTCAAAAGAGAAGCTAGGAAAAAAAATCCAATTTATATTATAAATTACAAGAACAGTACAGATAGTCCTCAACTTATGACCACAATTGAGTCCAAAATTTGCTAAGCAAGACTGTTAAGTGAATTTTGCCCCATTCTATGACCTTTCCTGCCACAGTTGTTAAATGAATCACTGCAACTGTTAAGTTAGTAACACGGTTGTTAAGTGACTCTAGCTTCCCCCTTTGACTTTGCTTGCCAGAAGGTCGTAAAAGGTGATCACATGATCCCAGGACACTGCAATCATCATAAATACAAGTCGGTTGCCAAGTGTCTGAATTTTGATCATGTGACCCTGGGGATGCTGCAACGGTCATAAGTGTGAAAAGCGGTTATACGTCACTTTTTTCAGTGCCATTGTAACTTTGAATGGTCACTAAATAAACCGTTGTAAATCAAGGACTACCTGTGTTATTTCTTCTTGCATAGTCTGCAATATTAATACAACACCTGAGATTACCCACACTTCTGAACTAATTCAAGAAAATAAAAGAATAAGATTTGATTGACAAGCACCACACAGAAAAAAAAGAAAGAGGGAAAAACAGGTTCCTGGATAGACTGGTATTTTATAAGTAGTCTTTGACTCACAACAGTTTGTTTAGCAACTATTTGAAGTTACAACAGCACTGAAAAAGGTGACTTGTGACTGTTTTTCACATGCGCATTGCAACATCCCCATGGTCATGTGGTCAAAATTCAGCTACTTGGCAACTGACTCATATTTATGACGGTTGTAGTGTCCCGGGGTCATATGAACACCTTTTGTGACCTTCTGACAAGCAAAGTCAATAGGGAAAACCAGACTCACTTAACAACTGTGTTACTAAATCAACAACTGCAGTGATTCACTTAACAACTGTGGCAGGAAAGGTCGTAAAATAGGGCAAAATTCACTTAACAAATGTCTCACTTAGCAAAATAAATTTTGGGCTCAATTGTGGTCATAAGTCAAGAACTCCCTGTAATTCTGCTGAAATAAGAAGTTTCAAAATAATGTATTCTCTGCTTCATTTTCTTGGATTTCTTCTTCTACTTTCAGTAGAGATATTGAGCTATTAGTGAACCCCTACTTTTCTTCAGTCCCTCTGTGCCATACCTGCTGCAGATGTCTCCTCGGGTTTTGCTCATTGATTTTAAAATGGCTCCAAAATCTCTTCAGTAGATGGAAAGATTGGGGTAATCCGACTCTAGGTGTGGATTTTGTTTAAGCCTGCCTGGCATGTAGACTGGCCAGTTGTGAAAGTCATACTGTTTGGAGCCTGCATATTCACAACAGATTTTTTTTTTAAAAAAAGGATCCTAGTTTAAATTCTTATCACATTAATAAGGCATACTTTATCATTCTGTTCAGTCGCTAATCTCCAGCTTTTATAACTTCTTTTTAAGGCTGCTTTGGAATGTTTTCCTGAACTGACAGTAATGACTCGGGATTCCAAAACAAAAATGGGAGCGAATGCAGTTTCTAGAATCAAGATGAATGGGAAAGCTTATAATAAGAAAACACTGAAAATTTCTAAAGCAGCCACAAAATTAGCACAGGTACGTTCATGTAGTATTTGTATCTGCTTTATTTCTGAAGGAACGTTGATCTCAAACTTTCCTTGATTACCTTGAGTGCATCTTTAAGCAGTAAAAAAACTAAATTACAAGGCAGCAATTTAAAAAAAAACACCTTGAATTCAGATTAGGTGAAAATGAAACCACCCTGGAGGACATACAGTATATGGCAGACATGTCAAACACAAGGCCTGGGGGCCGGATCCGGCCCGCAAAGTGGTTTCATGTGGCCCGCGAAGCCATCCTGGAAACAGTGAGGGAATGGCCCCCACTGCCTTGGCCCTGGCCCAGAGACCCTCCTTCTGCCAGAGACCCTCAGATCTGTCCCACTCCTGCCTTGGCCCCCATAGGCACCCTTGATGTGAATGATGTAGAGCTGGCCACGCCCACCCAGTAGGCCATATGCACTCTAGCCACGCCCACCCAGTAGGCCACACCCACCCTGGCCATACCCACCCGGCCCCCTGAGGGCAACCGCAATGCTGATGCGGCCCTCAATGAAATTGAGTTTGACACCCCTGGTATATGGGGTCCCCCTAACTTGCTCAGACTGAAGAAACTACTTGTATAAACAGTGAACCATTTCAAACCAACAAGAAAAAGACTCAACTTTCAGGTACCTGGGAGGATGGCCAGTATACCTAATAAGTAAACAGGAATAGAATACCTCTGTAAAGGTCCTTCCTTACAAGTTATAAAAACACCTTAGACTATTACATCTACATTTTTTTTCCTATCTCCGTGACTGCCTTTACCTGGACACTTTCAGCTTCTTTGTATTTACAACTGTAAAGACTCCTGCCACCATAATTTTCACTTGAAAATGGTAAATGTGTCAGATGTCAGTTGATGCAATAAGCAACCATGCTACACCTTTTAATCTCTTGTGTTAAATCCAGAGTGGATAGTGCATCAGGCTAGAAATGGGAAAACTATCAGTTCTTAGTCACGAAAGCAGCTGGGTGACTTTGGGCCAGTTATTCTCTCTCTCTCCTAGGAAAGAGGCAGTAGTAAACCATTTCTGAAATCTTTCCAAGAAAACTGCAGGGACCTGTTCAGGAATCAAAACCAACTCCAAGGTATCCCCCCCACACACACACACAGAGCAGAATTGCTCTATAAATTGTAGGAGAACTTTCTTTAATAAACACGTATTTGGTAAGAAGGATCAATTTCATATCTGAAACTTTAAACTGATGTTCAGTTGCTAAATTGTATCCAACTCTTCACAACCCCATATAGACCATAGCACGCCAGACCCCACATCCTGCACCCTCTGTTGGAGTTTGCCCAAATTCATGTTAAGTACACTATCACAAAATGATGGCTTCTGGTTTAACAAGAATACATAGAATTCTGTGCATAAAATCCCGTAAAGTGCATAAAGACAACGACTCCAGTCATAGAAGAACAAAGCAAATAATTGCAAAAGGAACCAGATTTTTATTATAGCATTACATTATACCTGGTTATATACAGAAAAACATTTTCCTATAATTTAATACAGCTGTTACTTTCTTCAAATGAAAAATAAACATGGAAATCAAGAACCATGTATTTTATTATTGATATTAGATTTTTATCCCACCTTCAAAGAAAAAAATTAGTGAACTCAATGCAGGTGCTTAATACTTCTTCCTCATCCTATTTTTCCCTTTTCCTGTGAGATCATTTGAACTGAAAGAGTGTGTCTAGCCCAGGCATGTCAAACTGCTGGCCCGTGGGCTGGATGCATCATGCCAAAACCACGCCCACCCTATTGCTGGCAATGGGGGAAAAGTCCCAATATGTCACGCGACATCACGTGATGTCGCGTGTTTGACATGCCTGGTCTAGCCCAAGGTCACTCAGCTGGCCTTCATTGCTAAGGGAGGCCTAGAACTTACTCTCCTATTTCTAGACTTAGCAAGTCAACCATTATACCAAAACAATCATTAAACTGGCTGTTTTGTAGCTATAATATTAGAAAACAAAAATCTGGTTAATGGAGAGAAATGGTTTATTTACCCTTAAAAATAGCATTCTGAAAATCAGAGGGGAAAAAATCAGGACTCAAAATTACTAGTATACAAGTAGTAAAGTAAGGGTACTGTTACTTCTCTTAGAATCCAAGGCACGTGGGCAGATTGTTCTCTCTTTCATATCATTAGAAGTGACAGTTCTCTGATTTCTTATCTTCCTTCCTTCCCACAAGTGGAAACATACTTCCAACTCAAATTTTCTTAACGATTAAAATTATTCACAGCCTTACATGAAATAATATTACATAAGAAACAATATATATATATATATATATATATATATATATATATATATATATATATATATATATATATATATATATATATATATATATATATATATATATATATATATATATATATATATATATATATATACATATACATACATACATACATATACATACATACATACATATATATACATACATATACATACATATACATATATATATACATATATATATATATATATATATATATATATATATATATATATATATATATATACATATATACATATATATACATACATACATACATACATACATATATATATATATATAATAAACTTTGTTCTGTTTTTATGTATGATTTTATGCATAGCCAGTGGTGGGATTCAGCCGGTATCCACCACTTTGGCAGAACCGTGGTGCCCAGGCCCAGAATGGACTTCTGGAAGTGGCATCCACACAGAGAACCGGTTGTCCACATATTTGAATCCCACCACTGTGCATAGCTATGAGTAAATTTTTATATCTTCAAATAATTATTAGTATCAAGAAACTTAGTTACTGGTGTGGTTAATAAATATTTGTTTCTGCAGGAATTTACTGTAGATCCAGAAAAAATACCTTTGTGCTCTTTGTATCATTCACTCCATCATTACAAATATCACATGTTTCTCAGATGTAAAGTAGAGGTGAGTCTTTCTCTAGTTTGTTATTATTCATTGTATTCATTAGTGCAGTAGAATCTAAATACATCAGAGTCAATTAAAAATCAGGTGACAATAGACTATTTTTAGAAGATACTGAACAGTTTTGTATTTACTGAATCAAGTTTTACAGATTGCAAAAAGAGAGCTAGTTTGGTGTAGTAGTTAAGACATCAGGCTAGAAATCATGAAACTCTTTGAGTTCTAGTCCCACCTTAGGTACAAAGGACTGGGTACCTTGGGTCAATCACTATCTCTCAGCCCTGGAAAGGGGGCAAAGTCAAACCATTTCTGACATTGCCCAAGAAAACTGCTAGGACAAGTCCAAGCAGTTGCCAGGAATCAAATACTGATTCAAAGACACACACACGATTGTAAAAGTGTTGTATGTCATGGGAACATGAGATATATAATATTTATTAAACCTGAATGATTGCAGATCTCTGGGGCCAAGTGGATTAAATCTTAGAAAACTGAAACACATTACTGATGATCCTGTTGATTCCTATGTGTTCACTATCTTGAACAATTCTGGATAATGTGTAAACCTGAACTGGAACTGAAATTTAGCAGAAAAGAAAAGAGTTTGTTTTTTAATATCTATTGACACTTCAGGAGTTTACAGCTGGGGTTAATGAGAGTTGTGATCTAACAAGGTCCATTACCGTACCAAGTGTTGTAAGCTCATTAGAACATCAGGAAGCATACTTAGGAGATTATTGAATAACTCTGAACTTCATTTATATACTAAGGTTACCTCTGTCACTATAGTAAGTGCAATATACTCACAGACACTGGGAGAATGCATGCATTTTTCGTTAAAGTATTAGACTTCAGAGTACTAGGAGAAATAATAGAAAGCTAACTATGTGACATTTAATTTGTTCTCTCAATAGATTTCTTCCGTTCAAAAAAAGAATGCAGATCTAGGTCAAGAGGAAATAGTACAGCAGTGCATGAAAAATATAAAATGGATAGAAGATCTCTTTGAGAAGTTTGGTGAACTTTTGAATCACGTTCAGCAGAAATGTTCCTAACAAATACTGATCCAAATGTGACTTTTTTTTTCTCCTATTCTACTCATCAAAATAAAAGAATAGGCTGATAGGCTGGTCATGCCAAGCTTTATTCTAGGTCAAAAGAAATCATGGTATTCTGGGTTCCTTGGATTCTAATAAGAAAAAAATATATATGCTGCCAAGCAAACGGAACTACAAACAAACCTTCATTTTTAACTTGGAGAATATTTTTTCCTATTTTGTAAACACTTGTTTTGAAATAACTTAGGTTTATTTTTGACAAATGATCAAAGCATGTACTTAAATATATATTTTGGCTATGATTAAAATACCTTTTTAAATATCATGCCATTTTTTTTTACTCTGAACACTAGGAAGAGTCACAGTGGTGGTAACTGTGACAGATCAAGTAGAGTCTCGAACATTTTGCAGAGAAATCTAATAGGACAAGAATGACTGTATGAATAGTTTCCATCCACATTCAAGAATACCATTCTCCTTTATGAACTCCAATTACTGATATTATGTTCAGGAAATTCAACATGGATTTGGTGCAATCCTATGACTGCTTTTTTGTGACAGATTATATTATAATAAAAACAATTAATTAATTATTTTCCCTGAGTCTTGAAGAAAGACATATTTTTCCTTTACATTTGTGTCCTTTATTTTTCCCTTTTGGAAAGAAATCAATTGTACATTTTATCCCACAAATAGTTGTATTTTTCAGAGGAAAAAGTATTGTGGCTTAAAATCGTTTCATGTACCCTTGTAATACATTTCCAATTGTTTTCTTGTTCATTTTATATATTAATTTCATATTGTAAACTATGTATCTTGAGATTATCTTTGTTTATACAGGTTTGCTTCAGTGTTAACCATGAATGAGACATATTAGACTTCATAAGTTTGCTTTATGTATGGTTATATTGACAGATTGCAGCTTATTTTCTGATAAATGAAAGATGATTTTTGTCTTAAATTGCTTGATTAATAGAACATTTCAATAAACAGCTACTACATTGGTCCTCAGTAAAGTGAGAGTTAGCAATTGACCAGGCTATGTGCAGTGTTGAAAACAATTGATTTTTTTTTTATTTTTGTTATTTAGAATTGGTAATGGCAGAACTGTTTGTTTCTTGGTGCCTTTTCAGAGTCTCAGGCATCTTTTCTAAATGACTTTCTCTGATTAATTATTTTTCAGTTAGAATCAGTAGTCCCACTTAAGTTACAAATGGGCTATACTTGCATCATTTTTTTTAATTTGCTAACAGAATGCCTTACCTCAGCCAGTGATTCAATATGTGCAGGACTTGTTATTTAGATTTTGTGAAATTGAAGATCCTGTACATCCATCAAAAAATACATTAAAAACAATTCATTTCTCCTGTCATTGCCACCTAGTGCCTTAATTTCAGCCAAGAAAACAGGTTTCCTCATTCACTAGCCAATCAGGATATTATTATATGTAGCATGATGTATTTTTTTTAGTTATACATGTGTTCATGCACCTTAGATATGTAAAATACAATGAAGGGCTGTGTTCATGAGCAATTAAACTAGGATTTCAAAATATCAAAAGACAGCATTTTATCTTAATGTGTATGTTATGTTGGACAACCTGTGTATTTTCCAAATATGTTTTAATGTTATTGGAAGTAGTACTTCTCATTTCATTCCTCTGATGGGTTCAGTCAAAATACTGATAGAAATTGGTAATTGGACTTAAATTGAAAAAGTCAAGTTGTGATACTATGGCTATGAAACTTGAGTTAACGCCTTCTGCTAAGATATGGTTTGTTTTAGCTATGATTTTGTTCCATAAGTGATAGTAGCTGTGTTTACACAGAAATACCCCACAAACCATGGTTTAAATGTTAGATTCTAGATCTAATTAAGCTGAAACAAAGAAAATTATATTATGGCCTAGCACAATGTGTTAATTCGGTCCAAAAATATTTCCATTGATCCTATGGAAAAGTTAGATACATAATTATATATTATTGACTGAATGATTTCTTACTTAAGAACAATTTGTGAAATGCATCTGGTTACAAGCAATAAACCGGTACTGCTTGAAAGTGGGAACTTAGCATATGCACATTTACTGGAAATAGATATACTTCATTCTTACCTTAAAATCCAATCTTATACTCATCTGGATACACGCCGCATTTATTTAAAGGACTTTTTTTATTAAATCAGTAGGACAGCAGTATAAGAATACTGTTCTGTATTTTAAAAATAGAACCTTTTTTTGCTATAGATGCAATAGCCTACTTATTTGGGATGGGTATTTAAAGAAGACATAGTTTCCATATTAATTTCTAAAATGCCAGAAAAAAATCAATTGAAGGTTTATAAATGTTATCCAAAAATAGCTCTTCTACCACCAATTTAAAACATATCTTGAAAAAGGCCTATAAATAGAAGATGTAGGTGGAGTATGACTGGTTCATCAATTATAACCTATTCTAAATTAGCAATTAACACAAGGGACTTAGTTGATAAAACTTTAAAAATGTGATTTTAAAAAATATTTCAAAGGCCTATCATTTCAATTTCTCACCATCAATTCTTAAACCAACCTTGAAATTTGTATCCAATGAAATAAAAAGGCTTTCAAGTTCTAATCTCATACTGCAGTCTTACAACAGTCTCTTCAACTTCATTAAAACCAATAGAATTTACTATTAGTTAACCTATACATAACTATACTGCTGTGTCAGTTTTTTGTTTTAATCTTAGGTGGCGACTGTCAAAAGATGGGGAAGAACTCAGGATTATGGAAGTAAATATACAAGTTTTGGTGTTTTAATAAACACAAGATTCCCTCATCAATTTAAATGACCCCAGTGTTTCACACAGAGACCATACAATATTTGAAGAGATTGTTATAAATTAATTTATGCAAATTATTTATGAGGTCTGTTGGGTTTTATCATGGAAAAGAAAATGCATTTTGAAAGACACTTACTGCCCTGGGTTTTAGGAATATTTTAGGAATAAATTTGTGGTGAGGACCAAAAATGTTTTAGGTACTATCACTCGCAGTCACTGAACTTTTTGTTGAAAATCATAGTATATTTAATGGGAACTCCAGTATTCACTAAAATATATAAAAACCTGTCAAGACACCACAGTGTTTGTTTTTTGGTGGTATTCAAAAAGTGCAACAATTTAGGATGTCAGCAAACGAAAGGGCAAATATGTAGCAACAATAAATTTTATTTTCATTCAATTATTCAAATTTAATTTTTGCAAGATCATTTTACTTTTATCACATCTACATTTGAAGCACATTACTTAGAAACTTAACGCTTAAGTACAGTCCTTGCTCTGAAAAAAAAGTTCAACATTCCTTCTTTAGAAAAATATCAGCACAGTCACAAAAGTAAAGTATCTAATAGGGCCTCACTTAAACATTGAAATCACTGGGGTTTGATTCCAAGTTAAGCTTTTTAAACACAGTTTTTCTGTTTAAGCTGAGGATCTAATAATTTTAGGTATTGTGCAAGTTCAAAATAGTTAATTTTCTCAAAAGTACATAATACCCTAATTTCACAGCTTGTTAAACTGTAACATTTCAATTTGCCCTCCAAAATAATTTAGCATATGGTTGCAATGAGAGAAAACAAATTAACTGATGTTCTGTATAAAAACTATTACATCATTTTCTTGACATTTCAGCAATCACTGTTTTATGTTCTGAATTCTGAAAATGTGAATTACCTGATGTTTTTGAATCCAGATATTGCTTGTTTTAACAGAAAAACAACTGGGTTGTACAGCCTGCTCCACCAAAACACAGTATAATTTTCTTTTTTCTTTAATAATATATGGTTAAAAGGAAACTCAAACTGTCTTCCAATAAATGGTTGTCATAGAGAAAATATTTTTAAATATTTAAATTTGTACTACTATTTAAAGTAATTTAAAAAAATGAACAAGCCAAAACTGTTAGGAAACTGAAAATCAGTTTATAGACATTTATGATTTTGTTGATGACAGTGTTTCATGTCATATACTTACATACTTTTTTGTGTATTATTATACAGTGCACATATTTCTTTATTTCTTCCTATTTAAGTTAATGCTCACAAATGCATGGTAATGCCTATCATCTATCTACTACAAACATGTAGGCTAGGATTAAAGGATATTTTCTAGCCAGTTTTCACATGGTCCACAATAATGTACAGACTTGTGACTTTTTCATAATTTTTGTATTTTGATTTGATGTTACTAAATTCATTAAAGTGAATACAGTTTTTCAAAATACTGGGTACTCTTGTTGGTTAATGTGGAATAATTGTAATGTCTGAGATAAATATGTTCTATTCATTAGGAAAACTTGTATTTTGTTAATATGATGGTCCAGTTATTATTAATTTACAGGACTTACATGGTGACCTATCTCATACAGTGGCTCTAGACAGCTCACCAATAATCCATGAACAACCCATAATTAAGAACATACCTTTCCCCCAGTGACAGAACAAATAATCTCACAACTAAACTATCTTAGCCCAATGCTCAAGGGAAGAGCCAGATATTCACCACCCTCTAGAAGGCAAAAAGGGGAGAGGTCCCTCTGATCTCCAGTGGGAAGCTACTTCAAAGGACTAGGGCAGGGGTAGACAACCTTGGCACTTTTATGACTCGTGGACTTCAACTCCCAGAATTCCTCAGCCAGCATGGCTGGCTCAGGAATTCTGGGATTTGAAGTCCACGAGTCATAAAAGCGCCAAGGTTGCCCCCGGACTAGGGTGGCCACTGAGAAGGGACATTTTAAGGTTGTATTAGATGACAATATTTAAGCAAGGGGAGTGCACACACTATCCTAGTAAGATGGGCAGATATCCTCAGGGACAGATATTCCCACAAGCCTGCCTTTGTCATGTAGCATCTTGAATTGCACACAGCAGCTAGAAACCAGTTCAGCTCGCGCAGCAATGGTGTTGCTCAGATGAACCACAGGATGCCCAACTGTTGCTGCATTCTGCACCAGTTGCAGCTTACAGGTGGTCTTCCAGGGCAGCCCTGTGTAGAGCTCGTTGCAGTAATCCAAGAGGGAGGTGACTAAACCCAGATGACTGAGCAAGGCGTTCCACTCCAGGAATGGGCAAAATTGGTGGATTTCTGCAAAGACCTCCTTTGACCATGGCTGCCACCTCCTCTTCCAGCAGGACCAGTGAGTCCAAGAGGACCCCCAAATTGTGCACCAGATTTGTACAGAACAGCATTTCCCTATCTAGAGTCAGCCAATGTTCCTGACCCAGGAGGGTTTAAAAAAAAACAACCATTGCATTTGCTAGGGTTGAGTTTCTCCCCATTCAGGTCCTTATAGCCTCCAGGCACTGAGCCAGCATCTGAATGGCATCACTTGCCTGGTGTGCAGTAGAGTTGTATAATTGGGTATTATCAGCATACTGATACCGAACGTTATGCTGGTGGATGACCTCTCCCAATGGCTACAGTATATATAGATGTTAAGTATGAGGAGAGGGAGCCTTGAGGCAACCCATATAATAGGGGCCTAGGCCTGGACTTCTCCACTGGCACCATCCCTTACTGCTAATGACCACAGAGAAAGGAGAGGAATCTTCAGGATGCTTTAATTTTGAGTGAAGCTATTGTTCATATGATGAAATAAAATGCAGCAGACAAACCATTAAAACTCAGACCATTTATGAAATGCTTGTAATAAAGTCAGTGTTATTTCAGCAAGGTTGAAGCAGTAGGATCCAAACAGTAGTAGCATTTCTTTATTGAAAAGTTGTTTTAAGCCTTTATCACTGATTGTTAAACATAGACAGTTATATATAATGTAAGGGATGCATACAAAGTATTCAAACACACGGCAAACTTGTTTGACCTTGATTATATGTGCCATCAAGTTGGTGTCAACTCTTAGCAACCACATTGATTTCTTCCATGACAATCTGACTAGGGCATCCATGGCCACTGTAACTGAGTCTATCTACCTTACTATTGGTTGTCCTTCCATCTTTCCCAACATTAGCACCTTCTCTGGAGAATTAGGTCTTCACATAATAATCTAAAGTAGGATAAGTGGACCCCAATCTTTTGTGTCTGTGAGTTGAATTGTTTGATGATCCATTTGTTTTCTTATTTCCTGGCCACAGAATTCTCAATTTGCTCTAACACCAAAATTCAAAATCCTCAATATTCTTCTGCTTCTTCAATATTCAGCTTTTGCTTCTGTCAAAAGGATTACTATAGCTTGCATATTTTGATCTTTATAGGTATAGACGCATCATAGTATCTGAATATGTTTTACAGGCCTTCATGGATGCCCTACCAAGTCTAGCCTCCAACATATTTCTTGATGTTTGATCCTTTGTGGTTGATGGTTGATCATAAAAGACAGAAACCATATATTACTTTAATATCTTTTAGAATAAAGGGAAAAACAGTCCAACCTACCAAAACCAGTGACATAAAAAACAGAATAGAAACACAAGTTAAGATAGGCAAAAAAATGGTAAGTGAACACCTGTCCAGCCTAGACGAGTTCAAATCACCAGGACCAGATGGATTACACCCCAAAGTTCTCAAGGAACTGGCAGACGTGATCTCAGAACCACTGAACTATATTTTTCATAGATCCTGGAGCACTGGGGAACTACCAGAGGACTGGAAGAGAGCTGATGTAGTTCCCATCTTCAAAAAAGGGAAAAAAATAGATCCAGGAAACTACAGACCTATCAGCCTGACCTCAATACCTGGGAAGATTATGGAAAAGATAATCAAACAACAAATCAGCGAACACCTTGATGCAAACAAAGTCATCACTAAAAGTCAACATGGGTTTGTCAAAAACAGATCATGCCAGACAAATTTTATTACATTCTTTGACCAAGTGACAAAATTAGTGGACCAGAGGAATGCTGTAGATATAATTTACTTGGACTTCAGTAAGGCATTTGATAAAGTAGATCACAACCTACTACTTGATAAGATAGAAAAATGTGGGTTAGATAGCATCACCACCAGATGGATTCGTAGCTGGCTGACAGGCCGTACTCAGCGTGTGGTCCTCAATGGAACTGCATCTACATGGAAGGAAGTGTGTAGTGGGGTGCCCCAGGGCTCTGTTCTGGGCCCAGTGCTCTTCAATATCTTCATTAACGATTTGGATGAGGGGATAGATGGGGAACTCATCAAATTTGCAGACGACACCAAGCTGGCAGGACTAGCCAATACTCCAGAAGATAGGCTTAAGATACAGGAGGATCTGGACAGGCTTGAACACTGGGCACTATCTAACAAAATGAAATTCAATGGTGAAAAAAGTAAGGTTCTACATTTAGGCAGGAAAAATCAAATGCAGAGGTATAGTATAGGTGGTACCTTGCTCGATAGTAGTAACTGTGAGAGAGATCTCGGAGTCCTAGTGGACAATCACTTAAATATGAGCCAGCAGTGTGCTGCAGCTGCCAAAAAAGCCAACACAGTGCTAGGCTGCATTAACAGAGGGATAGAATCAAGATCACGTGAAGTACTAATACCACTTTACAATGCCTTGGTAAGGCCACACTTGGAATACTGCATCCAGTTTTGGTCACCATGATGTAAAAAAGATGTTGAGACTCTAGAAAGGGTACAGAGAAGAGCAACAAAGATGATTGGGGGACTGGAGACTAAAACATATAGGGAACGGTTGCTGAAATTGGGTATGTATAGTTTAACGAAGAGAAGGGTGAGGGGTGACATGATAGCAGTGTTCCAATATCTCAGGGGCTACCACAAAGAAGAGGGAGTCAAGCTATTCTCCAAAGCACCTGAAAGCAGGACAAGAAGCAACGGATGGAAACTAGTCAAGGAGAGAAGCAACCTAGAACTAAGGAGAAACTTCCTGACAGTTAGAACAATTAACCAGTGGAACCTGCCTCCAGAAGTGGTGAATGCTCCAACATTGGAGGGTTTTTTTTTAAGAAGAGAATTATTCTATATCTGGTTGTCACACCTGTCCTCTTTGGTTTGGTCTTTGTATTTAATTTTAGTCACTTTTTTCACTTTTTTCCTTGACTTTTCTTACTAGATATTGCAACCTTTTGCATTTTTACTACTAGAGTAGTATTATCAGGATAGTACAGGCTACTGATGTTCCTTCCTCCAATTTTAAAACCATACTCATCTTCTTCTAGTCCAGCTTCTCTTAATATATACTGTATTCACTATGTACCTTGAATAAATAAGGCGAGAGTATACAGCCTTATATCACTTCTTTGTCAAACTGAAGCTAATCTGCTTCATCATGCTCTGTCCATAATGTGGTTTCTCATGAGGACAATGAGATGTCTTCAGATTACCATTTTCCTACAACTTGACATGATCAACACAATCAAAGGTTTTCAGTAGTCAATGAAGCACGTGCTGATTTCTTTTTGGTATTCTTTGGCTTTCTCAATTATCCATCATACATCAGCAGTAATCTCTAATGATTCTCAGCCTTTTCTACTGTAAAGTCAGTTTGAATATCTCATATCTATTTTTCCATGTAAGGCTCTAATCTGTGTTGGATTATTTTAAGCATTAATTTGATAGCATGTGTAATTAAGGATATAGCATGAAATTTGTACATTCTGTTAAATCTCAGTTTTTTTGGTGTTGGAATATAGACTGATCTCTTCCAATCTGTTGGCCATTGTGTCCTCCTGATTTACTGCCATAGTTTAGGTAGAATCTTGACTGATTCTTTTTCTGTTTCTTACCATATTCCAGTGGGTATTCTATCAGTTGTAAGGGTATTCTGGGGTACTGATCTAACTTTATTATCCTCCAGTATTAGAAGTTCTTGTAAAAAGGGAATATTTTCTAACATATCTTGGATGTTAACACCTCTACCATACAGTATTTTGATATACTCCTTCCATCTTTGATCTCTTTGAAATCAATCAATATCTGTCCATTGGTGTTCTTTACCATACCAATTCCTCCTGAGTTCAGATATCTTTTGAAAGATTTTACTTATGTGTTTCCATCTTCAATGTCTTTGCAGATGTTGGTGCGGTACTGTTTTTGTCTTCTAATAGCTCTCTGAAACCCTTAATTAAATTCCTTTCTGAAATTTCTATCTTTCTTGGTTTTGACTTCTCTTTTCTTCTCTTCTCAGCAATTTCCATTGTTAATTCTGACATCTACTTTGCTTTCCTTCCTTTCTTTATTTTGGGCAGTCTCTTTTCACAATTATCCTTAACTTCTTTGTTCATTCCACAGTTCCTGTGGTTCTTTATCAAAGAGTTACAGATCTCAGAGTGATTCCTGATGTACTCCTTGAAAATGGTGGATATATTCTCAAGTTCATATCATGGAAACTGGTTGGCTTTCTTCTTTACATTAACTTGGAACTTGTACAAGATCAGATTTGTTCCACACTCAGTACCTAGCCATGTCTTTCATACTATAATTGAGCACTTTCTTTTAGCAATAATATAGACAGTTTGATTTGTATGCACTCCTTCTAGTGACATCCATGTGAAAAGACATCAATGAAGACAAGTTATGCCAGAGATTGGTAAATTAATCTCCTGCTTCTTTTGATTTTTTTTAGACCATACAATCCAATTACATTTTCTTCTTTCATGTTTCCAATGTTGACATTCCAATCTCCAATCACAACCAGCACATCTTACTGGCATGTTCTGTCAATTTCAAACTGGACTCGATCATATAGTCACCTCTCGATGATGGACAGCACAAGAATAGAATAGAATAGAATAGAATAGAATAGAATAGAATAGAATAGAATAGAATAGAATAGAATAGAATAGAATAGAATAGAATAGAATAGAATAGAATAGAATAGAATAGAAGCTGGAAGGGACCTTGGAGGCCATCTAGTCCAGCCCCCTGCTCAAGCAGGAGAACCTATACCACCTCAGACAAGTGACTGTCTAGACTCTTTTTAAAAATCTCCAGTGATGGAGCACCCATGATTTCTGGGGGCAAGCTGTTCTACTGGTTAATTGTCATCACTGTCAGGAAGCTTCTCCTTAATTCCAGATTGCTTCTCTCTTTGGTCAGTTTCCGACCATTGCTTCTTGTCCTGCCCTCTGCTGCTTTGGTGAATAACATGACCCCCTCTTCTTTGTGGCAGCCCCTCAAATACTGAAACACTGCTATCATGTCTCCCTATTTCTTCTTTTCTTTAGACTAGCCAAACCCAAGTCCCGCAGCCATTCTTTGTATGTTTTAGTCTCCAAGCCTTTAATCATCTTAGTTGCTCTTCTGATTTTTTTCCAGACTCTCAACATCTTTCTTGTGATATGGTGACCAAAATTGGCTGCAGTATTCCAGGTGTGGTCTTATTAGGGTTTTATAAAGTGATACTAATAGCTCGTGTGATCTTGATTCTATGCCTCTGTTTATACAACCCAGGATTGTATTAGCTTTTTTGGCTTCTGCTGCACACTGCTAACTCACTGTTAAGTGATCGTGCACTAGGACTCCAAGATCCCTCTCACAGTCACTTTTTTTAAGCCAGGTCTTGCCCAATCTGTATTTGTACCTTTGATTTTTCCTGCCTAATGTAAAGCTTTGCTTTTCTCCACACTGAAACTCATTTTGTTGGATAGGGCCCATTATTCAAGTTTGTCAAGTTCTTTTTGGATCCTGAGTTTGTTTTCTGACTACTCCTGCCAGTTTGGTGTCATATGCAAATTTGATGAGTTCCCCTTCAATTCCCTCATCTAAGTCATTGATGAAGATATTGAAGCGTACTGGGCCCACTGCTTCTCTCTATATGGATGTAGTGCCGTTGAGGACTACTCATTGAGTACGGTTTGCCAGCTAGCTACAGATCCATCTGGTGGTGATGTTGTCTATTTCACCTTTTTCTAGCTTACCAAGGAGTAGGTTGTGGTTTACTTTATCAAATGCCTTACTGAAGTGTAAGTATACTACGTCCACAGTATTTCGCTGGTGTATTAGTTTAGTCACTTGGTCAAAGAATGAAATAAGATTGGTTTGGCATGATCTGTTTTTAACAAACCTGTGCTGGCTGCTGGTTATAACTTTGTTTGCTTCTAATTGTTCGCAGATCTGTTTTTTGATTATCTTTTCTAGGATCTTCCCATGTATCGATGTTAAACTGATTGGTCTGTAGTTTCCTGGGTCCGGTTTTTCCCCTTTCTTGAAGATGGGAACCACATCAGCCCTTTTCCAATCCTCAGGTACTTCCCCGATACTCCAGGATTTTTGAAAGATGTGGTGCAGTGGTTCTGAGATAACATCTGCCAGCTCCTTCAGAACTCTGGGATGTAATCTGTCAGAAAGGACATCTGGCCAATAAACGCTCAGCTCCATCCAGTCACCCTGACTCTACCCTGAATTAAGGGATAAAGAGTTGTAAAAAGGGAGTTTTAAGCGGACCCTGCCATATTGTGGTAATAACGCTAGGAAGGAGAAAAATATATAAAACCACATCTATGTTTAATACATTGTTGAAATGTATCTATTATATAAATGTATTACATTTTAAAATTTACCACAAATAAGGAATTTGGATAGAATTTGACTTCATCATTGTACTTTACAGAGAGATACATAGATAAAAATTATCTTATAAATTTGTACGCATCCTGAGTATTTTCCAAATAGCCACGTTGATGCATTGATTTGCTCCTATTTCTCATTCTTGCTATTGCCAAAAATCTGGATCTCCCAAACTGTTAATAACATAAAATTTAGTTTCCTACAGCTTGGGTCCCACTGAATTTAATGAACTTTCCTCTCTAGAGGCCTGGTGAGGACTACAACCTTAATATTTTCATATTTTGATACTCCTCCCTCCCAACTTCCTTCTTTTCTCTGCCTTAGGCTAACTTAATGCTACAAATAGGATGCACACTTCCTGGATCAAACAGGCTTACTTATTAAAAAGTCTCAAAAGACAGGAAGCACTGTATCTGATTTTTAAAAGAGAAAATATACCCACTAACTCATACACATCAATGTGAAAAAAAATGCAATAGGATAAAGTTAATTCTATTTTGGCACCAAACTTTTATGCATTTACCCTTAGAGTAATCACCAATTCTAGATTCATTCATGCATAGAATAAAATCATTGGAATCAATAATCATTAGTCATGAGTAACATGAGTTCCATTAATGGGAGCTTCTTCTGATAAATTATGCCAAGATTTGTGCATCTGTTTCGCGTCTAATAAAATAAAACAAGGAGTGCAGTGTTTACACATATGCTGTTCTCTTTGTGATGACTTAGTTCTTCACATTCTGATACAGTGAATAATTTTGTTGCTGGGTCATTTTGTAATTTGTTCCTGCATGAGCCAAGTACCATGTATGATAAATACTGCTGCTATATACCAACAAATTTAATATGAGAATCCTGAATGTAAGAATTATATCTGTACTACACAAAGTGTAAACTTTTTTTCAGCAGCTCCTGGAAAAATAAAATACAGCTTTATTGACCTGCACTTTCTGCTGAATTCCAGTTCTCAACGTTATTTGCAGATAGGTGCAGACTGTGCTGGGCAGCTTTATCTCAAGTATTATACCCCCAATCTCCAGCAGCTACATCCAGCGTGGCCAATGGTGAGGGTCACTGGCTGTTAATAAGTCTTACTTCAGATATCTAATTACACATGTAAAAAAGTTACATTTTTAGTCACACTTACCTATGCTGGAACCCAAGAAAAATAGTCGGATCCTATCACTCCTTGTAGATTATTATTACTCATACAACCTGATCACCACGCTCGCTTTTCTATCTAGGATTTTAGAAGAGCACTGGCAGAGCGGGGGGGGGGTATTTCTACTGCACGGAAAGCACCCACCCACCCACCCACCCAACACTCCAACCACGTAAATTTACACACATTGCGAAGAACTTCCCGAAGTTCTTCTTAAATAGCCGGATATGAACGGTAATAATCTTTTTTCTGTTACATTCAATCCCTTCGGCGGAACGACGAACGCCATTATTCTATGATCACAAAATAATAAAAATAATAATAAGAAAAATAATAAAAAATAATAAAAAGAAAAATCATCCGAGGTTATCAGGCTTTTACGGCAGGGAATAAAGGACCCGCTCTTTCCAACCTCAGCTTCTAAAACTGGGAGGAAGACGTTCAACTCTTCTCCGCTGGCCTCTAATTTAGAATAGAAGCGTATTCCCAAACACCGCCCAGTCGGACCGAGGTGGACCAATAGCGATGCCCCGCACATATAAGGGGCCCGCCCACTTACCCCGGCAAAGAGACCACTAGGAGGCAGCGCTCGTTGGTTATCGGTGGCCGAGCCGCGTTTGCCGAAGGAAGCTGCGCTGATGGCTACGGTGAAAGAGAAGGCGGCAGCTTTGAATCTCTGCGCTGTGTATAGCCCCGCCAACAGACCCCCAGGTAACGCTGGATTCCCGGGGTATTTTCCAAAGGGAGGGAGGGAGGGAGGGCAGGGGAGCAAAGCCTTCGGTTTTTTTTCTTTTTTCGTTTTTTTATGGAGAAGGGGAAGTGTCATGAAGAGGAGAAAGGAAAGGAAAGGAAACTCGACCGGTCGGGACGGATTCTTTAAAGCTAAGGTACCTGGTGGTGCTTCAGGGAAGGAAGAATTCCCTTGTTTTGCTCCCGCGATTCGTGGCAACTAAAGGACGGGAGAAAACTTCCCGTCGGATTTGGGCGCTACTAGTACGCTTCTCTGCCCTTGCTGCTCTGAAGAGATGGGTTTCCCCCCCTCCCTACACACACACACACATACACATATACACACCGTCCCGGTGGTATGGCTCCCTGCCCTCGCCCCCCCCCCCACACGCGCCCTTGGGGCTCTCGCACCCGAACTAGTCGTGGACAAGGACCCGCTTGTTGGTTGCCCTGGTGCCCTTCCTTGCGCACTTTCTTTCCGCCTCTCTTGTCAGACGGGGAGAAAGGACTGGCCGGCCCTCTTGTCTACTCCGGGTGGCTTGGGGGGGGGGGTCGGGGAGGGGGGGTGATGGATTGTGGGAGCAAGGCTCTCCGCTTCTCCATCCTCTCCGCTGCTTTGGGCGAGGTGGTAGTAGTAGTAGTAGTAGTAGTAGTAGTAGTAAGCAACACGCAGCGCTTGTCCCGGCTGGGGAGGATGTGTGCTTAGGCGGACTCCCTCTAACCTACTTCTCAACCCTGCTATCTTTGCGCAGGGTTATTGCCTTGGTTTCACAGCTTCTCTCCGCAGTATCAATTGAAGGAGAAAAGGCCGTTTTGTTAAGCAGAGATTATCTAGTACTTCCTGCCTTAAGAGAAGGGGCTCCGGGCTTGTCAGTTTCTCCCTTTCTTCGAAAAAGTTAAGAACGGTTTGCTAGGGGTGTTACTGTACTACCCCTTTATAAAAGGCATCAATAGTTGTTTGTTGAAAAGCTTCAAAAGCTCTGTCTTTGCCTTAGGACCTTTGGGGAAGTTTGAGGAGATTTAGTATTTTCTTCCCACCTTGGGGACAGCAAACTAGGAATCTCTCCTGACTGAAATGTTGCTAACCAATATCAATAAGTTATACCACGAATAACTTTTGCAACAGTGCCTCATTTCCTTCTATATTCTTTCCGATTCCCTCAGAACAGGTTTTGCAATCTGTCTTTCGAGGCTTATCTCTATGTACCCTCTTTTTGTGGCAGTCCAGGGTTAAATTTTGAGCAATTGGCAAACCAAGAGACATGCACACAAAAGCTACTTCCATTTGTTTAAACAGAATGCCTCTAGATATATAACTCTGATTGACCTGATAAGAATATTTTTGAAAGGTGCTATTTAGAGGTTTCAAGGTGAGGTTTCAAGCCTCCCCAGGGCCACTTTGACACCCTAGGCCAGGGGTAGGCAACCTCGGCTCTTTTATGACTCGTGGACTTCAACTCCCAGAATTCCTGAGTCAGCATGCTGACTCAGGAATTCTGGGAGTTGAAGTCCACGAGTCATAAAAGAGCCGAGGTTGCCTACCCCTGGCCTAGGCAAAGTCATATTCTGCTGCCCCCCCCCCCCCCGTTTTGGCTCACCTTACAATGTTGTTATAAATTGCAGAAATGCATCCTCTCGTTTCTTTTTTTTCCTTCAGTTTTTTAGCTTTATAGTCATGATTTATATCCCTGAGCTATTTTTTTCTTGGACATTTTCACCCATTTTGCATAAAAAAATTAAGTCAGCATCCATTGTTGTCATATGACTTTCACTTTTTCACGTATTGTGTTTTTCAGAAGTCTTTTCAATGTGGTGACCCTGGGCCCCTGCCTGCTTGGCCTTAGTCTAGAGCCAGTCCTGCTCCTACGTGTCAATGTGTCAAATGAATAGACTATTTCTTAGACGCACTTACAGTCGTAGCCTAACTATTACAAACTGACAGTTTCTATTAACAACTGAATAGATGTGTCCACTTACGCATGTCAGAGGAATTTGTTTTAATGTGGATCATAATTATAAGTTACAAATAATAATTGTAATAAACATTTTTGGGGGGAAATGTCACAATAATTTTAATTTTAAAAAAGAACCCATTGTGTTTTTTGTTTCCAAAGGTCTTAAAACAGCATTGCTATATGGCACTGAGTTATCTGTTATATCCTTATGCACTGCCTTTTATTCAATTTTCTCACAATACAACAGTCTTTTTGCATACTTTTTAACAAAAGAAACAGCAATGACAATATACACCATGTTCCCCCAAAAGTAAACCTGCCCCCGAAAGTAAGCCCCAGCTGATTTTTTGGGGGGTGGACCTAATATAGGTCCTCCCACCGAAAGTAAATCCTACTTAAGGGCCTGCACAGACGGCCTGCTGCCAATTCTGTCTGGTTTCACCGTAAACACAAGGGGGGAACTGCCAGTGCCTCTCTGATGAGGGAAAGCCGATGGGGAAGGGGGGATCTGACCCACTATACCGGTATACCAGTTCCTTACTGCTGCCCAGCTTGTTCTGCAGCCTCATGGCAGCAGCATTGGGCACAACGCACGAGGTGGCAAATGACTGTTTTTTTGCGACGAGGCCGTTTGCTGCCAGTCACGGCTGTTTGCCACCTCGCACATCGCACCCAATGCCACTGCCATGAGGCCTGGTGAATCCTCCCCCCTTCTGACTCACATGCCATTATACCGGTTCCTTACCACCACCCGGCTTGTTCCACCGCCTCATGGCAGTGGCATTGGGCAGGAGGCAGCAAATGGCCGGTTTTGGCGCAATGTGGTTGTTTGCTGCCAGTTTGGAAACAAATGGGAAAAACCATTTTTTTCCCACCAAAGTTTTTCCATTTTTTCCAATGGTCCAACTGCTCACTCACTACTCTCCCTCACCAAGCCTCCAGCACTCCACCTGCCGCTTTGATTAGCCTGGCAGGCCCCACCTTGGCACCCTTCCCACCACTGCCCAGCACGGCTACCCCAGGGCTGCAGGGCCTGGCATGGAAAGGGCATGCATCCTGCCCACCCACTTCACCATCCTCCCTCCCCGAACCTCTGGCGCTCCACCTGCCACTTCGGTGGCTCTGTGGGTAGAGCTGCAAAATTCTCTTCTCTTTCAAAAAACAGAACCTGCCCCACTTGTTCCATGGCTGCTTTCAGCCAAGCTGTGTTGTGCTTGCCAATGGCTTGCCTGCCCACTTCACCACCCTCCCCTGAGCCTCCGGCATTCCACCAGCCGCTTTGGTCAGCCTGGTGGCCCCCACCTCAGCACCCTGCCCACCGCTGCCCAGCATGGGGCTGGCCTGGCACGGGAAGGGCACATGCCCCATCCTTTCCCCATAGTGCAGGCTAAGGTTTCCGCCCCCGCCCAGTTTGCTTCTCAGCCATCGCCTTGTGTTTGTGAGACACCCCCCAAAAAAAATCAATCAGACTTTCTAACTTCTTGTGAGATCTCAAAAAGTTAGCAAGTCTGATTGAACTTTTTTTTTTTACCAGTAGTCCCACAAACACGTGGCGAAGGCTGAGAAGCAATGCAGCTGAAAGGCAGGTTACTAAAAAAAAAAACACGCTTGTGGCAGTGAAGGTATCTGGCTGGGGGTGGGCGTGGCAACCTTACCCTGCGTGGCTTCGGCAAGTGTCTGGCAGGTGGAAGGAAGCAACTGGTCTGCCACCACACTCTCGCCGCCTCATGGTTTCTCCACCCCATGCACATGCTCCACTCCACCCCCTGTACAGTCGCGGCCTACTGGTACTGGTACCGGCAAAAAGTAAGCTCTCCCCGAAAGTAAAACCTAGTGCTTACTTCAGAGCCCCAAAGAAAGTAAGACATGATCTTACTTTCGGGGAAACACGGTGCTTGTTTTTACTGAATTGTCCTAATGGTCTCAACATCTGCAGCATAGTTTCTTCTAAATGGTTATAGTTCAATAACCTATGTTGACTGGGGATTGTGGAAACTGGTATTAGCCTACTCCAAAGATGTGTCTGCATATTTTAAATCTTGCAGAATTGAGGTAGCCATAGAAATTCGTAATGGTCCCAGCCAGCATGGCATGAATAAGGGATATAGAAAGCTGAATTGTAGCAACCTCTAAAGGGTGGCAGATTCCTCATTGCTGAAGCATTGGAGAAGTGTCTTTTCCCTATCCAGCTATAAGGTACTTTTTTAAAAAAAAATGGCCATTGTGGGCTTTGAATATAAAGTCTTTTACAACAATATCATACATTTTACAATTAAATTGGTCCACCTTCTGATGAACTTTTTCAGAGCATTATTTGCACTTTTTACTTCAATATCATAAAGATTATCAACCAAATATAGTAATAGCGTCTAGTTGGCTAAAAGTAAATGGCATAATTCCTGAAAAAGGGGGGATATATTCAATGCCTTTGCCAGCCTGTTGCCTACTAGAAGTGTTGGACTATAACTTTGTGCTGGAATTTTTAAAAGAAGAGAGGAATATTACTAGAATCCAGTGCAATACAGTCGAATGAGAGTTCAAAAAAATTTAGCTGGCAGTTGCAAGTAAATCACCAGCATCTTTTTCTTTTCTTTTCTTTTTTCCCTTTTGGTAGCCTGCACAGCCTACATGTCATTAGGAGATTTGAAGAGCCAAATTTACCGTATTTTTCCGTGTATAAGGTACTATTTTTTCCTGCAAATACCCTGTTCAAAAATCAGGTGCATCTTATACAAGTGCAGCGTCTTATACATGGACAAATAATGGTAACCACCGCAGCCCAGGGCATGCCTGTGTGGGTTGCCATGCCACCTGGTGCAGGTATCAAGCCCCTGTGGGCTTGCCATTAACGGGAGGGGGGAGGGGGCAAGATCGTTGGCCGTCCGAACTTCTGGATTTGCCGCAGGGCTCTGCCAAACAGCTGATCGGCGCGGAAAAACTCGCATGCCAGAGCATCTTATAAAAAGGTGCATCTTATAGACAGAAAAATACAGTAGTTTGTGACGAGTGCACCAGGTATTAATTTCATCTTTTAAAACACATAAGCCACCTCCTCAGAATAGTCCATAGCCCAGCCCACTTCTGCAGTATGGGCTTTAGTACACCAAGCAAAATCTCCTGTGTTCTAATGGCACTAAAGGAAGTTGATTTTAACTAATGCCGCCTCAAATGAGAGAGAAAAGCTTCAGAAGTAAATGAATACTTTATTTGGTAATCCCCATTTAGAAAGGGTTCTGTAAAATAAGGAGTACATTTATTACACTTTTGAGACAGAAAATGCTTCCGCTAATGCATCTTCTGTATTACTTTATAAGGTTTCAGCTTGGCGCAGAGACCATTTGGAGCCACTTATGTTTGGAGCAGCATTATCCACGCACTTCAGACCCACGTTGAAGTGAAAAAACGACGTCAGAATCTGAAATGTTATAATGACTGTTTTGTTGGCTCCGATGCAGTGGATGTTGTCTATGCCCATCTTCTCCAAAACAAATATTTTGGTGACACAGATATTAATCGGAGCAAAGTTGTACGAGTATGCCAGGCATTGATGGACTACAAGGTGTTTGAGGCTATTTCAACCAAAGTCTTTGGAAAAGACAAACAATCTGTGTTTGAGGATAGCAGTTGCAGCCTGTACAGATTCTCAAATACAGGGAATCAAGTGGAGAGCCTTTGTGGAAGACAGCATGACCATTTTATACAGCAAAGGTCTGTGTGAGAATGCTCAAGATGAAATATGAAAAATTAGAAGGTTACATTTTTTCCCCTGGTTGGCTACATTTTCCTAACTTCTGTGCCCCCCTAGTGGTATGGTACTACAAATCTCATGGCAAAGTGAGCATGGATATGTTAGAATTAAAAGAGCTGTTTTGTAGAACATCTAGAGCTGGGGTAGGCAACTATGGCTGCTTTACAACCTGTGGACTTCAATTCCCAGAATTCCTGGGCCAGCCACAGGTCCTAAAGGGGCCATAGCTGCCCACCCCGATCTAGAGAATCCTAGAGGGGTGGATGAATATATTTTATATATGTATAATGTATATTAATATACATTAATATAATGTATGTTAAAGAATCGCATCTTGTGTGCCTAGAAGTAACAATCTGCAGGGTTTCTAGGAAGTGTGTTTCATAGTGAAGAGGCAGCCCAAAAAAAGACCATAGCTTTGGTGCCACTAATCTGACTTCAGAAAGGAGAGACACCCAGAAAAGGGTTTCCAAGGAATCTGTTTGGCTGACTATAGTGGCATTAAACATTAATAATATAACCATAAAGCTACCTGACTTAGCAAAGTAAACCAAGATTGCAATTTGATATTAGCAAGCTAATTTGTGAGTATTGTTAGATGGTACTGGATTTGGATCTTATATCATTAAACCAAGTCCATTACAACCACTAAGTAGCTTTAGTCAAATTGCTATTTTAACTTCAGCTTTCTGTATATTGAAAATAACTACTTAAGTGAGACACAATGCTTAAAAGTGAGGAAGCTTGCAAGCTATTTTTCATAACATAGATGTTGGCAATAATTATAGAATCTATTAACAATTTATTCTTGGAAAATGAATTTGTTAGTGATAGGAATGACCACTATGGATAATGAACCATAAGAGAGCCAGTTTGGTCTAGTGGTTAAGATACCAGGTTTGACTTATTTGTAAAAAGAATAAAGGTGGGATACAAATAAATACATGCACATATGTAGAATTGTTTGTTTAGTAGAAGTAGCCATGTGATAATCTAATATAAGGTGGATTAATTATAAAGAGCCAGTTTGGCGTTGAAGTTAGGGAGGCCAAGAGTTCTAGTTCTGCCTTAGGCACAAATTCAGATGCCTGACTTTAGGCTAGTCAACCTTTTCTGTCAACCTGAGAAAAGAAGCAATGGCAAACCACTTCTGAAAAGCCTTGCTAAGAAAACTATAGGGACATATCTAGGCATCTCCAAGAATTGGACATGACTGAATGGAATTTTAAAAAATGCAACCATAGACAAAAATGTATGTATCCATTGGAGTTATAGTACAGAGGTTTAGTGTATAGAAACAAGATCTAAATATTGTTATCAGTACTGATACTTGGAACTTCCAATCCTATTTTTTAACTACAGACAGGAAAAAAGATTATTACTTGGTACATCTTCAGAGAGATCAGAAAGTTTGGAGGATCTCTTAGAAAACCTGAGCCTAAAACCTGTTAATTCTCCTCAAGTAAACCCATCCTCCCATTTGTCTCGTCAAGGTAAGGGGGATCGACATCGAACTATCTCAGGGAAAGCTTTTCTGTTTCTTAAATTGGAGACAAATAGAAAATTAATCTCTCTTCCATCATATCCGCTATAAAATGCAGAGCTCCAAGCAAAAGAACATGTTGTGTGGGGTATTTGCTTGAGTTCATCACAGCTGCTAATTTTCTCACAAGCCTGACAACTCAGACATCTCTCCTATGATATGGCCTCACATCATGGTTATCTTAGCATGAATCTATAACACATTAGGGAAAAAAAACAGGCAATGCCTGAGAATAATGACAGCCTAGATCACTAGTGAACAACCTGCAGCTCTTGATATAATCTGGAAATAATTCAGAGGGTGCATAAAACAGTATGTTCATGCTAGCGATGGGAAAGGGAGTGTGATTTCTCAGGTTGTAGTCTCAGCACTGCAAGAGAACCAAAGATTTCCACTCATATTAAAGACACTCATGTCTCCTTCTCCCGCACTTGCTACTGCTTCCCCTTTTTCAGTTTTTTTAAAACGAGAGACAGAAGTTTTTGAAGGAACAAGGAATTTACTACTGTAGCCTTGTCTCCTACTTTGTGCCTGACTTGTGGCTGAGTTATCAAACCACTTAGAGACCAGAAGTACAAACAGTCTATTCTTCTCAAGCCATAGCTGGTTTAAACAAGAGATTGTAACATGGGGCTGCCATGTTCTTTCAATCTGCTTCTTGAACAAGAACAAAATCTGATACTAACTTAGTAGCTAGTTCTATCGTTTTTTTGTGTGTGTGGCTTTACAGATTGCTCCGAAAAAATGTAGAAAACCCCAAACAAGTTCTTTGTTTAGTACTTCAAGTTAAGGGTGTCATTGTTCTAGCTGGAAAAATGTTAACAAGGGTTTCTTTCTTTTATGCATCCTTATTAACATGATTTACGTGATTGGTTTTCCCATCTAGTAAAGATCTCTGGCAATTCAAACAGGAAAGAATGTAAAGCATTTTGGATACATCGAAGTCCTTACTGTTTGCTGCATAAATCTCTATTGGTTATCTTCTTTTTTATTCTGACGTATTCTTGAGGCTGACAGTAAAACTGGAGAAATAAATTATTGTAATGTTTTCTGCAGAAGAAGAGTTAGTCACCTCAAGCAAAGACTGCAATGTTGGGTTACATTTCTTGATCATTGTATGTTTGTCAACAATCTCACTATGTGGTTTGTGCCCTTCATTTTTCCTAGTCATTAATGAAGTCTGGGGAGAGCAAACTATTGCCCGTCTCCTGCAGCTAGTAGATCTTCCATTGCTTGATTCTTTACTTGAATACCACAAGATTGGATCACGATTTCCACAAACAAAGCGGGAACCTGAACATAGCGTCACAAACAATTATCTCGACCGACAAATTCTGAAAGCTTTTGGTGATGCTCAGTAAGTATTTATATATGTAACTGTATGAATAGGAAGGCAAAAAACTGATTAATCAGAAAATTGTATTGGCCTCCTTAAATAAATAATATTTTTTTTCGAACAGCAAAGGAATATATAGTAGACATGGGCAACCTTTTATGATCTGAGGCCACATTTTTAATTTCGGAGCGTTTCTCTGAGGGAAATGGGACTAAATGAGGGCCTTAAGAGAATTACAGTTCTCCGCTTTAGAAAATCCACCAATATGAAAAATCTACTGATTTTGGGGATGTGCTTATGAGTGATGAAAACATTAGGGTCCAGGCACCCATTTTGTCCCTTAAGTCTCCCTGCCAGTTCAGAAAGCTGAACATGTTGGCCTCTCTGTCCTGCCCCCACATATTGCAGCGGTCTTGTGGGCCATATGTGGGGTACAAGTTGCTCACTCCTAATTTTTGGGATGGGTTCTCCCCCTCCCCTGTGTTGTAAACTCTGCCCAAATGGGCCATGCTCAGTGGCTGTTTTATCTTCCCTTAAGCAGAGGTCCTTTCATCATTGTTCTTTTGGCCCTAATATGTTCTCTTGACTTCCAGTGGGACTTATGTTATCTGCTACAGAGCCAGTACCATAGTCAATAGAACGTTGTAGGAATTTTCTTTTTCTAGGGCAGATGAATGGCTTTCAGCAGCAATTGACTGTTTGGAGTATCTCCCTGATGCGATGGTGGTTGAAGTAAGCCGCAGTTTACCTGATCGGCCTGACAAAGTGCACGTGGGGAAACTGCTGTTGTTTGACATTATTGGGAGGTATTACAGCCAAAAAAAGCAACCATTGCTAAACCAGGTGCCTGAAATCCACCTGGGAATTGCTGAGTTGCTAGGTAAGTGAGTGGATTTAACACATGTTGTAAAAACCAAAGTGCTTTGCCATGCAAATTTGTCATGCATTTTCCCTCCTCCCATTGTGCAAGATTTCCCTGTGTTGGTGAAATGGGACCATCCAGAGAAGAGCAAGTATCCATGGGGTCTCCAGGCATACTGCTTCGATTTTGAAAAGAGGGTAATGCACAAAGGTTTACATATAAAGACAGTGGAGAGTTCTACATATAGGTTGTTACTTTTTTAATAGCCTAAGATGTGATGGAAGTGAAGATGACATCCAGTTTGGTCTAGTGGACAAGGCACCAGGCTAGAACCCAGGAGCCTATTAGGTACAGTCTCACTTTAGGCATGAGAACTGGCTGGGCAATCTTGGGCCGTTCATTCCCTCTCAGCCCAACTTACCACACAGGGTTGTTGTTGTGGGCAAAACAGGAGCAGGAAGGAGTATTAAATATGCTTGCTACCTCAAGTTACAAATGAAAAATAAGGTGGGATAAAAGGTCAGATGTACGTTTATTATTACGTGTTTTATCCAGTTTTATTTTTTATTTATTTTATTAAATTTATATACCGCCCTTTCCCGAAGGGCATTTAAAACAACCAGTACAAAAGTTAAAAACAAATTAAAAAAAGATTAAATCATCCCTAAAATTAAAAACCCCAGTTAAAAATTCTCAGCCTGGGCCGGAGAGCTCAAAGAGCCAGGTCTTCAGGTCCCGGTGAAATGTGCAAAGGTCGGGGGCAGTCCTAAGCTCCACAGGCAGCTGGTTCCAGAGGGCAGGCGCACCCACAGAGAAGGCCCCTCCCCTGGGTGTTATCTGCCGACAGTCTTTTTATCGGCGGCACCCTGAGAAGACCCTCCCTGTGGGAGCGCACTGGATGAAGGGAGCTTGATGCCGGCAGCAGGTGTTCCCTCAGATATCCCGGACCCAAGCCATTCAGGGCTTTATAGGTCATCACTATACTCAATGCATTTAGACTATACTCAATGCATTTTTATTGTCAGGCCAGTACGATTCAGTTTTTCTGAAGCTAGCCTGTTTTTGATATACTGTCTGTAAAACTAGGCAGACCTTGGTCGCCCATTGATTGCATCATTGATTGTGATGTATTGCTATGTCCTCTTGTGATGGTTCTGTTTAGTTTTGTTTTATTTGGATGTTTGATTTATGTGTGGCCTTTGGCTGCAATAAATTGATTGATTGGTGTGCCTTTAAACTATATATATTCAGTTTCAACAAATCAATTCTATCTTGCTTCATATCCACATATTGTTCTAAACTATGCTTCGCTTTACCCTAGTTTTTTAAAGTAAACTATAGCGGCCATGTTACATAACACAGTAAGGCCTAATCTATGATTTAGAAACCCCAGTGCCAGACTTTACAGCTAAGCCAAAACCAAGCAACAAGGATGAATTATCACAGGGTGAAATCCACTCTATGTGAAGGCTACTGATAAGTAGTGAAAATGAACTATCTGCCAATTTTTCCAATGTGCAGCATTGCAGGATACATTCTCCTACTGATGCGGTGATATAACCCATATATCTATGGAGATTCTCAATCATCCAGGTCATGGTTGTCCCAAAGGTGCTTTTTAAAAGGCAACTGGACTTTCTTCTTGTTGTTTTTTTTTCCTTTGAAGACATTTCGCTTCTTATCCAAGAAGCTTCTTCAGTTAACAGTGAAAGACATCTTTGGGATGTAATCCGTAAAGCTTTACCTATATCTCTGTAGAGCCCTGTGTGACATGCAGAAGATCGGTGACATTTTATTTTATTTATTTTATTTAATTTATTTATTTATTTTATTACATTTATATACCGCCCTTTCCCGGAGGACTCAGGGCGGTTTACAGGGAATTAAAAACCAAAAATACAAAAGTTAAAAACCAAGTTTAAAAAAGATTAAATTTATCCCTGTACAAATAAAACCACCGATTAAAATAAATTAATCCTCAGCCTGGGCCAGAGAGCTCGAAGAGCCAGGTCTTCAGGCCCCGGCGGAATGAACGGAGGTCGGGGGCAGTCCTCAGCTCCACTGGCAGCTGGTTCCAAAGGGCAGGCGCCCCCACTGAGAAGGCCCTATCCCTGGGTGTTACCCGCCGGCAATCTCTTACCGGTGGGACCCTGAGCAGACCCTCCCTGTGGGAGCGCACTGGACGAAGGGAACTACTGGGGTAATCCCCGACTTACAGCCATTCATTTAGCAATTGTTTGAAGGAACTGAAAAAAGTGACTTACAATGGATCCTCGTACTTAACAACTGTCTCGGCATCTCCACAGTTACGTGATCAAAATTTGAGCTCTTGGCAACTGGCATGTATTTACAATGGCTGCAGGGTCCTAGGGTCACGTGATCTACATTTGTGACTTTTGCAACTGGCTTTCGACAAGCAAAATCATTGGGGAAGGAAGGATTTGCTGAATGATCATCTTAACACTTCTTCATTTAACAACTGCAGTAGAATCGGGTGCAACTCACTTAACAATCACCTTGCTTAGCAACAGAAATTGAAGTTGAGGATAACTCTGTAAAAGCAGCCATCTCCAAGTCAGACATTTGAATGCCATGAACACCACTATAGTCCTAACTAAAGCTTTCTTTATGCCTGCAGGTCATGTGTTTGCATGTAATACTTAATCATGCTTTTTATGTATGTGTGTATGAATACAATTAATTTCTAAAGCGAAGCAGACCATAGTCAATAAATGGATAGCCGATGTACTCCTTATAAGGGGAAACTTCCATAATGAACATTGGAAATCTATTTACTATTCTGCCAGTGTGTCATATTGGCAGTAGTAGTGGTGTTATTATTTATAGCTAACAAATAACTAGGATTCTAATTAAATCAAGAAGCTGTGAGTTTTGATAAAGGCACAATTTTCTGAAATATTTATGATCTTATTAAGCATATTTTAGTAAGAAATTTGAAGTAAGTTCTAGTCCAGACCATGAAAAAATTGAATATTGATCTAATCCAGCTGATCTAAATTTATATTTCACATTCTTTTATAGTTTAAAATAGGAGGGAAATGGCAAACCATGCGTATGTTCGTCAATCAGTATTTAAATTAAAATGCAATGTAACAATTTGATTTGGTTTTCTTTCCAGTTAATGGAAAAACTGATCAGGCTTTGGAAGCCATTCAGCTCTATTTAAAATTATTGGATAGCTCTTCAAGAGAGGAATTCAGGAAACTGCTTTATTTCATGGCTGTGATAGCTCAGAATTCTGAACTTAAACTGCAAAGTGAGGCAAGTACTTTATGAGGATTCTTCATACTTTTTGGTGACATGGGAATGTGGGTAGAGAACTTGTGGATCTTCAGATATGCTAAACTACAACTCCCAACAACCAGTTTACAGCAATCAATACAGTAGTTCAGGAACATCAGGAAGATTCAGGTTCCTGAATTCTGTGTTAGACAGTGGATGTTTCCAGTGTCAATGATTAGTAGCTGAAATCAAAGATTACAGTGGTATCTTGGTACACATCGTTAATTAGTTTTGGGAGGTGCAAGGAGTACTAAAAAGGATCAGTCCCAAAGCACATGACTTACCATGTGATCCTTTGTTTCAGCCAGGAATAACTTTCTGTTTCTCCCGTTCCCTATGTCAGCGACCTTCCCAGCATGGCTAACTTCCTGTCCGCCCCCTCCTTTTGTAGCGACCTTCCCAGCACAGCCAGCTTCCTGTCTGTTCTCTGCAGTCACCCTCTCTTCCTATCACAGTATGTTGAGTACTAAACAAATGTTGAGTACTGGGGCAACATTTTCATGTCTAAATGCGTTGAATACCAAATCAGCAAGTTTTGAAGCAGTCAAGTACCAAGGTACCACTATATATAGGAAAAGATCGCAATTATGAGCTGCCCAGAGTTGTTGACAGTTGGGCAGCATCCAAATTTATTAAATGAGTAAACTTTCTATGGCAGCATCATTCCTCCTGAGAAGAGGAGCACTTAAGTGAGAAGGTGACCTCAACATGGCTTTTTACACCATGATTATGAATTTCTAATATTGCCCCGGAAAAGATCACAATAACCTGGTTGACATAGCTTAGCACTGGAAGGGAGACCATGGGAAGAATGCAATGCACATGTGCATTTGGGTTGCTCCGAAATAAATTAACCTCATTTGCATAATGTTTACAATTGCTTGCATTTGTATAACTGTGGTTGACTGTCCTTTTACAAGATGATCAATTAGGCATGCATTTGAAAACTGAGAATATATGCTATAACTATAGCTATAGGAAAAGAGATGGATCTAGCAGTACAAACTTTTAATCCTTCTGCTCTCTCCCCCCCCCTCGGTTTATAGATTGAAAACAGGATGGTTGTGAAAAGAATGTTCTCCAGAGCCATAATCAACAATAAATCATTATCTAAAGGAAAAACGGATCTTTTGATTTTATTTCTAGTGGATTATCAGAAAGATGTTTTAAAGGTAGGTATCCCCAAGTTATTTTCACCATACTATTATGTGTAGTCTATTCCATTTTTAATAACTTATTTTATTTTGTTCAAGATTCCAGGGACACTACATAAAATGGTCAGCGATAAGCTTCTAGCTATACAGAGAGGCACAGAATCCAGTCTGAATATTGGTAAAGTTTATTTTCATAAGCTTTAGTCATGTTAATAATAAACTTTAGCATGAGCTGCTCTGGGCATAGTCCACTATGAAAATGAAGCTGCTAAAATAAGTCAGTCTAGAAAAATCTGCTCTTTGGCGGAAAGAGTGACATTAAAAGTAAATAAATTTATCAAGATGGGCTATGCAAAATTTTACATGATGTTTTCAACCTATTCAGAAAAAGTACTGAATATCTCAGTGCTTACCATACTAAATATCCTAAACTTCACGGAAAGAGAGTTGCGATTAGTTGGGCAACCTGACCCTTTTGAGTCTAAAGTGCACCTTTATCCAAAAAATTGAAAACTCCAGGATCACTCTATGAATTGTAAATAAGGGAATACTGTGCAAACATTTAAGAAAACCATTATAAATACCTCAAATTTCTATGATATTTTTTATTAATGAATTTTATTCTTGTTCCAGGATATACTTTTTGCCAGAGACTTGATGAATGCGAGTATCATTTCAGTGCCAAAAAAACTACAAAAGAGGAACTGGTGTCTTTACTAAAAACTATTGATGAAGACTCCAGTCTCCCTGCCAAGGAACGCAAGAAATTGCTAGATAAATTCTATACTAGTAATCCAACTATCTTTTTGCAGTATTTTGGTGAGAGATATGTTCCTGATGATGGTATATAATTGTAGACCTGACTTCTAAAAATCTCTACTGTGTATCTTTATCAAAATGTTTTATATTGTACTTAAAAGTGTTCTGTAAATAGGGGTGTAAATCCACCTGTAAAACTGCTATTTAAAAACAATAAAACCTATTGATTCAAATTCTAAATAGTGAGGAAACAGTATTTTCCAGGAAATACATCATGAAAAGCTGAAAGCAAGTATCTCTTGACTTCCTTTGTGAACACAAGTCCTTTGAATAGAATGCAGTTCAGAGTAAAGAAATATAATTGAATTCCTGATGTTTTTAGTTGTAGCATATGTTACAGTCACACAACATCTGGCCATGTGTTTCACTTTTCTGGCAGTCTATCCAACTTATTGTCATTTGATATATTCCAGTAGAATGCTGAAGTACAATTGGTGCCCATGGCAGAAATGGTCAGGTGAATGGTTAACTAGTACCACAACACACCAGCTCAAAATAAGCAGTCATTCCTTGTATTTGAAAGCCAAATGACTGAAAGAAAAGTCATCTATAACACATTAAAACAACTACTAAAGATTTGTAACTTTTTTTGTTTACAACCTTTAAAATGCAGATGAAAGTCTGGCATTAACACCATAAACATTTTTAAACATGATCATAAGCTATGCAGTACAGACAAATCTACAGCAAAAATCTGCCTTACTGTGGCAAACAAGCCTTTAGATTCTTTCTCTAATTAAAGAGTAGTTGTAAATCACCCTTGGTGCTACACAACTAGTTCTGCCCTTACATGGAGAAAACAATTATATCAGTGTGGGAAGTTTAATGTTGAATAAAAGGAAGTTAAGCCAAGTACAAGTAAAAGTTTCCAATATATCCTGTGAAAGTTGCTCCATTCCAGGAAACTTCTATGCTCAAATCTCTCTATATGCTGTAGAAATGTTGATTATCTCATACTATTTCATAATATAATGCCTTTAAATTACAAATACTTATTCAGTAGCAACTGACATAAAAATACTTGGCCCACTGGCCTCCTGTATTAAATCAGATTATAATTTGGAAATACTTGTCTCTTTTTCTGAATTCTCATTAGCTTCAGTATACTACATTATGTTATCTCTGGCAGGATATAACTGTTTTGAAATAATGCTAAAAGCTGGTATTCAGCATTATAGGTTTGAAGATTGCTTTCAAATATTTTGTACGAAAGAAGAAATTTGAAACTCAGTAGAGTGGTAAAAATAAGCAATCAAGTTGTGTATTTTGTTCTTTTTCTACTTTTGGATGAGGAAATCACAGATTTATATTCTAGTTGAATCCTTTGCTTGTTTCATTTGTGTTTTGGATATTTCTATACCATACTGAAAATATATGCCAATTACTCCAAAGCATCTCCTTCAGGAAGAAAATTGACAGGTTTATTTGTTCATAGTAGTGTATTAAAATGAGAGAACTACAGGCAGGTGTTGCTTGCCTAAAATATGCAAACACCTGCTTCCAAAAAGAATATGAAATGTCAATAACTGCTTGAACTCGGCAGTGATCTGGATTCAAAAAGAAATATGTGATTTGTAGTATAACATCTTGCAGTTGTTGCCATAACCTTAAAACTGTATTTTCCTGGTCTCCTTCTTCAATCTCAAGAAAAGACTGCCTTTCTAAAGAGTTGCCAGAAATGTTAAATTCCAATGGAGAAAACCTATGGGTTGTTTTTTTTTTAATCTTCTGTGGAAGAACTGCTGGCAAGAACTGTAGACTCTTAGACTCAGTCCATCCTCTGCACTTAGCAAGAATTAGGTGCAGTAACGTAGGTAACATAGTAGGCAGTGTAATTGGGCTATTGCCTTGATGGCTACATCTGAACAGTTGCAGTGGTGCTGTAGGCCTGCAGTGGCGCTCCCCATGGCTCTAATAAGGAGAAAGAGGAAAGTGACAAACCCCGTAAGCCAACCAAGGTCCTGATTATCACCGCAATAACAAAGGAATATATTCATTGGTCACCAAGTAACAGAAAGCATTCTGTTACAAAAATAAAGGAGGGAATTAAGGGTTCTGGAACAAAAGGAAATTGTTTAGTCTAACTGTTGCTTTCTTGCTTTTTGTAATCAGCTTCTGCATCAGAAAAATTTCATGCAAGCTTGGGAAACATGTACATGGATGTGATATACTGAAGGAGGGAATACAGGAATGATCCCCTTCATGGATTACTGCCTTGTCGTGGTGAAGGGGCTTGCGTAATTCAATGAAGCTATGAGCTATGTCGTGCAGGGCCACCCAAGATGGACAGGTCATAGCAGAGTTCTGACAAAACGTGATCCATTGGAGAAGGAAATGGTAACCCATTCCAGTATCTTTGCCATGAAAACCCCATGGACAGTACCAAAAGGAAAAAAGATATGACACTGGAAGATGAGCCCCTCAGGTTGGAAAGCATCCAATATGCTACTGGGGAAGAGCAGAGGGCTAGTACTAGTAGCGCCAGAAAGAATGAAGCAACTGGGCCAAAGCCGAAAGGACGCTCAGCTGTGGATGTGTCTGGTGGTGAAAGGAAAATCCGATGCTATAAAGATTTTTTCTCCATAGGAACTTGGAATGTAAGATCCATGAATCAAGGCAAGCTGGACGTGGTCAAACAAGGGATGACGAGACTGAACATCGACATCTTAGGTATCAGCGAACTAAAATGGACAGGAATGGGTGAATTTAATTCAGATGACCATCAGGTATACTATTGCAGGCAAGAATCCCACAGAAGAAATGGAGTAGCCTTCATAGTCAATAAAAGAGCAGGAAAAGCAATACTGGGATACAGTCCTCAAAATGACAGAATGATCTCAGTTTGAATCCAAGTCAAACCATTCAATATCACAGTAGTCCAGGTCTATGCCCCAACCACCGGTGCTGAAGAGGATGAAATTGACCGGTTCTATGAAGCCCTATAGCACCTTATAGAACTAACACCAAAAAATGATGTCCTTATCATCATGGGGGATTGGAATGCTAAAGTAGGAAGCCAAAAGATAACCGGAATAACAGGAAAGTTTGGAGTACAAAATGAAGCAGGGCACAGGCTGATAGAATTTTGTCAAGAGAATATGATGGTCATAGCAAACACTTTTTTCCAACAACCCAAGAGACGGCTCTACACATGGACATCACCAGACGTTCAACACAGAAATCAGATTGACTGTGTGCTGTGCAGCCAAAGATGGAGAAGCTCTATCCAGCCAGTAAAAACAAGACCAGGAGCTGACTGTGGCTCAGACCATGAGCTTCTTGTTGCAAAATTTAGGCTTAAACTGAAGAAAGTAGGGAAAAGCACTAGGCCACTCAGGTATGAACTACATCATATCCCTGATGAATGTACAGTAGAGGTGACAAATAGATTTAAGGAATTAGATCTGATAGACAGAGTGCCTGAAGAACTATGGACAGAGGTTCGCAACATTGTACAAGAAGTAGCAACTAAAACCATCCCAAAGAAAAAGAAATGCAAGAAAGCAAAATGGCTGTCTGAGGAAGTTTTGCAAATAGCTGAGGACAGGAGGGAAGCGAAAGGCAAGGGAGAAAAAGAAAGATACACCCAATTGAATGCAGAATTCCAGAGAATAGCTAGAAGAGATAAGAATGCCTTAAATGAACAGTGCAAAGAAATAGAAGAAAACAATAGAATAGGGAGGACTAGAGATCTCTTCAAGAAAATTGGAGAGATGAAGGGAACGTTTCATGCAAAAATGGGCATGATAAAGGACCAAAATGGCAGGGACCTAACAGAGGCAGAAGAGATCAAGAAGAGGTGGCAAAATTACACAGAAGAACTATACAAGAACGAGCTTAACATCCCAGATAACCACGATGAGGTGGTTACTGACCTTGAGCCAGACATCCTAGAATGTGAAGTGAAATGGGCCTTAGGAAAGCTGAGCAACAACAAAGCTAGTGGAGGTGACAGTATTCCAGCTGAGCTATTCAAAATCTTAAAAGATGATGCAGTAAAAGTGCTACACTCAATTTGCCAGCAAATTTGGAAAACTCAACAGTGGCCACAGGATTGGAAAAGATCAGTTTACATTCCAATTCCAAAGAAAGGCAGTGCCAAAGAATGTTCAAACTATCGCACCATTGCACTCATTTCACATGCTAGTAAAGTTATGCTTAAAATCCTACAAGCTAGACTCCAGCAGTATGTGGATTGAGAACTACCAGAAGTACAGGCAGGATTTCAAACAGGCAGAGGAACTAGAGATCAAATTGCTAATATACGCTGGATCATGGAGAAAGCTAGAGAGTTCCAGAAAAACATCTACTTCTGCTTCATTGACATTTGATTATGTGGATCACAACAAACTGGCAAGTTCTTAAAGAGATATGCAGATGATACCATTCTATTGGCAAAAAGTGAAGAGGAACTAAAGAGCCTCTTGTTGCGGGTGAAGAAGGAGAGTGCAAAAGTTGGGTTGAAACTAAATATTAAGAAAACCAAGATCATGGCATCTGGCCCTCTCAATTCCTGGCAAATAGATGGGGAAGAAATGGAGGTAGTGACAGATTTTATTTTCCTGGGCTCCAAGATCACCGCAGATGGGGACTGCAGCCAAGAAATTAAAAGACGCTTACTCCTGGGGAGGAAAGCCATGGCAAACCTAGACAGCATACTAAAAAGCAGAGACATCACCCTGCCCACAAAAGTGCGTATAGTCAAGGCTATGGTCTTCCCAGTTGCAATGTATGGGTGTGAAAGCTGGGCCATAAGAAAGGCTAAGCGCCAAAGAATTGAGGCCTTTGAACTATGGTGCTGGAGAAGACTCCTGTGAGTCCTCTGGACTGCAAGGCGATCAAACCGGTCAGTCCTAGAGGAGATCAACCCTGACTGCTCTTTAGAGGGCCAGATCCTGAAGTTGAAACTCAAATACTTTGGCCACCTTATGAGAAGGACTCCCTGGAGAAGACCTTAATGCTGGGAAAGGTTGAGGGCAATAGAAGAAGGGGACGACAGAGAATGAGGTGGCTGGATGGAGTCACTGAAACAGTGTGTGAGCCTAAATGGACTCCAGAAGATGGTAGAGGACAGGAAGGCCTGGAGGAACGTTGCCCATAGGGTCGCGATGGGTCGGACATGACTTCGCAACTAACAACAATAACAGGAATGATTGATGTCTTTCCTATGATGTAATGGATCTGATTTCTTATTTTCATTGGCTACCAAAGTTTATAAAGCACCGCTACCAACTTTCTAACGCATGCCACTTCTGGACATAACTGCCAGCGTTCCAGATTGTTGGCCACCCAGCTGCTTAATTGGATCAAATAAAGTGCTGCTCGATCAAGAAGTCTCCGCTTGGGTTATCTGTTTGGATTGATATGGTATCTCAAGTTCAAGTAAGGGACTGGGACCTTACAGTACCGTAAAGTTCCTTCGCATTCTACTACATTGTGTTTGTTCGCATGGGTTTTATATTGATTCACCTCTTCTTAGCATTTACCAATAACCTGCTTCACAGGATCATTAAAAGAATCAGCAACACCTTTACGCTTATGAAAACATCATTACTAGTACTGGGCTGGAGGGAAAAAAAATCAGTGACTTAATTTCTACAGCAGACATGTCAAGCACAAGGCCCGGGGGCCGGATCCGGCCCACGAAGTGGTTTCATGTGGCCTGTGAAGCCATCCTGGAAACAGTGAGGAAACGGCCCCCACTGCCTTGGCCCTGGCCCAGAGTCCCTCAGATCTGTCCCACTCCTGCCCAGGCCCCCATAGGCACCCTTGATGCCAACGATGTAGAGCTGTCCACGCCCACCCAGTAGGCCATGCGCACTCTAGCCACACCCACCCAATAGGCCACACCTACCCTGGCCATACACACCCGGCCCCCTGAGGGCAACCGTAATGCTGATGCGGCCTTCAATGAAATTGAGTTTGACACCCGTTCTACAGAAAGCTTTTCGTAAAGGGGCTATGGGGTGTCAAACTCAATTTCATTGAGGGCCACATCAGCATTGTGGTGGCCCTCAGGGGGCCGGGTGGGTATGGCCAGGGTGGACGTGGCCTGCTGGGTGGGCATGGCCAGCTCTACATTGTTCACATCAAGGGTGCCTATGAGGGCCTGGGCAGGAGTGGGACAGATCTGAGGGTCTCTGGCAGAAGGAGGGTCTCTGGGCCAGGGCCAAGGCAGTGGGGGCCGTTCCCTCACTGTTTCCAGGATGGCTTCACGGGCCGCATGAAACCACTTCACGGGCCGGATCTGGCCCCCGGGCCTTGTGTTTGACATGTCTGGGCTACGCTGTCGTCCCCAGGGCTTTGGGGAGGTGGGATTGTCCTTTTGCTTGCTTCTCCCCGCCACAGGAGGACACATGCAGGGGGTGGGGACCCGGAACTGGGTGCTGAGCCCGGGTCTGCTGGAGTAGGCTCCGGGAGACAGACCCGGGCCGATCTCCTCTCGACAGCTCTGCAGAGAAAGACCTTCTCTCCTCTCCGTCTGAGAGCAACGCTGTCCGCGGACTGGCGCTTTTTTTTTTGCCGCCTCGCCATTGCCTATCAAGACTGCGCGCGCGCCTCAGCCTTGCTCTCTCTCTCTCTCTCTCCCCTCTGCGGGGCGCTAACATGGCAGCGCTCTGCGGCGGACCGACAGCCCCTTCCGTCCCGCTGCAGACCCCCGGTTGGCCGTGAGGAGAACCGCCAAGAAGCTCCGCGGCTGGCCTCCCGCGTGGCTGCTGTTGGTACTGCGCTGCCGGCGCCGCGCCCCGCCTCGGCTTTCCGCTCTTCTTCCAGCCTCGTTAGGGAAGCTGTTTCGCAGCGGGGGCGAAAATTTCCTTCCGCCGGCGGCGCCCGCCCAGGTAAGCAAGCAGCCGGGGCTGGGTGGAAAGAGAAGAGACTTCGGCCTGGCGGTCCTTTCCCTTCTCCCTCTCGGTACTAAGTGGGCTATATAGGAGTAGGGGGCGTGTGGCTTTGGGAAACGGAAAGGCCTCCTGGCTCTCTGGGAGCAGCGTCAGATTCAACGGCGGGCTTAGCCGGCGTTGTAAGGCCTTTCGAGGTCGCAGCTAAACGGTACCCAAAATAATAATAATAATAATAATAATAATAATAATAATAATAATAATAATAATTAATAATTAATAATAATAATAATAAAAAAAATCCTGTGGCTGCAGCAGAGACGGCGAGAAGAACGGTTTCTTCGCCAGTCGCTGCAGCGCGGTGGTCAAGGGCTTCTTTCAGACGCCCCTGGCTCTCCTCCCCGGCTCTCAGCCTTGGCCTTGAAAGAAAAATAACGTTAGAGGAAAGCCCGCCGCCCGCGTCTTTGCTGGAGAAGATGGAGCGTTTTATCCAGCTGCCGGGTACAGTTATGCCTGGGAGGAGTAGGAACCTGGCGTCGTTTTTTGGAGATGCTAAAGAAAGGGTAGCACGTTTATTACTTGGATTTATTTTAAGAAGAAAAGGGAAATACCAGGTCCCATACGGACTTATTTATTTTTTATTTTAATTCCATTTATATCCCGCCCTTCTCCGAAGACTCAGGGCGGCTTACAATTTAAAGCACAAATCAATGTGCTTAGCAGTAGCCTTCATTCTATGTATATGCCTGCTTATTAGGGCTTTCACACACACACCCCAAGCGGCATTATTACAAAGTCAGCTTAATTGCCCCCAACAATCTGGGTCCTCATTTTACCTACCTCGGAAGGATGGAAGGCTGACTTAGTTGAATTCGGCGGGGCCTTTTTTCTGGGATACTCAATTGAGGTCTTACTTTTTTAGCTGCTTTTGGATTAATGGTAAGGGTATGTGTATTGACAGCAGTGGAAGTTTTCCCCCTTCCTGCTCCTTTTCTCCAGCTTCCCACTATTTGGCCTGAGCCAATACTCTGGAACAAAGGAGGAGGAATTTTACCTGGAATAGGTTGAGGTTGGACATCCTTGGATACAAGAATGAAAAGATTTCAAATGCTGCTTCTTTTATCTCCAGCTCTTGTGTACCTTAATTCCTGGGCTTGTGAAAGAACAAATGAGAAACAGGGTTGCCAGTGAAGTTCCTTTAAAAAAAGCCCCCAAGATTTCACACACTAGCCCAGATTCTACACAAAACTCCCCAAATAACAGCAAACATAATACATCAGTTTTAAATTGAATTATTTTTACCTGTTAATTTACCCATTGCCAGCAAGGTTTTCTAAAACAACCAAGATTTCACTCAAACCCAGATTTTACACATACACACACGATAATAAATACAATCAGTTTAAGTTATTTTTGCCTATTTAATACATACAATATAATGTAATGTATAGATGAACTTAAAGTTCATTAAATATTAAAATAAAAAAATCTACAAACCTAGATAGGGAGTGGAAAATCAGCATCGCCAAACCTGATGAGAAGATAGAATATTTTCATATTTTTTGTGTGACTCTGACACTGAGAAATATATGTGTTGTTCTGACTTAGATTAAGGCTTGGTATGAGCAAGGAAGAAAGTTGGATGAAAAGGAGGCAAAGACTAAAATTTATTGAAAGTTTTTTTTTAAAAAAATTAAAATGACAATTCAGTATGGCAACTATAAACCCTACTCCTTTTTACGCATATTGCATGTGTGGCCATGTAAAGAGGTGGGGTTAAATCATGCAATTATGGCTGACATAATTATTTTTTGACCTTTCCATGAGGATAAATCTGATTTCAAATGAAAAAATAATCTGGGTTTGTATGTTGGTTACTGTAATTGCATATAAGAGTATTTATAAATGTTCTTTCAGATCTGTTTAGCATCAAACAATCTCAAGAATCAGACTTCTTTTGGGTAAGAGCCTTAAGCCAAATTTTATGGAAACATTGTTTTATAATTAGGTAAGATGATTTGGAATATGTTTCTTGGATATTTATCTTGTAAAATTCCCCAAATCAGATCTGCATAATCATTTTTGATAACAGAACAAAATAACAGAGTTGGAGTCTCTAGTCTAGTCCAACCGCCTGCTCAAGCAGAAAGCCTTATCCCAGTGATGGAGCACCCACAACTTCTGAAGGCAAGCCATTCCACTGATTAATTGTTCTAACTGACAGGAAATTTCTCCTTATTTCTAGGTTGGTTCTCTCCTTGATTAGTTGCCAGCCATTGCTTCTTGTTCATTTTAATAATTCATTTTGGTAATCAGTTTTGTGGGATGATTAGGGAAAAAAGGCAGTCATTGAGAGAAAGTGCTGGTGGCTTCTGTCTTAAATCCCTACAAATCATTATAATAAGTCTAGCATTCTCTATTTGTGAGAAACAAGGTTTGTTATATATACTTTCAGCTTCAACCTCTGCTTGTCTTTTTTTTAAAAAAATTTTTTTTTTAATTCCGTTATGTTTGTCTTACAGAACTCTTGATCCTGTTTGGTTTTGCTGGCTTGAAATTATCATCTTTTTTCCTATAAATATTCATATCTTATTACAAGTACGTTAAAAGTGAAAAGTAAGCGTTTATTTATATAGCAAACAGAACCGAAGTGATATAGAAAATTGATTTCAGTAATCTGACTTTTATTCAGAAGCTGATTGTAGAAATAAAGGTCATTTTTAAATTAAATTTTATTTTATTAATAAAAAGCTTTATTAGTTTTAATATTTTGTTGATGATATACAGTTGACCACTATGCAGAAGATTCTATGAAATGTCATTCACATGATTTATGTCTGCTTGCTAGAGGGACGTTGCTTTCTGGATTATAAAAGACTATTTCTTTTGACAAGACTAATTTATCTTTGAAACAATGAACTAAAATGGGACAAAGATTTTGAGCTAGATTATTTTTAACCTCCAATTTTTAAAACACTGCACCACACTGTATCTTAACGTTTGTATTTCAGCATATATGTGTAGTTTGTTAAAAGTCTAAAGTTACCTTCCAAGAGATTTTCTCCTATTGTCTGTTTAGAATAAGGGACTTCCTTATTGTAAAAATATAAGCTCAGAAGAAAATTAGAACTAAAACATGGGTTCAGATTTGATCTTGAGATTGAACAACAAACCATTTTATACATGACATGTTGCCCATATATGTGTTGACAAAATGCATTTGTATTGATTGTTATGTGCAAATCATATACTGAAGTTCAAAAGTTTCTGCAGTTTCCTAACATGAAAAAATGGGTTCATGTATAACCTTTATTATATGAATTTAACATTTATTCCTCTGTACTTCTGAAAGTACAGTAAATTATTACAGGAAAAGCTATTTACATTCTGTCTATTTTCATTGTTTTTTTAATGTAATATGAGGTTAGATTTTTTTTCTGTACCTCTGTCATGGTTAGAATGTATAAGGGATTACATTTTGCCATCTATTCCTTTTCAATTGCTGCATTGTACCAGGATCTGCAGTGAGTTGGTATGTTTGTTTTGATTATTCTGTCTTTACCTATAGCTAGCTATAGGAGACTCTAATATTGTAAAGAAAATACATGTGCTAATAGTCACTCAGAGAAGGAATGTATTTTAAAACATCAGTATTTTGAAGATAGGAAGTAAAGTGCCATTTTCCAATATCTGTTTGATATGCACAAAAACCTAAATATACTTTGGATCTCATAATAGACAACTTTTAAGCTTAAAATGTTGACAACTCTGTGCAAATAAAAATATACATGTTCAATCATCATTATAGAGTAGAAAAAATTGACAGTCTATCCTTCCTTTGCCAGTCACTTTTGAATATAAAACAGTAAAAATAAACAGTAACTGTAAACAAGAAATCGAATAGATTGGTGTATGTTTTATTTATTTGCTATTAAATTAATATGGCTGTCCATCTCACATACGTGACTCGGGACAGCTTACAATAAAACAAGTAAACAGTGTATAGACAAATACAGTATTTCACTGGCCTGCTTGGCACTCAGTATCCATAAAGACAGCTTATCTGCTTTTCTCTGGTGGCAGAGATATAGATCTGTTTGTCTGTTGCTGGTCAGTATGTCTCTGTGTTATGTCTATAGCCATGCCAACTATTCTTTGAGTAAAAAAAGCACAATAGGTTGGTCATATGACCATCCCTTTTCACTTAGCATCATATCTCTTGGTTTGTAATTTTTCACGCAAAGCAGGGTGCTGTTCCACTAGCCAACATGGAAATGCAGCAAGCGATGAGTTTTGTTTCATTCTGTGCTGGGCAAGAAGACGACAAAAACATTGCTCTTCACACTCTGCTCAGAAACCGGTGCCTTGCAAAAAAGATTTTTTCTCTCCATTAGCAGTCAGTACACTCAGAGAGATTGTAATTATTTATGTTTTGGACAACTGGATGAATATTTAATCAAAAGACTGAGACAAGGCCTAGCAGGATTTCCTCTTGCAGGGATGAGAGATGATATTGCGTAATATATTGTTCTAGTTTAATTGGAATCAATCTGGCCCATAGCCAATAATATATAGCATTCAGCTTTGAAGTTAATTCTCTGGTTTGTTTGATCTTCAGAACATTTACTTCATAGAATATTACTTATTTGGGCCAACAAGGTGTTCAAAATACTCAAGACATATCTTCCCTGTCTCTTCCCTCCCCGATGCAGCTGATAAAGTGAGAAAGAGCCTGTGGCCTAGAGGTTAAAACAACTGCCTAATGTGCAATCAGCCCAGGTTCGAATCTCAGAAGTGTGTGGCTGACTGATGAGAATAAATAAGTTTGAAATAGGTATATCAGTCTCCCTTTAATTCTTTGTTAGCAATCCAAAAAATTTGCGCAGTATTACTTCAGTATGGCATAAGTTCATCGAGTGATGAATGTTGCTTATTTTATTTTTATTTATTTTTATTTTAATTCCATTTATATCCCGCCCTTCTCCGAAGACTCAGGGCGGCTTACAAGCTTAGCAGTAGCCTTCATTCTATGTATATGCCTGCTTATTAGGGCTTTCATACACCCCCCCCCCCAAGCGGCATTATTACAAAGTCAGCTTAATTGCCCCCAACAATCTGGGTCCTCATTTTACCTACCTCGGAAGGATGGAAGGCTGAGTCAACCTTGAGCCTGGTGGGATGCGAACATGCACTAATTGCAGGCAGCTGGTGTTACTTAAGGAAGCATTAGCCCACTGCTCCACCAAGGCTCTTTTATAACTTGGTGTCTTGGAAACTACATTTATCTTAAAATAAGGTGGTATCAGATTTAAAGTTCCCTACCCCAAAAGGAAAAATAGAATAAAAAAAACTATAAACAAACACAAAGATCTTATGCAATGCTCTTCTTTCCCACTGTGTCTACCTATGGTTGTTAGTTTAATCTGAAAGTAATCCTAGGATTTTGTTGTTCACCAACAAAACACTTCATCCAACTTGTGTGTGAGTATGCTTGTTAAATGAGTACGCTCCATACATGTAATTCTTAATCTGCTGAATCAAATATATCATGCTGATTTTTTAAAATAAATTATGTTTATTATATCTGCTTAGGGCGTTATTTTAATATGCTACTTTTCCCACCTTTAACAAGTAGATGCAAATTTGTATTGAATAATGGTTTATTGTAGAATTTGACAGCAGTGATAAAATTATATGGATGTTTAATTCCATCTTTCTCAGCCACCAAAATTGAGGATGTCTCAGGATCCAAACATACCAAATGTAACTGAGGGAAAATCAGATGTGTCACAAGATAATCAACAGGACAATGTTGATGTGGACAATGCAGAGCAGTGCGTCCGAAAGAAGATTCGACAGAACACACCAAGTCCTAGTAGAAGTAGTATATCTGAGGGTAAGCAAAATTATTCCAACAGAATAATTGTCCCGCAAGTTTCCTTCTGATCTGCACATCTATGTATCTTTCTTCTGATAAATGGAACATTACCCTCACCTCAAAAAAATCTCAGAAACTGCTCACTGTTAATGTGTTTTCCAAGAAAATTACCTGTATAGGTATTGGAGCAAAGCCTCTTTTCTGCAATGGTGAGACCTTTTTCTTTACCTAATTCCTCTATAGAAGAATCTTCATTAGCCAGATTAAATGCCTTACCATTTATGTTCCAGGAAGGAAGATTCAGCAATATGCCACCACAAGGTCCCCAGGGCCCTTGCCCAAACAGGATGATCAAGATACTCTTGGACATTCTGTTGCACTGCCCACTTAATCAGCCACTGTGCTCTGAATAAATTCTGTTCCTACTAATTTCTTGCTTGGATTGGTTAGAATTAAAAAAATGCCTGCAGAAATGTATAGGGTTTGCTATCATTATTTGATTATAATTGTTATACAACAGCTTTGAGATTAATTTTGGCAGCACCTACTGGCAGATTTATCTCTGCCTTGATGGTTGATATTATTAATTTCCTGGGAAAAGTGTTTCCTTTTGTTTTTTTCTGACCACTGTGTTTGATATTTTGGTCTTGATCATAAATTAAACTAAACACATATTAAATAAATATGTACTATGTATACATTAGAACCTTTGCTATGATACTGTACCTTGTCTCAATAAATGTTGAAAAACAAACTAATTAACAAGTTAATGTCAGGCTAACATAAAACTTCCCAATCTTCAGTCTTCCAGTCTGGGAGATTTTTTGAGTTAAGAACTAAATGCAGATTCTATTTTGCATTCTCATTTTTGTTTCATCCTGCACAGATGGCCCTTTATTTATCCTTGATCTCTGTTTGCCACTATCTCTTACTCATAGTATGGATATGATAATGAAAATAATAATGATAATACATTGATTACATCTGGGTGAATGTGTGCAACCAACCATAATAATAATATGTTACCCAACATTTCAATTTCCTCTCCTTTGGGGCAGACCTTCATTTTTAGATGTAGCTGCTTTCATGTTATCTTTTTTGTGACCATGTTTTCTCAGAAAAGAGATGAAAAGAGATTGAGTATGGAAAATTTGAATTGAATCCTGTTAGAATTATATCAACATAATTAAAGGCTTCCTGGTATTAAAAGCAATAGCACTTAGACACAGTGCTTTACAGCGGTTTACAATGTCAGTATATTTCCCCCCCCCAACAATCTGGGTCCTCATTTTACTGTCCTCGGAAGGATGGAAGGATGAGTCAACCTTGAGTTGCTCAGGATCAAACTCCTGGCAGTGGGCAGAGTCAGCCTGCAATGCTGCATTCCAGCCACTGTGCCACCACGGCTCTTTATAAAGACTTCCTTATACTTAGCATGCTGTACTAGGATTGTATTTTCCTTCTAATACCTAAAATATTGGTCCTGATAACTACAACATCATCGGTTCTTAGGAATTGTAACACATAAACATTTCAGTATATTTAAATTGCTGGATTCAGCTGTGTTTGTTAATTAATGTCTATAATTTATTCATTAGTTTTGTATACCACCATTAGTTCCTGTATTGGGTGACTTTAGGCAAGTCACTCTTTCTCAGCCCAACCTACCTCACAGGATTGCTGTTTTAGGAAAAATAGAAGGAGGAAGGTTTGTTACTGTAGATATGTTTGCTGCCTTGAGTTATACAAAGGTGGGATATAAATAAATATGAAGTAAATATTGATAAAGCAGTGGTTGGTTGGTTGCTCATTGAGCCCATCTTTTCTCCCCATGTGGCTTCATCTTCATCATTTCACTCCCTGTCAAATCTAAAACTGTAAGGGAATTCCATTGAGGGAAGTTGACAAGAGGCTTAGAACAGGGGAAAGATCCTTATCTGGTAATATCAAGAATTGGTTTGGGGTGAAAACAGACATGAGAGAATAGGAAGGTAAAGAAAGGAATGAGAATGAAAATAAAATGGACTATAAGAACAGAAAGTATGAGTCCTGTATCAAAAAATAGATGAATCTCCCAACAGAATGAATGAAAAGTAAAAAAAAAAGGATGATATTCAAGCTGCTTATAACAGCATGAAAATAATTATTTAACTGAGTGCCATAGAAACATGGGGAATTTGGCAGGCAAGCAGACAGGCAAGTAGTTAGATAATAAGAGGTAGCTGGACAATAAAAGAATTATATTAAAAAGGTTGGAAGAAAATTTCTGAATTTATATTTGTGCTATGCATAATATTTGTGCATTATGGTTAACACATAAAAATAGTTGCAAAGAGTATTAGAAGAAACAACAAATGAGGCTGAGAAAATGAAGTGATTTGGATGTGAATAATAAACTTGTTTTAGAAGTAAGTGAAAAAGGCTAAAGATGGGGCCTTCAACAGGATGAATAAATTAAGAATAAAAGTGAAAATAATCTGAGTTGAAAGTAAAGTGGAAAAAAATTAGAGATTTGAATGGGAATAATAATGGTATGTCAGAGAGTGAAAATGAAAGGAACTATAAAAGTAAGTGTCCAAGAAAAGAAAATTATGAAAAATAATTTACTGTGAGAATGATGAAAAATGGTAAGGATGCTGGTATAGCTGCTGTAACTGATAAAACTTTGAACATTGGCTGTGCTTTGTTTATGAATGGCAGTGCAGTTTTTTTAACATATGTGAAGGTTGTATCTGTGCATGATGACTAGAAGAATGCCTATATTGTTTCCTCATACAAAAGATTAATGTAAGCATTAGTAAGGTAAATATGTTTAGGAAGATTCTTGTCAAAATTCCAATTGAGCAAAATTTGAGAAGCGCCAAATGGCTTTATGTCTGGCAACAATGTGCAGGCCAGATCTGAAATAATTTGATCATATATAAAGAGTGAATGAAGATCAAATTGTACAACAAATATGTGAAGAAAGAGTGAGTGGGTTGAGAAGAAAAAGGAGACCAAGAACAGTTTGTATGTGGAGCTTATAACACCCTTAAAAACCAGAGTAGTGAGAAATTTAAAGAACAAAAGACAATGAATTACTGTGTAGATGTGATTAAAAGCTAGGGTGATTTGCAAATCAGAAATGTGTTGACTAGCATGAATCATATTAGCATAACAAGATTGGAATAAATTATATCAGTTAATAAAAAAGAAAATTTTTACATAGTATTTCTTAGTTCTCTTCTCCACCTTGCATAAGGATTCTTTATTTTGAAAGGGAATAGCATGATGGGTATGTATGTATAATGCACGATTTCCTGAAGCATATTTCGTTGGTCCACAGCTAGCCCTCCTCAGTTTGTGTCAGTGGAGGAACTGATGGATACAGCAAAAGGTGTTACAAACATGGCCTTGGCCCATGAGATTGTTGTCAATGGAGATTTTAAGATTAAACCGGCTGACTTGCCAGAAAACAGGTAAGAGGCCTGTTGTGGGTTGAAAAAATTCTACAGCTGGGCTGTGATTCATAATCTTAAAGAAAAAAAAAGCATGACCAATGGCTCCAAAAGTGAAGTCACTACTGCAGTTAAGAAATAGATTTGTAACATGCTCAGACCAATGTCGTGGAAGTTTTTCAGAAAGGTTCTACACTCCATTAGACTCAGTCTTAAAGAGAGCATATTTTTTCTTTTATGGAAGAATACCCATGGAAACGTCAAGACCAGAAGAAAATAGATTAGGACATAATTATTCATTTTTTAAAATGCAACTGCAAAAATACAATATGAAATACACAATGTACAGTAAATGAACAACACAAGTATTGTATCAGTTAACAAAACACAATAAGAATTGGGCAAGTCATGCCAAAGTGTTGATTGCTTTGCAGAAGGAAGAATAGTTATCATGGATGTTTGAATGTAGAAAAATAAAAATCCTTAAAATCATGTATTCCAAGTTGTGCCACTCTTTCTTTATAGGTGGTGTCTTCCAGAGTGCTGTCTCCCAAACCAGGCCAAGCATTCCATTATTTCTTTTCATAGCACGTTTTATCGTTTTAGCAACTGCCAGCAAAGATGAAAAGGTCATATATTTTTTAAAAAATGGAATTCCATATAGAGACAAACACAGGATAACAGGCTTGTTTTGTACATAATACATGGAGCTTTCAAAACCTGGGTTAACTGGAGATCTTCAGCTTCTCTGGTAGCCATTCCCTTTCATATATATGAATGAGTGATAAAACCTGTTTCCTCTTACTGCCATCGTAATCACTGAGCCTAGCAAGAAATTATTTTGCCTTCTTCCCCATTGTGATTTCCTCCTGAATACATAATCTGTCTGTTTGTTGGCAAGAGATTTACCCATGCCTTTCTTTAATGTGTTTCTCAGTTAACTGCACATCAGAGTTGCTTTTCTTCTAAGTCCCATATGCTGATTATTTTTATATTATTGTTATGATTTAGTTTGTTTTATCTTCCATTTTGCTTACCAGTCTTGAAAAAAGAGTAAGAGAGATTGTCCACAAAGCTTTTTGGGATTGCCTGGAAACACAGTTAAAAGAAAACCCACCTTCATATGATCACGCAATTAAACTTGTAGGAGAAATTAAAGAGGTAAGATAGTATTGTCATTTGCAAAACTTTGAATGTTTCTTGTCTATCTGCAAATCTAATTATTTAAAAAATAACTGAAGTAGCAGCAGTCTATATGCAGCTTTAGTTGTAGAACTAGTGATCTCCAAAGTTTTTTGAATAGTCAGCCAGGGTGGGGGGCAGCAGCGGTGGCAGGAGGTAGTGATAAATGTGGAAAGTCCAAATTTTGTTCATGTGAGTGGGGGCATTGTGATGGACAGAAATTTGAGGATTGGTCATAAGTCCCTTTGTTCAGTGCCATTGTAACTTCAAATGGTTGCTGCAAGGACAATTTATATGTGTTATCTTCCAAATGATCTCATTTACATTGTTGCTAGTACTCTTAAAAGTACTAAGGTATTCAAAAACAAGGGAGTAGTATACATTACCAAATGAAGATGTAAAAATGGGCCTTTGTGTCCCGTTTTGATTTATAGATGCAGTTTTTGCAACACTGGAATATGGTATGCTGAGTTAGATAAACTCTGGTTTGATCCATTAAAGAAAGTTTTTACTTTCTTAAAACCATGATCTATTTGTTTTCTTGCGCTTGGAAACGTGAATGGGCGATGCAAATTCTTTATTTGTTGTTTTGAAATACCTTTTGTTGCTTTGCTGTCTCCTTCCTTTATATTGCTCTAAAATGAGTGTACGAGGACTTTTTATTTTCCAATTATCTGGTTTATGACCTGACAATACACTAGTCTTTCTACAATGCCAATTTGGCTGTACAGTGGCTATAACCTTTTACAAAAGCCTTTGCCTTGTATATTGAAATTCTGTCCATTGCTTCTTTGTAGCTTGGTATTGGGAGAAAAAAGTGTTCCAAAAAACATAAGGCATACAGAGAGAATTGCTTAACCTTTGTTTCATTTGCTTTGTTTCATTTTTTCCCAATTAAACCATTAAAGAGGCTTTAAAAAAAAACAACAGAGTAAAAATCTATATTCAGCTGCATCTTGAATGTAGTTGGAGAAATGTCTGATTTCAATAAATAAAACTTTGAAATCTATCATTTGATCTTATATTTTTATATGACCACTTTTCATAGTAACATAATATTGTTGTAGGGGTTTTTATTTTTGAATGGTGATGACAGCAGTGTAATTAGTACTAGGAGCTCACAAAAAGGACATTACTTTCTTTCAGGCTCTCTTGTCTTTTTTGCTGCCTGGCCATACTCGATTAAGAAATCAGATTACTGAAGTTCTTGATCTGGAGCTGATAAAACAGGAGGCTGAGAATGGTGCCCTTGACATTTCTAAGCTGGCAAAATTCATCATTGGAATGATGGGGACGCTCTGCGCTCCAGTGAGAGATGAAGAAATTCAGAAGTTGAAAGACATTCATGAAATTGTTCCCCTCTTCAGGTGCTAGAGGGGGGAAAAAGAAAAAAAAAGGAATAAGTTTTCAGTTCAAAATGGCTTAAACAGATGCATCACTTTAATAGGCATTAAATGCTATATGGGCTACTTGAATATATTTTCTTCTTTGCTTTTTATTGGGGATGTTATGTTAGGAATGAAGAAATTTGGAATAATAAAGAAAGATTAATCTTTGGCTAAGGATAATTCTTGTATTGTTTCATAGTAACGTGTATTTCCAGTTCTTTAAGCCCCTTAAACAGCAGATCCAAACAAAGTAAAGTTTCATTTATCAGGTTTAAGATAAAGAAATGGGGGAGTATCATGCAGAATCTTGCAAATTCGGTAAAACCCATACCTTCATTTATGAATGAATTTAATAAGTGGGCTCTTTGTGAATTGTTTCAATTTCTTTTTCCCCAGATTAGCTCAGGAGTGCAATGTTCTTCTCTATTTGTGAGTGATGTTTTGAAATATGTCTCTTTCTTTCTCAGTCTCAGTGAGTTCTCTTACTTAAAGGCTCCTCTGACTAAGTGTGGATTCCTTCCACAAAAAAAGCCCCACATGGTTGGGATGAAGCTTATTAGCTTGGGATTTTGCATCATATGCCATTTTTCTGTGTAGAAGGAATTGTTTGATGGGTAGCATTTCATCACGGCAGATCCTCTCCCCCGGCATTCAGAAGTGGTAATTGCTCTGAAGTGGGCATATGCTATCAGTAGGAACTGGGCTACGGGTATCAGAATAAATATGAATAAAATCATGCTATTTGTCTTTCTTCAGAAATCAATCTAAATTTATTCAATGGAACTTGTTCCCAAGAGAATAGATATAAGATTGCAATTTAAAGATAAGTTGTAAAATAATGAAGCTGTCTCCAATCTAATATCTCTCAGATATAATTCAAATATCATACAGTAATTTCCAGATACGAAGGCTGAAAGCAATGTATCTCTGCATTGTGGGAATTCAAGAACAAAACTTCTAGTAAGTCATTTAGAGCTTTGTAATAAAGATAATACATAAAGCATTATTCCAATGTAGCCACTATTGGATAATACTTCATTATTTCTATAACATTTCTTTGAAAGAATACTACTTCTTCATTCCCTTTTGACTTATGTGGGTAGTTAGTTTTCTTGACTGTTCAAAGTTTGCTTTATTTTTTAAAAAGTATGACTAAATCTTGAAAAGTTTAATGTCTTTTTATTTTTTGCAGAGCAATTTTCTCTGTGTTGGATTTGATGAAAATGGACATGGCTAATTTTGCTGTCAGTAGCATTAGGCCACATTTAATGCAGCAGTCAGTAGAATATGAAAGAAAGAAATTTCAGGAACTGTGTGAAAAACAGCCAAGTACGATTTTTATTGCCCTCCTTTACTAAATGATAAAATGGAAATTATGAAGTGGATTCAGCATGAATATTCAGTTTCATTTTTAACAACTTACTTAACTGCTCAGTAATCAAAAGAATATTAAATAAAAAACTCAATAAGATATCCCCCTGATCCCTGTTCCCCCCCCAATCCAGAATGATGCAAATCAAAACAAATTAAAAACTACTACCAAATACCTGCATGGTCAGTGCTATTTCCAACATCTTTATATATCATAGTTCCAAATAAAAAATTACACCCGATTTCATGGGCTTTGCTATGTAAATCTGGCAGCTATTCCCCAAACTGGAATTTATCTCTTGCGTTGGACCATTGTAAATGTCCTGGAAGAAACAGACAATAATGGTAGCCATAATTATTCAAGTGTTTTAGTGGTGAAAATGAGTAACTAAATGGGCATAAGAAATGGTGGCACCTATCAATTTGATGATAAATTCAGTTTATGACCCCTTCCACTTGTAGACCTGATTTAAGCCCCTCCTGGTTCCTATATGGGGCTAGGTGTGTGTGATAACCTGGATTTGAGAGATTATCAATATTTTTTTTGGATTGAGGTTGTTGGTGAAGGTTCTGAAGCATATCAGTATTTAGCTGCAGAAAAATCTAGATCAAGTAGATAATTCACTTTTCCATCATGGTCCTAGGCGTGGAATAGAGGCAGCATTGATCTAATTGGTGACTTTTGGTGGGACCTTGATGGGAAAGTGCACCAATTTTGTTCCTCCTTGATGCCATTGACTTGTTATCCTCCCTGAGCATCCATGGAGGTTGGTATTGGTGCATTGTTCTTTAGTGATTTCAAGTCTAACTCAGTGGTAGTATAGGGAAAGAGACATTGGCCCACTATTGTTCCCGTGGTAGGGTACCAGAGAATTGAGATTTCCCCCTTGTGATTAACATCTGTATGACATAGCCATGAAAAGTTTCAGGTGCAAGTCTTATCGTAGAGAGTGGTGGAGTCTAGAAGAGTTTCAAAGTAGTTTAAAGTATTAGCTTTCATTTATAAAGCCCTTTGGCTTAGCACCTAGTAGTTACAGGACTGCCTACCCAATCGGGTTCAAGTTATCACCTTCCCACGTTTTGAAGAGATATTTTATCGTATTTGAAAACAGTTTTTATATAACATTAAACATATTCCTTTGAGTTTAAATAAATAAAATGTAATTTACTCTTCCAACATTGTTAATGTTCTTGATTGATAAAATCTCATGAGCTTGAGGAAAGATGAAACAAAGTTAGACTTTACAATCAGTTCCCATCAATACACATTTTAATTAAATCTTCTTGTTTTCTCATTCCTTGACCATACTTATCTGTGAACTTAAAATTCAGATGATAATAAATTGGAGAAGAGCAGAAGAATCTAGGCCCTGAATCTGTTTCTGCCTTTTCCAAGCTTCTAAGAAGTTTTGAACATGGATTTGTGATAGAAGTGCTAAATTTCTTAGTATCAGGAAGGCATATTTTTCTGACAGAATAAGAGTCCAGTATTAGCTCATCCTGTACCCACTGAATTCTTGAGTTACAAATAATGTAAGTTGTTCCAATTAAAAAAATGATAGTCATATGTTTAACATGCCTTAAAGTACACTGATACCGAATAGTTTCCTAATTATACCAGATTTTAAATAATGATTTATTTATAAATAATTCTTCGTAGGGTTTTAAAGCACTTCAGGACATTGAAAATGTTTGAAGCAGGGCTTCCATTTTAGGAAAATAGTCATTTTAATTATAGCTCTTCTGCCAGTGACATGCTGCCATGACTTAAACTCTGCTTTGATCTTTCACAAGAAAAAATGTTGTTTCTTTCTGGAGATGTTTGAACTCTAGTCATTGATGTGATTTGTGAGGCTTGTCTAAAATGGAAAAGCAAGGGACTTTGCTTCCATGCTTCCCAATTAAACCTTCAAGGTGGGCTGTTTGCTCCAGGGAATAATGCCTTCTGTACTTATAAATGTGTACTCATTTATGCACAGAAGACTGTTGAAGATCAGCGGAGTAACCAGTTGGAGCACTACATTTCTGATGCACTACCTCATCAGTTGGAGCACTTCAAAGTCTTAATCTAAGTAAAGTGGCCTTTTAAAGTGTTTGAGATTTTACACGGACTGAAGAATTAACATTCTTTAATTGATGTGAATCCTTTGTAGTTTTTTTTCTTAATTACATTTAAACATTTGGACTAATGAATAACCCAATACATTCTTGAAAATGTTTGTAGCTATTTAACTTGAGAAATTTACTAGAACTAGTCCATATAAATGGGTACAATCCTGATGAAAAATATGTTAGATTGCCTTATCGGTCAGGCTGTATTCAACAACCTGGGAATAGAATGGATTTTTGACTGGGTCTGTAGGAAGATGTTTAAAAAGTATGGCTTCTAGGGACAATGGATGATGTTAATATGACAACAATAATCTAGAATAGGTGTTCATATATTTTTGTTTTAACAAACCTAACAGCCAACCAATTAAACAAGTAAATTCTTTTAATTTGAAAGTCCAGAAAAATTAGATGGAATTTAAATTATCTTCTGACTCTCTTTTTCAAGTTCCTGTCTCATCAGAAATCAATATCGAATAATTAAGTGGGCTTTCTTAGTTATTGAGCCCTGGTTAGTACCTTCCAAAGATACAAAGCCAACATTTATTTTTAGGCTTGAAAATGTATTCTTTAAATTTAGGTCTGGTTTTTGAATACTGAACTATATGGCAATTACTTATTTTATAAACCACTCTGGACTCTGGAAAGGCAGTATACATTTATCTTAAATGAATAAATGAATTGGTGGAATAATGACTGAATGAAAAAAAAATCACTCTCCCTCTCTCTCTCTTTAAAATAGATTCCTTAGATTTTGTGACTGAATGGCTGCAAGAAGCCATGGTTGATCTGCAGTCCAAAGTTGCCTGTGCTAATAATAATGATGCTGCAGCTGCCAGTAAAGTTCCTGCACTGAGTCCTGTTGCTGTACAAAATCATGCATATATCCAACTACTCAAGTGGAATCATCTGCAGAAACCTTTTCCAGAAGTAACTATATCTAATTTTTGAAATCTAGATAACAACTGTGTGGAATCTTAGGACAGATTTTAAATCAGCCTTGTTCTTAACCCCTCCTGTTAAGGCAATGAAGAATTTAATCCAAGAATGTTGTGTAGTGGAGCTTGTCTTTTTGTAAAGGAAAAGAAAAATCTCCATCATATTAAACTTGAAGTTTCTTTTAGTTTGTTTACATTAGGATATTGGGATCATTGAAAGCCTTTTAAATTAAATTGTATTACACTTAAGAGTTGATATGTAGAATCTTGAGTATTATATATGTTAATTAATGTTAAAATTTTAGAGCTTTGTTTGGATCTTTTGCTGGTAACTGGATTGAAGAAGACGTTACATATTTGACTTGATTATTGTTAAGAGATAGCTTACTGGATGAAGAGTTTTATATTTGTTAGGTAAGAGGCAGCAAAGAGGTTATGGAATTGTTTATACTTGCATTGAAGGGGGGGAAGTCACTTGGGAGTTCTTTTTACACTTCTTTTTCTTGCATTTTTTTTCTCTTTTCTTCTAATTTGTATCTTTTATTGCTCTAAAACAGGGGTCACCAACCATCGAGCTGTGACCCACTACTGGGCTGTGAGCCATTCAGAACCAGGTCCCTGAGTGGCAGGCAAGCATGCATGTGCATCCTCACTTGCACAAGTGTACGTGCCCACCGCTCGACGCAACTGGAGCTGCGCACACATGCTTGCCAGCCACCCGTGGGGGACCCTCCCCTCTTCCCCCCTCCGGTCCGCAAAGCCAAAAAGGTTGTGAAACTCTGTTCTAAAATCTGTAATTAAATTATTTTTTTTTAAAAAAATGAAAAATAAGGTTCCATATGTATCACATAAATGTACATTCATGGGTACAAATAATTATTAGTCCTCATTAGAGAGCAAGCCTATGTGAAATTAAATATAGATGACATACTGGATCCTTTATTTTCACAGAGAATTAATTGCCCTTTTATTATTGTGTTTCTTGGAGTTTTAAGAAAAAGGCTATACCTTTTTCTTAAATACATGAAACAGTGTATCTGAGACAATGGAATAATTTAATGGCAAGAGCCTTGGTGGAGCAGTGGACTAATGCCTCCTTAAGTAACACCAGCTGCCTGCAATTAGTGCAGGTTCGAGTCCCACCAGGCTCAAGGTTGACTCAGCCTTCCATCCTTCCGAGGTAGGTAAAATGAGGACCCAGATTGTTGGGGGCAATAAGCTGACTTTGTAATAATGCCGCTGGGGGGGTGGGGTGAAAGCCCTAATAAGCAGGCATATACATAGAATGAAGGCTATTGCTAAGCACATTGATTTGTGCTTAGATTGTAAGCCACCCTGAGTCTTCGGAGAAGGGCGGGATATAAATGGGATTAAAATAAAATAAATATCAGTAAGCTTACTAACTATTTGAGAAGCTGCTAATACTTGTGCAGTTCAAAGCAGCACTGACAAAGACCTCAACAATGGGACAAATGAGAATTCAGTTTTGAGCTGTCCCAAAGGTGCTTTTTCAAGAGGCAACTGGACTTCCTTTCTTTTTCCTTGAAGACGTTTTGCTTCTGATCCAAACTATTACCAAAATGACACATTGTCTTAGACATATGCATCTAACCAAATACAATGCTTACTGCATGAATCAGTTCTTGGAATATGGTCTAGATCGCAGTCTCCTGCGGCTCCCAGTCACCCGGTGCGCACGCACCTCTCCGAATGGGCGGAGGTGCGCGCGCACCACTCCGAACGGGAGGAGGTGCGCGCGCACCACTCCAAAGGTTTGGAGAGCTGCGCGCGCACCTCTCTCGCACCTCCGCCCGAACACCCGTTTGGAGACCTGCTGGTGTTCGGGCGGAGGTGCGGTTTGGAGACCTGCTGGTGCCGGTTTAGAAAGCTGCCGCGGCCCGCAGCAGCTTTCTAAACTGGCACCAGCAGGTCTCCAAACCGCTGTTCGGGCGGAGGTGCGCGCGCACCTCTCCAAAGGTTTGGAGAGCTGTGCGTGCAGCTCTGCCCGAACGGACAATGGCGTCGCATTTGGAAAGCTGCCAGATCCCCCGCAACCTCCAGGTGAAAATCCTCCATTTTTCCTCTCACAGCCCTCCCTTAAAAATTCCGTTCCTGGCAAGGCCCCGGGCTTTTAAAAGCCACCAGGGCCTGGCCGCTGTAGGCGAGGACCAGCTTCCTGGCTCGCTCCCTCTCTTTATGATGTTTCTAATTAGCGCTTCGGACCGGGTCCCTCTATTTTTGAGGGAGGGGAGAGGGAGGACAAACTTATTGTAAAAAAAAAAAATAGAGGGAAAAGACTCCGCTGGAAGCAATTCCTGCTTTACAAAAGCCACTAGTGCCGAGAACTCCGTTCGGGCGGAGGTGCGCGCGCACCTCTCCAAAGGGGAGACCCGTTGCCGCGCAGGTGCCTCATGTTTTTGTGCATGCGCAAAATGTTTTTTGCACATGCGCATGTGTGGACGCATGCGCACACACTTTTTGCGGCTCCCAATTTTTTGTTCGTGTGATGGAACCGGTTCTGAGTGGCTCTTTTCCTTTTTCCGGTTGCTGACCCCTGGTCTACATTATATAGGTCAGAGGTTGTGGTCCCCAACTACCTAGGATTTTAAAGTTAAAACCAGAATTTATGAGTTGTATCAGTCACAGATATTGCTGTAAATAAATTAAGTTTGGATGACTCTCCAGTTCTTTTGATTGCTCTGTTTTGGTACACAGCATGTCTTGATTTATGAGAAATTGCTATCTGTATTGGTTTCCATACTAATCAGCTAATTAAAAACTGGAACATTCTGTTCATTGGTATATGAACTTTGCACAAAATGATTTAACTACAGCAGATTTACAACCTCGGGGTAAGTTATGGAATCCAATATCTTTTATAATACTGTGAACCTGGCAGTGTTCAACTTTCTCATGATTTTTAATTGAAGAAACTCAATGGGACATTATAGAGAAGTGTATCTTGAATTGAGATATAATAGTAATTGATCAGAAGGAATTATACAACTTTTGATTCATTGGTCTTGTGTAATTTTACATTTTCTTTTCTGCTTACTTCTCTGAAAACTATCTAGAATAGTTTGGAAGTTAACTGTATTAAGAACTCTGAATAAACCCACTTATGTTAGGCAGTGAGATTTCTTGTTTACCGCACCTTGCCATTCTTTATATTCCAAACTTAAATCCATTTTATATGCTGAAAATATTTTTGCAGACTGTGTTAATGGACCAAAGCCGTTTCCAGGAAATGCAGCTGGAATTGGACCAGCTTATTCTGATTGGTGCTGTTCTTCTGGTCACATTCAATGCAGCAGGCACAGCTCTTTCTGATTTGCCAGCTTTTACCAACAAGCTCAAAATGGCTATCAAAGTATTGTTGACAGGGCTACACCTTCCGTGAGTACCTTGCAGATTTTGGTCACTTATGCTATGAAGCTGAATGGTATTGACATGAAGCTTAGGCCTACCTATTTGAAAGAATCCATATGTTTTCCCCAGCTTCTGTCGATAATAAAAAGCCTTACAATTTTTGGGAATGTTAGTTCTCTATAAACCGCTTGGCAGATGTTTCTGAACTTAGAATAAGGAACCTGCTTAAAATCAGCTGACCTCAACCTTACCCAAGTTGGTCTATTGGGCCTAAAGACTCTGTGTTCCCAGCCAGCCAGCTAACCTAAAGCTGCCAATGAACTCAACATGTGCATTCTGAAAAATGCAGGTTTGGATTCCCCCCCCCAATCATAATTAACTCCTAGTGTGAATAGGAAATGCTACTTTCCATCACTGTCATTTCTTTATGAATTTAATTTCCTATATTTACAAAGCACAAAAATGATGGGACAGTTTCCACTAATGCCACTTTTCTTCTTCAGGGTTTCTTATTGGTTTTTATTTTTGGGCAAGGCTTATGATTTTGCTGACAGATAAATTAGTTTTAAATTTTCATATGAGCTATTCTACTGTAATATATGGAAGCTTTTATCATTCTTTAATTCTAACCTTTGTCTCTAGTTCCTTCAACTTGAGTGAAACTTTGGCTGTCATAAGCGAAAAGATTTGTGCTGAAGTTAACAGTTGCCTTTCCCAGCATGGCTTCACACCGTTTACACCTGAAAAATTGATTGTGCTTAAAGGACAGATCCAGGCTCTTGCTAATCCTGACAACGTTGTATGCAAACTGATAGGTATGGGCTATAGATAAAATGAGTTTTGTGCAATTTGTAATTGTCTGCAAG